>NC_139540.1:37408270-38095586 GCF_965153285.1 Podarcis tiliguerta | reverse complement strand
TAAATATAAGCACCCAGTGGAGAATGTTTAAGGTTGGCTCTTTCTGACATCTGTTTCACCAGTATTGTTCAAAATCATCATTCTAGATCCCATATATGGAGGATGGAACACAGCAGTAGATGAGATTTCATTGTTCTTCTTCATTACGTCTTGGTTTCAAACTATGAGCAGATGGAGAAAGTTATTACCAGGGCTCTGTGGACTTTTGTGCAAGTGTTACCAGAAGAATTCTCGCAGTGCAGTGCCACAATATAATCTGGGGTTGTGCTATATCACAGCATGAGAAGCACACTGGATAAGGAAGATCTAGGATATAGCACAGAAGCTGCAGTGGGTAATAAAAAGGTTGAGAGAGAGAGATATTGAAAAAATTATTTCAGAAGAGCTTGCAGAAACAGAACTTCTATGGATTTGGGGTCAATTTTCCCCAGACCACTGTTCCACTAAGCTCAGAAACCACCTTTCCATGAGAGGCAGAGGGACATTTTGGGATCCAACTCAAAGCATTCCCATCAAGGCCTATTCCAGTCTTGAAATGATCATTGTTAATAAATTTACCAAACCTACATGCGAAAACAATACATAAATAAATGTACTGATATATAAACTCAGCTCATGGCTATTGTGTCTGCTTTAACAATAGAAAGGGGTCATTTGCTTGCAACTAACTAATCTTTCCCAAAAGGAAACCACGTAGATCCTTTAATACATATTTCTTTGGCCTGGTTCACAAGAATTGGCTCGTTACTCTGAGAGAGAAATGGACTAGTTTTCCACACAGGCAGGGAGGTCATGTCATGGGAGAGCATTTACCAGGAAAAACACACAAAAGGAATATGAACTTAACACAAATCAGTGTATTCTCAACATCCTCAGAGTTAAAGCAATGCAGTAGAGTGAACTACAGAGTATTTAATTGCTTCAATAATATGTCCGTAACTATGATTGTAGCACCATACAAACTCAATTGTCCCAAACAAGCATTTAATATATGACCTCATAGCTGTATTCAGAAGAGGTACAATATGAGAGCTGTGCCACAAGTATACCGCTAGGCAAAGTACGATACATAGTAGACCTTCAGTGATTTTCAAACCAACTTCTAGGATGGATTACGAAGAATTATAGAAGTATTTTAAGTACCCCAAGGCTATTGGGAAATGAAAAGACAAAGGGCCTGTTTGAAAAGGGGGTTGAAATTCATTTGAAATAGTGAAAGTTCTGCCACCCTTGTGGCTACTCTGGTCTCTTATTTATAACTGCCAAGTTGGACAAGTGCAATACATCTGCTTGTCATGGGCTCTGGCAACCCCAGAAGCTCTTTACAGCAGCATAAAATTCCTAGGCTGTGCACCAGCCACTGCAATATCTATCCAAAAGTCTCAAAGTTCTAGGTCTTTTTTCATTTCTTCTGCTGCGTAACCTGTTTTTCAAGATCTATTTAGTGGAAGTATTTATCTCATTTATGAATCATTTGCCATGAGGCATCCCAAAGTGATTTACAATATAGTAGAAAATATATAAAATACACAAAAAGTTGACACAATTGCACATGGAAGCAATTTAAAAACAGTAACAGCATATGCATAAAATCAATTCAAATACGCCACTGATGCCAACTGGAATAAAGGTATACTGCTTCAAACTTCTCAATACATGTACTTAATCTTGTTGCTGTTGTTTAGTCGTGTCCGACTCTTCGTGACCCCATGGACCAGAGCACTCCAGGCACTCCTGTCTTCCACTGCCTCCCGCAGTTTGGTCAAACTCATGTTGGTAGCTTCAAGTTTGGTCAAACTCATGTTGGTAGCTTCAAGTTTGGTCAAACTCATGTTGGTACTTAATCTTAATAAATCTTAAATGTACTTAATACAAAGCACAATGATTAACATCCCTTAACACCAGCCAGCTACAAACGCCAAAATAAATTATAAAGGTCTGTATCAATTCATTAATTCACTAAGCAACTAACAGGCAATACAATTAGATAGCAATTTATTGATTGTTCACTTTTGCTACTGAAAATTTTCTCAGTTTCACTTCAGCTATGTCTATGCAGGGGTGATTTCTTGAACAATGGGTAGCTCAGTGTGTGTGTGTGGTTGGTGCAAGCATGTCCAATTTGCTTTCCTGATCCCAAAACAATGTCTTCTGCCTACACCAGTGTTCCTTTATTCCAAAGTGGGTGGTCCTTAATAGTATGGCATCTGCATGGTGTGTGCATGTTCTCTCCCCTCTGTTATTACATATCTACCCTCTGTTACTGGTTTTTTTCTTCAAACTGGGCATGCACACAGATATTTGTTTACCAATGTGCACACTTTTCATATATCCATATATCCCCAGGAAGTATACAAGAGCAACCGTTTTGAACATATTTCACATAATGCAAAATGAGACATTAATTTTGGAGGGGGTGAGAGATACACGAAAAATAAATTTATAGTACGTCTCTTTTTGTGAAGATGACAATTCTTGGATCTAATAATAATATTATTATTTCACAATTCTAAATATATTATACCATCCAGTGTTACCAATTAAGCTAGTCACGTGCACCCATACACTCATTCAGCTGAGCTCTTAATACTTGCATTCACTAAAATGCTGATTTTGGGAAATAAGCAATACTACTCTTGGGATCTTTACTGAAGACAGTTGAACTCATACATATGGCATTGCTCTTGCTTTGATTACCTTGTTTATTTGGGAAAAATTAGCACTGACCTATATTAGCATGCTTGATCCAGAGAGCCAGCAATGACCACAACATTGTTGCAATTATAGCAATTTATTTATAACTCAATAAAGGTACTATGTCAATATACAGTGATATAGAGGCAACAACAATGGCTTTGTGCCTTGGAATGCCACTAGAGAAACACAGTAGAGAAAATTCATTACACAGGCTAATTCAGCCATGCATTGCCTGGACCATACACTTAGTTACCATTACAGTGATAGAGGGAGGAGACTAGAGGTGGAAAGTCACCTAATGCAGAACTATGAGGCAACGTCTTAAACACCCAGTTTTGCTATGGGAAAAATGAAAGAATCCATTAAGTGGGAAATGTTAACATGCAAAATAGAGACTTCCCCATCTCACTGGAGCCAGAGAAAACACAGAAGTTGCAGAAAAGTCAGGAAAGTGAGATGCAATAGCTGCATGTCCTCGTGAGGAAGGTGAGTGGCATTGCTGAGACCCAAAGCTCTGAATTTCTGACAAGCACAGATACATGATCCTAGCTGGGATTACACACTTTGGCAAAGGAGGAGTAATTCATTAAAACAATCCTTATGCCTATCAGAAAGGTAGTATTAAGTGGGGTGGGCTGATAGTTCAACCACATTGTAAATCCCTTTCCACAACCATCTATCTCCAGGTTCCTGGTGAGCCAAATTTGGTTGAAAAACAGAAAGGTTTTCCTCTCACAGAAGACCCTACTGGATATCTTTCCAGTCCTGAAACACAACAAGCAAAGGCAAGGGAACCCACGGAGGGAAGAGGCAAGGAAAGAATCTAGATAAACCTTGAGCAGAGGGAAGAAAGAAGTCATCTCCCATGGTCTATCACAGGAGTACAGCATCTGAAGAGAAGTTGTGTGGGAGCATTCCAAAAAGGAGAATGAATGGAAGATGTACCGTGATAGGGAAACCTTATAAGGGCCTCTCCCTGAATTCGACCCTGCACCCCACAAAGGCTTGACCTAAGAGTCCAAGGTACAAAAGAGATTCCAGGGACATCCTAGGTCAAGTTAATGGTCATACCACATGAGAAAGTCCTCAATTTATTGTTATCTTTAGAATGATGCTCTTTGCCTTCATTGAAACTAGGTAAGTTTGGGAGTTCTCTGAAAATGCAATAGGATAGTGCAGGATATGTTTATCAGGTGGAAGCTATTTACTCACAAAAGGAGACTAATGACCAAATTAAGGGTGTTTGTTGCATTTGATTTCTGGAGTTAATTGGGTGATTGGCGCGTGCCTACAGCTCACATGAGTGTGGTTCACACTGGTGGCCACGACAATCTTTCCATTGCTCAGAATATGTACGTGCAGAGTTCCAGCTACTTGGTATCACCAGTGGGGATGAAGAATTGGTCTTTTACTGTTTTCATATGGAGCTTTAACAATCATTCTGTCAACTAAATTAATTGAAATGTTGCTTTCCGAACAATACTATTCATAGCCAAGTGAAGAACAGGCAACACAGAGACAATTAATGATATGGAATGATTATTCTTTAATGCTTTGTGTTCTTTTTTTTCTTATTTAGAGACAATAAATACATAAAATAAAGGCAACATATATAGGCTATATTTCTTGTATATTTTTGCAATATTAAAGGGCTTCAGCTAGCAAACTGCCAGAAACTGTTTACTAGATTAATTTTTACCCCTGGAAACAATACTGGAAGAATAGCAGGGAAAAAATCTACACAATAGCAGGGTAGGCAGTAAAGAAACTGCAATCACATCATTTTCTTACTCGCACTTCAAGATAGCAATTGTTACTCCAGTTATTTCCCGCCAAAGGACAGACTCAGCTTCGTGCTGTGGCAGTTTGAGGCTGCTCTGACTGAAGCTGTTTTCCAAGATACTCCCTGAAAGAAAACAAGGGGTGGGCGAGACATTTTTAAAGGGACCAATGATGAATACTTCATGAGAGTTTTCTGAAGGAAATAAGTAGCGGTTACTGTTTTCAAAAGAAGTAGGCAATTTCTTGCCTCAACTAGCCCACAGCAGTTCCACTGAGATGCCAGTTTTGCTAAATGCCTCAGGTCTGAATTTTACATTAAAAAACAACAAATGTATATTCTGAACATTAGCCATGCTTGTTTATACCAGCAAAGTGTTTCATTGTGATAGTTTCAGATTTTACTGCTTATGTTAAATCTCAGAACATGTGCAACCATTTCCCAGAATTAGACAAACAGATCAGCTTAGGCTGGAGAATTTAGACATACTGTACGATTTCTTCTAGCAAAATGGCAACAATGTAGCCTGCCTCAAACTGACAAGATGGTACTGTTCTGCTTGTGCTGCTCATGTAATTTGCCTACTCAGAGCTAGCTTTTTATTCGTGCTTTTTATTCCAGCTGCCACCTTTCAAAAGATCTTGAAACACACTGTTCTGCTGCTCATCACTTAGTAGCTTTCCTTCCATCCAGTTTATGTAAAAGCATGGGAACATCAGAAGATGCCTTCTACAGAGTGAAAACCTTCACATACAATCCTGAGCTAGATGGACTGGGAACATCTCTCCAGATTACCAAAAAGATGTCTTTCCCATTCCTTCCAGGATATGCCAGTGATTGAACCTAGGAATTTCTGGATGCTAAGCAGATGCTGTACTACCGAGATGCAGCCCACTGACCTTGAGAGAATTAAATATGCAAATTTCAGTTGCTCACATCTCTCTGTACCAAGATTCTTCTACAACTAATTTGATACCCAAATTTTCGGTTTTCGAAAACATATCGGTACACATTTCCCCAGTCCAATTAAGAGAGGGGCAAAACTTTCAAAGGTATAAATGGGGGAGAAAGTTAGGAATGTCCCATTGATTTAAAGTGTAAAAACACATTCTTAACACTCTCTTCCATTTATATCAGCATACAACAAAATTTGGCTGGTTTTGACTTTGGCTCAATCATGTCTAGGTTTTTATTTGTAAAGTGCTGTTAAGGTCCTCACTTATATTGCAATGTTAGATTAAAGATGTCTTGTAAATTAAACCTATCTCCTCACTAATTTACATTTGACTTGATGCTTTATTTGCTTCAGTAATCCAATATGAATCTACATGAATCAAGACACATTTACCAAGCTGAACAGAAAACAAATTTGTGCAGTTTTACACATAGCAACATAATTTTAAGAACCTGAAATAAATTGTGACTGACTGAACCTTAATTAAACTTTGCTTGAGACACAGTCTAAAGTACCATTTCCTTCAATATAGAAATCTGAAAATAAATTACTGTCATTGGCAAACAAATGCCATTTCAGTTCCCCTGTATGAAATTCTGGGATACTGAGACTGAAAAACAAACATTAATTAAACAAGGGGTGTAGAGCAGTATCCCAAAATGAAACCCCAGAAAGAGTGAAGTACAAGATGTATTTTTCAGCAGGGGAAATACAGGGATGTATTGAGAAATTCACAGGGGAAGATACAGAATATTCATTTCAAACATAAAAATATTTTATGAGGCTTCACATGGCTGCAGAGCTAATTATGAGCTGCATAGAAGACATTCACATGCTTGTTAATTTAGAAACAGCTTCATCATCAATGTCATATTGCTTCAGAATCCTATTTAAAAGCAATAGTACCTAAATTACATGACTTTTCAAAACCAGTTAAATATATAGTCAATTTTGCATTTTATCAGTTCATTTATTAAGAGTATCACAGATAAATTACATAACTGTACGAGGTTTGTGTTGGGAGCAGTAATGAGGTAAACTGCTATGCCTCGGCTCTAAAGGGGAGGGATTTCCTGGGACGTCTGCCAGGAAATGACGTGAGCAGACTGGAATGTTCTTTGTGTGCTGTGAAAGCGAAAGTATCAGTGTGTAAGCTGCCAGCTCGATGAGAGGAGCTGGGAAGATGCAGCTGAACTCTGATGGATTTTTGCCAATGTTATCGGAGCAATAAAAGACTTTAAGGAAAGAATCTGCCTTCGCTTGATTTAAGCCTTTATCACACGTATGCTGCGCTTATTCTGCTAAGGTGTTTTACTGCTGTAGGAGTGAAGCAGAGTTCACGCAACGGAAGCGTGCTGGACTGAGGGGCCAGTAAATCAATCAGGGAAGATTTACTGGCAGCACCGGGCTAATTATCCTAACAAGGTTATGGACTTCAGCACGTGTGGAAAAAGGCTTTGAAGCTGCGGAGGGCTGAGATCGCGTGTCAGATCTTCAAAGGCACTGCGGAGAGACTCAGACGCAAGGAGCCAACAGCCCCACAGACTCCCGGTTTTGGCTGAGTGAGTATAAGCCGACAGAAGGGAAGGGCCATGGCTCAGGCAGCTTCAGAAAACTTTAATATCCCCTTTGAGAGACTGAGTGAGTAGAAAGGGGCTGAGAAGGGCGGAAGATGGCTCTGAAACACAGTTTTGGCTGTGAGCCTTTAGCATGTGAGAAGCTTACCCCCAGCACGTGGCTGGCGTGGAGCTTTCATGTGGAGCTTTCCCTAGTGGGGGCAGGTTTGTGGGGTGTTGTCCAGAAACCCCAGAAGGCAGCAGAGAGCACAGAGGTGCAGAAAGAAGAAGAGCAGCGTGTGCTAGCGTTTCTAGCAGAAAACGTGGACGTACACCTGTTACCCCTGGTACAAGAGGCTAGAAGGCCTAGTGCAGCGTGGCGAGCACTCCAAGAAGCTTGTGAAGCAGGAGTGGGAGGCCTAAGCCGAGACGTGGCCGCTGCGATGCCAGAAGGGGCAGAGAGCCAAGATGGCGCTGAGAGCCCAGCTGAGAGCAGCTGGGAGAAGCTCCCAAGAGAGGGGGGCAGTAAAGCTGCTGTGGTTGCTGCAGAGAGCTGCTTTGATGCTGAGATGAGTCTGTCTGAGAGGCCTGGAGAGGGGCCAAGCTTGGAGAACCCCAGACCCACCAGACCCACCAGAGGGGGTGCAGGTTATCGACCTGGGAGCCCCAGGAGTGCTGAGAGTGGGGGGGCAGAGGAAAGCAAAAGCGCAGAGAAGCCTCTTCCTCCAAAGGCTACTACTATAAGCTGTTTACGTGAAGGAGTTGAGAAATCTTCCCGTGGGAAGCCGTCTACAGTGGAAGCCTTCAAGGTCAACCATCTGGCGAAAGTACAGATAAGGAGTGAGGACTTGCGTGAGAGAAGTCTAGTCTCCATGGCAACTGAGAGAGTTGCAACAAAGGCTACAGTGAAGAAAGCCAACACAGGCCCCAGCCAAGTGGGCAGTGAGAGGGGGGTTGTTGCTATGGCGACGCAGAAGTGTGAACACAACAATCCTCTAGAGATAATAATCGACTCAGGAGCCACCCACACTCTCGTACCGTCGCCTAATCTCTTGCGGGATCGCAAGAGGGTAGAGACTGACAAGTTCTGTGTCGTTGCGGACGGGAGTCGAAAGCAATTGACTGCGACTGGATTGTTTTACTGTCCTTTTCTTAAGCATGAAGTTAAGGCTTTTGCAGTGCCTGGTTTGACCAATTGTCTGTTAAGTGTACATGATTTGCTAACAGAGGGCTTTCAAGTTTCTTTTGCAGGTGACAAGTGCGAATTCTACAAGGATGGCAACCATGTCTATACAGTGCATGCCAAAGACAATTTGTTTACTGTTAACCTGTCTTTGTCCACAGGAGAAGAAGACGCAGAGGACGCCAAGGGGCAATGTGTGAATGTAGCGCCCCACAATGGTTGTGCTCATATTTGGCATAGACGCTTTGCTCATTTGGGGTGGGCATTTCTTAGAAAAGCCCCAAGTTTAACTGAAGGGTGTGACTTTAAGAGTTGTGACAAGTTTTTAGATTGCAATGCATGTAAGCAATCTAAGATTGTAACTTGCTCCTATCCGAAATCAGAGAGACGTACCACACAACCTTTTGAGTTGATTCATGCAGATTTGTGTGGGCCAATGGCGGTGGAGTCTTTGGGGAAGTCAAGGTACTCTTTGATTCTGGTTGATGATTTTTCGAGAAATTCTTGGACCTTTGCTTTGAGAACCAAAGCTGAGGCAGCAAAAATGATTAGGGATTGGATCACAGCTGTAGAAGTGACATATTCCGCCAAAGTTAAGGCTTTTCAGAGTGACCGAGGTTCGGAATTCACTGGATGCGCTCTGCAAGACTTTTTCAGGGAACAGGGGATTAGCCACAGACTCACTGCTCCTTACTCTCCGCAACAGAATGGTGTGGCAGAGAGGAAAAACAGGACAGTGCAAGAGGCAGTTTCTGCGATCCTGTGGGATTCTGGGCTACCCCAAAAGTTCTGGTCTGAAGCTTGGAAGTATGTGGTACATACACAGAACAGAGTGTACAACTCTAGTGTGGGAAATACACCGTATTTCTTACTGCGTGGAAAAAAGCCCAAGGTTAATTACTTCCGTGTGTTTGGTTGTGAAGCCTGGGTGCTTATTCCAAAGGCTCTACGCAGAAAAGGCGAGCCAAGAGCAAAGAAAATGATCTTTGTAGGGTATGAACCTGGCTCAAAGGCCTGGAGGTTTGCGTACCCCAGTGGTGATCAGTCAAGACTGGTTGTGAGTAATAGTGCAGAGTTTTGTGAGCAAGCAGGCTGGGAGCGTCTGCACGCAAACCCAGAGGTGGTTATACAACAGTCCTATGACTCAGACGCTGAAGAGGAGGATGATGAAGTGGTTGCAAGGGACCAAGGTCCAGAGCAACAAAGTCCAAGACAGGGACAACTTAGACTCCCTCAGAGGGGGGAACCTAGAACACCTCCTCTGACAAGAGTCAAGATTGAACCAAAGAGTGAGCCTTCTTCACCCGTTGAGCCAGCTGTGAGGCCCAAAAGGCGCAGCAGGTCAGAGGGGGAAGATGCTGAGGTTGAAGAAGAAGAAGCAGTGTCACCAAGAGTCACACTGAGGAGATCAGCGAGGACAAGGAGACCTCCTGATCGGTATGAGGCTTCAGGTGTCTGGGTAGGTTCAGCTAGATGTGAACCTGAGTCCTTTGAGGATATTCAGAGTTTGCCTGAAGAAGAAGCAGCTGAGTGGCACAAGGCAATGGACAAAGAGTTGAAGTCCATGAAGGATCTAGGTGTGTTTTCACTCACTGAACTGCCACCAGGCAAACAGGCAGTAGGTTGCAGGTGGGTTTACCGTTTGAAACCCACAGAGACTGGACAGCCGCAGTATAGAGCGAGATTAGTTGCACGTGGATTTTCTCAGAAGAAGGGAATACACTTCACGGAAGTGTATTCGCCGACATCACGTGCAGAGACTCTGAGAACGCTTTTAGCTTGTGCGGCACAGAGAGGCTGGAAGGTAAACCACTTTGATGTGGATGTTGCCTACCTAAACTCAGATCTCCAGGAGGAGCTGTACATGAAGCCTCCTCCAGGGTTTGAGACCAAGAGGCAGGATGTTGTGTGGAGGTTGCACAAATCTATCTACGGTTTGCGTCAATCTGCCAGAAACTGGAACATGTGCCTGAATGAAGCCTTGGAAGAGTTAGGTTTCAGAAAAAGTGTTGCTGATAGTTGTCTTTACCTGAAAGGGTCTGGTGAGAAACAGGAACAGGTGTTAGTTTTCGTTGACGACCTTTTGTTTTTGGCGGAGACGGATGAACAGGCTGAAAAGTTTGCCAAAGACCTAGGGAAACGTTTCAAGTTGAAACAGCTCGGTGCTGTCAAAACTTATCTTGGTGTCAATGTTGAACGCACACAAGATGGAAGTTTCTTGCTCAGTCAGAGAGGTAAAATTGAGCAATTGCTGCAGAAAATGAGAATGAGTGATTGTGCAGGAGTCAGGAGTCCAATGGAGACTAATTTTGTGAAAGACAGCCAGCAAGGAGACAGTGCTGTGTTTGAAAATACTGAAGTGTTTCAGTCAGCCCTAGGGAGTTTGTTGTACTTGTCCCAGTGGAGCAGGCCTGATATTGCTTTTGCTGTCAATCTGCTCAGCAGGGAAGCATCAAACCCTAGTGTGCATGCCTGGAATGGCATCAAGAGAGTTCTGAGATATCTGCAGGAAACAAAAGACCTTTGTCTTAGGTTGCCAGCACAGGGAGAAGCCAAGCTGGTCGGCCATGTGGATGCTGATTGGGCTAATTTGAAGGACCGCAAATCTGTGTCTGGTCTAGTGGTTAAGTTTGGAAACTCAGTAGTTGGATGGAGATCCAAGAAGCAGAGTCTTATAGCGCTCTCATCCACTGAGGCTGAGTTCAGTGCTCTTTCAGAGATATGCACAGAGCTGGAGTTCTATGCTTGCTTAGTGCAGGAAATCTGTGGGGTAGATTGTCAACCAATACGTGTGTTTGAAGACAATCAACCATGCCTACGTTTGGCAGAGTCTGGACAGTTCAAAGCGAGGACGAAACATTTAGATATTCGCTTTCGGAATGTGTGTCAAAGCGTTCAAGAGGGATTAGTAGCACTGAAATATTGTCCCTCTGCGAAGAACCTAGCTGATGGCTTAACGAAGCCACTCTCCTTCCAGAGACATGGAGAGTTTTGCGTAGGTTTAGGTTTGGGACGACCAAGGGTCGATTCTACCCTCCGATCCGAGGCAAGAGGGGGTGTTGGGAGCAGTAATGAGGTAAACTGCTATGCCTCGGCTCTAAAGGGGAGGGATTTCCTGGGACGTCTGCCAGGAAATGACGTGAGCAGACTGGAATGTTCTTTGTGTGCTGTGAAAGCGAAAGTATCAGTGTGTAAGCTGCCAGCTCGATGAGAGGAGCTGGGAAGATGCAGCTGAACTCTGATGGATTTTTGCCAATGTTATCGGAGCAATAAAAGACTTTAAGGAAAGAATCTGCCTTCGCTTGATTTAAGCCTTTATCACACGTATGCTGCGCTTATTCTGCTAAGGTGTTTTACTGCTGTAGGAGTGAAGCAGAGTTCACGCAACGGAAGCGTGCTGGACTGAGGGGCCAGTAAATCAATCAGGGAAGATTTACTGGCAGCACCGGGCTAATTATCCTAACAGTTTGGATGCATTTGCTGTACTTTCCTCACTCTGAGGGTTGTATTTTTTATAGAATCATCAATTGCTACAAAAGTATATTATTAACAGTGCAGACCTATACATGTCTAAAGGTAAAGGTAAAGGGACCCCTGACCATTAGGTCCAGTCATGGCAGACTCTGGGGTTGCAGCACTCATCTCGCTTTACTGGCCGAGGGAGCCGGCGTACAGCTTCTGGGTCGTGTGGCCAGCATGACTAAGCAGCTTCTGGCAAACCAGAGCAGCGCACGCAAACGCCGTTTACCTTCCCGCCGGAGCGGTACCTATTTATCTACTTGCACTTTGACGTGCTTTCGAACTGCTAGGCTAGCAGGAGCTGGGACTGAGCAACGGGAACTCAGCCGGTCGTGGGGATTCGAACCGCCGACCTTCTGATCAGCAAGTCCTAGGCTCTGTGGTTTAACCCACAGCGCCACCTGCGTGCAAAATCCTGCTGAACCTCACAGTGCCTTAAAAGGTAAGTAGAAAGAGTACAGAGGTAAAAGCCTTGCAGGCCTTCTGAAAGGCCATGACAGGTAACGGAAACTAATGAAAAGGAGGGATGCAACACTACAAAGTTAGATTGACCATGCTAAACTTCTCTTTTGTATAAGTTTCTAGAGTATACACAGGCCAGAAGTAGTTGATTTCAGTGGTTAGGTAACAGGAGGAGTGGATTATGCATCTTGAAGAATGACATTAGGAAATTCTTTATTCCATTCCCAAGGAATAGGATGATGGTAATAGCCTGTAATGATCCGATATATACTAGGCAGGCAGGCTGTCTCTGCCTTTTCTCTAGTATATAAATTTTACAAAATGTAATGAGGTAGTTCATGGAGGGGATGTGCTACTGATGTGTCTGTATTACTTGCAAAAAGTTTCAACTAAGTTGCTACAGCTGAAAAAGTCCCCCCAGCCAGCCATTAAGAAACAAGGCTAAAGAATCTGTTTCCTAATGACCTGCATATGTGCAGAAAAGTTTATAAAACTATCCTTAGAAATAAATTGTTTCATTTGGCAGCACCTACAACTCTCTGTCTTTTGATGTCCAGCAGGCTATACTCTCTTCGGCACCTGCTTAAAACATTTTTGCTCAGGCAGCCCTACCCAGACATTTAGAAGGTACATGTAAAAGGTAAAGGGACCCCTGACCATTAGGTCCAGTCGTGGCCGACTCTGGGGTTGCGGGGCTCATCTCGCTTTATTGGCAGAGGGAGCCGGAGTACAGTTTCCAGGTCATGTGGCCAGCATGACTAAGCCGCTTCTGCAAACATGTGATTTATCTCTTTTTAGTTACTGTTCATTTCAATCGCCTTCGAATGCTTACTGATACCTGTATCTAACCATGTTTTATCAATATATTTCATGTTTTATAAACCATTAAAAAAAGTTTTATTTATTTTTTTAACAAGCAAGTTGCACATACATTTTGTTAAACAAAACAAATCAGTTCAGAAGCTTTTTAACAACTTTGCAACAAGAATCTATTTCTTTCAGTTCAGCTATTAGAAAAATACAAATGCATCTTGCATTTCTGTTCACCAAAGGTCTGCTAGACATATAAATGGATCCTGCTGCAAGAAATTCTAATGGAAACACAATTAAAGGCTGAAAATATCAGGCATTCTAAATGTCAGGAAACAAAAAGGAATAATAATATATTCTGTTTTATACAGTCTACTTCAATTTTCATTAAATAACAAAATGGGGGGGGGGAATAGTGAAAAAAGACAGCAGAAGAGCCCCTAAATTTCACTTAACAATGACACTACTGCCGGTTGCTGAGTTAATTCTAAAATTGTTATCATTTCAGTGGTAGAGGGTACCAAAGTTTTATTGTAACCCACAAGAGGCATGTCATAATTTAGGACTTGAGTTTCACACATTCCCCAAAAGAACTCCTGCCCTGAGATCTTATGATGAAGGATGGTATATAAATCTACTAAATAAAATAATATAAAAACCCCGAAGTGAAAGTGAGTTGTCACATACCAGTTGTGGACCATCAACTTCTGCACAGCAAGCAAGGCATTATAGCGAACCTGTTGGTCTTCGTGGTGCATGTGGTTCATTACAAGCTGTTTTCCACCAAGCTGCTCAATCACACTACAAGAAGAGAAGATAGCATGGGTAAGAGAGAGGTAGTGGTCAGGGGTGTGGGGGTGGGTGGGTGTTGTGTGTTTTCAAGTTTCCTTCCACTTCTGATTACTAGCAGCCGCCAACCTCACACCATTTTAAGTTACTTTACAGTACCAACACCACAAATTTCCAGCAGACCCATGTGCGAGGTGGGGGAGGTTAGGATCCTGCCTGCCTGTCAGTAAAGATTCCCCACCACTGTCTACTACTTCAACTGAATTCCCCTCAACTAGCTTCAATATGCTGTCTTAAAACTTCCTAATCAAAAGCTTAATAAGGCACACGGATTAGTTTGGTGGAAAAACAAAACATCAAGTCAGCTGTAAATAAAATTTGCTCCCCCAAGTTCTATGGTTTAAATACAACAGGTAACAGGGTCACTTATATCTCAAAATAAATAATTCCAGCCCAACGCAGGGACTTTATGTTAACCCGATTGAACGTTTTCCCCTCAGCTTTTGTCAAGGGCAGATATTTAAACATCCCCAAAAATGATAGACATTGCAAATGATATTTGAATGTGCCGGACACTGTAGCACATATCCTTTTCAGTAAACTGTCCAGTACACAACGAGCTAATAAGGCTTGTTATTCCCTTTTTTGGGTAATCTAACATCACGACACAATGAAAATATCAGATTCTTTCTGTCTGACATTAACCCGGAAGTAACTGCAAGGGTGGCTGAGTTTTTGTCAATAGTCTCTCTTAGAGTGGTGAATGGCACTATTTAGTGGGAAGAAATCCCAATGAAAATCCTTGTCATTATATATTTTACATGGCTGTTTATTTGTATATTTTAAAATTTCATATATGGATGTTTTATGATGGCCTGTACTTGTAATGCCTCATAAAGGTTTGGTGATATAAGATTAGTTTGGAAAGCAAATGTGGGTGCTTCTTCAGCACAAACATCTCAGTCCATTTTAACTCAATTGATTTGTATGCTACTGTTCCTTTGGGAACTATAATCAAAGCAGCTCATATCATCAATAAGTTTACATGACATCATTCACTAAAAATTACAATACCTAACAAAATTCAAATAGTCATATAAAAATGTTGCTGAAAGCATCTCACATACATAAATATAAAATCAAATTAAACCATCCACTGATACTTTATAGTAAGGTCTAACAAAAGGTTACACTAACTGTTCCTTGTGTCATAAGCAATGGCCCTTGTTTTAACTCAGGTGCTAAGCAAAGATAAGAAAAAGCCTTCCACACCGTTTTCCTCGCGGATAGTGTCGGACATATTCTCCCACATCATGAGCAGCTACAGCCAAGACCTGAGGATCATCTGATACCTCCAGAAGCTTTGTCAAGATTCTACAATAGGATTGCAAATATACAAGATCCTTATTCACTATGGAGTGTACAAAATATAGCATACGAAAAATTGATAAAACTCAATAAACTTCTGCCATGTTACTTCAGTACTGCAAAACTTTTCTAGATTCACACAGTATCACACAAATATTTTGAGAGATATTTCAAAATCGCACTCAGGGTAGACCTAGGACTCAGCTAAAAAGGTAAAGGTAAAGGGACCCCTGAGCATTAAGTCCAGTCGTGGACGACTCTGGGGTTGTGGCGCTCATCTCGCTGCAAATAAAATGTTTTGAATGTGTTGTAAAGTGCAATATACAATTGTGACACTAAATGGTGACTGTGAGCTATAGCAAATTCAATGCATTTTTCAAAACGATTTAAAAAAAAGCATTTTCACAATGTTTTTAACATGCATGTAGATTCCACCCCAGTGAAATCAATGGACTTGGTCACGACTACCGTATTTTTCACCCTATAGGACACACTTTTTCCCCTCCAAAAATGAAGGGGAAATGTGTGTGCGTCCTATGGGGCGAATGCAGGCTTTCGCTGAAGCTTGGAGAGCGAGAGGGGTCGGTGCGCATCGACCCCTCTCTCTCCAGGCTTCAGGAAGCTATCCGTAAGCCTGGGGAGCCTGTGGGAGTTCTCGCAGGGCTCCCTAGGCTGCAAATAGCAGCCTGCTTGCCCGGAGCGCGGGGCACCCTGAAGCAGAGCGCCCCGCGCTTCGGGAAGCTATCCGCAGCCTGGGGAGCCCTGTGGGAGTTCCCGCGGCTGGGGGGGAATATATTTTTTTTTCTTTATTCCCCCCCCCCAAATCTAGGTGCGTCCTATGGGCCTGTGCGTCCTATAGGGCGAAAAATACGGTAACTTAACATTACTGATTTCAGTCAGTCAGTTCCAAGTATGACATAGTTGAATGCTATCCCAAATCATCTAGGTAATGAATGTCCAACACATATTTAGCAAATGTGTTCAGCTGTAAATTCTTAATACATTCTCTGGTAAATTCTAATCTTATTAATCTGCCATGCAAAAATTCAAATAAGCCTTTGTGGGGAGAGGGAACTGTACTCATTTCACAGACACCTTTTCAGGATTTGTACACTGAACGATAAACTAAAGAACCAATAATATACTTAATTAAGTTAGCTCAACTTTCAATGAAGACAAAACCAGTGTTGCTGATAATTACCACTTTGCTTCATGCTCAGCTAAGCCTTTTGATCTGCAAGGCATTATCTATAGACAGCTGAAGCATCCAAGCCAAGACATCACAGCACAGACACTTGACTGATTATCTCATTTTGAATGAATAATGCATATTCCTGAATAGGCAAGTATAACACTACAATGAACAGATATTTATGCTACATTCAGATGTTACAGCAGTGATAAGGTTACCAATGGGGGGAAAAAACTTTTTTTGGGGGGGAGGGACATCATATCACCGCCATTAGCTGCAAACCCAATCTTTAATAGTTTCCAGCAATCTCAAGGAAGTGTCTAAATATATCAAAACCATACATTTGCTGTTCTAGAATCAAGCCACATTTCATTTAAGAAGCAAGCCAATGCTCTTACAAATTCACCTGTGCTCCAAAAAGAAAACAGTAGATTGTGTCCTATGAAATTGTGTCATTAGCAGATGGACTTCCACCTGTGCAAGAGGACTTCCTTTCCTTCATGCTCCACAAAAGAAATCTGCTCCAGAGGGCTGGCAGAACATCCAGAAGAGATTGGGGGGGCTGCAGGAAGAAGCAGTGGAAGTCCTGTTGTGCAGGCATAAGTCCTTGCATTAATGGGACCTGGATACAGCCCTCTGAGCTAAGGCTCCCAATTTAGTTTCCATACCATACAAAGCAACAAAGTTTTTCTCTCTCTCTCACTGTGCTCACTTGAGACATTTTCTAAGACGGGAACCTTTTATTGAAAATGGTATTATAGTCCCTCTACCTTATGCAGATACCCTAAATGAAACTTTGGTTACTCTGAGCAACACAACAATTCAACTGAAGCAGGGATATATCAGAAGAACTTACTTCAACAGTTCATAATTCTTTTCATTTAATCTCACAGCATTCTCTCGCCAAAATTTCTCAGATTTGTGAACAGGGCTCCACTCTAGTCTCCCCGACTTAAGCTCAGAACTATATTCATCAAACGAACTGCAAAATAAACCGAACATAAGAGAATGAGGAATAAATCTGATGCACAAGGACAATATATGAAAGCAAACAGCACACCCAAACCTCCCACTGCACTTAGGATTCTTTGTAAAGGATTTTACAAAAATTGTAAGTGGCACTTACAATCATAAGTATGAACACTTATAAATATAAAAGTGCAATTTACAAATGACAGCATATTTTCATTGGGATGAATGGGGCCTATTTACCATGAATTCTAATTTGGCCAGACTGAAGCTAAAGGAGTCAATTTTTCCAGATTTTTCTCCGCTGCTGACAGTTTTGCATTACAAAGATAGGATTGTAGCCTAGGACATTCAGATCCAATTTGGAATTTGCTTCCAGGAAGTTGCCATAATGGGGAAAACATTCCTTACTCAGATTAACATGTGCTCCTCTCCCAGGTCACACAACCAGCTTTGGAAAATGGGAATCTAGCCGTTAGAATCTTTTAACTACATATGCGCATGGTCATTTTCTAATAACCTAGGGCAACAACAGTTTGGTGCTTAGCCAAATATAAAACCACAGAGCCATATTCTTTTATTTTTGAAGGCATGGCAATTCTGATTTCCATTAATTATTATTATTATTAATTACATGCAGTGTCTGTTGATTTTTTAAAAACACAACTCCTTCAGCACTTAAAGCACTCTGTTTTGGTACTTTATTTTGATATTATATAAGATGATAAGGAACTCCCAAATGAGGCGTAAATAAAGCCTACTTATAGTAATGACAAATGATAACTATTTTGTAGTTTTATGGTTACTTGAATCTGATACCATCCCAAGGTACAAATCATGTGAAGTTGGTTTAAAAAAAAGAAAAGCCTGCTTGGTCTTACAGTTATTTCTTTCATACGGTCTTTGGAATCTACAGCATTGCAGAAAACAATCACTAGACAAGCTATCATTCTAATAACTAGGCCTCTATTTGATCTTGACAGGTGCTTCAGTGGGGAGCCTATACCCCAAGGAGGACCCTCCTTGTATCAATTTGAACATTAGACACTGAAGACAAAATTTACCTGAGGTCCTGCACACTCTCCCCAAGTTTGTCCAACAGAAACTTTATATCCTCACTTATGTCTTCATCGTCATATTTCTGTTGTTCCAAGTTCTCCAGCTGCTTCAGAACTTTGCACTGGATCATGGCAAGAGCATACTCCTGGCGAGTTTCTCTTTCAGTAGACTTTTCTAGAAGATTCTGGAAAGAAAAACAAAACAAAACGGTGTCAGACCCTGATAACCATTAATTTAAAAGGTAGTGATGGGATTCTCTGTTAACTGGCACTCCCTCTATATTTTGACTGACCCTACTGTCATTTCCTGCCACATCCCACTAGCATTCTTTACAGTTCTGTATCAAGAAGATGACATAGCATACTGAGGAGTGTTCAGACATCATCCTAGTTTCATATGGATGGACCACTGAATGTAAATTTTTACCTTTGCACAATAGCTAGTTTCTATATACACACCCCTTATATCTAGGAAAGCAGAAGGCATCCTCAGTCTTCAAGAGCACACTTTTGTCAGGCAAAAACAGTCAAGGAGGGTGTGAGGCAGTGCCAGTGGAAAATGTGGCCTGAGGAAAGTCCAGAGAGCCACAGAGGCCCCAGAGGGCTGCATTTGGCCCCAATACCTAAAGCCCCCCACCCCAGTTTAAAGAATTTGTAGTCTACATACTTCACTCACCCGAAATGCTGCAAGAATGATCCTAGTGACTTTCTCTTTTACAGACTCCTGAAGGATGTCAGACAGGACTGGGACAATATTATAACGCCGCAAATATTCACACATTTGAGGACTGAATGCCAGCAGCCAGATAGAGAAGATCATCTGATACTGAAGCTGGAAACCACATTTGTTACTCAATACTCCCATGATACTAGAGAGCAGGGATAAAGCATAAGAAACATACCATTAGGCAGCTGCTCACTATCCTGTAATTCAGAATGTAAAATCTTCACTTCCAGACACATTGAATTTGTAAAAGAAAAGCCTTTCACAAATATACTTCCATACAAATTAGAGAGACACTAAACAAATTAGCAAACACTAATCAGCCAAACAACAGTATGTAATTTAGTCTGCCAGGGACAGGTTAGGATAGAGTAGAGTAGAGGTGGGAGCAAGGGAGCAAAGCTCAGTTACTTTATTCACAGCAGAGGTGAAATCATCTGCTGGAACAACAGGGTATCTGATGGACCCTCCTTGCTCCAGCAAATGAATAGGGCAATACTGAGATTGCAGGGTTTCACTGTTGTTGTTGTTGTTGTTTTGCGACAAATCAGAATACAGAGGAAGTCTCGAAATGAGAGAAATAATCAAGCAGAGGCTGGTACTGCCTTCCTTTTCTTTGATGAAGTTCTTACTTCACAACAGGAGTTCAAATGGTAACAATTATTTGCAAGATGGTTTGCATTTCTAAGTGAAAGCTAAAGGTTACATTTTTAACTGGCTTAAGATCTTTTGTTAAAGCTGCATGTGTTTGAAATCTGAACCTATATACACTATATACACTGATGTATATAATGGTGCTTGCTACCGCGAAACAATGAAATTATAGTCATGCTAACATTTCGCCCTCCATATGGCCACCATCCCAAACCACTAGCCATGCTGGCTGAGGAATTGGAATTCAACAACTTCCCAAGAGCCACAGATTTTCCTTGTCTCTCAGAATAGAATCAGTCTTTCTATTGCGTGACTGCTAAGTTTACTCAGTAGCTATGGTTACGGACTGTGTCAAAGGCTTTTCAGAAGCCCAGCTATATTATCCATCACTCCTAAACATCTACATGCATTATTCTTGAGCAAAATTACAGAAGTCCATACTACATACACGATTGAGGAAACTGAAGTTATATGTACAGTGTAAACAAACTGTTCTTTAAAAATATCATGGACTCTCATCAAAGGACTTATTTGGAAAGTAAACAGAATTTTGTTAAAGAATCCAGTCTGCTCACAGAACAATACCCAGAATTATTTAGGAGATAGGACTACAGTCATACCATGGAAGCCGAACGGAATCTGTTCCGGAAGTCCGTTCAACTTTCAAAACTTTCGGAAACCAAAGCACAGCTTCCAATTGGCTGCAGGATCATCCTGCAGCCAATCATAAACTGCGGAAAACACACCAGATGTTCAGCTTCCAAAATCATTCAAAAACCGGAACACTCACTTCTGGGTTTCGTTCGTTCAGGAGCCAATTTGTTCAGGAGCCAAGGCATTCGGGATCCAACGTACGACTGTACAACACTGTTTTAGATTTGCAAACTTATCCTAAGGATGCTTTTAACAGCTCAACAGAATGCATAAATCAGTAGGAAAACACTTTCATCATGGATATACTAGAAGCACATCTTTTTCTGTACAACAAATACTCACCAGCTAACTCCATCTGATTCGACCCATGCAAAACGGTATTCATTGACCCTGAGCATCAACTGCAAGCACCCAGCGACACACTGGACATATTGCGAACTCTACATGAAAGAAGAATACACCATTACAAAAAATACATATATCCTGTTGTTGCACTGAAAATAGGTGTGAGAACAACTGAGAAGTCTCCAATTATCACTGTCTCTTTTACTGTAACAAAAGCCATCCCACTGCCATCTGCGTCTATTGTTATTCCAAAGTTGTGTTTAGTCACTAAGGCTAACAACATTCATACCACAGTGCTAGTTAAGTGTCCTTAGACAGAATCAAATTCAAATTATCAAGTCAATAATCAGTTTATTTACCAGGGCTCTCACTTAGGTAGGCTGTGAGATCCCACACTTCAACAGCAAAAACCTAGCCAACACTGAACAAGAGCATAATGTTATTGTTAACATATTCCGCCTGATTTCCAGATTTCCCCTCTGCTCCCAAGTAAGTCTTTTATTAGATGCTTAATGAAAAATATAGCAGATGCTCAGTACATAGGGAACCAGTCTCCTCCTAAAGCTCCCCTATTCTTCAATTCCTTCCTTCCTTTTAAAATTCCCTCCTTATTTTCCCTAGCTTTTAGAAAAGTTTCCCACCTCTTCCTGCATAGTTTCAGAACAACTATACCCTGTAAGTGGCAATTATTTCCTTGAATAATTATTTGTTATATATATTTTTGGTTGTGTGGCTTTTCCCCAATCAGCTGTTTGAGAACAATTTGGTAGGCTTCTGTTGTGTTTGTGCATGTGTGTACTGTGGTACCTTGGTTCTTAAATGCCTTGGTACTCAAACAACTTGGAACTCAAACACTGCAAACCCGGAAGTAAGTTAGCGAACTTCTTTGGGAAGCCGAACATGCTCCGTTTTGAGTGCCACACTTCTGTTTTGAGTGCCACACTTCCATTCTGAGTGTTATGCTGAGGTCTGTCTGTTTTTACTATTTACCGTATTTTGTTTTTGCAGCTCTTTTGTTTTTGTGACTGTGTGGAACCCAGTTGAGCTACTGATTGATTCATTGTGTGACTGCAGTACATTGATTATTGCTTTCATTTTATGGATCAATGGTCTCGTTAAATAGTAAAATTCATGTTAAACTGCTGTTTTAGGGGTTGTTTTTAAATGTCTGGAACGGATTAATCCACTTTGCATTACTTTCTATGGAAAAGCGTGCCTTGGCTTTGGAACTGACTTCCAGAACGGATTAAGTTTGAGAACCAAGGCACCACTGTATGTAGCACTCAGAACCTGGTGTCCTACAGATGTTGGTGGACTACAACTCCTATCACCCCTGACCATTGGCCACAGTGGCTGTGGCTGATGGGAACTGTAGGCCAGCAGCATCTAGAGAGCACCACAGTGGCTATGCCTTCCCCCGAGTCCAAAAGAAAGTACCTTCACTTGCTTTCTAGAAACATAGCTCTATTGGTCTGTTGTGCTAACAAGATCCCTTCTATATACTTAATTGAGAATAACTGCACCAACCCCAGTGGGGCTTACTTCTGAGTTTGCCTTCTTAGGATTGAGAATTCTAATCAGAGGCAGCCACAGGGGAAACTGAAGCAGGGCAGCCTTCATTCCAGATGAGTTAAATCCATCGCTTCACCCAACATCAGCTTTGGCTCCACCCCAACTGGCCTGGGATCCCTGACAGATTATCCACAGGGCAATGCAGCCCGTGATAAAAAAAGAGGTTGCCCATCTCTGACACAGAGCAAAGTCAGGCTTTTCAGAACAATTTCTGAGTAACAACATTTCAAAGAATATAAATGAAATGGAACAGAAACAAATAAACGTTAACCAGGCTACTACTGAATGCAGTTCACTGTCAGGTTACTCCAGCAACATTATATAAAACAATAACAACAGGAATCCAAGGACCTGTAATTGAATAGATTATGTGTTCATTTGAAAGCATCGTCTCTATTCCAAACTTGTATCCAACCAACTATGGAACCCGGGGCAAATTTGTAAGGCTTCAACTGCGTTGTCAAACTGCATCAAAGCAGCTACAGAACTGCATTGTTTTACAGCACAACTCACAAACTCCTACTCTCTTTTCAAAGTCGTCCCTGAACTTGCAGCGAGCAGCCTTGACATTTTCAGAGAAAAAGAATACACACAATATACAGTAATCAATGTTTATTTTGCTATGAATACAGTAGCTAGGAAGCTGAAGAACTGCTTCCTAACCTATGTAAACATGACAGAGGTATATTATCTCTAATAATCTTACTGCATTGTGAAAAACTTTAATAAAAATCTTATTAAAAAGAAGAAGATACACTATCTCAATGTAAAGGATACTTGCTTTTCTGTATACCTGAAGGAGCATCTACACCCCCATTGTTCTACCTGGACACCGAGGTCCAGCGCCGAGAGCCTTCTAGCAGTTCCCTCACTGTGAGAAGCCAAGTTACAGGGAACCAGTAAGAGGGCCTTCTTGGTAGTGGCACCCACCCTGTGGAACTCCCTCCCACCAGATGTCAAAGATGTCAAAGAGAACAACAATTACCAGACTTTTAGAAGACATCTGAAGGCAGCCCTGTTTAGAGAAGCTTTTAATGTTTGATGGATTACTGTATTTTAATATCTTGTTGGAAGCTGCCCAGAGTGGCTGGGGAAGCCCAGCCAGATGGTCAGGGTATAAATAATAAAATTATTATTATTATTATTATTATTATTATTATTATTATTATTATTATTATCATCTCTACACTTAGATTCAAAGTTTGAAAATGCACGTGAATAAGACCAACAGGGTTCAATTTTCTTTACACCTCAAAAAATGCTCCTATTTAAAGCAAAGTTATAAAGGTAAAGGTAAAGGGACCCCTGACTGTTAGGTCCGGTCGTGGATGACTCTGGGGTTGCTTTACTGGTTTACTGGCTCATCTCACTTTATTGGCTGAGGGAGCTGGCGTACACCTTCCGGGTCATGTAGCCAACATGACTAAGCCTCTTCTGGCGACCCAGAGCAGCGCACGGAAACACCGTTTACCTTCCCGCTGGAGCCGTACCTATTTATCTACTTGCACCTTGACGTGCTTTTGAACTGCTAGGTTGGCAGGAGCAGGGACCGAGCAACAGGAGCTCACCCCATTGTGGGGATTCAAACCACTGACCTTCTGATCGGCAAGCCCAAGAGGCTCTGTGGTTTAGACCACGGTGCCACCCTCGTCCCCTAAGCAAAGTAATAAATAATAACCCCAAATCACTGAAACCACCATCCTTCCTGTATTGCATCAGCAAATAGCAGAAAATCAAAATCACTGGTAGTGTTCTCACCATTCTTTAATATCTATACAAAACACATGTGGAAATAGGATCAAAAGCTCCAACCAGATACAGCCCCCTTACTTTTCCCCATAACTAGAAGACTGACAATATTAAAAACTTCCCGATACAGGGCTGCCTTCAGGTAACACTTAAAACTCTTTGGTGGCACATCAGACTAGCATAAGGAGTCCAACCTTCCATGCTTTTCCGTTCATGATTCCCAAGCACACAAATCCTAAGACACCTGGAACACTATGGAAGCAGTGAAAGTTTCAAAGCATTCCCTTTGTCTTGCTCAGCTGTTCTGGACAGAACTGTCTCAGGAACATGCCTTGGCTTGGCAGGGCAGCAAGCCTTGTAAACAGGTTTTTTTTTGGGGGGGGGGTTAGCAAAAAGCTGGAACATCTAAGAAAGCTGCCATCACTAAAAAAATAAAAGTGAGTAACCTTTTCAGATTTTTTGATCCTCCTTGCATTTGTTTTTATTTATTTTCCTATAAACCAGACCCTTAGGATCCTTATGGAAGGCAGAAAATACATTTTAAACAAATAAATCAAGGATTTTCAAGCTAATCCATAACTGAGAGTTCACCAACCTTTTCCCCAAACCCTTCAACACATAGTATCATACTGCAGGTGCCACATTTATGAAAAAAATAAATTATGTTTAATTACATCCAACCATATGCAAATTAAGTGCAGCAGCAGAAATTGTGTTTTTAATACATCTCCAGAGCTGCCCATTTATCTCAGGTTAGTCTCCATAAACTGCTTCTATGAAATAAAACCTCAAGCTAAACTGAAGGAATGCAGAGTTGATTATTTATTGCATTTATATCCCAGCTTTTTCTCCAAGGAGCTCAAAGGGGCACACATTGTTCTCCCTCTCCTCATTTAATCCCCTAAACAATCTTATGAAGTAGGCCAGGCTGAGAGGCAGTCCCTAGCCCAAGGTCACCCTGTGAGTTTCGTAGAGTTGCCTGGTCATTTGATGTGCACATCAACTCCAAAACCCCTCAGATTGTCAACTGTCAAAGAAAGACTTAAGTTGACTCAGTATTCATTTAAATAAGTTGAACAGGAAATTGAGTTAAAATCAGCTTCCTTTTACCCATTTTGGAAGCTGGGTACTATTGTTTTAAACGTTCAGTTATTCCCTCCCTTCAACCCTGTGCCTCAGGATAACTGCTCAGCTATTACACGAGTCCCTAATGACAATAAATATTACACCTGATTACATTTCTGATTCCAAGAACGTTTGGTATAGCCTGAATTGTTGGGATTTTTTTTATTTCTTAGAGACATCAAGTGGCAATACTGAGCAGTACAGCTTTTGAGATAAATGACATTTCACAATTGCTTTCTGAAGCATCTGCAGCTTAATGGACTTCTAATCCAGGAACATTATAATATTAACGTACCTAACAAGTATTCACAGAAGGAAATGGAGAGAGTAATTTTTAGCACAACAATGTTCTCTGCAGAGCTCTATTTCCCCTCCAGATTTACTGTGCCAATGGATAAGAAACACCTGTTTTATTTTTATTTGTTAACTACAGAACTGTCTTCTCCAGATCAAATCTCACAAAAACTTCCTGCAATATCATCAACAACAGAATAGTAACCTGCGAAGGCTAAACAGGTTGGGCGAGGCTGGGGATCACAGGTTGCAGTTTTACAGTACAGATACCCAGAGAGTGAGCCAAACCTATGCCTGGTTTCATTACTTTAAAAACAACCACCCCACAACTGTGGGACTGCTCTCTTATCAAAATATAAGCTAAACAAATAAGATCTTCATAAAGGATAAGATATTACTGCACATATAGTTTCACCCATTTCAATGCCATCATATCGTAGTGATTGTCCAAAAGTGCAAAGATGGATAATATTCCTGTGGGATCTGACAGTGCCGCATGCTTAGGATCACCCTGAAAACAATCATGCCATAAACATCTGGCCCTCCAGATGTTGCTGGATTATAAATCACAACTGACTGGGGTTGATGAAGTTGGAATCCAGCAACATCTGGGAGGACCACAAGCTCCTCATCCCAGCCGTAAATGATCGAGGAGCTGGCTGCAGAGATTTACAAGACAGAGGGATCCTGGGAAGAAACCTCAACCTCAGAAGCTAGTTGGATTTGATATATTATTCAAAGTCTCTATTGCTTTATTGGCCAGAGAGTCAAAGGACCTTGGGAAGCTAAAGCCTATTGCCCAGCCTCCCAGGAAGAACATCACGGCATGGGGAAGACCAATCTATTGGTCAGAGATAGAACAGCTGCATGAATCTTTCCCTCCCAGAAAACATTCTGCTCCAAGTGCCAGCTGCCCTAGGACTGTAGAACCAAAGAGGTGCATGGTCTGGCCCCATCCATCAGCCAGAAAACTAAGGGCTGCTGAATTGTGGGTTGGTGTGCACGTCCCAGTGAACTCTGAGTTTATGGGTATCACCCATTGTTTGTAAACTGCCTTGAGAGTACAAATCTTCTACATCAATATATTTGGAAAATACATTTCAATCCCGGTTACTGCACGAGCCTTCCTAGCATCAGTGTCCCACAAGAAACAATACTCTGGGCTGGATCCAGACAGTGCAATCCTAACGATGTCTACGCAGAAGTAAGTCCTATGAAGTCCACGGGGCACACTCCGAGATATATGGAGTTAGGACTGCAGTTTAAGTTAGTCATGCTTTAGTTCCTTTGAAATGGTAGTCGGGGCCAACATCTCCCACTAATTTGAGTGTTTCTAGCCCACTGTATCAAGAGAAAGATTAACAAGTTATGCAGAGATACTTACATCTGTTCCAGGATCATTAGCACTACCACTGCTGCGTAGTTTCTAGCATGGAAAGGAGAAAGTTACATTTAAAGATTCGCAACAAGACAGCCCTTATGTACAAATCTAAACATGTAGCCTAATGAGAGAGAGATATACATATATTTATTTTCCTACGTGTGACTGCATTGGAAATAAATTTCCGACCATCCCCTAAATATTGCTCACAAGGGTGGCAGTTAGTCACACATCTGGGGTGACTCCTATTCTGCTTCCAAATGGTTGGCCGTGGCACATTTGCTCCCACTATCCAAAAGGGGAAATGCTTTATTCTCTTTCAGCACCTCCCACATTTGACTCAGAGCATAGCCACAAAGTACCAACATTTCAAGCCAAGTAATTAACATTTTCTGTACATTGCTACGCTTCAGTACATTTAGATATTCTGCACATTTCAAGTATTTAATCCTCTTGCATTAATGAACTTGAAAAATGCTTAATTGGCCGAGTGTTTCAATAAAATGTATATTTCAAGTAATAGGGAATTTAGCTCTGTCAATATATACCTGGTACCACACAAAGCAGCAAAAATATATCCTGCCCCAAGAACCTGGCCACTGTAATACACACTGTAGGAAAAAGTTCCAATAACTTAGTATGTACAATTCCCCACTGCAGCTACACACACTACTACTCACAAAAATAATTCAGATTTAAATGCATTTACTGATTTGAATTTAAGGGCTCATTGGGGCTTGCACAGGAGAAGTTTGTTGTGGAGAATGAGCTAAAATCATGATTAAATACAAGTAGTCGAATTGTAGATCTGCCAAATATACCTGTTTATAAGCACTGCAATATCACCAGATCCCAACCTGGTGACCTCCAAGTGTTTTGCCGTACAACTATCATCATCCCCAGCTGTTGACCAAGGGGAGCTGCACTAGACTATAATATAATTACCTGCGAACTAAGCTGGGTCTTTATCCAATTGAAATAATAATTTAAATCGCTGCCTTCCATCAGTTCTCTTCCCCAAGCTGCTAGCTTGGCAATAATTCTGGCTGCCTGAAAGAAAGTGCAGAAAACATAAACTCAGACACATATTATCATAGAATTTGCAATAACATCATCAATGGATACAGCAGAGGAGCCATTGTTCAGCGGTAGCACATACACCTTGCATGTAAAAGGTCCTGTGTTCAACTTCCTACATCTCAAAGCAGAGATGGGAAAGACTCTTTTGAAACACTAGAGAACCACTGGCAGTCAGTGTCAAGACAGTACTAAGCTATGGATGCGGGTGGCGCTGTGGTCTAAACCACTGAGCCTCTTGGGCTTGCCGACCAGAAGGTTGGATGTTCAAATCCTCACGAAGGGGTGAGCTCCCGTTGCTCTTTCCCAGCTCCTGCCAACCTAGCAGTTCAAAAGCACGCCAGTGCAAGTAGATAAATAGGTACTGCTGCAGCGGGAAGGTAAATGGTGTTTCCATGTGCTCTGGTTTCCGTCATGCGGTTCTGTTGCACCAGAAGTGGTTTAGTCATGCTGGCCACATGACCCAGAAAGCTGTCTGTGGTCAAACACTGGCTCCCTTGGCTTGAAAGTGAGATGAGTGCCACAACCCCATAGTTGCTTTTGCCTGGACTTAACCATCCAAGGGTCCTTTACCTTTTTACCAGCAGTCTGACTCTGTATAAGGCAGTTTTCTATGTTCCTAAATATTAATACCTTTTAAACAGGAGTGTTACAATCTAAGAACCTTAGTTGCATCCAAGGAAGAGGGCTGCAGTTCACAAACACTTATGCCATAGTAAATTTGTTAGTCTTTAAGAGCCACTAGACTCTTGTGAGAAGACAATCAAATAGCATAATCCCTCTACCACATCATCTCTCTTACTAATCCGGCTGGTTCAAGATCTTTACTGATAATAATATATGGCTGTCTTAAAATGTATTTAATCGCTGGCTTTTGATTAGCTAAACATTTGGAGCCTCTTGCCAACCTGAGGAGCAACAGCATAAAAGAGAGGCGTGAAAAGGGGCATTAGAAGAAAAGGCTAGCAGTTTAAAAAGAAAGAAAACCTAGTCATTAGTTTATATTTATGAACTGTCCCATTCTAAAGGTTTGGGGAAAGAGAGAGGCTGAGCATTACAGCTAAATCTAATAATGTTCATATAAAACTAAGTCCTTTACCCTGGTCCTGTTTAAATCAACACTTCAAACAAGGTGACACTGAGGGGTCATACAGCACGTCCATATTGTACTCTGGCTTGGTCTCTGAAAATTTTATAGTCAGATAATGCAGGAATACTGCTAGGAATGCCTTCCTTCCATGAAAAACTTAAATACCATACTTTAAATAAAGCTGTAGTGTTGTTAATGGACAATTTATATAACCCTTAATTATAAAGTGCTGACAGGACATTGATATTGAAGGTCTAATAAATCTGTCCTAAGTTTTGCAACCAAAGGTCCCCTCTCAAACCTAGGCTATTTGACTGATCGGAAAGCTTACCATGTGCACAGTGAAAAGATCTTGACGATTCAACATAGGAAGGAAATAGGACCATGCAGTGTTCTTGCCGCGTTTTGCATAGTCAAAGAAAATACTAACACGTTGGTGGTTTTCCTGCAAGCAGCATAAATGGAAAGGAAACACAGAAAACAGATGGAGACAGTTTTATCCTTGGGGCACTTGGAGATCAGCTGAGACTCTTGAGGCTTAATTTTACAAACATAGTTGAAACATAGTTCTATATAAACACAGTTCTATTCTGTATGGATTGTTTTCACTTGCATATGTACATTGTATTTTTAAATAATAATTTTTATTAAGTTTTCAATTTTACATTTCAAAATAAGCATTTTACAAACTTTAAAATATTCATTGACTTCCCTTCTCCGTCCATGGCTCCTTTTACATATTATATATTCCTGCATATTTTACTATAACCATTCAAATCAGTTTTCCATTTTTAGATCCATTAAAAATTATTTACTCTGTTGAATTTATCTTAGTGCTGCCAGCATTCTCAGCTGTATACAGTTATTTTCCATATATTCAATAAATGTTTTCCACTCTTTTTAAAATATATGTTCTACTTGCTCTCTTATTCTATGTGTTAAATCTGCAAGTTCTGCATATTCTGTCAACTTAAGTTGCCAGTGCTCTTTAGTCGGGACCTTGCTCACCTTCCATTTTGGGGATAACAAAACACAGGCCGCAGTTGTTGCATACATAAATAACCTTTTCTGACACCTAGGAATTTATGTCAAACAGGACTAGGGGAGGGGGTTGGGGGGGAGTAGTTTTAAACATTTTTTTCAATTCATTATAAATCATTTCCCAATAAACTTTTACCTTTTTACATGTCCACATGTGAAAAAGGTTCCCTTAGTTTCTTTACACTTCCAACACGTATCTGATTCTGTTTTATAAATCTTAGCCAACCTACTCGGAATTAAATACCACCTATGAAACATTTTCAAATAATTCTCTTCCAATGAATAACATGCAGTAAATTTCAGGTCACTTTTGCAAAGTTTATTCCAGAGATTAAGATCTATATTGTGTCCTATATCTATTGCCCAGTGTGCCACTGAAGTTTTAACAAGACAGAAGTTTATTCTTAGTTTGTAGGAGTTCTTTTTCATATTGCGAGCCTTGGTCCAGAAATCCATTCTTTCTATCTAATTTAAACATGTTGTATATCTGGTGATATTGCAACCAACCCATAAGTTGGCTCCTTAAGTTTTCCACTGATTTCATTTTGGGGTCGTCCCCCCCTGTAAAATCCAGCAGTTCCCTGTAAGTCCCCCATTGTCTGCCAATGCATATGTACATTGTTGTTGAAGCTGCTTCACGAACAGACTTCTGTTGAAAAGCGGTCTTTAAATGTTGTAAGCAAACAAAACTAGATGCTGGACTAGATGGATCGTTGTTTGATTTTGCAAGCCAGTCTTTTGTTCCCCCTGCTTTGGAGAGGATTCATGCTTCTGGCAGGAGATTTGAGGCCCCTACCTGTTCTGACTCATTATGATTCTTTCACTCTCAGCTTAAACTTTTCAGGTGGTATGCTTGCCCAGAATATCAGCACAATGTGTTAATTTAAAAGTAATTTGGTACAGCAGCCCAAGATCTGCCTGTAAGTGCACTTAAGAGATGCTGCCTGAGCTTGTATAATCACCATGATTCGTGCTAAGCATGTCTTATTTTAAAAATGTAATTGCTACAAATCTAAAATATTAGAACACATTAAGGTAGTTTTGAACTATTCAGAACAAAATGTATTGTTAAAAAAACGCAATAAAATCAAGGAGGTCATTGGGCCGATAAAAGATTTGTTGCCAAGCAGACAGAACTGGCTTGCGCATGTACATGGAAATCAAAGAAGTTATGCATATGTCCAGTGAGAAATGCTTTGCACATTTCATGCAAAATGTATTTTTCTTACTTCCTTTGAAGGGGAGAAACACATCAGCAAATATACAGCATACCTGTGACAATAGCATCACCACCAACCACAGCTTCCCTGACCACATGAACCACAATGTTTTATTACCCTGCTACTCCCCTCCTTACAGAGGCAATCAAAGCAACTAACAGAATTCAAGAAATAGGCAGAATTAAAATATTAATCCACAAAATGAATATCATAAACAAATAACTACGGACAGCCTAAGAAAAGGCTGAGTGTCAACAGACAAACTTAAAACAGCAATAAAATGAAAAGTTACTCCCCTAATATTTGACTGTTCAAGATAAAATGGATAAGTGGGCTCATTATTTATATTTGATTAACGATGATCTTATACAATTTACACTATATGCAATGGATAAAGTGCTGTTCTGTAGGATGTAGTCGGGAATGTTAATAAAAATAAATGCATATCTCTGAGGGGTTTTTTATTTTATTTTTGAAAAAGGTTAACTGATTCATCTATTGATGGTTTCAGCCACACTTGTTCCCAGCTGCAAATGCAATCTTACTAACTGTATCAAAGGTACTTTCCACAAAGTACGGAGTGTAGGCAGAACCTAGCAGATGTTGATCACAGAAAGCTTATTCCACAAGGCATTGCTGCTCGGCCACCGCTGATCATTTCAGCAGATAAAGCACACAAGCTCCACTAAAATCACTAAAGGCCACTTGGTGCATAGGCTCTAGCCTTGCAAACCAATTTAAAGTGGGCAGCAAGCAGAAAGCTGTCTGCACTGAAATAAGATACCCACATACCAACAAGCACTGGAAATGGGGGGAAAACCAATTAACTTACCTGCAGCATATCATCCACCATTGTTAAAATGTACTGAACTGTTTGTTCCTTGGAGATGTGAGTCATGAGGTTTATGAACGTTTTAGCGCACTAGGGAGGAAAGAAGTAATCCAAAGTAAGTTAGAATTATTCGCAAGTGTTTTCATTCTTATTTTCATTTGGCAATTTTGCAAGCACAGCCTGTGTGAGGAACACTGAAACAATCCAAAGTTGCTTCACTGTAATAAACACAAGTATTGGGAAACTCCTCCCCAGCCTACTACTATTGCACTGGCTGCATTCATTTAATCAGCAGTCCAAGCCGAATTTGGCAATGATTTCTTGACTTTTTTCTCTAGAATATAAAGGTAAGGTAAAGGTAAAGGGACCCCTGACCATTAGGTCCAGTCGTGGCCAACTCTGGGGTTGCGGCGCTCATCTCGCTTTATTGGCCAAGGGAGCCGGCGTACAGCTTCTGGGTCATGTGGCCAGCATGACTAAGCCGCTTCTGGTGAACCAGAGCAGCGCACAGAAACGCCGTTTACCTTCCCGCCGGAAAGGTACCTATTTATCTACTTGCACTTTGACATGCTTTCGAACTGCTAGGTTGGCAGGAGCAGGGACCGAGCTACGGGAGCTCACCCCATCACCCCTTCTGATCGGCAAGTCCTAGGCTCGGTGGTTTAACCCACAGCGCGACGCGCATCCCAGAATATAAAGGTATGCTGTGTTTAATGCATGCCCTGTAGACACAAGGCCACAGATTAAGAGAACAAGACACAATCCCATAAAATAAAGCAGGTGGTAATAACCTTTGTCCTTCCAGCTGCTGCTAAATGGTATCTCCCATAATCCCTGTCCATTGGTCATGCTTGCTGGGCCTGATGGGAGTTTTAGTTCAGTAGCATCAGGAGGACAAAAAGCTCCCCACACCTGAAGTTAAGGTCTACTATGGTTTCTAACAGGCACAAAGGGGAGGCAATGATGAAGACATTTCTGCATGCTGAACATCACTAACTTCAACAAAAATGTGAAAAACTGCCCGTTAGACTTTTCAAAATTAACTAATATGGGAGTGGGGGAGATTGATTTTGTTCCTAGTCTGAACAGGAGAAGACATATTCATAGGGCAAGTGCTCCAACATAGGGTTGCCCTATGTCCGGAATTTCCCAGACATGTCCTGTTTTGGGGGGGCCTCTCCAGGCAGAATTTGGCACTGTACTTGAAATGTCCGGATTTTGGGGGGAGGGATATTTATTGGGGGAGGGGTTGGAGGGACACATGCATGCCACCAAAGCGTGGAAGAGGGCAGGAAGTGTCCGGGAAGGTCATTTTCAAAATATGGCAACCCTATCCAACAACCATTACTGCATTAAGAGGAGTACTTATACAAAGTGTGCCTATATTTTAACAAGCAACTTTTAAATAATATTTACAATGGCTGTAGCCAGATATGTACAAGTGTCAGTATACTTGTGCAAGAAGGTTTTTGAGTTGTTTCCTTCTCACTGCAGCCCCAACTTCCCCCAAAGCTGCTCTGCAAAGTCAAGGCACCCTCTCGAACAGTATGGGGTGGGGCAAAGAAAGAAGAGAGTTGCAACAAAGGAGGTGGCAAATCACCAGGCAAGGCTGGGAAACTCTGCCTGAAACCCTGTAGAGCTGTTACCAGTCAGTGTAGACAACAGTGAACCAGATGGACCGATGTTGCGGCTCAGTATAAGGCAGTATAACCCAGTGCTCTATGGCACCCTAAGCACATTCTCTAAGCACCAAGTGTGATTCACACTAGCATGCAAATGGCAAGCAGTTCAACTACACTTTTGGATCAGTTGCACACAAAAATCTGACTGCAATAGCAGAACCCATAAAATGCTCAAAAGGAGAGCTGCATATTCAAACAGTGGTCTAAGGCATTCTAACATGACCTATGGACTCTGGTGAAACTTCCATGATTTAGTCTGCCTTTGGCAAACCACACCTGGAATACTGTGTCCAATTCTGGGCACAACAATTTAAGAAGGATGTTGACAAGCTGGAAGGTGTGCAGAGGAGGGCAACCAAGATGAGCAAGGGTCTGGAAACCAAGGTTTATATGGAACAGTTGAAGGAGTTGGGTATGTTTAGCCTGGAAAAGAGGAGACTGAGAGGAGATATGATAGCCATCTTCCTATATCTCAAGGGCTTCATATGGCAGAGGGAATAAGCTTGATTTCTCCTGCTCTGGAGGGTAGGACTCGAACCAATGCCTTCAAGTTACAAGACAGGAGATTCCAACTAAACATCGGGAAAACTTTCCAACAGTATGAGCTAATTGACCATGGAACGGTCTCCCTCAGGAAGTTGTGGGCTCTCCTTCCTTGGAGGTTTTTCAGCAGAGGTTGGATGGCCATCTGCCATGGATGCTTTAGTTGAGATTCCTGCATTGCAGGGGGTTGGACTAGATGACCCTTGGGGTCCCTTTCAACTCTTCAATTCTGGCTTGCATTATTTATGCTTCTTGTCATCATACTCAATGGTAGAAAGTACAGAAGGCATACGGTTAATTCACCAGGACATTTTCACAAATGATCTATGAGGAAAGCTGGCACAGAAGCAGAAATATAGATGCCAAACTTTTAAAACCAGAATGCCAAAGACAAACAACCACACACATTGGCTGTTCCTAGAACAGGAGATTGCCCCAAAGAGATGCTGGGTTACCTGGCTGCCTTCATTTTTAATCAATTCTTGTTTCTCTTCTGGGCTCCTTTTCTGCTCGAATCTTTGAATAAATTCACAGTCTTCTGCTGAAATCATCTGCCCTCTAGCAAGGAAAACAAAGCTTTAAGGACTTCCTGTGCTATCATTGTTTTACTGCTTGTAGATTTAACAGAATATATCCTGCTGTTAAAAAAAAAATTTCCCGAGGTGCTAATGTAATAATTTCCTACAGTGACTGTTTAGTGAGCACACTTCCCTTTCCAAACATATTAAATAAATTTGGAGCATGTACTGTGTTTAGCCCAAGAGCATGGATGCTGTCCAAAGCCATTATCTTGCAAGGAAAAGGGCAGTGAAGACCCCAGTGTATCTTTGATGATTCAAAAGCTTCTATGGAGCCAAGGCTAATGGAATTTTTGACTTTTTTTCCCTTGAAGCAGTAAACCCCAACTCCATGCCTAATCATAAACTGCTTTTGAAAGGTCTACAGTGGTACCTCTTGTTACAAACTTAATTTGTTCCGTAGGTCCATTCTTAAGCTGAAACCATTCTTATCCTGAGGTGTGCTTTCACTAATGGCACCTCTGGTGCGCAATTTCTGTTCGCATCCTGGGGCAAAGTTCGCAACCAGGAGCAGCTACTTCCGGGTTAGCGGAGCTCGTAACCTGAAGCATTTGTAACCAGAAGTGTTTGTAACCAGAGGTACCACTGTACTTAGTGTCATAAGAACTTAAGAACAGGCCTGTTGAATCAGGCCAAATACTCTTGTACAGTCTACAAGAACAGCATAAAGTTGACCATGTTTTGAGTAAACTGTTTTCAAGTCTTTATACCCTTGGGGTTGATTTGGAAGCTCCAGCTATTGTAGACTGCAGCAGCCAGATTACTTTTTCCCTTTTCTGGTTAAGAATACTTGACACCATTGTTAAAACAGCTGCAATGGCTGCCCATCTGCTACTGAGCCTGGTTCAAGGTTCACGTATTGATTTACAACTTGAATCCTGGATACCTCAGGGATCTCCTGAAACCTTGTATCCCAGCTCCATCACCAAGATCATCTACAGGAGCATCTTTGGTCATTCCCTGAGTTCGTGAGGCTCATCTGACAACAATGAGAAACTGAGCCTTTAGTTTCCACCAGTCCTGTGGGAAATCCTGCCAAATAGTTCAGTGGGCACCTTCTGGGCCAACTTTTAAACGCCTGCTGAAAACCTTTCAGTTCCAGAAGGCCTATGCAGGCAGTTAGAGTACATCGTCCACAATGGTCAATTGATGTGTGCTTTTAATTTCTCTTTTGCTCTTAACTTGTTCTTAAATGTTATTGTTTCATTTTACATTTATACATTGTTGTAAACCACTGTAACATATTTTTATAAATAAATAAACGATTCAGTGTATTTCTATGTAGCATTAACACGTAGTGGGTAAACCACAGGAAATCATCTATTGATTGTGAATTTCAATGTACTGTACTATTTTACCTTCCCTTAAATTTAGAGTTAATCAGCACACTGCTTAGAAAAGATTATCAAGCCCAAAGAAAAAAGCCTTATTAAAAATATATGTTTTTAAATTGCAAGATAATATTCATTCCTACCATTTCAGAATAGTAACCACTCCTGGGCACTGGTGCCAATAAATAAATAAAGATTCTTAGAAAGCAGTCCTACATGTTTCGGTTCCCCAACACTCTGACAACTTTCCAATGACAGACCGACATAATTCCAAGGCCATGAGGAAAAACAGCTGCTGATTAGGGATAAAGAGCATGTCCTAAGTGATGTTATTCATTAAAAAAAGCCCTCTTGCAGTCAGTCAGTGACACAGTAGCTTGTGATTAAGTTTTCCTTTTAATTATAGATTTTCCTTGCAAGAAGTGCAGTTCTTCTGTTCACATGAAGTAGTAACAGTCATTTTTTTTTAATTTCTTTGCAATATTGCATTTGATCAGGCTGTAATCTCATTACTATTATTGTACTACATAGTATTGTTCCAATTCTATAACTATTTCATCAGAAAGAGCCTGGCGAATATTAGGTGTTTGCTTTCCTGTGAATTTCACTGGTATTGTTTGTGAATTAATGAATCAAATTGGGGGGGCGGGGCGATAGTAAGTGAATGTGGCCACAGCTATTTAGACATTCCAGCCCACCCTTTGACCTGGCAATGTTCTTTTGTGCTGGTTAAATTCTTCTTTGTGATCTCTATTTATCTCTTCTACAAACCAACATGCACTTATGGGCAATGGAGCTCTGGGAGGCTTTTTTGTGTGTAGTTAATTATGTAGTTACCGGTAAATGGCAGAAAGCAATCTTAAGGATAGTGGAATTCCTCAACAAATTGGCATTTTAAAACCTGGACTTTGCCAGACTTCTGAAAAAGTTTATGAAAACTGTTAGGAAAAAATATTTCTATCAATCATACCCATCCATGGAACCCTACCCTTATTTGTTTTAACAAAATATCATTTCTCTTAATAACAGTTAATTTTCACTAACTCAGTATTTTTCCAGCTCTCCTAATAGCATGCAAGACCTTCCATGAGCATAAAAACTGTAACTAGTTTAGAAGCCTAGAGATATATGCTCCTTCTGGGAACCTGTGCCCAGATACTAACTTACTGGAGATATGACTGCCAATTCACTTTGTTGGCCCGAACCTCGGCAGCTTTGGCAGCAATGATATTGGTGGGGACAGCAGCATCTACAGCACCCCGGATATCCATTTTTATGTTGATTTCAAAACCTGTTAAGAAAATAAAGGCTGCTATCAGTTTACATTGAACAAAGTGATTTCAAGAGTTCGAAATTGTGTTTATAAAGCTGCTAAACATATGAGAAGTGACTATACTTCATCCAAAAGTTTAAACCCCACTGATTTAAAAAAAGAATTAAGCATGTACTTAACTTTTTAACACTGAAATTAATGAGGCTTACAAGTCTGTACGTTCCATGGGATTGTTCCAGGTGCAGGCATTTGCATACCTTATTATTTGCTTATTTTCTACAGTTGCTCACTGAAAACCTATTCTGCATACACCTCAATTTTCCAGGAATTATGTATTATGCTATCCTGACTGTACACTGATTTGGAATCAAGCATCCTGTAACGATTTTCTTTTTAAGTCAAAGGCCCACACAGTTGCAGAAATATTACAGTAATATATACAACATGATTAGCTCTGAAAAGATTTCCATGCAATACATAAAGCAGTTTTGAATAAAACAGAACTATAATCCAAACTTAGGCTGGTTTTTTTGGCAATCCACATAACTTCCCATACCTATATGATATAGGAGATGGCGGGCAGGAACCACCCCCTCCCACAACAAGGTATTAATCCGCTCCCTGGCCCAGCCAGTTGTCCCCTCTCTGCTAGTTTTTCATCAGCCGGGATGGGGGGGAGCAGGGGTCCAGAGTACAAGCAGGCGTTCTGACCAATCCAAGCACCTGGTCAATGTCCTCAAGCCTTACCAACTAAAAGTCATCCAAAACAACAGGACTGGACAGTGCTCTGGACACCCCTTAAGGGTTATCTGCTGTAATAGTGGAGTCAAGATCCCAAAAGCGATGTTTTGCAAACAAGTCACAGCAAGCTGCCATCAGGTCTATCACCTCCTTTGGGCCAGACTGTAAAAGGCCCTGCACTACCAGGAAAAGCTCTGTTGGACAGCACAATGAGGATGCAATGGAAAGCCTAAATCTCAACAGGAAGTGATCTGACCCGACAAGGAAGTGATGTCAATATCAGATCACCTTCTTCCTGCTCAGCCAAGAAAGCAGGGACCAGAGTGTGACCTGCCACAAGCGTTGGGGCAGCCCCATGGTCGTCATGGCAGCCATGGAGTCCTGATCCACCCCAGAGCTGACAGCTTCAACATGGATGTTGAAGTCCCCCAACACCAGCAATCTGGGAGTCCTCAGCATAACCTCCAAGATCAGCTCTATCAGTTCAGCCAGGGAGACTGCTGGGCAACAAGACAGACAGTAAACCAGAAGAATCCCTACTCCCAGAGTCAGGAACACACATACTCTAGATATTCTCTCTCTCTCTCACTCACTCACACACACACACACACACACACACACACACTTGACAGACAGCCTGGAGAGAAAGAGTGTTCTCACTTCTCACATTCTATCAGCTCTGGCTCAGGGCAATTCCCCCCCCCCCCCCCCGAGGTAGCAGCTACTTTGTGGAACACTCTACTTAGAAAAGTTTGTTCACCTCTTTATTTCTTGAACAATTATTCCAACCAAGCTAATACAATTAATTCAAAAAATCCTCCCAGTAGGATATAGCTCCTCTGATGCTGGGTATTTTTTTTATGATTGTATTAGGATGGGGTGGGGCTTATCACACTTTTATATTTACTTTGATAGTGCTCATTCATTTTAGAAAAGTAGTAAGTAAATAAATAAATCAACAACAACACAAGAAAAAATGTGCAGTATGCCCTTTCATTTATCATAAACTATTCAGTGTTATGTGACATGGGCATTGTTCCAAAAAGGATCTGCACATCTGAGATTGTAGATTTGTTGCCAAATAAGGTTCAGGCTGCTAACCAAACTCAGTTTCATTTTTGAGACAAACAGTTTCTGGTTCAGGCAGCAAGTAATTTTGCCCAGATGCTAAGAATTAACTTGAGTTCTACTTCCTGTGACCTATAACCAATGTCACTTCCCCTTTCCAGCTAAGGGGTAACTTTTCAATTTGTCAACCCTATACACACTTTCTAGCTGTAAGCACATGTTCAAGCATGAACAAGATTGCACTGCATGAACAAGATTGCACTGCACATTATCCTAAAGTGACACATTTTTATTTATTTTTACAGAATGGAAGTATAGTTTGAATGCCAGAATGAATGACCTTCACCACTTCTGCTTTCTACTTTCTTAGGGGGTGTCTGGCCTAGTCCAACTCTGATGCCAAAACAAGCTGCCTGAGTTTTTAATGCATTAAATCATTGTTGGGGCAGAACTCTCCATAAACATCAGATAACTCAGCCTGACTGAACCTGTTCAAACTTCATCAGGACCATTTGCCTACACACAAAAACCATATAAACTGTTTCCTCCCTTCCACTGGAAACATGCAATGACTGTTATTGGATGAAACATCTCCTTCTGCCCTCTGTGTTGGTGTCAACAAGATCAAGTCTTACCTCAGATGAAGGCAGTTGAACAACCATTTTTCATTCTAGCATACAACCCAACTTCACCTATATGTACTCCAAAAGTCATTAGCAGTACCAAGATACTGGTTTGACTACAAGGAGCACAAACATTTAACGGAGTGGTGAGAGAAAACCTAATGGTTCAGTAAACTCAAGGACAGCAAGATTCAGAAAAACAAAGCTCTTACAGAAAGACTGAAATAACTAGACAATACCCATCCAGAGATCAGAGTGGCCCTGTGCTGTTTTGCTTTTTTAAAATATGCACAGCAGCATCTCCATCTTGGCACTTATTTTAGTCGCCTTTCTGCACCACTTAAAGAACATCTAGCCCTATAGCTGAGAGTGCAGCAGAGCAATCAAATTCATGGATTCCAAGACTAGCAAAGGCTGGGATGAGCCACAACAGCAAGGGGCTTACAAAGCCAGAACCTCAGTAATTCCTCCCAGAGCCTGGAGATAATAGAGAACCACCCTGCTCTGCTTGTGACCTTCCCTGCGGTATCGCGATAATCACTCGCCGCTTAAACAGATGCTGGGAATCCGCAAGAGCTTTCCTAGCTGAGAGTATTTTGCGTGCAGCGGGTACGTGGGTAGCCCGGGAGGCGAGAACGGGGCGGCCTTCCCTGAGTTCCAGCTGAGTCCCCTGGGCAGCGCGCAGATTCCTTGCCAGCGATGCTCGCCCGAAGGCAAACGGGCGCAGCGCCTGTCCCTTCCCGGTGCCCACCAGCCCCACCCCAAGTACTTCCGCTCCAGCCCCTGTCCCGCTCCCGGGGTTGCAGACTTCACTTACCTCCTTCGCTTCGTAGGCCGGAGATGAAGTCCCCGGAATCCGCAGCGGCAACGGGTGACCCAGACTCAGCAGCTAAGCAGAAGAGGGACAGCCGAGACTCACGGTCATGTGACTGCGCTCAGCTGACAACAACAGCGGCCGAGATAGGGCGACGCTACGGGTCCCCGGAAGGCTCCGTTCGCGAAGCGGGAAATGTTAGCCAAAAGAGGAGGCGGGGGACGCGGCGAGGGCGAGCGTGCTGGGCCGGTACGTTAGAGCGCTGTGTAGACGCAACTTTTATTTTCAGCGTCACAGAACGCTTTTCTTTTTATTTTCTAACGTTATTGGAGGGTTAATGGGAGAGTTTGAAGAGAGCCTTTGCAGGCAGCTGTGATAAAACAATCATATAGCCTGGTCCGTGGCAAGTTTAGTAACGCAATGACCTCCAATGCACTCGCCCTCCCCGCAGCGCGCGCACGTACACAAACATAGAACTTTGATCATCTGCACAAGTTCCAGCTTGTCCATATCCTTCTTAAATTGTGGTGCCCAGAGCTGGACACAGCATTCCAGGTGTGGTCTGACCAAGGCAGAAGAGTGGTACTGTTACTTCCCTTGATCTCTTACTGTTTCTTCTGTTGATGCAGCCTAGAAGAACATTAGCTTACTTTGCTGTTGCTGCATCACACTGTTGACTCGTGTTCATCTTGTGGTCTATTAAGACCCCTAGATCCTTTTCACGCCGCCTACTGACAAGCCAGGGGTCCCCCATCTTATATTTGTGCAGCGGCTTAAAACCTGACATTTTCCCCTAGTGATATTCATTTTGTTAGTTTGGGTCTTGTTCTCCAATCTGTTAAGGTCATTTGGAATCCCAATTCTGCCTTCTGCGGCAGACAGAAATGGGAGCTCCTCCTCCCATTTTGGTATCATCTGCAAATTTGATGAGCACCCCCTCAATTCCTTCTTCCAAGTCATTTATAAAGACGTTGAACAATAGCAAGCATCTCACTTGTCACTTTTTTCTCCATCAGTGGAGTACTCTTTGGGTTTTGGTCAGTCAAGCAGCTAAAAATCCACCCAACAGTTACATTGTTCAGACTACATTTTACCAGCTTCTCTGCAAGAAGATCACGGGGGACTTTGTTAAAAAGATACACTACATCCCCAGCATTCCCTGATTCACCAAGCTTGTAATTCTATCAAAAAAGAAATGAGATTCGTCTAGCATGACTTGTTTTTGAGAAACCCATGCTGAGTTGTAGTAATCACAGCATTCTTTTCAGAGTGCTCATATACAGATCTGTTCTAGGACCTTTCCTGGTACAGTGGTACCTCGGGTTACAGACGCTTCAGGTTACATATGCTTCAGGTTACAGACTCCGCTAACCCAGAAATAGTACCTCGGGTTAAGAACTTTGCTTCAGGATGAGAACAGAAATCGTGTGGCGGCAGCAAGAGGCCCCATTAGCTAAAGTGGTGCTTCAAGTTAAGAACAGTTTCAGGTTAAGAACGGACCTCCAGAATGAATTAAGTTCTTAATCCGAGGTACCACTGTATTGACATCAAGCTAACTGGTTGGTAGTTACTTGGGTTTTCTTTTCCCCCTTTTGGAAGATGGGACAACATTTACCTGTCTCCAATCTGCAGGGACCTCACCTGTTCTCAAAGAATTCTCAAAGGTTATAGACAATGGCTCTGAGATTATATCCGCAAACTCCTGTAGTCAGTGCTTTTTTCTGGGGGGACGCAGGGGGACGCATACCCCTAAACATTTTGTGAATCTAAGTTTGGCCTCATTGAGGGGCAGTATTTCAATTTGAGTAGGAATAATAATAATAGTAATAATAATAATAATTTATTACCACTCTGGGCAGCTCCCAATCAAATATTAAAAACACAATACAGCATTAAACATTAAAAACTTCCCTAAACAGGGCTGCCTTCAGATGTCTTTTAAAAGTAGGATACAGTGGTACCTTGGGTGGCTGGGGAAACTCAGCCAGATGGGCGGGGTATAAATAATAAATTATTAAATTATTATTCTAGAGGGTTAATGTGGGGGGGATGGTAAGTGTGGTGGTGAGATGACAATCCAGCCACATGGGTGGGGAATAAATAAAAAAATTGTTATTACAGTGGAACCTTGGTTCTCGAACGGCTTAGTTGACAAACAAATCAACTCCCAAACACTGAAAACCTGGAAGTGTTCCGGTTTTCGAACGTTTTTCAGAAGCCGAATTTCCAATACGCGTGTTGGCTGTTGTTTCTGGGGCACCTGTACCAATCGGAAGCCGCACGTTGATTTTTGAACATTTTAGAAGTCAAACGGACTTCTGGAACGGATTAAGTTCATGAACCGAGGTACCACTGCATTATTATTATAGCTGTGCATCCCATTATTTCAAGTAATAATAATAATAACAATCCCTCTTGTGCATTTTGGGAAGTAAATGTTCAAATTGGAGATAAAAGGCCCACAATACACAAAGAGCTCCCTCTCTGTTTCTTTGGATTGCACCTAATTCAGTGAGACTAATTGCCAGGTACAGGGTTGCGATCAGACAGAGTATCAGTCTTCGAATGACATATTTCAGTTTTATGTAATGTAAACCAACGGCACACCCTCCGGTGGGAACTGCTAACATATGGAACAAAACTCAATAATATGATAATTTATTATTCTTATTACAGCGAAAGCAAAAGTTCAAATACTTTCACCAAACACAAATTGCAATTTAATGAGATGAAACAATATTCCGTATTTCCTGATGTATGCCTTCATATGTTTTTATTTGATTACAGTATATGACAAAACATCAACAGTTTTCAAGCTTCATTTTGCTGCTGTAGCTGCAGGTGTTTTACTTCCTGGAATGACAATCACTTGGGTTGTCTGGCTTGCTATAAACCTACTGCCCCTAAATTCCAATCTTTCCTGCATGCACATGTTCTTCCACATCTCTTCCTCCCACGTGTGTTATTGGGGGATAGACAGGGCCTTGAGGGTAATCCCCACTTGTGCAACTGATCTGCTTGTGCAAACAAGACTTCCCCTTCTTCTCCACTCTTGCAGCCAGCTGTTCAGTCTCCGAATCTGCTCCAGGAAGTTGGCGGCCCTCTAGAGCAAAGTATGGGGAGAAGGCTGAAAAGGAGAGGAAGGGCAAAACAGGTCACTTTTGCTGGTGGGATCTTGGATCTCACCCAGAATGTATAAAATAACTTGGGGTCAGCCCATCTAACTGTTAGTCCCCACCCTTCATTGTGTTAAGGGTGGCAACAGACTTGACTTATGCAAGGATATGGAACTTGTGGCTCTCTAGGAGTCACTAGACTACAGCTCCCACCATCCTTGACCCAATGGCATGCTGGCTTGGAGCCCAACAATATTTGATAGGCCACAGGGTAGCCTGTCTCTCTCTCTTTGGTCTAAGTCCAACACAACCCACACACTACCATGCAGCCTCCTGTACAACATAATACATAAAAACGCACCAAATATATAAATCACTCTCAAAAGCTGAGCTAACAGGGATTTTGTTCTGCAAAACATAATGTCTGCGAAAGACTGTGCTGCTGTAATTAGATTATAGCAAGCACAGAACAGAGCGAAACCAAAGGGCACCAATTTGTCACAAATATAATTATGAAAGTATTGCTGACAGACTAAAGTGGTCATATCGTTAACAGGTTCTAATGAATGAATCCATTATGACAATTTAACCTGGTTTTCATTCTGTAGTCTTCTCCCACCTTTAGGCAGAATGGATGATGGATACATATAATTTAAATGGTGTGGTTTAATGCAACCGGTTAATCAGGTCTTATTTGTAGAGAGAGAGAGAGAAATTATTTCTGTGCTATTTAAGCTAGGATCAAAGACCTATTAATAAGCTACCTGAAGTTTCTCAGTGTTCACCTATATCGCTAAAGTCACATTTTCATTTAGACAGGAAGGATTAGTTAAATCTGTTGGCTACTCTGAATGACAAATACCACTGGTCTAAGTTGTACTCAGCAGTTCAGTGTCACGTTCCAATCCCTGTGGAACTGTGTCATCCTTATGCCTAATCTTTTCTGTACAGGACTACACGTAAAAACCAATTCACTGAACAATGCTGCTTTGCTCTCAGTGTTAATTGTCACGGCTACAATGAGTTTAGATGCTTCATCAGATATTCTGTATCAGGATTCATTTTTCTTCTTGTTGTTGTTTTAGAATCTTTATCAACTTGCAATCACCAAGCTAAAGCAATCCACTAATACTTGGACTAATACTTTGTGGAATTCAAAGGAGCTGCACAGACAACAGATAATCCTGTTTGCCCTCCCAGCTGTAAGCAGTGCAGGAAAGATTGAATAAACTTCAAGAGAATCAGATACTTTTCCCATTGATGCAAGGAGAAGTTAATCTTATGCTGCTTTCATTTGCTTCCGTGTCTGGATTTGAAGTATATTTTCTATAAAAAAAACCTGACATTTTCCAAAGAAAACGGAGTGTGGAATTGGATTTAGAAATATGCCCTTTTATGACCTATCAGTGTGGAGGCAATATCTATTTTCCTTCAGGACACAGAGCACAAATACAGAAGGTGAAAATGAAGACACCACAGCTCAGCTCTTTTTCAAGGTAAGAAAAAGTTTGGAATAATGAAAAGAGAGGGACAATGAGTTAAATTAATGCTGTTGCATCACTAATGCTTGGTTCAGAGAGAGGTGGCAATGCCTACAATGTGATTTCTCCTATAAGTGATAACAGCAATAAAAAAGATTGCTGCAAAATGATAATGTATAGTTAGGGCCCTGTTCAGGTCTTTCGCCAGCATGGAAAATGAATCCAGTAGTGCCTTTTAAAACTTGATTTTCTTAGTTCTCGGTGATCTCATTTTAGCTCCATGTCAGTCCTTACAGAAGCACTGAGTTTACTGTTAAAGGGAGTAATGCATGTGCTCTCAATTGATTCCTAAGTCAAACACAATAATTTTATTTTGCCATGAGTACAAAGTTTAGGAAGCTGCTGCTGTGTCAGTTTCTCCACCTTTGAAGTCATGATAAAACAATTTAAAAGCTGCAGTGCTTAAGAAAGAGAAGTAGTGCTGTAAATTTCAAACACTGTAGCATTCTTCACCACTTTCCTGTTACTATATTTAATTCTTCCTTTCCCCCACCCAGTTATCTGCTAAGCATCTCTCTGAGTCCTGCACTACAGGTGCATTGCTCATTCAGGAGATCATCCACAACCATTCAAGGAACACTGATGTTCTTTCGTCAAATCTCAGCATCCATCTGGAAACTTTTTTTTTTTCAAAAACCACAGTGGCAGACCTGTTCACAAAAATCAGACAGCAAGCCCACAACACAGCTTTTGTGTGACACCAGGCGCGCCTTAAATCACTGGCTCTCCCTTCCAATCAAGAGTGCTTATATGTCACCAATTCCTAAGGACTTCACCTTTTGTTTTTAAACTGCACATTTCTAGTCCTCATTGCTACAGAAAGGAATTTAATAAATTTAAGAAGTGGTACTACTGGAGTGGAGAGTCATTTTGATGGGGTTTTCCGGTGGCCAAAAGTAAGGACTTCTCTACTCTATGCACACACACCCTGCCTCTAGAAAGCAACCCCACTCCTCTGTATAAAACTGCCCTAAAAGGAATCCCTTCAACCGTTTCCTCTGACATTCTTTATTTTATCAAGGAGAGAACTATATTCAAAGAAGCTAATTTGCCACATTTAAATCAGTCAATCCAGTTGAATTATTTTGTTTTATGGGTGCAGAAGAGGTGGGGCAAGGAAGTAGTACAGAATGTCTGGACTGTAGTGATGTTCTTGCAGTAATTCTCTGTCCATGTAAACATTCACTGCCCTTGCTTCACCTTATAACCTACTTCCTTCCTTCCGCTTTAGGACACTCTAAGCCTCTATTAGATCCTGAAGCCTCTTCCTGTTGCTTTCTAATACTTCTACAGGACATTAACTGCCTATTGTCTACTTGACAGTCTAGGTCCTACCAAGACTCCTGGACTTGGATTCTAGCAGCCTGAAATTGTTTTTGCTTCTAGTTTATTTTACTTAATCCTAACCTCGTTCTTTGCTATCCGACAATGACTTTACTTTATTAGTTTCTAGGTTAATCCTCTCTGGTACTGACCCCTTGGCCAGGTTCCTATTGGACTTATTCTCCCTTCCCCAGACTCCATTTCCCTTTTTCTTCTCCATCTTAGTATTTTACCCACAGAGATAGAGTAGCTGGATCAATAGCTTTAAATCCCTACATAAACAGAAGGATTTTTATCCTTTCATTAGGTAAATTTACATATACTGTATGCTTATTCACATTTCCACAATCTAAATTGCTAAAGAAATATTTTAAGCCTTACTAGGTGACATTTAAAGACCTTTTAAAATATTCATCATGAGATTTAGTTTAGCTCTTTGAGTCGGTTACATCTAGCTTTTATTTGCAAATGCTGGTGAGGTTAAAATAGGTCAGTTAAAAAAATAGCTTTGTTGTTTTGTTTGGCCTAATTCATACTAAGCAGAGTTTATTACCGCAGTCTATGAAAGAACAATCCAGTATTATTTTGGCATTTCTGTTTTGCATTTATTATATGCCAGGATATAGTTTGGGGAATAAATACCACACACTTCCATTTTTTCTGTTTATAATTTTACAGTGTAAGTGACTTCTTGTAGCATTTTCCTTTTCTCTTCTGAGTTTATTTTAAGTGAAATTAAAAGCAGAATTTGATAATTTTCTCTATAGATAATTGGTGAATGTCTTGAATGTGAACCATTTCATATTGTGCAGGTGTTTTGCTGCTACATTATTATTTGTACAGTAGTGCATATTCTATCTTGCTATAACAGGTTCACTCAAGGGAGCCCACTGTCATTAACTGTGGCCCTAGAATACAGACTCTGAATCAACCCTTTAATCCTTGCCCAAGGTTCCTGGTTTTGCCTTAGGCTATGTGCGCATTGCCATTCAGTGCATTACCACTGCTGGTGTTTGAAGCAAAGTACTTTACATATGACATTAGCAACAATTCATATGTGGCTTCTACTACTGTTTGATGTGTTCGCCCTCAGGCCAGCTTCCATATCATTTGAAGATATAAGCCATGGTTAATCTGAGATGTGTACATTGCAGACAGGCTAATAATGGTGCTTCACCCTGTGTTGCCCATGTCTTCCCCACAACTCTGCCCCACCCCACCCCCCATTTCAACTATTCCCTCAGTGTAGCTTTGTTACAAATACACCTAGTGTATTTGGCACATGTTGCCACCATATTATTGCTGTTATTAACCTGCCCTTCAACCTAAGGTCCCAGAGTGGATTACAACAATTAAATCACAATATTTAAACAGTTTGAACATATCTGTCACAATGGCAATATAGCTGGCACTCCAGCATAGTATTCTATAACCTCTTTGATAGCTGAACTTAACATTAGATTGTGTCCTGAATCATTTTGGACTCTCCTCTGTATTCAGCATAGCTGTCAACATTTCCCTTTTCTTGTGAGGAATCCTATTCGGAATAAGGGAATTTCCCTTAAACAAAGGGGAAAGTTGACAGCTATGGTATTCAGCAATGCATCAGTAATATACAAATTATCAACAATAAACAAATACAATCAGCAAAAGGTAAAAAAACACAAGTCTACATAACTAAATTACAAGTTTGAACAAGTTGGCTGAAATAAAAACATTTTTGCTGGGTCTAAAACAATAGAAGAGCAATTCCTGCTCAGTGTTCATAGACCAGGAAGGCCAGAGCACATGTGCTGCTACACTAAAGATGAACTCCTCACAGATACCAAATTGCTAGCTCTGCAGATGAAAGCAGTCAAATAGGGGTAAGATCAGGCTTCCTCAACCTCAGCCCTCCATATGTTTTTGGGACTACAATTCCCATCATCCCTGATCACTGGTCCTGCTAGCTAGGGATCATGGGAGTTGTAGGCCAAAAGCAACTGGAGGGCCAAGGTTGAGGAAGCCTGGGTAAGATGATTCCCCAAGTATACTGGGCCCAAGCTGATCAGGATCTATATGCTCATCAGAGTACCTTGTAGCAGATCAGCAGCTGATGCAGGTCTTTGAGCAGAAGTTTTAATATGCTGTCACCAATCATGCTGCAGCATTGTGCACTAACTGCAGCTTCTGCACCAGCCACAAGGGGAGGCCCACAGAGAGTGCATGGCAGCATTCCAGTCATGAAGTTACCAAGGCCTGGACTGCTATGGTCAAGCTATCCCAGCCCAGGAATGTCTGCGGCCAAAGCCGATGGAATCTCTTCCTGTACATCCTCATTGAAATAAATAGAAATTGCACATGTTCAGCTGTGGATTGTACCTATTATTGAGATCTCTCCTCCCACACTGACTGAGGTTCTGTGTTTCCTGGCAAGGAGATGCACTGAAGACTGCTCATACTGAATGGCTAGTGGTCATGCGCCTGTTAAGTGTTAAAGGCAGGGGGAAGTGGCAGCCTAATAGTTTCCATTTGCCCTAAATGGAATAAGGCTTCTAAATATGGTACATGAAACAGCTAAATCTTCCCACTTCTGTTGACAAGAGGAAATTAGAAGCCAGCAGTGAAGTGTTGGGGGAAAGGCAGCAAGTGGCAATAAGAGGATCCCCACCGGATCAGACCAACAACCTGTCTAGCCCAGCTTCCTGTTGTTCATAGTGACCAACCAGATGTCTATGGGAACTGGCTTCTCCTTTTCTTATTCCCCACCAACTGGCATTCAGAATGCTGCCTCTGATTCTGGAGCTTTTGATGCATTCATTTATTAGTGAAATGATTTACAAGCAGGTCTCTCTATCCCGATGCTTGTTATATGAAATTTCACTTATTCAAACAAGAAAAAATAGTACCCAAACCTCACTATACACACTTCAGATTCAGATATCCAAACAGCCAGACCTGTGTAAGCAAACCAGCCGCTTTAAACAAACCTTCATTTTTGTGTTTTGCTGGTCTACAGCAGCTGTTTTGCCAGAAACCATGAGACAAATAAGAGAGCATTTTTCCTTTCTTTGTTTGCCTTTCACAAGGATTCAGAGGGTTTTCCTAGTTTTTTCCCATCATTTTCAGGTCAAAATTCCACGGTCAGAAACAGATTAGAAATTTCTCCATAGGAATCAAGGGGAATTGTCAACTCATTATGCAGATACTAACCAAACTACCATGGGACGCGGGTGGCGCTGTGGTCCAAGCCACAGAGCCTAGGGCTTGCCAATCAGAAGGTTGGTGGTTCGAATCCCCACGACGGGGTGAGCTCCTGTGATTTGGTCCCAGCTCCTGCCCACCTAGCAGTTCGAAAGCACATCAAGTGCAAGTAGATAAATAGATACCGCTCCGGCGGGAAGGTAAACGGCGTTTCCGTGCACTGCTCTGGATGGCCAGAAGCAGCTTAGTCATGCTGGCCACATGACCTAGAAGCTGTCTGCGGACAAACGCCGGCTCCCTCGGCCTATAGAGCGAGATGAGCGCCGCAACCCCAGGGTCGTCCGCGACTGGACCTAACGGTCAGGGGTACCTTTACCTTTACCTTAACCTAACAAACAATTTCCTTAGAATGTCTTGTGTTTGGATAGTGGGACCTCCATGTATAAGAAGAGGGAGGTCTTCGGGGCCTGCTTAAAAACCACCATAGAAAGGGCCTGTGTAATCTTCAAAATGATTGAATTCCACAGTTGTGGGGCCAGCTCAAATCCCTTTCACTGGAGTTCAGATAGTATGTGTCTGTCATGATTCACAGTCATTGCTAGCCTCATTTTAAAGATATCAGGGTTGGTCATGTGTCGCCATATTCTGCATCCCCAGCAATGCAGTTTTGCTTGGCTCAGCGTTGTTCCTTGGTATCACAGCCAATCTTTTCTATTCAAGGTTTCCTTTTGGGACTTTGCAGGAGTTGATGGGAGGCAGGAGAACATAATGTTCCCCTTTGCTTTAGGGAACAAATACAAGTATGTGGACTCCAATATAAAGGAAATTGCCTCTCTCCATTATGCGTATGACAGTATGGCCAAATATATATCATGGTGTTTTTTCCTGCACAGAATTTAATTTCCAGTGCTATAGCCTGTCTATATATCAGACTGCTGATAATCCCAGCACCTTCAAGGGGGGGTGGGGACTAGGATACTTCCAGATTGTCACTATTTTGCGGTGGAATTCAGTCACATCCCAACAAATTTAGGTTGTGCAAAGAAAGTTGATTTGGAGCTCTTACACAACAAACCCACTTCCCCAAAAGATCAGACCTTTTTGAGATAAAGAAAGTGACAAGAAAATGCACTGGCAAGTGTGGGTTAATGCTTGCTTTGAAGCAATGTCAACTAACCTCCACGAAAACACATAAGATGACGATGATGATGATGATGATGATGATGATGATGATTAAATTTATACCCCACCCATCTGGCTGGATTTCCCCAGCCACTCTGGGCACCTTACAGCATATGAAAAAATGTAAAAACATCAGAAATTAAAAATTTCCTGATACAGGGCTACCTTCAGATGTCTTCTAAAAGTCAGTTAGTTGTTTATTTCCTTGACATCTGATAGGAGGGCTTTCCACAGTGCGGGCGCCACTACCAAGAAGACCCTCTGTCTGGTTCCCTTTAACCTTACTGTCAGGATACTGTCCAAACCGAAGGGTGGGCATCCAGCCAAATGCCATTACGCATGCCTGCCTGGTTCTCCCTCCTGCGTGCTATCCAGAGAAATCATCTGCCTCCTTTCTGACTGGACTCCGTGACCGATGTCTTCCGACACTAGGGCACACATTAGCAGAGTAAACAAAACATCAGCAGAAGCCAGGCCCGGGGAGGGGGCACTAAAGCTACTTTATTATTTACAGTTCACAACAAAAGGGAACATGTCTCCTCTCCTTCTTGCTCTCAGAGAGAAGGGAACAACAGCAATACGAAAACGGAACAGTGAAAAGCAAAACATCCATTCTCGTGCTCCAACAGCTAGTGTTAGAATGTACACAGATATGTGATGGTTAACAGTCCCACATATCTGTGGTGCAGTGGGGGAATAGAAACCTAACACTTCTTGTAGTGAGGGAACCACCAAAAGGCCCTCAGAGCTGAACCTCAGTGTCCAGGCTGAACAATGGGGATGGAGACGCGCCTTCAGGTATACTGGGCCGAGGCCATTTAGGGCTTTAAAGGTCAGCACCAATGCTTTGAATTGTGCTCGGAAATGTACTGGGAACCAATGTAGGTCTTTCAGACAGCAGAGTGAATACTCATCAAGTAGCCAACATCTAATCTCCCTACAAACCACTCAAGATCAAAGCTCAATAAATGGATGTCTAAAAAAGTCCTGAGTATAAAAACCCTCCTGACTGGGAAATGCAATTGAAAAACAGAAGATTCTGTCTACTACTTACCACCTGGGGCAGTGAGGTGGGATCACATAGCCAGTGAACTACCAGTCCCTGTTCAAGGTATTAAGATTTTGCATGAATCAGTACTATCTCTGTGAATGCTGAATGGGAATAGGCTGCATACAGAAGACACAGTAGCCACTTAATACCTTAGTATGTGGTAACTACAACTGTTGAGAGGTGCCTTCTGACTGTAGCCTCCAACACCTGAGGTTATTCCTTCATTGCATTATTCCAGCTCTACAGTGCTATGATTCTATGACCAGCCTCATGTCATTGCTAAGTATTCAGGAAAGCTTGGTAAAGCTCAGAGTACAGCCTAGGGTAGAGACTATGGTATCTACACCCACCATAAGAAAGCCATTAAGTAGCTACTATATAGCAGGTAGGCAAATGTTTCCACATTAATGCCCAAATGAGGGTCCAACAAATCAAGCTGAGGTTGGCTCAGAGCAGCCACACTTACATATTTAAAATCTGGAGTTGTATTGTTTGTACTGAAGTACGAAAATGTAAGCTTTGATGTTGCTAATTTTTATTTGTTTACCCTACTCTTCAGCCTGTGAAAAAGCTCCTAGAATGCTTTAGAATGATCAGTAATAACACTTTCCCTACCTTCATGCTTATAATCTAAAAGAAATGATGCAAAAGGGAAAGGGATTGTGATTTGAGGTTCCCTGGCTGATGGCAGAGGCCAGAGTATGCTGTCTTCCATGTAGTACCTCTCCACCATTTTGAAGAGGTCCCAGTATCAGCAAATATGAGAGAAACCTAATTTAATCCTATTGTGACCTTCCCCCATTGTTTAACATAATTACCTGTGGTCTGAGGAACTTCAGACTAACCTTCAGTTCTGCCCAGTGGTTAGCGACCCCAGAGGGAGGGCTTCATGTTTATTAAGCATGAAGACTGTATAGAGCAAGTTCCAACCTAAAGGAAGCAATTAATGAGGCTTCACAGAACCATCCACTTTCCTTTCTGCTGCCTTTCCTTCCTGGCAGCTCACGGCCTTAAACAGTAACACTAATGATTTCAATGGTCCAATTAGCAAGCTGTTCTTTCCTAGCATATCACTTTGAGCTTGACCCTAAGCAAGAAGCAAATAACATCTGTCTTGGTTGAGATCAAGCTCCTTGAGGGATTTTGTATGGATTAGCTTGGCTGCCTCCCCAGCACAAAGATCAATATGTGAGTCAGCCATGTGCCTGAATACCAGCAGTGTTTTTTGAGACTCAACTTTTAATCTGCCGGGTTATTAGAATCTATATAGGAGGCAGCTGTAACAGACTTTCCTACAGCCGTTCCACCCAGAGACCTCAGCAGAGTGCTCAAATGCTTTACAGAGACAGTGCTCTATCTGACAGTCAGAGAACAATCTTCTATGTGAAGAGTTGCATGGTTTAAGAAAAAATGCCCATAAGCAGGGAGAGCAGAATCTTTGAAGTTGCCTGGGCAAGCAGATGGAGCAGGCACACAGGTTACCTGATCACACCCAGGGCTTACCCACACTTCCTCTCATCCCTGTTGCTTTCCCTTGGGGAAAACTGCTCTTTAGTGCTCAATAGGAGCAAATGGCAGTTCAAATATTCTCCAGATTGACATTTGCTCTGATTTAGCACTGAAGAGCGAGTTTTCCCTGGGAAAGGACCAGGGCAACAGGAAAACTACTTGGACCCATGTTTTCTACGCACCAGACAAGCAGAAGTGTGGACAAACCCTCACAGTCTTCTCCCCAATAATGAGATGGATTGTTAAATTTCAGCAGTGATTTCTCAATCTGAAGCTATGCATGTCAGTTAGCACCTGCAAATTTATGCAAATATGTAGCCTCATCTGTTTGTGATATGCAAGTGGCTGCCCTAAATAAAACCTATATGATCTTGTGATTAATTTTAAGCAGTACGGTTTTTTCTAGAAAAATAGGTGCCGAAACTCACCATGAACACCTCCCTCATTCTCTTAGAATAGCAACGGCACCCACCTGAGAGGTGCTGGAACTGAGTTCCAGCTGTTAAAAAAAGCCTTGATTTTAGGTGACCAGCAGTTAAGGTTTAGCCATATCATCAAATTTCCTTTGTGCTTCTCTCATAGGGATTCATTTTTGCCCTATAAGAATGCACACTATAGCCAATCACCAGAGCTTCCCCTTTCGCTACAACAACACACAGCAGAAATACATCCCATCAAGTACTGCCCACTAGTTTGGACAGGTCAGGAAACATCAAGATAGATATTGGGGGAATACAATTGAAAGTGCTTGTGCATTGACGAAAGCACGCACAGAAAAACTTTACCGCCGTATTCACTGATGCCCTTGTGTGGATACAGCATCTGTGGGACTTAGTTCTAAGTAAATGTATTTATGTTTGAAATACAGGTGCTCAAAAGCAGGAAGGGGACTATTTGTGTTTTCAGGCAGTTCTTGCTCTAGTCAGTTTGGAGTATAAACGTTCCATTAGCTGGAATGCTGATTTGTATTGCAAATTGCTCGCTTCTGATCCTCTTCCACTTATGAATATGATCAGGTGCTCACACAGATGACTTGAGAAGTCCCAAAGGCAGTATAAGCCCTGCATACGAAAATGCTCCAGGACAGGAAACATTTCTGCTATTGTCTTTGCCATAATGATTCTGCTTACTTTGACTATGCCTACAGTGACACCTGCTGGAGGATTTTAATTCAGTAATGCAAAATTTCACATTGCCTTCAGATTATCATTTGGAAAAATCTTACCGCAACCAGTGTGACCAAAGGACCAGATCGATATGTGCTGCACACATGGTGTTTTTAGGGCTGTAAGGAGCGGCAAGTTCAGGGGGGAAACCATAGCTCAATGGTAGAGCATCTGCTAAAATGAAGGAGAAATGTCATTTTATCAGCACCTTCAGCGGAAACCATTTCTCTCTCCCAATGCTGCTCTTTGAAGCCTTAAAAACTGGATATGCAAAGAGCAGCACAGCACTGCTTGCAAAAGGGTCTTCAAAGTCCTAACCATTGGGAATGTCAAATTTGAACCGACAGAGGTTTTGAGATAAAGATCTGGCCCACTGGCCAGGGAAGGTTCCCTGCCCTGCCTTATTTCAAGATTTGCCAACTTTTTTGGGCAAATGTGTCATGCTACATTCAAACTGTTGGAGAGTGCATCTCTGTTGCACACTATCTTGAGTTGCCAGTTCAAGATTTTGAGGGGCCCAAGGGCAAGTTGCCCACAGTGGGCACCTCTCTTCCTCACTGCTACCCACTACTTCCTCATCTTGCAAATGCCTGTTCTTATGTGATCAGAATGACACCACCCAGGTCCAAGAAAAAGCTATTAACAGGCTTGTGGGAACCCCAAGATGTGAAGAATTAGAGAAATGGTTTAGAGGAATGAACCAATGCAAGGTCCAAAAATGCTGCAGCCTAATGAGGGCTGAGTATGCTCAGTGGGCATGAAATGTTAATTGACTGTACAGGAGGAAAAAGCGGTAAATAGGGAGAAGAATAGGGATTGGAGTCGCCTGCTGTCTGGAGCCCTGAACTGTGGCATTCTACACTGCAAATCCCAGCTGCCAGAACTGCAATAGCTACTTCTTCAATGCACATACGTTAAGCTCATGAGGTATGAGTCCTTTCCCAGAAATGCTGCTCTTGGCATTCCTTAATTTCAGTTCCAAGAGAGTTCCAAGACAAACTTTTCAGTAGATGTTTCAACAGCTATAAAGTAAATTAATGGAACAATACTTTTAAGTCTTTAATCCAACATCATTTAGTCAACAGGATGTTCCAGAAAGACACATTTCTCCCTTCCCTATTTCTCCTTAAGGTTAGTGATGAGTTTCTCTCCTTCTTTCCTTATTAGTTAAAATGAATAAGGAATTTCTGACATGTGAAAATCTGGTATGCCTCAGCAACATGAACTCCAAACAGGCATTAGTCATATGCACATTAAACTGTACTTTCAGAGGGAATGAACTGAAAATTAAAATGCATAAGACAATGTCGTAATTAGGTACATGATAGCTCTGTCTGTTCTGTAAACAGAATATTTTCCAGCTTCCAGGAAATTCATTCAAACTAAAAGTTGTTTTTGTTGTGGTTAGAAGTGGTATAATTGAATTGCAAACACAGAACCTCATTCTGGTTGTAATTTCAAGTGGTACCTTATATTTATTTTTTTAAGATGCCCTGCTTTAAAAAAAACACTCCCCCACCTACAAAAATGGCTTATATAAGTAGAAAATGACAAATCTGATAATGCAAAAATAGTTTTAAAAAACAAAATAAATGAAACCGATTAAAAGCACATAAGCATGAAAGCCAAAGGATATAAAATGAGGACAGTAGAGCTCAATTATAAAATGTCTTCTGGAATTAATAAAAGGGGTTTCAACATCTGCCTAACAGCACAAAGAGGAATTAGTTTGTTGGATGAACCACAATCCCTGCCCCGTGAGAGAATTTGACACATATCTACAGAATCATCACCAAGAAGGCCCTCTCCAAATAACTGGCCACTGACATTACCTGGCCATCCAGGGGCAAAGTGAGGTACAGGAACCCCCAAATGAACTTGATAATTCAGGGGAGAATACAATCCCAATCAAAATTAGTTGCAAACCTCCACCAAGAGCAGAAGAATCTTCAATTGTTTGTCTTCCAGACACCCATTCAGAATTTCCAGTACTTCTCTAGGGTTAGATGATTAATATTAAAAGGTTGAGAGTTGAGTGTCATCAACCTACTGGTGACACTTAAACCCAAATCCCCAAATGACATCATCCAGCGGGTTCATATAGACATTAAAACTCATAAGAAGCTGGCTTCTGCTTTTAATCAATTGCTTTTGAGAAGCCAGTTCCCCTCATTTGACAGTTTGAAGGTGGTGTGGGTGGAAGACCTGGGGGAAACTCTAGGCCCAGCTTTATGGTGGGGAGGTCTGGTCTACCAAGCCCTTCTCAGCTTTTGCCAATATGCAGAACTCTCTCAAAGTGGTGCATCTGTGGTCGCACGCACTGCCCAGGCTTGCTCTAATTGCTGTTGGTGAGACTGCCCAGATAAGAGTGCTTATCGGCTTATGTTCTGGGGCTGTCATTTTGTTTCTGTTTTCTGGGTTTGAAGGATGGAGAAAATTACATCCATAATTGGTAAACAGGCAGTTAAAGAGCCAAAGTTATGTCTGCTCTCCATATATGAAGGAGACAAAAACACCCTACTAATCAAACCATTGATTATGTTCCTCCTAATCACACCCCATTTAACTACAACCCAGGGCTGGAAGGTTCCTTGACCATTATAATGGGCATGTGGTATAAAAATACGGTTTCCTTGAAGATGCTAACTCATAAATTTAAAGGCACCAAGGGTTTTGCCATGCACAATATTTTGTGACCATATGGGTATCATTCTCTCTCTCTCTCTCTCTCACTCACACACACACACACACACACACACACACACTCTCTCTTAATGAATATCAACACTCACACCATGGATTGCCTTGTTCTAGCCAAGTGGGTTATTCATTTAGAAGAATTATTAAACTTATTTGGACCTTGTGCTCTTCAAACTCCCCCCGCCCTATTTTTGCTCTGCCACTAGTATTAGTTGTAGGTACCCTTATCATAGTTTCGCTTGTTAACGATTTTGTTTTCCATGTTTTTGTATGGTTCTTTTTCAGGGCGTACTTTTTTGTCCTGATGCCCATTTTATATATACTGGATGTGTTATACCTTCTTCTTCTTTTTTAAGCACAAAATGTTATAAGGAGCAGAAAAGGACAGGAGAGTAAATCTTACTGAATTGTTGTTAACTGCTTCATTCAGCAGTATATGGACTTTGGAAACACGGATTAAAAGTAAGCACTTTGGGGGCCTATATAATGCTCAGAGACCTAAAGGCATTATATGTGTGTGTGCTTTAAAAGCAAATAGGAAACAGGTGATATTAAAAAGATAAATATAACAAATAATAGCTTCATTTTTTCAACAAACATGAGCTTGGCTGGATCAGAGCAAAGGTCCAGCATCCTGCTCTCTACAGAGGCCAACAAAGTGCTTCTGGGAAATCTGCAAGGTGTGGAGTCAATAGCCTTGCCTCATTTTTGCTCCCTAGTAGCTATTATTCTATAGCCTACTGGTTCTGAACCTAGAGGTTCTCATAGCTATGGCTCTGTCTCCCATGAACTTGTTTAATCCCTGTTGAAGCCACACAAGCAAGTGGCCATCAGACATCCTTTTGCAGTAAATTCCATACATTATGTGTTGTGTGAAGAGGTACATTTTGGAGGGCTGTCTTGAACTACCAGAAAGCTGGGGCCTCCAGAAAGTAGCTTTGCAACCCTACAGCCCTATGGCCTACAGCAGTAGCAGCCAGAGTGGTGGATCAGAGCCATGGAGCTACCTTCCCAACACAGGGCTCGCTACAGCATACCTAGAGAGGGCAGGGAGGGCAGTTCTGCACCGGCACACCAGTGGAAGTGCTGGATTGACTGCTGGGGTGTCCATGTTGCCCTTCCTTTGGGGCCACCCTGCCCTGCCGCAACCCTATCCCCATCCAAGTAGGTTGTAGCATCTCCTGTGTTGCGAAGGTGACTCCATAGCTATATCTGACAATTGCCTCTCCCAATGGCAGAGAAAGAGGGTCCAACCTCAAAGATGGAGATTTGGTTTCAGGTGCCTCCTCCCCACCACCTCTGTGGCTCTTGCCCTACTGATGCCGGAAATCCAACATAGATAGTAGGGCCACAAAAGTGGTACCAGGGAGTGGATTGATGTGTACCAGAGCATGGCATGGATCCAAAGGTTTTCCCAGTCTCTTAGTCTGCCTCCAAGTGAGGGAGAAAACTGGACCATCCTTGGATCTGACATAATGAAATTCTCTCCCTTTGGGGAAGGGTTGTGGCATCTGTTTTGCATGCAGAAGGCCCCAGGCTCAATGTCCAGCATGTCCAGGAAGGGCTAGGACCGCTGGTGAACCACCACCATGGACTAATGGTCTGGCTCAGTATAAGGCTGCTTCCTTGGTTCTAAGTTCTTAATGGGATGGAAATTGTTTCTGGATAAGGGAGTTCAAGCACCTCTGGTTCCCCATCCCCCTGGCACTTAGCATTGTAGCCTAAGTGTATAAATGCAGCCCTTTTCTATGCCTTTCTGCTTCTCTTCAGTGCTGTTTACTTCCTCCTAAGTGTCCCTAGAATTGCAACCATAATGGAACCTTCTTATTCTCCTTAAAAGCACAATAAAGAGAAGGGGAAGCTCTTCATCACAATCACCTGCAAATGCATATTTCCTTTTGTTTATGGAGGAATATTATTAAGACTCTTACAATACAGAACTCTTCATCAGATGGCCAATTCTCAGCCTCAAATAAAGCCAGGTTCCATTATAAGCTCCTATTTCCTAGTGAAAGGGTTTACAATTTAGGAGCCAGGCAACCAATCAAGGTTGGAGTTAGCCACATTTTTTAAAGCTCACGGTGATTCATTTACCATTAATATCTCCAAGATAGGCAACAGATGTAGCTTTCCCAAACGTGAAGATTTCTGATTGCCTTGAAAATGTTAAAATGTACCCTATCAATTTTTAAACTGTTTTTATTTATTTTCGTAGTACAGAAGATAAATTTTGAGAAAACAATTGCTACAACAGTAAAAAAACAAAAACAAGTGACTTGTCCTGATAAAAATACAGACTTTTATCATGCCATGTGTTAAAGTTTCATTTAAACTCTTCCAACTCTACAATTCTATGAAACAGAATAATATTTCAAAAAGCGTTATGCATGACATATTAATCAACATGGAATTGGAAATCAAAAGTGGGATAGTAACCAAAAAAGAAAAGCAGTGTGGAGTGCTTCTGTTCGGGATTCCAGATACCCAGTCCTGCCATTTTCCAGGATAGCCCCCTGCTTTTTTTAACACTAGGGAGCCACCCAAAAAAATATATAGAAGGGGGTCAAACAAACTGGGCTCCTAGGAGTTGGTGCCCCTGTGCCCAATCTTGGTACCTCTTGGAATTAAGGAGTTTTGGATCCTGTGGATATAAGGTTGCTTCCACCATAGCACTGGAACACCCTCTTTCAAGGACCAGGACCAGCACCAGCTGAGACTCAGCTGAGCCAAGGATGGGGAACTTCCCCCTACGTATATGGCCATGAAGGACTTAACTGGCATAGCCCCATTGAGCCCAGACTTGGCTGGCCCAGCCAGGGGTCTGTGTGCTCCAAATTCACTCATCCTGGAGGATCTTGGGTTCAGATTGTGCTACAATTTGTTTTTCTGTAAGAAATGGATAGAATCATTTTCCTTCATTTCTCCCATCTCTTTCTTATAGCAGGGGCTCCCAAGCTGTGGTCCGTGGACCACCAGTTGTCTGTGAGCTTCATTCATGTGGTCTGTGTACTGTTACTTATATCCTCAGCAGTTTTCAAGTGGACCATGGTGAGGGAAAGTTTGTGAAGCCCTGTCTTATAGGACTGGTTCCTGAAACTGACAAGAGGTGCTGCATTGCATTTCTTATCAAACTGATGCATACTGTTGCATCCAGGAACATTCTGTAGGATGGAGAAGGGGTCTTGGTGTGCTCTGAAAGTGACAAGACATTTAAACTGTCCAACGAAAGCACAGGTAAATTAGCTCAAAAATATGCAAAAAGCCCCCAAGAAGCACTGTGAATTGATACACACTGAATTCAGTCTGTAGAGGCAATCGATGAGTGTTCTTAAAAATGAGAAGAAATGAAAACTCCAATCTGAGGCATAAAACAATATGAAACTTGTGAGGTTTTATGCCTTTGGGGAGTAGCACAGTGATTGCACATTTAAGGCCATTTAGATAGACAATGTCAACATTACAAGTGTTCACTGAAAGGAAATTGAAGCTAAGAAGATACTACAAGTTTCTAGCCGCTTATAACATGGGGACCTCCATCACATAAAGATAACATGGCAGGCCTGAAACGTGGCATGTCTGATGACGTAGGGGAGTAGTACAATACCTGAAAAATGAACGACATTTGGATGGAAAGTTCTAAAGTTGTAGGCAGCAGAAAACAGGCATTGTCTACGTTGTAATCAATATAGTTATTTTATTTTATACTTATTAATAGCCCTCCTGTCCTCCCAAAGCAATCTAGGGTGGCAAACAACCAGTGGTAAAATATATTTGAAATATATTTAAAATAATTCCAATACAGATGCAGACTGGGAAAGATCGTGACTAAAAAGTCTTATTGAAAGAGGAAGGTCTTCAGTAAGCAATGAAAAGACAACAGAGATGACACCTGTCTAATATTTGAGGGGAGGAAATTTCAGAGGATAGGTGCCACAACACGAAATGCCCAGTTTCTACATTGTAAAGACTTGAGAGCAGACCTCCTGATAAGATGGCATCTGTAGGTTGCCCTCACTTGCAGAGAACAGTGATTGTCTGGATATACAAGGGGGGGGGTGATCTTTTAGGTATCCTTAAACTGAAGCAATTGAATGCAAGTTCCATTTTTAAAAAATATTTTAAACACGAGCTGATGGCTATACATATGCACTGTAGCTGGGATTGAAGATTCTGTCGACACAGTTTGGATGAATCAGCATGAAGCTCCTTGGGTGGTTTTCAGTAAAATATAGTCACACCAGCACACATGCCTAGGCACCATCAGATCAAGCCAGACATATGCCCAGCAGAGGGCAACAATGACAGAGCCAACCAGCACATGAAGTCGCATAATTTTTGATACAAGAGGCTGGCCATTTTGTACGTTCTTTTTCTTAGGACTTGTTCTAAATTTCCATCTGAGTTCTAAAGCCCACATCTGGAAATAGGAGATGCAAAAGATAGGATGCAGAAGTGTCCTAGAAGTGATCAGGAGAAGTGTTGATGCTGGTTTATCATGCTTTATATTAACATGATTCTTGTTTAAACAAACACAGTTTATTCCAGTACCTGACCCTCTTCCTTAAACTGAAAGAGGATCCTGACATATGTTTACTTCTTGCATGCCAAAACGGCTTCTTAGCAGTTTACAAGTATAAGATCAATTGTAAGATCCATGCATAATTGAAATACACAGTTAAACAGTTCCATCAACACATTAAAAACATCCATAACTAAAATAAACAGTAAAACATGCCAGTGTAAAGCATAATATTTAAAACAGTTTAAAAACAATTAGATCAGAAAGTTCAAGTTCAGGGAATGCTGGCCTAAGCAGCTGTGTCCTCAAGAGCCTGTGGAATGCCAATACTGATGGGGCCTCTCATATTTTTGCAGGGAGTAGGTATGGTTAGGCTTGTACTGTTAAAGCCAAGCAACTTGGATCAAGCTAGCTGGGCATCTTGGTAATTTTTGTTTTGTATTTCTCTCTCTTTCCTTCCCCGCTCTGTCCATGTTTTCACCCAACTCCCTAGATTCTCCAATCCCTCTCTGTCCTCCTTCCCAGCTTCCCTCTCTTGTCCAGACCACGCTTTCAACCTTTAGCCTACCACTCATGCCTTCCATCCCTGCCAGCTGCCCCTTTCTCTAACATCTCACCCTTCCGAACAGGGACTCTGCTCCGGAGGGAAGCGGCAGCTCTGGGTCCGCTCGACGCCTTACTAGGAGGCCTCTTGGCAGAGCTGGCCTTACGCAGCTGCAGCTCCTCGGAGCCCCTGAGATGCTCTAAATGTAAAGAAGCAGCATTCAGGACACACAAGACTTTCTCAAAACAGCACAGTGATGTGAGTACCACTTGCTTGAACAGGATCCCCCTGGGGGAAATAGGAGCAGCTCATCCACATCCCAATCCCCTCTTTTTAAGGAGGTTGTGTGCAACACACTTGTTTCTAAATAGGAAAACTTGCCCGTAAGAACATATGGAACAAAACACTCTGATTCATTAGCCTTCACCTTTGCTTGTCCTCAAACATATTTGCATTCAGAAGTATACAGCCCCAGAAGATGAAGCTGGTTTTCGAAAACAGAAAGGCAATGGTGCTCAAGCCTGACTAGAATTCACTCACTGGCCTCAACCGGCTGCTGGCTGCATGGAGCTGGCTGCGACGATTGACTGTTAGTATCACACATAGTCTCAGAGCATAGGCTTCATGTACACACATTGAGATGTGGAAACAGGTGATTATGTGCCTTTGCTCACCGTACATATAACCTTAAATGTGAACTGGGACTATGTACGTACATTTGTTTGAGAGATGTTCACACAATCCATTTGCTATAATTATTGAATAATAAATGAATAAATGGGGTGATCCAGAAGTGGGGCCTGCTTGCGTAGACTTAGAATCAAGGTTACGATTATGGTATGAGGAAACGTCATGAGCCCAACATTTGCTGCAGCACCCCACTGAGGCAATACAGGAGCCAGCCTCAGTGAGCAGCTAAAGGCTCTTTGCACATGACTCTTAAGTAAACCAGGTTCTGAGCCCAGGCTCTTCTATTATTATTATTATTATTATTATTATTATTATTATTATTATATGTTAGTCTTTCTTTTTCTTCTGGCTTACGAAACGACCTACAAACAACAAAACGAACAGGAAAAAAAACCCAAACAGATAGACTGAAACCAAGAAAAGAAAGAAATACAGTATAAGCATCCCGCCCACTTCCAAAAGGCCACACAGATAGTTAAAGGCCAAAGGCCTGGTTATAGAGGGAAGTTTTTGCTTGGCTTTAACCCTTTCCTCTACCACAAAGGGCCTCCCAATTATCCCCCGTGTTTTGTATCAGGGGCTGTGTTCCTCAGAGGAAAGGCATGTTCAGAAGCACTTTTTGGTTTGTTGCAACTTCAGGGCATGGAGTAAAAGTGTATGGAGTGGAGCAACAATGATATCATGATACCCGGATCCGAAATGTGCTTGTAAATAAGTCCCGAGTCCCAGCAGCTGATTTAGGGAGGTGGGGGTCAGCTTTGAGACCTTCCAGAGCTGGAAGGGCAGCGCGGCTTCTGAGCTAGGCGTGAGACTAGGAAGCGGTGGGGACGAGAAGCTGGTGGCGGCGGTGCTTTTTTTCCTCCTCGGAATCTCGGGTTTCCGAGCCAATCCAAACAGGATGCGAGCTGTCGTGGTCGCCGCGGCTGCCTTGATGAACGCGCTCGCCTCTGCCGGTAACCAGGGAGCCCTGATTCAAGCTCCCGAGAAGCAGGAGGAAGTGACGCCCAGGTTATTTATGCATCGAATCAATTTCAGTTTTGGGGAGAACAGCGCTGCTCTCTCGCCCTCTCCGAGCGCCAGCCAGGAAGCCCTGGAAAGAGAGGCAGGAAAGGCAGTGCCTGAAAGCCGACTCCTGGCAGAGCTGCATCACCTGATCGCTTCCATGCCAGCCTCTTCGCAAGGCGCTTTTGCTCGCCTCGCCTCCGCAAACAAATCTGGGGCAGGGCTTTCCCTTGCAACCGCGCGTTTCCCTTACAGAGGCTCTTAAGGGTTCCGTTTAGCACTTAAGCCTACCTAGCGTGCTGTAGGGAGAGGGGTGGGTAGGCGAGGCTTTTTCTCCAGATCCAATTTATGCCGCGATTTCTTCCACATTGCATTTGATTTCTTCTTCTTTAACAGAGAAAATAAGCCCTCATGAGGTTTAGTGAATGGAGACGTCCCTGCCCGTATCCAAAAGGGTTCTTCCGTCCGTTTAGATCGTCTGATAAAGCGGTCAGGATGTCAGAGGGGAGCGGGTGGCTGTGACAGGCAAAATGAATGCCTCTGCCTTTTCATCTCTCCTGCACAAACACCTTGTTTACCCCTCCATTTCTCCTCCCCGAGGGAGATCCGAAGCAAAGCCGGAGCCTCCCTCTTCGCTACCCGCCTCCCCTCCCTCCCTCCCTCCCACCCATCTGTTTTCACAATGTGTTTGCTGCAGATGTTTGTGGCTCCAGATGTCCGTTGCCTGGGCTGGCATCCGCGCGGGCACGTGCCCGTGTGTGGTGTTTTCAACAGCCAGGGCGCTTCTCCGGGGGCGGGCAGAGGGGGGAGCCGGCGAGGGAGGCGGGAAAATGACGGCGCGCTGCAGAGAGCGCTTGGCCGGGAGCTGTCCAGGGTGCTGAATCGCGCCAGCGAAGGCGAGCAGGCGCTTGCTTGGCCGAGAACGGTCTGTCTCTGGGGTCCCCGGGCTCCGTTTCCCGGCCTCTCCAGTCTTCCCCTCCACGTTCACCAGAAAGGCGCTGGGGTGGAGGATAGGCGGCCACCTGGACATTGTGGTGCCTGAGAAGAAAGGAAGTTGGGGACCGAGCCCGGGTGTGGACGCTCCAGCAGCCCGGGCTTCCTAGGAGAAGCAGAGAGACGCATGCGCATGGCGGGCGAGCTGCCTTCCCCGGCTGAAGAGCCCGCTGCGAACGGATGTGAGCAATGCAAAGATTTGCACCCGGCTCCGGAGATCGAAGGGGAAATTGTAAGTACCCGGCAGCCCCTCGGACTTTGCACCGAGACTGGACGGGGAGCTGCTCAGGCTCGCCTGGGCGGGCTCAGCTGCCTCAGACTCAGCTGCCTGAATGATGTGTGTGTGTGTTTCTGGTACACTGGTAGAAGCCCCCGGTAAGTAAAGCTTGCAGGGGCGACTTCCCTCGCCTACCACTTGGGCTGGTGTGGGCTTCCGGAGCTTTTCAGTCAGGCGCTCACAGGTGAGTCGCCCAGCCACAGGTGTTTGAGGTTCTTGGGACCTGGAGGCTCTGCCCGGAGGAAGATATCCGTTCTGGGGAGGGAGGGTGCCAGGGTGGAGTAATTTTTCCGACGGGGTGTCCCTCCGGGAAGAGAAGCAGGCCAAGTGGAGTGTCTCCGGGGTTGGAGAGGGGGCTTCGTGTCGGCATCTCCTCCTGAGGGGTGGGGGGTAGGCTCAACTGGAAAGCAGCTGCGGGATGGGGAGCATTGCTGGGCATGGCCATTGGAAACAGGTGCTCTGTCATCCTTGGTGCTGAGGAACGGGGAAAGCGGTTTAGGAGTGAGCTCTACCATGAGGAAGGGTAGATGGAGAGGGATCCAAATCCCTGGCCAGGTAGAAGGCAGTCTGGATCCCCGCTACGGGAGCTTGGATGGTGGAGGCTCGGTGACCCCAGGGCGCTTGGCTTGGCATTTTCCCCCGTCCACCAACCCAAGAGTCCTCCAAACACCAAGTACTCGACTGGATCCTTCCTAGGTCAGCAAAGGGCTCTCCGTCCATCCAGCCCTGCAAGAGAGCCTGTCCTCAAGGCTAAAGGAGAAGCCGCCTGAGCGAGAGTCAGGTCTGCGGGCGATCCTCGTGAACGCGCAAAAGGGCTGGGAATGGAGCGGATTGGAAAAGTCTCCTGGTTATGTCCATGTATATTCACATATACTTAGCCGGGCGTGAAAGGTTGAGAAAGCGAAGGTCTCTTTTTTTCCTTTCCATCCGCCTTTCCTGCACAGCGGGTAGCAGTTCCGCCCTCGCGTGGAAACTGCCTCCTTCCCGGTTCCCGCCTTACCTGTCGGCTTCTTTCCGGGAAGGCTTTCGGTCTAGATTGGCGCCGAGTCAATTTCATCCTGTTCGGCTTTGCTTTTTCGCTGAAGGGGGAATGGCAGGCTTGTTTTCGCCAGCACATGATCTTAACTGCCCCTTTTCTAAAGTTAAGGAGCAAAAGGACAAGCAGTAAGCGAACCCATAGCCAGATATTTGCTCGCTTCTTCCGACAAAGTCCCTTGGAACCGAACGCCAGGGGGCGCCGTTTGGAAAGAGGCCGCAGGGACCCCTCCTTGCCTGTTAAAATTAGTTTATATGGAGTATTTTGGACGCAGAAACACGCAGCGCAAAAACCCCAAGCTAAGCAGAGTAATGCATATAGACAGGCTCACATACATCAATCACTGGGTGGATTCATAATTGCAGGAATAAGTTCATTTAACTGCACATCCCTATTATCTAGGCTCTTAAATGCTGAAGGATAGTTTAGCTATTGTCATTCTCACATGACTAGTCATATATTAACACCTTGTCTGCATATGAATCATGGCCATGGGGGGTATCTGCCTACGTCTTTAAAGTATACATCTAAAATGTAAAGCATAGGTTTGTAAAGGTTTTGCATCATACAAATACATCCATCATGGAACCAAACTGGCTGCAGCTCTCTGTCAAGCTTATGCCCTCAGTGGCCAACTTGGGGTTGGCATGATCCTCAGCTGAGAACATTGACCTTAGTGGGACTTACATATATTCAGCTAGCTCTGGATCACGCCTACAGTGTCAAAACCCATTCATTAGTTTCAGTATTAGTAGATAATATCCGAAGTATGCAACACAGCATAAGCCAGAGTGAAATGCAAACCACTAGCCATACAATACAATCTATGGCTGATACTATATATATCTCATACATATGCACATTTATATCCCACATTTTCTCCAAAGAGCTTAAGTTGCCACACACACTTCTCCCCCTTCCCATTGCATCCTCAGAACAACCCTATGAGGAAGGTTAGCCTGAATGATAGTGACTGGTCCAAGTGAGTGGGCATTTGAACCCTGGTCTCCTGGTCCTAGTCCAACACCAAGTGGTTCTATGTTGTCTGTCTAGTTGTATGAATGCAATAGGCTTGGAGGTCAGAAGTTTTCTGACTATATACTGGCGCATACACAATCTGGGGTTTGGGCACAGCTCAACCAGTTGGCCAGTTATTGCAGTGGAACCTCGACAATTGAAAAACTGGTAATATAACATAGCATGTCTTAAAGCTGCTCCATTCTTCTATTCCCACTCCAATACTTTGGAGGTTATGCTGTTTTTTATGATGTAAATCATGAATTATACAGCGTCACGTTGCAGGGAAACTGTCCATTACCCCATAGTGAAAAGAGTACCTAGTGGGTATTTTTAAAAAGTCAATTCTGCAGCTAAATTGCTGATGTTCCAGCAGCTGAACTACAATACAGTATTTCATTCAAATACAATTATGAACGTGAGTTGCATCAAGAATATTACTGGCCCACTAATGATTTTCTTCATTTTGGAGTCTTGTATTAAAAAATAAATTGTAGAATAAACTTGCTCCTAAAGGGCTGTCACTACGCTACACATCATCATAGTTCCAATACAAAAATAGGAATAACAGATAACCTTTTAATAACCTTGAGAGTTAAAATTTCCAAATAGCAGAAAAAAGATGATGAGCCTAAATCGTTTTAAAAGTTCTGAACAAGTCTTTTTATGGGGAATCTTGCCTACCTAATAGAAGGCTGGAGGATATTAGAAAGATGCAGGGGTTTTTTATAGTAATTGGAATCGTTTTATATATTACTGCAATATGTGCTACAACCACACATTGAAGTACTATTATACACTCTGTTGGAAATATTCAGACACAAACATTTTCCTAACGTGGATTTTTCTGATATTTATTGAAAGTCCTTTTATGCCACCTCCTGGGGCAAATCCTAACCAAGGCAGATTAGAGCAAAAATAACTTCATATATATATATAGTAGGCTTCTTTAGCTTCATAATGACAGCAGGAGCATTATGCTTCCAAATCATTCACAGAAAAATGCACTTGCAATAGATTGCATCCAGTGTCAGTGCTACTCAGGGCAGATCCACTGAAATTAATGGATATAACGCTTAAGGTATACTAATTTCGATGGGTCTATTCTGATTATAACACAGTGGAAGAAGAACATAGCCATCATGGTAGAAATGACAAGCAGGTGACCGAAGGGGAGGGGCAAGGCAGCTGAGAGTTCTGCATGGTGTGGGCACAGTGGTGGAGACAATCTGATGCTCCTGACCCTGCACCCACACCGAGCCCCCCTCCCCCGCCTTGTCCCAACCTCTCTCAGCAAGCGTCAGTGATGCACAGTGTTGGGAAGCTGAGATAGCAATGTCACACCATCTGTTAATGCATCGTGATGAGCAGCCATTGATAGCCTTATTCTCCATGAATTTGTCATCATTCGCACACACACGCGCGCACACACACACACACACACACACACACTGATTTTAACCAAAGAAATAAACATGCTGAAATCAATAGGCTTAGAACCCAAACAAAGATGGCACTAAGAATATAAGAAGAGCTCTGCCGTATCAGGCCAAAGGCCCATCTAGTCCAGCAGGAATCCTGTTCGCACAAGTCAGAATATCCAGATTGGGGAAATGGTGCAGAAGAAAAGGGTGAACTCGTATCTTGGATCCATGACCCGGATCCAAAGAACAATTGCTCGGCTGCTGTTGATATCTTCCACCACATGTCTAATGTGGTCCTTGGAATAGCTAAAGTTTGGATTGTGCCGCTGATTTTAATCTAAACTCATTTTAAAACACGGCATTGAAAACACCAGCAGGATAATATTAGTGGAACTGTAGAGGTTGCTTTATTTTGTCATACTATAACATGCTGTTGAAAACAGATAAACAGAGATTATCCTACCTGGCCATCTTTCTTATTTTCTGTTTTATTATGACAGTAACTGGCTCTTTTAGATGTCTCAGCTTTGCAAAACACACTTCCTTCAGGCTTTCTCCTGAAGCTCCACTTGGCCAGTTTTGGGGACCCCGCAAAAGCCTTCAAATGATCATTGGGGGCAGTCCATGGGTGGGGACCTGGCAGCCCATTTGCAAGATACAGTCTGTGAGACCTTTGGATCTGATCTAGGGCTTTCTCTCCTTGGCTCTGCCCCATGTGGCATTTCAGCTTAGGCAGTTGGCACCCTTCATGGCAGCTGGGACAAGAGCATATGTGGAGAGCGTATGTTAAGGTTACCAGATTTTTTTCAATGAAACCGGGGACACTTTTCAACTTCAATGGATTTTGTATGGGGACTGATTTGTAAATCCAGGGACTGTCCCCGGGAAATGGGGACGTCTGGTAACCTTAGTGTATATGGCACTAACATCCTTTGCATAATTGCCAATCAGGTGTTGATGTCATAACAAATGCACATCAGCATCTCCTTTGTGTTTAGGGGAGTCATGCCTTGCCATTAGGCAAGCTGGATTGGACACAGGATACCTGGTCCCCCATGCAATTTAGGATTCACCTGTGGACTCATACCCTAGCATAGAAGTATGAGGATTCCAACAGAGGATTCCAACTCAAAAGGCAAATGAATATGAATCAATGATTGTGCACTCCATGATGAGTCACCCTGAGGCAAACCACCATGCTGACCAATACAGTGTCAGTTTCTATTTGATCAGAGTCAGATTTCAGCACTTAATACAATAAAATCTGAGTCATGGCTCATACACTGCCACATGATTTCAGCACCCACTATGAGCTGTCAGATTCCTTGGTGTGAATCACAACATACTACAGTGAAATTGGCTTTGTTGAGGCCATTCATAAGAAAGCCTGGGGAACAGAATGCTCATTGAATTAGACCTTGACAGGAGTCAGTTGAGAACATTGGCTTCAGCAGCTGTCTGCTCAGCTCCATTTTGTTAATTATCAAGTGGCTCATAGAATCACAAAATAAATCTATTCAGCAATATATATATATATCATACCCACACATGCCCACACCCACCCACTCAAAGTGAGTTTAACTAAAGCAGTACACTCAGATGTAACTATTTTAGTGACTGACAAACTAGCTAATGATTTTTCTGCATTTAGAGTTCCTTAAACACACACACACACACAGGTGCGTCAAGCTGCTGCCATTTTTGGGTGTGATTCAATCAACTACGAGCAAATACAGGTTGCACAATTAAACCTGATTTGCTGCTCTTGCACAACAAGCCCACTTCCCCTTCAGCACTGGATTTTTTTGTGCTGTAAGGAAAGTGATGAAGAAATACAGTGGAAAGTGTATGATAACACTTGCTTGAAGCAATGCCATTTAACCTCCCTATAAGCAAAAAAGAATGAATGCTCAATAAATAGCTATGGGTTTGAAGCTTGCACCCCAGACCACTGAGGATAATCTTGGCCAATGTCATCTAACATCCCTGCAAACTTTGTGCAAACAAATCAGCATAAATGCTCAATAAACAGGTCATCTAGAAGTAGCCTATGTACCTAAGGACGTCATTTTAATTTTGCATTCTGACCTTCAAATAGTAAAAATATAAATATATGTATAGTTCCAATAAAGTTAAGAACTTGAAGGTTCGGAGTTAGTATCTACATTAGCCAGTTTTCCAAAGCAGCCTACATTTGAACACATAATTGTCCCCATTTAAACCCTCTTCATGCTGTCAGATTGCTGTCAAATAGATCGTGGATAAATTGAATGCAAGCTTGAGCTTATTAGTGAATAGGGCAGTGTACCTCTTGTTGTGACTGTGTGGGTGGGTGTTGCAGTTCTGACTAGCATTGCCTTTGAAATGTAAAGCAATGCTTATAATGCCTGCAGAAGAACAAAGCTTTTCAGAGCTAAAAACATCATACTTGGGCGTAGGCAACCTAGTTTCTGGTATTCTATAACTTTTTAATATGAGGCTTCCATATTTGTACTGAACTGAAGATTTCTCTTCCACCATGAATCACAGTTTCCAACTGCTTGGTCTGTGGTACCGAGTCTTGCACAAAATTCCTTGATAGGGAATAGACTGGCCACAGTCATTTATGTTCTGGCAGTCTCCTGACAGCACTGGTGTGTGCAACTACCTTCAAGGATTATTCAGAAGCTACAATTTGCACAGGATACAGCAGTGAGGATTTTAGTGGGGACCAGTCATTCAACTCCCACTTTGCCAGATTTGAAAGAACTTCTTGAGCCTCCTGTGCCCTTCCAAGCCTAATTCAGAATGCTAATAATACTTATCTTTAAGACCCTATATCAAGGGTGTGAACTTGTGGCCCTCCAGTTGTTCTGGAACTCCAGTTCCCACCATCCCTGCCCATTGGCCTTGCTGGCCGAGGCTGATGGAGTCTAACAATATCTGGAGGTCCACAGCTTCTCCCTCCCTATCTAAACCTCTTGGGACACAGGCACCCTTAAGAAGAAGCATCTCCCATGTCAACCTGCCAATGGCCTTAGGTTGTCAGGCCCTTTTCTGACCAGCACAGCTGAGCCTTTCCAGCTGTGACTGTCTGATTGGGCAACACTTACCAAGAAGGCTTGCCTGTTGCTTTCATTGTGGATGGGGAACCTGTGGCTCTCTGAATATTGTTGTACTATGACTCTTATTACCCCTAACCATTGTCATGTGAGCTGGAGCTGATGGGAATTGGGGTCCGACAAGAACTGAAGGAAGACATGTTATTCCCACCCCCATTTTATACCCCAGCAAACACCCTTTTAACATTCACCCAGGCTATTAAAGCTTGTTCTTTTAGCTGCTGCTTTATTAATTATCTGTATTATTTTAGTTCACTATATTTTTACTTTAAAAAACAACAACCCCTGCCCTGGGATGAATTTTGATGAAGAGTGGTAAAAAGTAAATGACATACATAGATAAAAATGAATAAATAGTGTTCCTTTGTGCATCATGCAGTCAGCTTCCTTGTATCTGGACAGTAGGAGTAGCTGCAGAAGGGAGCCTCAGTCTTGGTAATTTCATTCACTGGTAATACCAGTGTCTTAACTTGGGCTACTGTAATATATGCTCTGGTCAGCGGCATTGTGTGAGTAGAATGGGAGGCAGGAGGCGAGGCTGCCAAATTTTCACCTTGCACAGGGTGCCACTGAGGACCTTCAAAGTCTGCCTCAACCTTATGGATTCAGAGGAAGCAAATGATGCACACAGATCTTAACCTAGCAAATTCAGCATCACATTGACCAGTAAGGAACCAAGGCAAGTTACAGCAATTTGAAATTTAAAACTAAAAGCAGTTAAAGCATTTTAGAATCACAGGAATAAGATGGACTGCAAAAACCCACAACTCAGGTGTTCTTCGGCATTCACTAAAAGTTGTTCAGTATCATGAAGCCAGACACTCCTCTGTGGGGAGGGAAATGTACAACCTAGGGGTTGCCCCAGAGAATATCCTCTCCCAGGCCACCCCCACTGCTTGAGGGAGGTAGAACTTCCAAGAGTCGCCCCCCCCCCCCGATCTTAACATCTAGCAGGGTCTGGAGGGAAGGAGGCAGTCTTTCGGATATTTGGGACTTTGAACTCTAAGGTGATCGCCTTGCATTCAGCCCAGAAACGAAATGGCAGCCAGTGCAGCCAATTAACCACATCCTTCCTTTTAATTATCAAGTAGTGACAAGTGCTGGCAATTAAATTAGACCAATTTTTCCAGTGTAAGCATCTGCCTTTGTGATTTGCTGATTTGGCTTTAGGGAATAAAAGGAAACATGATGTTTGTGAGTGTAATAAACAAGAGCTTCAGAGACAAAGAAGCGCTCCTAACTCCTCAACGAGTTTACCATTTGTTAATACACACATTATCATAGGTTCTTCTTCTTTTCAAATGGTCTGGCATCTTGATCAAGCAAGGGAGGTAAAGCTCATGAGGTAAAGTGATCTCTGCAAAATTCTGCTTCTAACAGGATGCCTTGCCTGTGGAGAGATTGGCAAGCTGCACAATGTGACCAACCCCAAATCTCTCTGCTGAGCTGTGCTTCTTCTGGCTTTGCTTTTGTTTTCTCCTTCGTTTCCACTCATTCGCCCATTTCTGCCAACCTGTATACTTCTGTCTACTTTTCTGTACATTTGCTTGAAGGTACGTTAGGGAGCAACAGGGGCCCAGAAAGACAACAAGGGATGTGTTCTCATTCAAAGGGGATGCAGGAGTCAATATCCACAAATATATGGATTCAGGACAAGATTCTAGTGTCTCACACCAGCATCTACCTGAAATGAAGTGTGCAACAGAAAATTGTATCTTTGGCAGGGGTGGGGAATCTGTGGCCCTCCAGACATTGTTGGACTCCGGCTCAATGGTCAGGAATGATGGGGATTGTAGCACAACATTTGGAAGCCATCCAGAGTGGCTGGGTATGAATATTATTTGTTTGCTTGTTTGTTCCCCATCCCTGATTTATGGCTAGTTAAATATAATTATGCTTTGGATATGTGTTCTAGCTTGCCATTTGAAAGTTAGTTTTATTGCATAATACATGGAGTATTGAATATCACTCTATTTGATGTAAGTTGTCTATTTTAAAGTCCTAGTTTTTCGTGACTTAGCTGCTAGCATATTTGTCAAGCTAGGCAGGATCCAGTATGGTTTTTGTTGAACTGTATATTTTGTTCTTTCTACAGCTTGTAAACTGCCTTGTGTATAGCAATATAGAAAGGCAGTATACAAATTAAAAGTGAAATGGAAATGAAATTTCATAAGCAGACAATGGTCTTCTGCTGTGCAGGCTGATCATAAGTTGCAGCTACTGAATTTCGCCTTGCAGTACAGTTATTTAAAGTGTGCCTTTGTCAGATACAGAAAGGAAACCTCAGCCTGAACCACAGCAACAATAGCAAGGAAGGTATGCAAACTTCATTTATTTAGGACACAAAAGAGGCACATGACCTGAACAGTATTTCCCCCTCCATTTCCTCCAAAAACCTGTGCTCCCTGAATATGTATGCAAGACCAGTTCCTGCTTAATTTAGGAACAAAAGTAAGCAGGAATAAAGCCACATCGAACAATATACCATCTGCTTTATTATAGCTCTCGTTTGCTGCGAGAGCCAAAGTACAATTGAAAATAAAGGCCAGGCCAATCATCTTGTCAGTCTTGAACACACACGGCCCTTTTCAGCTTCAGCAGGCTCTGCGTATGCTCCATTCACAGAACCCTCTCTCCACAAAGGGCCTAACATGGAACAAGGAGAGAACCAACAGAGAAATGTGGGCCTTTGTTTGAGATCAAATTGATTTTCTTCTCTTTCCCTTTTTGACGTTTCAGGTTATTTTTTCCACAATTAACACCTGATCGGACAGTGGTCTATAAAAATGCTTTTGCAAGGGGCGCAACAAATCTCTAACAGAATCCTCACTGTTTTCATTTCACAGGGCTGTTTGCTAAGCTCATTAATTTAATCATAGAAGCAGGTTGAGAGACAGTAACAGGCCCAAGGTCTTCCAGGAGCTTGCTGGTTGACTGAACAGAGATTTGAACCTGGGTCTCCCCAGTCCAAGTCCAACTCACTGTCAGCTACACCACAGTGGTCCAATTACACTGATATACTACCTATAGTAAGTGTGCAGGGTCCTGTGTTGCTGCATAAGAATGGACGGGTTTGTTGTTAAAAAGTGCTATTCTCCTCTTTGTTCACTTTCGCATGGCATCTTCTGATGTATAGATCACTTCTTATAAACATATCCGGTGGGGGAATCCTGTTAAATGTGTCCCAGTGAGAATTCTTGCGGTGGCTTAAAGACCAAACAAATTCATTGTGGCATAAACTTTTGTGGATTATACTCCACTTCACTATATGCATGAAGTGTCATCCGAAATCAGCAAGCAGAGGTACATGTGGTTGGCAGTGGGAAGGGGAGAATGCAGGAGAGTGAGGTCAGAGGGTGAGCACGATTACCTAAACCCAAAATAATCCCTGTGACCATTTGAAATGGCTGTATGTATAATAAACACGGGGTGTTTAACAAGGATGGGAAAACTTTTTGCCAACTGAAGGCCATCTGGGCACGTGCAAGTGGCAGACAAGGCCAGAAGCAAAAGTAGGCAGAGCAACGAATGCAAAGTTTACCTAGCAGGCTAGTTTCTACACATGGTCACCCACACTTCTTGATCCTTCAACCAGGGAACCAAGAGTTGTTATCAGAGTTCAAGGACGCATTCCAGCCAGGCAAAAGCACTGGTTCAGTGCTCTTCTGTGTAGACATGTTTAGGATTGTGATGTATTCTCATGTGCTCCTTCAGATAAAAGCATGGGGATAGTGCCTGTGTTGAATACCAAAGACCCCAGATTCAATCTCTAGCATCTTTCCTTGAAAGGATTAGGTAGCTGCCAATGGGAAACACCTCCGGCTGAGACTCTGGAGAGCTACTGCTAGTCATAATGGGCAATGCTGGCTAGATAGACATGGCAGCCTGAGATGAGGAGGCACCTGTTGTTGCTTCTGCCTCAAGCTCTCTAAAACAAGAAGCATTCTCGCTGTGACCTTTTCTCTGTTTCCCAGCTCAACTTTTGGGGCAGGGGAGGCAGGATGAAGACATTCAGAAAGGTGTCTGAGCCCCCTGAGAAAGGCACCCTGGGCAGTGTTGCAATGAGGTCATTTTAGACTTAAATGGTCAACATTTCAATCGGGGGTCGGCAGACTTGCCCATGGACCCTGCTGCCTGCTTGGGCAGTCCCCTGCTGAGCTAAACTGGCGTGGCACTGCGTTTCCTTGAAAAGAAGTCCCTGCAGCCAATCCGAAGCCTTGCTGCCCACACGCTGAGGTAAACTCGGCTAGGCCATGGACCGAGAGGCTGGCAGGTGGGCCTGTGGTCTGGGCCGCACCATGGGCATTGTGATGGGCGCATCGTGGGGCTTCAGCCACACCTTGGCACGCCTGCTTGCCCCATGCCTGGTGCCCAGCTCAGCGCTGCTGCTGGTGGCGCACTCAGCGGCCACACTGGAACAGCTGGAGGGCGAGCTGTGGCAGCCTGCCCGGTGCTCCTCATTCGCAGCCTGCCCACCAACCTGGCCTCGTATGATGGGCTGCAGCATGTGGTTCACACCACCTGGGAGCTCCATGGGGACAGGCCGATGGAGCGGCTGCTGCTCATCAACAACGCCGGTGGGCGGGTGGTTCAAGACACGCTCCTGAGTGCGTGCCAAGTGCATTCCTTCTCCAGGTCCAGAGGCAGCTATGGGACTAGCTTGCAGGGTATTGTCCGGCCCCCCACAAGGTCTGAGGGACAGTTTGCTGACCCCAATTTAGATAGTGATGTGTATTACCTGCATCTGCAACAGGGCGGAGTAGAGCCCTGTTGCTCTTGGGGTGGTGTGGGGGTCCCTCCTGCTCATTTTGCTGAGTGGGGCCCTGGGAATCTTTCCTACTTCCCCTGCTCTTTCAAAAACTTTGCTGCATTGTTCTGTGGAGGAAACGAAGACCGTAAAACACTTGGCAAATTAAAAATCAATGACAAACAGTCACGGTGGGTTTAAAGACATTACTGGCCCAGAATTCCTCATCTGATTAGGACCATGAATTAAGGAAGCAGTTTCTTCTGACTGCTCCACAGGCCACTTCACCTATTAGCAACAATTAGGAAAGCTACTGGGTGCCAAGACTATGAGTGAAGCAGTAAACCTGATGCCTGGGCTTTTTCCACAGAGCCTAACCTTCCTGTTTTTTCCTCATGCAGCCCATGGGATCCGAGCGGATGGAGATGCGCAAAAGGCAAGCATCTGTGACCCAGGAGACACCGAGCTCTGTACAGCCACAGCCAGGGATTGAAAACCGTGGGTCCAACGCCTGCTGCTTCTGTTGGTGCTGTTGTTGCAGCTGCTCCTGGTATGCCTTTAAACCATTTTCAAACCTCTTGGGGGAAGAAGGGGAAAAGATGACACCATGTATGCCCTTGAGTAATCAGATGAGTTTTACAAGGGGCGGAGGAAAGGAGATGCAGCTGTTGCCTACTTTTCCATAGATGAAAACACCAAACAACATTCCTTCCAGTTCTTTAAATCTTCTGGAAATACATAAAGATGCAAGCAGAGCTGGAGCCATTCAGACCTTATGTGTTTCTCAGCTGCAGGTCAATGCAGGAACATGTTTAGCCTGAATAGATCAGTTGGTTAAAGTGTGGTGCTGGTAACGCCGAGGTTGCAGGTTCGATTCCCGTACGGGACAGCTGCATATTCCTGCATTGCAGGGGGTTGAACTAGATGATCCTCAGGGTCTCTTCCAGCTCTTATGATTCTAGAACAGCTGAGCCCAGTCAGATGCTTTGGGCTCCAATACCCATCACTCCTTACCATTGACCACACTGGCTGAGGCTGATGTAAGTTGAAATCTATCGATATCGGCCAGGGACCAGTTTGGGAAAGGATAGTCTAGGAAGGGGTGCAGCTTATCAGCAGAACAAATGCTTCACATATATTAAGTCCCAGGTATCTCCAGAGAATCTCACCTAGCAGGGCTAGTTGGATCAATGGCTAATGGGGGACAGCTCTTCATAATAATCAGCAATGTGTGGATTCCATTATTTAAGGAAGGAAGCATTTCAGAGGGCCATACCCAGAGGCTCTAACTTCAATGGACCACATACTTCTAAAAGTACTATGAAACAGCTATTGCTGAAAGAAACAGAAGAGTAGATACCCAGTCACCATTCCAGAGAAACCAAGAAAACGCTGATAATTTGAAGGTGTGCAGGGCTTTTTTTCCAGCTGGAACTCACTGGAACTCGGTTCCAGCACCTCTCAGGTGGGCACCATTGCCATTACAAGAGAACAAGAGAAGCGTTCAGGGCGAGTTCCAGCACCTCTTTTTCTAGAAAAACAGCACTGAGGATACAACCTCACTCTACAGCTAGTTTCGCTATCCTGTGTGCTATCTACTAAACCTAGACACTGCAACAAAGAGAAAAGGAACAAAGTAGCACATATAATCTTCAAAAGAAAAGCTTCTGAACAGCATAATTCTTAGCAGGGATCTTTAAAATGCATATGCTGACATATCTGGGACTCACAGGATTCAGCATGGAACATAATGATTTTCTATATAATCCAGTTCCCCATTGCAAGCAATCAGGGCGGCACAGAATAGGCAAACTGGTGTATAGGGATCACTTCAGAATCATCTCATTGAGTTCTGATTTTAAAAGTTTTTGTTGCTGCTTTCAGTAAGCAACCTGTAGCCTATAACCCAAGGTCATGCCCACGTTAAGGATTTTTATTTGAGAAACAGATGGACAGCTAGAACTGAACGGTGTACTTTGCCCCTCCTCTGGCTAGTTTTTGTGCATGGGTGCATTCTACAACATGTCATTAATGCAATAATAGTGTATATGTGGTAGATTTATACCAGATCAATCCACACATCATTTCAGTTTATTCATTGTTCTGCTATGCTTCCCCAGTTGCATTATTGACATCTAGAGGAACACTCCTGCACTATAGCACAACAAAAGCAGGACATAAAATAAGCCAGAACATTTGTTGTATAAAAAACTATAGGTTTACAGCAGGAAGCTATGGAACATTCACCAATTGCAAATAAAGCAGTACATCTGCCCCAGAACTTCTGAGGTACAAACAGGATCAATTATTATTCATTCATTTATTTACAGTGGTACCTCGGGTTACATACGCTTCAGGTTACATACGCTTTAGGTTACATTCGCTTCAGGTTACTGACTCTGCTAACCCAGAAATAGTACCTCGGGTTAAGAACTTTGCTTCAGGATGAGAACAGAAATCGTGCAGCAGTGGTTCGGCCACAGCAGGAGGCCCCATTAGCTAAAGTGGTGCTTCAGGTTAAGAAGAGTTTCAGGTTAAGAACGGACCTCCAGAACGAATTAAGTACTTAACCCGAGGTACCACTGTATTTGTTAAATTTGTATACTGCCCTTTATCTGAAGATCACAGGGCAGTTCACAACATAAAAATACAAAATGAGAACACAAAATGCATAACAAAATAAAAACAGACCATTAACCTCCCCTCCCACAAACTCATTTATAAAGATATTAGAATGTTTAATCAGCCCAAGGCCTGGTGGTAGAGAAACAACAATTATGTATGTATGTACAGTCAAATCTCGCTTGTCAAACATAATCTGTTCGGGAAGCCCATACGGCTTCTGTAATGTTCGACAACCAAGGCACAGCTTTCAGTTTGTTGCAGGAGCTTCCTGCACTCAAGCCACGTCGGATGTTCGGCTTCCGAAAAACGTTTGAAAACAGGAGCCTTTACTTCCATGTTTTCAGCGTTCGGGAGCCGAAATGTTCCAAAACGGAGGCGTTTCGGATCCAAGGTTCGACTGTGTATAAATAACTCCCCTGATCCTATCACAAACACAAATCATGAATGCACAATGAAATGGATGACCATACACTACCACACTTCTGTCAGTATAACATCAAGTATCTCTCAATCAAAATGTTTATTTTAATGAACTGAATAGGGTGAAAGATTATGAGTCATGGGTGTGTGGAGAATGTGCTTAGCTTAGCTTAGTTTAAGGTAAAGTTAAAGGGAACTCTGACCGTTAGGTCCAGTCGCGGACGACTCTGGGGTTGCGGCGCTCATCTCACTTTAGTTGCTGCTTTGTTAACAGCATTTTATAGATTACATTATTGATGATCTGTTAATAGAACACCACAAATACAGCATAACTATAAAATAATTATGTTATTGCTATTTGTTGTTTACAAGCTGCTTTGGGTTCATTTGAAGGAAAAGCAGTATTCAAATACAATCAATCTGGAAAGTTACTCCTTTTGTCTGACTACAAAACATACATATCAAATACTCTTTCAAGCATGCATAAAGGGGTCATCCATATTGGGTGGGATTGCTACAGAAACATGAGACTAGCTTGGACAGATGCAGGGGAGAAATGGCTGCTTACCCTGTCAAGGGATGGGCAGCGATTGCTGCCCGTCACCTCAGATTCCCAGGGAGCAACGCTGGGGCAGGCAGTGAAAAATCCCTGGGCTGGCCACTCTGATTGGCGGGCTTTCCCACCACCCAGTTGTTTGAACCCTGGCCAATTTGGCCAGGGTAAGTAGAGGGACTTGAAAGCAGACCAGACCAGGCTTCACCCCAGTCCACCCTTGGCCGATAAAAGCTGGCTGCACCCGACCCCCTGGGAAATACCGGTAGTTGCTCACTTCAAGAGCTTACTGCTGAAAATATTTTCTAGTGTAACCACTTCTGCAATATTAGAGTATCACCTTTCAAATTTCAACTATTACAGAAGGAAATAAAAGCACAATGGGTTTTTGCACGACAGGCATACTTTTGTCTCACTGTCTTTAGTTTGGATATAAAGTTCACAGTCATTTTATTCCATTTTCTTTTTAATCCCATTGAAAAATATATAATGAAAGTAAAAAAAAAAAACAAAAATTGCTCTGTTGGAGGGTTTAAATTAATTTATATTCATGACTCTTAAAAATATTACTTGCACTTAATAGCATCCTGCCCAAGTAAAAAGCTCGCTCTACCATCAACTTCCGGAGGCGGCGCGAAACCGTGATGGCGGACCTCTTCGAGCTCTGAAGAGGGGCACCGCAGAAAAGGGTTGTTTCGCTACGGCGCAGCGGCAACCCATCAAGAAAAACCACGGACAGAGAGAGTCCGTGGCCGTGGGACTCGGCGGGCACCTGGAGCGACCCCAAATTCGCGGAAGGGACCCCGTAAGGGGCTCCGGAGTGAAGGAGGGGGAGCGGTGCTGTGAGTTCATCGCTCTTTCTGCGGAGGCGAAGCCGCGCGGCTGTCACGGATGAGCGCTGACCTTTCTTCCAAAAAATACTACTCTGAAACAGCAAACCCGTGAGTAAGGACTTAAGATTTGTTACAATAACTTGAAGAAATTTGGCTGAAACCGGGAGACGAGAAAGAGGAAGTCCGTCTTCCGGCACTGCTTATAAGATCAAAGCAGACTGTTTAAAGAGCGGAAAGCGCTGTGAACAGGGAAGCTTTAAGGCTTTAAAGTGGGACTTTCGTGCACACTTGAAATTCTATTCTTAAAGGAAGAAAAAATACAGTTTAAATTGGACTTGGAGCGGTCCCCCATGGGGCGAGGGAAGACTCTAACCCCAAATCTTCGGGTGGCCGGGTGAAGTTGCTTGACTGCGGAACTGTTACAAACTTCCAGATACTTTTGTAACTGAAGTGCAACTTTTGGGCTTACTTAGTTTGAGTGGATACAATTGCAGGCACCTTGTTGGAACATTGTTAAACGTTTTAAAGTGCTCTGCAGGACTTTTTTCTTAGTGTTTTGGAACTAACTTGCTTTTAAAATTGTTTTTGAAAACGGAAACTTTAATGGCGGAAAAGTTACCTTCTTCTTACTAACTTTTGGTGGCACTCCCCCTAGAGGACATTGGATAACAAAGGCCTGGGAAAAGTTTTTTTGCTTACTTTCTTTCTCCAGACTGTTTATAAATTTGGACTTGTCTTTCCCATGGGATTACAACATCTGACCTTGAACATTGACTGATGAGTGGTACAGGAAAGACAAGAGCAGCCAAAGCTAAGGAAGCTAAGGAAAAAGAAAAAGCAAAAAAGCAGGCACAGCTTTTGCAAACAACTTTAACTCAGGGACGTAGACTATCAGTGCCTGCTGTGCTTGCAACACAAAAAGTAGAAAGTGAAAAGCCTGAAAAATCTGAAGAGGAAGATATGGCATCAGGAGGAGCAGAGGCAGCACTGAAACAAGTTTTGGAACAATTGTCAACATTAAATCAAAAAATTGATAACCAATCAACAAAAATTGACCAAGCTACATCCTCGATCCAGAAATTGACAGATCAGGTTTCCCAACACACCCAAGCAATTGAAAAATTGCAAGGAGCAACGGAAGAGAACCGTAAATTGGCAGGGGAAGCCGTTGAAATTGCAACATCAGCTAAAAAAGAGGTTGAGGAAGTTAAAGCAGAAGTCAAGCCTCTGCATAAACAGATAGGGGACCAACAAACCTATCTCTCTTTGGTGGAACTGAAAAACCGGGAGACTAATCTTAGGCTTAGGGCGGTCCCAGAAATCGAACAAGAAGATTTGATTGGATTTTTGACAACAGAATTTTCAAAGTTCTGGGGCTTAAAAGAAGAAAGTGATTTTAAAATAGTATCGGCTTTTCGACTGGGAAGATTGGTAAGAAAAGATAGATCTAGAGACTGTCTAATAGCTTTGAGATCAAGAGAGGAGAGAGACAAAATATTAGGCCTACACTTCAAAAACTCAATTGAGATACAAGAGAAAAGGGTGGAAATCTACCGAGACATTCCTAAACAGCTATTGGATCTGAGAGCCACCTATTCAGAATTGGCTAAGTTGTTGAGACTTAACTCAATCCCTTATAGGTGGGAGTTCCCACAAGGACTATCATTTACTTACAAACAGAAGAAGGTTAGAATAAGATTACCAGAGGATCTACAAAAGTTCCAGCACGACCACGGAGAAGATCTCCAAAAAGAAGCAGCAGCCCTTTGGCCTATACTTAAACCAGGACCCACTCTGCCAGCAGGCGGAGGGACGCCTAAACCCTCGGAATTAGAGGAAAAAGAAGATACACCGCTCTAGGTGTAACAGAATAGTTCAGGATGTCTCTGCAGCTACTCAGTTGGAATATAAATGGCGGAAATTCCCCGGAGAAAAGAAGGAAACTGTTTCATATATTGAAGAAAGAACAATTGGATATTATTTGTTTACAAGAAACCCATGTGACCAGGCTCCACAGGAAAGTTTTGGTCAACAAAAGACTAGGCCAAGAGTTTATTTCCTCAGACAAGGTAAAGAAAAGAGGAGTGGTGATTTATGCTAAGGAGAGCCTGATACCTAAATTTTTATTCAAAGATGAATATGGAAGAATTCTGGCAATTGAAATCCAGACCCAAGGAGAAAAAATATTGATACTAGGAATTTATGCTCCAAACGACGGGAAATCAGAATTTTTCAAGAAGCTGCATGAGACGCTGCTGGACTATCTGGACTATGCTAACATCATAATGATGGGAGACATGAATGGAGTGGTGTCTACACATATGGATAAGTCTTATAACCAAAATCTAACATCAGACGGCAGACTGCCTAAAACTTTTTTTGAAATGACTGACAATCTGGATTTGATTGATATATGGAGGACAAAGAACCCCCTAGGTAAAGAAGGAACTTTCTTCTCTGAGGCCCACCTGTCCTGGTCAAGGATCGACCAAATCTGGACCTCCAGGGGGCTGGCACCCAAGACTAAAAAGGTGGAAATCTGCCCAAAAACATGCTCCGACCACAACGCTCTGAAATTAGATCTCAGACTTACTCAAACCGGTTCCTTCAGATGGAGAATGAATGACACTCTTTTAAGAGATCAAGAGATTGTGAAAAAGGCCCAAAAAACATTAAAGGACTATTTTGAGATAAATTTGAATACTACAGTAGAAAAAAGAACGATCTGGGACGCAAGCAAAGCTGTCATGAGGGGGTTTCTGATACAACAGAATACAATTAAGAAGAAGCTCTGGAATGGAAAGAAAGATAAAATACTGGAGAAAATACATCAAGGAGAGAAAAAATTGAGAACTAAACCAAAGTCAAAGGATCTGTTGAGAGAAATTAAATTCCATCAAGCAGAATATTCAAAATTGATTAATCAGGAGATTGAATGGAAAATAAAACAGATGAAGCAAAGATCCTTTGAATCAGCAAATAAATGTGGAAAGCTGCTAGCTTGGCAGCTGAAAAAAAGACAAAAGTTGAATACAGTTACAAATCTAGAGATTGAAGGAAGAACGGTGCAGAAACCAGAGGAAATTAGGAAGTGCTTCCACAGATATTTTAAAGAACTTTATGTACAGGGGCCTCAGAAAGAATCAGAGATAGATCATTTTTTAAAGACAAATGGACTATCAAAAATAACTCAAGATAAAAGATCAATCTTGAACTCTACAATAACCACCCAGGAAATTGAAAGTGCCATTCAGAACATGCAACTAGGCAAATCTCCAGGCCCGGATGGGCTTACCTCCAAATACTACAAGACTTTGAAAGACTATTTAACACAACCCTTGTTGGAGGTATGCAACCAGATCATGGATGGGAAGAGGGCACCAGAAACGTGGAAAGAAGCGTTCATCACATTGATACCTAAGATAGAATCTGAAAAGACTCAACTCAAGAACTACCGCCCCATCTCACTCCTGAATGTGGATTACAAAATATTTGCAGACATTTTGGCAAGTAGACTTAAAAAAGTTTTAATTGAAGTAATTCACAAAGACCAAGCAGGCTTTCTCCCTGGTAGACATTTATATGAGAATACCAGAAACATCATCGATATTTTGGAACTTTTACAAACTAACAGGAACACAAGGGCGGTGTTAATTTTTGTTGATGCGGAGAAAGCATTTGACAATATATCTTGGATGTTCATGAAGAAAAACTTGGAAGGGATGGGAGTGGGGCGGGGGTTTGAAAATGGGTTACGAGCAATTTATTCAGAGCAAAAGGCCAAATTAATAGTGAACAATGTGGTGACGGAGGAGTTCAAAATTGAAAAAGGGACACGACAAGGGTGCCCTCTATCCCCTCTTTTATTCATTTCAGTCCTGGAGGTGCTATTGAACATGATAAGGGAGGACCGGCTGGTACAAGGGATAGAGGTCGGAGTGAAACAATATAAACTTAAAGCTTTTGCAGATGACCTAGTTTTGACATTGCAGGAGCCAGAATCCAGTACAAAAAGAGTTCTTGAACTTATATCTGAGTTTGGTCAGGTGGCGGGGTTTAAGTTGAACAAACAAAAAACCAAGGTTTTGACCAAGAATTTGACACTTACAGAAACAGAGGGGTTTCAGAGAGAAACAGAATTAAATGTGGTAAAGAAAGTGAAATACCTAGGGATCTATTTGTCTTCCAAAAATTTGAATTTATTTAAGGACAATTATGAAAAATGCTGGTTGGAAGTAAAGAAGGATTTAGAAATTTGGTCAAGATTGAAACTTTCCTTGTTGGGAAGGATTGCAGCAATTAAAATGAATGTATTGCCGAAAATGTTATTCTTGTTTCAAACCCTACAGATCGTGGACAGAGAGGAATGTTTTGGAAAATGGCAGAAGGATATATCTAAGTTTGTCTGGCAGGGCAAAAAGCCCCGAATAAAGTATAAAATATTAACTGATTCAAAAGAAAGAGGGGGGTTTGCCCTGCCGGATTTGAGGTTGTACTATGAAGCTGCAGCCTTCTGCTGGCTGAAAGATTGGTTTTTGCTAGAAAACACCGACGTCCTAGATCTGGAAGGTTTTGATAATGCATTTGGTTGGCATGCATATCTATGGTATGACAAGGTTAAAGTTCACAAATTGTTTAAAAGCCATATTGTCAGAAAAGCGATTTTTGCAGTCTGGATGAAATATAAAGACTTATTAGAGAGTAAAACACCGAGGTGGCTATCACCGGTGGAGGCCAAAGCTCGAAAAAGACCCAATATGGAGGCCTATTGGCCGAAATATTGGGAATTAATTGAAAAAATTGGAGACGGTTGGAAGTTGCAGAGCCAGGACAAATTAAAAAACAAGGTGCGAGATTGGTTACATTATGCTCAAATTCAAGAGGTTTTTAAAATGGATAAAAAGGTTGGTTTCCAGGAGGGGAAATCGAAACTAGAGACAGAATTGTTAGAACCAAAGACCAAGATTTTATCTAGAATGTATAACTTGCTGCTTATGTGGAACACACAGGATGAGACAGTTAAATCTGCTATGATAAAATGGGCACAGGATGTTGGACATAATATTATGTTTGAAGACTGGGAAAGGGTATGGAACACCGGAATGAAATTCACGGCATCTAGTGCCTTGAAGGAAAACATTATGAAAATGATATACCGGTGGTACATGACCCCAGTCAGGCTAGCCAAGATGCATCACCTGTCTGACAACAAATGTTGGAAGTGTAAGGAAGCAGAGGGGACTTTCTTCCATCTCTGGTGGACCTGCCCAAAAGTGAAGGCCTTCTGGGAAATGATTTATAATGAATTGAAAAAGGTATTTAGGTATACCTTTCCTAAGAAACCAGAGGCCTTCCTGTTGGGCATGGTGGACCAGAAAATGTCAAAGAAAGATAGAACTTTGTTTATGTACGCTAGCACAGCAGCAAGAATACTCATTGCAAAGAGTTGGAAGACACAAGATTTGCCCACGCTGGAGGACTGGCAGACGCAGTTGATGGACTACATGGAGATAGCTGAACTGACCGGCAGAATCCGAGATTTGGATAAAGAAACAATTGAGGAGGACTGGGGAAAATTTAAAGATTATCTGAAAAAATATTATAAGCTGTATGAATCCTAAGAAAGTGCATGATTAGGAAACGTTAAGCTTCTGCGAATATGATTAAGTAAATGGTAAAATTAGTGACAAAAGAGAAAAGGAGACAATTTAAATTGAATATGTTATGTTTATTTTAAAGGTATTGAAATTGAGATATAATATATTGTATTTGGATACATAACATTCGAAAGTTACAACAAGGTATGAAATAAGGTAACAAAATGCTGACATTGTTAATGCAAAGAACGCAGAATCGGAAGGGGTGGGGAAGTCCAAGTTTTATTTTGTTTTTGTTGTTAAAAAAGAGAAAATTTGTTTCTTGTAACTACTTTATTTGTTTATAAACCTATAAAATTATGGAAAGAAACGCAATAAAAAAATTTATAAAAAAAAAAATAAAAAGCTCGCTCTACCATCAAAATTATATACTTCTTCAAAATTACTGTTTTCAAGTTAGGAGAAATGTGAAAAACGGCGATTCAAGGCTCTATTTATAATCCTTGTTTATAGAAAGGATTTCCTCAAATAACCTGAATGGGCTGCAAAGAAAAAGAAAAATATGAATAGGAACAGAAATAGTACCCCAAGTTACAAAATCTCCAATACTGAAAGCTCTTGTGGGGTTGGAATTAACCATTTTAGAGAAACTTAGGAGAAAGAACAGTCACCAGATGGGCTTTTGTTGGCTGAAGTCATAACTTATGCTCCATCTTTTCATCAGCAATTCAGGATCAATTATACTTTTAGCCAAGCAATTATGGTGAATGGTCTCTCTTAGGTGGCTTAAAATTAAAAGGCCACAGCTGTCTTTTTGAGAAGCATGAGAAATACAAAAGCAGAGAAGGAACATGGTCTCCTACACTGTTTTGCATAGAATTTATTTTTGTCCAGATAAGCTTTGTTAGTGGTGGTACAGATAGTCTTGTTGAACAATTTTCTTTCATTTGTATCCCACCCTTCAGTATTTCCATTCCCAGGATGTCTTTTATATATAATGTTTAGACAAACAATGTAACAATGCAATTAAATGCAATCAAACAAAAGGCAGCAGGGCAGCCAATGGTTCACCATTCAGCAGATTATTATTTTTTTAAAAAAGGAGTATATGCAATAACAGTTGTAATGTAGTAAGTACTACGGAGATAATGGGGTTGTATAAAATATGGGTTATTGAAAAAGATGCAGTAGAAAAGGCCAATAATAGGACCCACAGAGGGGAAGGTGGGAAGTCCAGAGATTTGGAGGAATCTTTAAATGTGAATGTGAATGTCTATGGCTGTATTGTTATAATTTTATACTTATAAAATCAAATAAAAATTATATATATATATATATATATATATATATATATATATATATATATATAAATATGGAGCAGGATAAAGTTGGGTTTTTGTTCTGCTTTCAAAATCACAAGAAAGAAGACACAAGACAGGAAGCAATTGTGGCATTAGGTGTTTTCAGGTGTGCTAAAGATTTTTTAGGTTAGTGTACCACACTTGGTACACTATTTCATACTATGTTTTCCGAGAAGCAGCTTCATGCACCAGAAGAGCTTTGCTTTCCCCACATTTTCCAGATAAGACAGACAAGGTCATAGAGCTAAATTCTGCTGTGAAATGTCCTATTCAATATACACAATTCAAGAGAAATATTTTGGTGTAGGAGTGCATTGTTCTTATACAGAACAATTGGTTATACAGAGCCTTGGTTTGCATACGTCTTGGTTTGCATACATTTTGGATTACAAACACAGCAAACCCAGAAGTGTGTGTCCCGGTTTGCAACCTTTTTTTGGATTACAACCCATTTTTTTGGATTATGAACAAAAAAATTTTGGAGGCCCCACTGGATTACAACCTGTTTTGGTTTACAAACGGACCTCCGGAACGGATTATGGTTGTAAACCAAGGTACCACTGTACTGGGGCGAACTTCTTTGAACATATGTTCAGGTTTGAAAATGAGAGGAACAAATTCAAAGCTTCAGCAAACTTCTTTATTTCCACTTGATTAAACTATGCTTGTTGCCTTGCAGTCTTACTGTTAGGAATCAAGATGAAAGAGCAGCATCCCATGAACTCAGAACAGACGCTATTCCAAACTGTGAAGAAAGGTAAGAAGCAGCTGGGTAACAAATCAACACAGAAGACTAATTTTTGTTTCTACACTTGTGTCTATCCATCTAGGCTGCATAAGCAACATGCATTTAAAGCGTGTGCATCCACACACATGGAACAGTCCTGGGAACTGCAATTTCTTAAGGGTGCTGGGAAGCTCTGTAAGGGATAAACTACAGTTCCCAGGATTCTTGGGGTGGTGGTGATGGAAATGCCTGATATGTATGCAGCCTTAGACTCCTACAACTGGAGGAGGCTGCCACAAACATAGCTACTTGCACAGAACGCATGTCCATGCAACTCTGGTGATCATTTGCCTATTTGCAGAAACAGGGAAGGCTAATACTAGCATCTTTTTTTTTTTTATCTGCCCCTTTATTTTTCCATAAAATCTTAAGAGAAGTCAGTCGCCATTGTCATATTTCCTAACAATTTAAAACATGGCAGATATATGCCCTGGAAATACATGACAGGTTATAGGGATGTGCACAAGTCGCAATGTATGCCTTATATCTGCAGTTTTAGGAAACCTTATCTGTTTGCAAGTAACTCTGTAATTTGAATTCTGAGCTGCTCTGTTTAAAACAAAGTTCTGGGTGTATCAAATGTCAGTCATACTCCAAGTAAACCCCCTGAAATTAATGGAAATGTCTAACTTAAGCCCATTCTTTTCAATTCTTTTCAATCAAAAACAGAGTCTACTGTGAACAAAATTTAGTTGGAGACATCCCTCTGTGTTTCCCCATTTATTATAATGGGTAGAATAAAAATGATAACTTTTCCCTGTTTTGACCAAAGTGGATAAAATGTTTCAGGCACAGGAGCCTTGCCAGAGTAGTTCAGACCCACCAATTTGCAGATAAGGTCCAGGAGATTTGTATGGGGGAAGTAAAAAGGATTAATTTTCCTCCATAATCCCTTATGTGGAGAACAGGGGCTTGTCTATTACTTTACCTTAATTAAGTGGTGGCTGAATGGTTTGTCTTCCTATTAGTACATCTTTTAACACTTTGCAGCTTCACTCCAGCTTCTTTCGGGATGTTATTTGTGTTCTCCAATAGGCTTTAAAAGCTTTTATAGGTCTCCAATAGGCGAAGAACTCTCGGTTGTCATTTATGTTGTTTAAGCAGAACAACTTAAGCGTTTTTAAAAACTTAAAATAATGCTTATTCCTTAAAAATGTATTGTAACAGAAAAAAACCTGTTTTAACAGAAAACAATCCAGAGCTCTTCAGTGCTCTTCAGGCAGCATTTTGGATAGCCTCACTTCTTGAAAAGCCCCTGGACATAGAGAAACATAGATATTATAGAAGACCACATAAGAGATGTTATATAGGGACACATAAGAGCCGTATATAAGAGTGATATGAGACTTTGTGGGCACTCTGATCTGCTCATGAGGGATTACTGACATTTAACTCAGGGCGAGGAAAGACCCTCCCAAATCACCCCAATTTGCCTCATTATTCAGCCCACACACAAGAGGTGAGGCACACCTGTAGCAGTCCATGGCATTGTTCTGTCCAATAATTAACACTGCTGCTGGCATGCATAAGATGAATTTAGCAAGTCATCTACTCAAATAGTAACTTGCCACACGGTATATTTTTAATTGGCAAATCAGTCGTCTGCATCTTTAGCCGAGTGGTGAAATTTTTGTTCCTCCACTTTATTGGATTTTCAGTTAGCTGTAGGGCAACAGCAATATTTTCTCCTCAGCACTTGGAAAAGTAAGGCTGATATTGCAGCATGCCATAACATGCATTTAATCTCCCTATTTCTATAAAATTATCACCCACTAATGTTCTCCTCTTGTACTGTTAACTTGGTAATGCTCAGTCTCTATTTTTTATTCATATTACAGCTCAACTCCAACTCTTGAAGAAGTGAGTGCCTGGAGCCAGTCCTTTGACAAATTGATGAGAACGCCAGCAGGTAGAAACGCTTTCAGGGAGTTCCTTCGGACAGAATTCAGCGAAGAAAATATGCTTTTCTGGTTGGCCTGCGAAGATCTAAAGCAGGAATCCAACAAGGATATCATTCAAGAGAAAGCAAGACTAATATATGAAGATTATATTTCCATTCTTTCTCCCAAAGAGGTTTGTAACCCTTTTCACACTATTTTGTAGTATACCCGATTTCAAAAGGACTAAGCCAACAATCTAAATAGAAAAATCTAATTGATATTTCAAGATGTTTCCATTCAGGTATGTAGCTAGTACAGTGTGTGTGTTTTTTTTAAAAAAAACAACAACTGGTTAGTTTTTTTTAAAAAACAGCTGTTCTATTCTTATTTTATAACAAGTTTTTCAGTTTGCTGAAAATTTTGGGGGGCTCTTTCAGGGACAAAAGGTGGTCTTCTGAGATGAAAGGAGTAAAATTAAAGTGAGGGGTAAAATGTGACATTTTAAACTTTGTGAGTTGTAGGTCTAAAATCTTAAACTGCCAAGGAATATAATTAGTCTGGCATTCCAAAATTAGTCTGGCTGAAGCACTTTGAACATACGAGGGTGTCTGACTGTAGGTAGGAGGCTCTTCTAGTCTCTGATAGGTGCCTATATATAGCCAATAGATTATACTTAAACATCTGAAGGCAGTCCTGCCTGGGAAGTTTTTAGTGTGTGATGTTATATTGTATTTTTACTGTTTTTTGTTGGGAGCCACCCAGAGAGGCCTATTTTTATCATTATTTTTACTTTCATTAGTTCTGTAACAGAATGCCTACATAGGTTTCAGTTCCACTACGGTCACATTAACTCTTTTCCTCAATTTTCGATAGAGAAGATTAACAACTGCTCTTAGCAACTGTTTTCTTTATTTACAGGTCAGCCTGGATTCCAGAGTAAGGGAACTTATCAACCGGAATATGCTGGAACCATCGGAACATAGTTTTGATGAAGCACAACTCCAGATTTATATGTTAATGCTCAGAGACTCTTACCCTCGGTTTATGAACTCTGCCATATATAGGGACTTAGTTGAGTCTCTCTCTCAAAAATCTGCTGAATCGTAGAGTTTTAATATATTTCACACCCAGTCATCTAAATAAACAAGGGAAACTTGGGGCTACCATACTGTCCGTCAACATGGAAATTAGAATTATTGAGTTTATTACCCAAAAATAACTCAAGACATATTGCGTATATTAATACAATGTCAAAAAAGTGTTCTAAGATGGAAGGTTTCCAGAACCCCAAGCTATTTGCAGTTTTTGGATAAGTTACAGTAAGATAATGGGATATGGAGATATAAAAAAAAATGTCTTCAAAAAGAAGCAACATATATAAGATACAAAAGAAGAAAACCTATTGGAAAAAGCTTTAAAAATTTCTTACAACTAATTAGGAATAAAATAATAAATTTAATTAGGAAATGGAGGAAGAGTAGTTGTTGCACCTTCCCCCAAGCATCATATCAAAGTGCTGCACCACTGGGATCAGGGAAAGTGGTGTGTAGGTTCACCTTAATGCTATTCTGTCTCTGAACACTTTGCAGAGATGAAAGCTGTGCACTCAAGGGATCATAAAGTACATGGTCTAATACTGAAATAACCATGAGATAAGTACTGCATGTTCAAATAAGCTTTCGGAAGTGTGTTTCTTCAATGGTCATATTCCCCATCGCTCTCACCCTCTCTTCACTGGCATGGAGTTCAGCCTTAGAACACATTCCTGGAATTCAGGCATAAAGAGAACACTCCTCTTCCATTATCATCATTTGGAATTTTGCCTCCAATTTCAATGGGAACCGAATGTCAACCTTTCTTGGACATAAGCAGCATGTTTGAGGTCAATAAGCCAAATAGAAGTACAAGCATTTAACATATAAAGGACTGAAAAGCACTGGTCAAAATGCTATCACCTATAAAGTGTTATTTTACTATTAGTATCTATGGAATGAATTTTAGAAGTTGCATTGTTAATGTTTCTGGAAAAATTAAAGAATTTATTTAGAAGAGGAAAAGGAGTTGGGCATTTACTACTTTAAATAAAGCACAAAATGCATGTCAGCTGTTTTCATTACACAATTTGTCGCCAACATACATCTGTATTCATGTCACAGCTATATGTATTAGGGGATGTCCACCAATTGGATTGGAACAGCTTCATCTTAACCAGTCAACAGATGAATCTATTACGGTCACTTTCAACAGTTACTGAGATCAAATACTTAGGGTTGTGTAAGTATTTTGGGGTTATAGTTGTGCCAGTGGAACAATGGGACATCCATTTTTGCTCCACCTTTGTGCACCCCACCACCCACAGCTGATTTTCCAGGTTTCACAGGGGGCAGAGACAGTTCTGTCATACTCACAGAAGTCCTTTGCACCAGCAGAGCTGCAACACTGTATACAGTCCTATTCTCGTTTGAACAGGCAAATAATTTAGAAATTAAGTTTTCAAGATGCATAGTCCAAGGTTTGAAAAATGTATATTAATTGTGGAAACTATCTGTGATGTACACACTTTGTAGGAGACCACTTCCCATTTTAAATTCAGTTATTTCTCATACTTCCATCCAAACAGCAGTTAATATGCAAGAGAGGTCACAGGGTTCAGTTAAGTGTTGCACTTAATCTGATTGCTGGTGGATGTAACACTGTGTGTGCATTTTAAAGCACAGTTCTTCATAAATTCCAGAATCCACAAGTTCAATATTTGAGCCCCAAATCTGCTTCAAATGAAGGTTAATATCTGCGTGAACATATTGGCTTAGTACTTCAGGACACTGTTCTGCTTAAGCGTTGTATGCTAACATAACTACAGACTTATTTTTTTAAAACTAAAACGTAAATAAAAATGCCAAAACTTTTTTGTAGATAATGGAAAATATTTTAAAGCCATCTTTTAAAAGATTGCAATGATCTGTTCAGCAAAAGGTGTTTAAAGTTGAATGTTAATGTGACAGCATTACCCAAGGTTTTATTTTTCATAAAAAAGTAATAGTATGCTTTGCTCTATTTTTGCGGGGGGGGGGGGGTGTTACTTGGAAAACAGCATGGATGAAGAGAGTTAACCCCCTCTCCTCCATGGATAGTATCATTTTTAGAAGGATCATGGATCACCTGCTGCTATATCGTGTTGCATCCTTAAAGTGACAGGACAGGGACTAGGAGAAAATTATTCTAAAATATAATCCAGGCTGGAAGCTACTTGTTACTTTCTTCTTCTAGCCTTTCATCAGCATTCCCATCTGGGCACAGCAAAACAAAAGCATTAACTAAGACTCTTCCCCACTGGGAGAAAAATATGCATATACACTAATTTACTTGATTGTTCAATGCAGCATGCATTTGCCATGTTAACCCCATTTTTTAAAAAAGTAACAATGAGCTGTGTCATCACACAGTATCAAGGGAGACAAGCTGGAACAAAGTATATATTGTTAGAAACACTTCACCTGTGACCAGAAGTTCCAACACCTTATTCCATAAATAATGACAGTTACAACCACTTGACTCAAGCAATAAATACCACAGCAGTATTGCACTTTGCAATTCAAGACAAGTCCAGGTTCATTTCCACCCACCCTCAATGTACTACTTGGCCACTGGAATCCCAGATCTGGGGTAGAGAATCCATTATTCTCCAGGTGTTGTTGAACTCCAGTTCTCATCAGCCTCACCCAGCACGGTCAACTGTAAGGGATGACAGATGCAGTCCATCAACATCTGGAAGGCCACAGGTTCCCCAGCCCTGTGCTAGATCATATAAAATAGATGAGATAAATGCAATACTTGTATTGTTGATTTATGATAGATTTATTGTTTTATGTACACCACTTAAAACATTCTGATTAAGTGGTTTATACATTTTTCTAAATAAAAAGTCTAGAGTTGCCTCTCAGAACAACTCAGGTAAAATTAATCATCCTTATTCTAGGGAAAGCATTGCAAATGCATTGGAGCACCTAAGAAATGCTTCTATAAAAGATTCACTCAAATCTTTGCTGAATAATAGAAATTTTAACCAAATCTGGTATAATTAACTATAGCTGCAATGCTATATATCTGGGAATAAACCACACTGAACTGAACCAGTTTCCAAGACAACATGCTTAAGCAAGTGAACTTGGTTTAACTTCAAGATCACCTATGAAATCTGAATATATGGTAAGAGTCAAGATAAAAGCTCAATGTGAGATTAAATATAGAGCAACCCTAAATCACTATATGACTGATTCAGCCAATGCATATGAATACCAAGCTATGTTATCATGACATCCATACTGCATTATCTTTCTTTCCATGTCTTAGCAAGTTCAATAGCAGTGGGCGAGTCTCATGCTAAGAAGCAACATATTGAAGGAATAAAGCATATCCAAAAAGCTTGCCAAAAGGCGGGGGAAGGTAGTTTATGTCAGAAACTGAATTAGACAAAGATCTACTGAAGAGGCATACCGAGCACAAGCCAGAAGTACATTATCTTGCCCTCCCACAGACACTGTTGTACCCCATTCTTTCAGGTATAAAAATAAATGTGCCTCTCCTCTCTACTAATGTAAAACTTTTAAGCATGCCAGATAGACTGCACTATTCTGGTGTTTTCCCCCTTTAATACTGAGGACTCAGTGACTAGATACATTTAATAGAAATACATCAGAAGTACATCATTAATTGATTTAGTCTGAAAGCTTATTCTGCAAGAATTGCAAATGAATGCTAAGCAGGCACATATTTTTTACGTTCCTCATTTCTCATTCAGAGCAGATCCTCATAACATCCTTGACTGATTTTACACTTTATATTTTAAACATATTAATTATATTAAGCGTCATACACTAAAAATAATAAATTGGGTTAGAATCCAAAGGGAAATGTGTGCTCGGGAGTACTGCACACACAATCTGGAGTTCAGGTTTCTAGTTTTGCTGCACCAGTTTTCATGGCTGCAGAAAAGAGCTGATTTCTAAAATGAATGCATGAATGAATTCCTCCCTACAATGCTACAAATCTTGGTGATTTTCAAAAACCATGAAGAACCTGTCCAACAAAATACTGGATAGTATTTTTGTTTTGCTGCACCAAGAAAGCCTGCTAGAATTAAAAGTTTAGCTAGTGTTTCTAAGTTAAAATCTCATATTCCTAATAGACACAAGTTACAGTCTGAACAGACATGCATAGGATTGAACTGTATGTGATATAAGAACTGGTTTCACTTCCCTAACTATGCTCAATTGAAACAAAATAATAAAGAGAATATTCCTTCCAGTAGCACCTTAGAGACCAACTAAGTTTGTTATTGGTATGAGCTTTTGTGTGCATGCAACCGTATCTGAAGAAGTGTGCATGCACACGAAAGCTCATACCAATAACAAACTTAGTTGGTCTCTAAGGTGCTACTGGAAGGAATATTTATTATTATTATTTTGTTTCGCCTACGGCAGACCAACACGGCTACCTACCTGTAACTATGTTCAATCGATTGCACATTCCAATTTATTTTTTAACAGCATTTGCATCTTCAAAAAGTGGCTTGTCATGCATAATGAAAGCCTGCTGTACAATTGTTTCCCACACATGCTGGATATGTGGAACCTAACTGCATGGATGCAATTCAGTTCACATCAACAGACCCTAACCAAGAAGTTACTATGGCACTGAATATTAAGAAGCTAGACAAATAGACAAAAATGTCCTAATATACTTGAATCCGAGTTCTTATTTTTATTCAGCCATCATTTGTGATCTTAGGAAGCCATTATTAGTTTCAGCTTCCCATCTGCAAAGCAAAAACATTAACTTCTCAAATGACTGCTGCAAGGTTAAGCAATACGTGGTACTAAGTATACTGCAACAGTTATATGAAAGAGTCATGTAAGTGTAAGCTCATTAAACAAGTTTTAGAGAATGGGAGCCCACTGTGCGTTGCAGAAGCCTTGCACATGGGATCCCAGCAGCAAGAGAAAGCATGGGTGAGATCCAGTATCATGAAGTGTTGGACTAGGATACAGAAGCCCAGGATTCAATTTCCCACTCAGCCATGAAGCTCACTGTGTCCTTGGGCCAGTCACTGTCTCTCAGTCTAGTCTATTTCACTGGGTTCTTGCGAGGATAAAATGGGAAGGGGGAGAACCACTTTGAGCTCCTCAGAGAAAAGAAAGAATATAAATATAAGAAACAAATAACTGCAAGCTAAGGAAAGTAGCCTTCGAGCAAAGAATACAATCATCATGATAAGCATCCAAAGAAATGTGGTAGCGAAGTCTATTTAAGAGTTTTTAACACAATATTTTGCAGCCAGATTCATATTTACCATCACAATAAGTCAAACCTACTGTCACAGAATCAATATACCCCAGGGTTTGGGGGATGAAAGCCATTACTACTTCAGGCTTGGTATTTATCAAGCAGCAGGACACCCATTAGCAACTTGCAGCATTCTAGTCCCTTGACATTATCAGTTAGAGGTCTGCCCTTTATATACACCAATAACTTCAACAGAACATTTCTACACCTATTCTTTTCATTATGCAATATTAAAATTGTATGGACACCTCCAACTAGGACAGTCAATTGATCCTGACCTCAGGTGCTTACATTCACTGCCCTTTAATTTTTTGGCTTCATTAGCAAAAACTACAAAGCGGCTAAATAAATCTCTAGAGAGCACCGTTTACAAAATGCTTTAAAATTGTTATTGTTGTACTGTATATCAAAACATCTCAAGTTCCAAGAAGAAAAAGCTCCAACGAAGGAAATTTAGGACACAATTTTTGCAGCTTGATTAAGCTTCCCACTGTTTCCCAGTCTGCTAGAAACCTTAGTTATGGATCAATATGTTTTATAGATATCAGCAAGTTTACTCATGTTTACAACATTTGGCATCCCATCCTCTTTATTACTTGAATTAGTATATTCTGTCACTACAAATGAAATCTTCACATTAATAGTGTAATAGCATTCACATTTTAGCATTTGTTTTTATTTGCAAACCAACACATTTGGGTACATTTTATTCAATCACCAACACTAGTAATGGTATTCTGCAAGCTGTATTTAAACACTAACCTGGGTCGCTTCAGACAAGATTTTGTAGCTAATGAGGTTTATCCACATTTTTATACCTGTGTTTAGTATGCATGGAACAAAGCTATTTCTACAAAATTTTCTGAGCTCTTGTTTCAAAGTATCTAATTGAGAAGATCCATTTTTACCAATTAGACCCCTGTAAAAGCTTCTTTTGTACCTACAGAAATGGAATTTAAAGATAAATGGATTTTCAGATTCTCATTGAGACATACTGCATAATTGAGATATATACTGCTGTCCAAGGCCAGCTGATCTTTAAATAACTGTAGGCCCAGGAAGCAAGACAGGAAACAATGGCATGCAGTTGGAGCTTTAAGAACATAAACTACATGAATTTCTTTAGTAAATCATAGAATTATAGAGTTGGAAGGGGCCCTGAGGATCATCTAGTCCACCCCACCCCACCCCCCGCATTGCAGGCATACACATACAGGGACTGAATCAGACCAAACATGAATATGCTTAAGTACTCTCTCTCTCTCTCTCTCTCTCTCTCTCTCTCTCTCACACACACACACACACACACACACACACAGCACACAGGACATAACAAAGATAATCAGATACTGGGGACAAACCAATAATGTTTATCAGAGGTATACTATCTTTGAACATGGAGCTTGTCCCTTACCCACCATGAATGTTCCTAATCTTTAACCTAGTAACCAGTCATTATTAAGAAAGATCTTCAAGTTTCTCCAGCAGTTCAGCTGAAGAGAAATAGTTTTTTATGATGAATAGTTAGATGAGTCTTTTCAGCTATTAGAGATGCTGCTATAAAAGCTACACATGCAATTTCTCACATGGATCAATATAGGTTACTTGTTTGAACAATTAGAATTCTAACTCAAAATTAGATTTTAAAAATGTTTAAAGCACAGTTATAATTTGGCATCAAAAAAGGGTCACCAAAATAAAATTAACAATCTGAGGAGTGTGTGCTAATATTTAGAATTAAGACTTTAAGTGTTATAAAAATGACGAGACAGAAATTAGCACCATGTATATAATAAACATATTTCAAATGAGCAAGTTAATGAGTTATGCTACTGAGAAATGTTACTTTTGATTACTTGATTACTATTCTCTTCAGTCAACATGGCAACATGGAATAGTACCCAAAAAATGAATTCTGCAGTAAATGAAGTCAAAGTTTGTCATGTTGATCTTATTGTGAATATGAAAATGAAAAATATTCAGTTATCCATTCCATGTCAGTTTTTTATCTTCTGAAACCATGTTTAGTAAAACTCGTGTTCTAATAGATTTGTATACTATACCAAAATATGATTGTAAGAACTTTGCTTTTCAGTATTTCCCTAACAGTCAGAGAAATATTCTAACAAAATGCCACCCAAACAGGTGGTGAAAAACCATAGTTTTATTTTTGACCTCAGGTCTAAGAAATCAGCAACTCTACATGTAAAAAGAGCTGGTCATTAAGAGTTCACAAGAACTAATACCACTATAAATTTGTAAAATTAGCTTTACATCTTCAGGTAGGCAGCATACTACAGAGCATCTTTGTTCATTTATAGAATATAAAAATGAAACTAAACAGTAAGTTCAAATAAACCGTTAAGGAATTTCTCTAGAACTAAATACAATATAATAAAGCGCATGCTTCAAGACTGCACATTAAACTGGATAGACCAATGCAAGTTTCAAAAACATAAAAAGTTTGATTATCTAATAGGAGGTATGTGTGTGTTACAAATAATCAGATTTTTAAATGAAGAATTGAGGGCCACTGAAAAAATGGTTTATGCAGTCTAGTCACCCACACAAATTTATTATGAGAGTATAAAGCAAAACTATTTGATCTAACACACCAAAATGGTTAAAAAGGAATGTACTATTAAATATGAATTTTATTCTACAAGAAAAAAAAATCAGCTGGATATGCCAAATGCAGAGATATACAACTCTTTGTTCACGAAGTTAAGAAAAAAGCAGTTACCCAAATGTCATTGATAAAAGTTTAATGTAGACTTGCTTATAAAAATGGGGTGGGGGCGAGGGTATCGAAATTACACCATACAATTGAGCTTCCTGGCTCTACAGACTATTAACTACAGGATGGCTGTGTCAAAATCCAAAATTTAACTTCAGAGATGTCTGCATGAAAGGAAAAGGAAAGCGAAAAACTTTTGCAGGAATCTAGATGCTTGACCTAGTTCTTAAAGCTAATTATAAAATCCTCTTTCATACTGGTCCAGATTTCAAGAATTTCTTCTTCTAGCAGAACTGTCAAAATAAAAGAAATATTTATGAGTTATATGCATATAATATCACCAGTGAGAGAAAGCAAATGAAGATCCTACATTTTGTTCACTTTCTTAACAAGCATGGTAGCAGAACTTTCATTCACCCATTTCCACCCCCGAAGTGTCAACACTGATCAGCAGAAAGTACATGAAAACCCTAATTGCTAGGGTGTTATATGTGAAAAAAACCCTACAGATTGTGCTGATGTTCAAATGGTGCGTGTGTCACTTCCACCCATCTAACTTGAAAAGTTAAGCTAGTAAAAAATACAGGTGTGTGTGTGTGTGTGAAAGCATAAAACATGGGGTGTGTACATTCCTTCCCAATCCATTTGAAATCCCACCAAAGCTGTGCAACTCACTTCTGAGTGAATAGACTTGAGATGCAGCTTCAAACTTACTTGAGAGTAAGTCCTACTGAAACCAATGGGACTTCTCAGTAAACATGTATAAGATCAGACTCTCATTTCTAGCTTTCTGATGTTCTCTCTACCTGGGTGCCTCTTTACCTCTCAAGCAGAGGTAGGTGGCCCCGTTTATATTATTATTATTATTATTATTATTATTATTATTATTATTATTATTATTAAAGCAATTCAATGTTGCCCAGGGCACGGGATGATTTCTGGGTTAATATAGGCCCCCTTCTACAGTCCTACCCCACCTGGTGGCCATTTTATTACAGATTTCAGCATCCCTTTTCCAATAGAGGCCAGTGAGGCCACTGAGACAATATGACTGGGTAATGGATTGGCATCTCAAGCCTCTCTCTTTTTACGTCTAGGCTGCAACACTGTTAACTCATAAATAAAGACACATACCCAGAATGAGACAAACACAGATCTTTCAAAAACCAGGTAATATAACAGAAATTGTTACATAAACAAAACAAACAAGACTTTTTTTTACCTTCCATCTGTTTCCACATTCATTACACACAACAAATGTTGTCATAGGTTCATCAGCACTTCGAGTTTGAACCTAAAAGGGGAGAAAAGAACTTTAAGCATAAACTGACTAATATCATGCTACACAATTTGTTTATGCATTACTGCTTCTGCATATTTAATTGGAAACAAGACTCACTGCGTTCAATACAGTTTACTTTCTGTATGTGCGTTAAGACCACAGTCCAATTCTCATTTTTAACCCAATATTTTCCTGTGAGTAAAGACTAAGAGGGTTGAATAGAGGGACAATCTCCCTCTTCAACATCTTTTCCCATCTTTTTTCTCACCCACTCCATTTGTCATTCTCTTCTTCTACTCAGTGCCCTAATATATAATTTCCCACCCTCTATTCCTCTTTTGATAGCTGGAAGCAGATGGCACTGTCTTCTTGCAGAAGCTCCTTTTGAGTGACACATCTTATTTGCCCCAATGTGGGTGGAGAAGGAGTAAGGAGCTAAAGGGCTACTGAAAGAACAAGAAGCAAAAACAGCATGCTATAGTGTATACCCCAGCCTTGGGTAGAGATGGGAAGGCCTGGGGAAAAAAACTGGGAAAATGGGGGGGGGGGGGCAACAGTTTTTTCTGTTTTTTTCCCAAAGCTGTTTTTTTCGGGGGGGGGGGATGAAAAAAATAGTTTGATATAGTTTGAATATTCCACACACTTTTTTTTCAATTTTTCCTGAAAAAAAAGGCTTTCGGGAAAACCCTCCCCCCCCCCCCTTTCTGTTTTTCTTCCAGGCCTTCCAGCCCTCACACTTTGGAGCTCCCTGCCAACTGACACCAGACGGGTGTTCTCACTATACTCTTTCTGGCAACTGCTCATAACATTTTTGTTAGGGCCAGCCCATCTGAACACATAGAAGCTGCATGTGGTTTACTTCCTTTTAACCACTGCTGACTTTCATCATTTTTTGAATACTCTTAAATACCGTATTTTTTGCTCTATAAGACTCACTTTTTCCCTCCTAAAAAGTAAGGGGAAATGTGTGTGCGTCTTATGGAGCGAATGCAGGCTGTGCAGCTATCACAGAAGCCAGAACAGCAAGAGGGATTGCTGCTTTCACTGCGCAGCGATCCCTCTTGCTGTTCTGGCTTCTGAGATTCAGAATATTTTTCTTCTTGTTTTCCTCCTCTGCTCACCACTCCCTTTAAAGAGCCACGCTCACACTCCATGCACTCTTTAAAGGTCCCGCTTGCTGTCCTGGCTTCTGGGATTCAGATTTTTTTTTCTTGTTTTCCTCCTCCAAAAACTAGGTGCGTCTTGTGGTCTGGTGCGTCTTATAGAGCGAAAAATACGGTACCTGCTTTTAACTGTGTTTTATCAATCATTTTAATGTTCTGTTGTATATTTCTGTAAACTGTTTAGAAGCTCTCTTACCATCAAACAGTTTATAATATATAATAACAAATTCAATTAAAAACACTCCTTTTCCTTTCAAACAGTTTGAGCCTTAGTGCAACATACTATTCAGTAACTGGATGCTGGTTACTTCTGGGCCCGGCATGCAAAAAAATTGCCTTACGCTTTGCCCCAGCTGTCCTCAAGTAGAGATGGGAAGGCCTGGGGAAAAACCCTGAAAAATTGGGGGGGGGGGGGGGAGGTTTTTTTTCCTTTTCTTCCCCAAGCCATTTTTTAGAAGTCCATGAGAAAAATGAAAAAAAAGGAAGAGGAAGAAAAAATGGAAAATGATAGCAGTAGTTCAGAAAATGAAACAGAATAAACCGCATGTATATGTTGTATTTTCTGTTTCTTTTCTTTTTTTTTTAAGCACTACTCAAAGGCTAGACCTTCTATGGAGCTTACGTAAATACTGAGGTGGATTTTAACTTTATTTGCTGTTGGTACTAAGGGGGAAATGTGATTATTTTTCATGTTGGTGGTTTCTTGCTTTTTTTTGTTGCTTTTGAGGAAAAGGGGGGTGGTTACCTGTTTTATTGCAAGCATAATACTTTTATATACACTGCATTTCACACAGTTTGTAAAATTACTCCATACTAAACTTTCCCCCCATTTCCCCAAAATTTCTATTTTTCCTGGGGGGGAAACGGGGGAGGGGAACGTTTTTCCCCCTCATGGCTTCAAAATTTCCAGAAATTTTACATCTCTAGCCTTGGGGGCTGTGTCAGTCCAACTAGCTTTGATTGCACATCATCAGCATGTATCTGAGGTATTGCTGTGGTGGTAGTAAGACAAGGCAGGTTTTTACAGAATATATAAACCCCCCTCCTAAAATTTAATATCAGAAATACTAAACCTCTCTAAAAGAATCACTTTCTCCACCTTTGGTCCTCACCATGCACTCAGCTCTCACCTCTGGCTTCTAAAAGCTGCCAGAATGCAACAGTAGCCACATCCCGGGAATGGCTTTGACTGGCCGGCTAAACCAGGTGAGGGTAGCCAATGGGTCTCAAGCTCTTGGTGAGTTAGGGATTTCCCCTGCATCCATAACAGGCTCTGGCAGATTGAGCAGAGGAGACCAATAGTGGGTCCAATGGTCAAGAAGATGATTTCTGTATGTGCTATCATCCTGGAAAGGTAGCCCATCTAGGAGAAGGAAATTTCTGATCCTAAACCTCTACTGCCTCATGCAATATCTTCAGGAGAAGAAAGGGCTAAGGAGTAAACCCTACACAAATCAAGAGTGGAGTCTCTAAGATGGTTGGATGACACCTAGTATGCCTCCTTCTGGTAACTCTTGCAGCCAAGCTGGTGCCAAATGAATTGCTCTGCCTTCCTTTGGACCAAATCAGTGAGGCCGCAAGAGGTGTCTTCTTGTCTGGACAGCCCAGGACCTCCATATGCACTGCCCAAGCTTGTGCCCCTGAGAGGTCACTTTGGTGCTGTTAATACCGTGGTTTGACTTCACCCCCAGAGATGCGCTCAACAAAAAATTGATGCCAAAAATTATGGAAGTCTGGCCAATGGTGAGAACTGAAAGGAAGTGTAGTCTAACAACATCTGCACAATATGTCCTATCCTTGTTTTAGAGGGACCAACAATTTTCAAGCAGCCTTTGAGAGCAAAGGAGGTGGATAGGTAAGGGGAAGATGAAAAGGCCTAATGCATAGCAAGCAACTAAGGCACAGTGAGCATCTCTACCTAAAATAATACCCTCTTGCTTACCTTGACTGATTTCTACTTCCCTCAGCTACTTGATGTATTCAGCTACCCACCCACAAACTAGCCCCAAGGATTCTACTATTCATATTCCATCTTAATGTGAACAGCACTTCATACTCCAAGGCCCAGGCAGCTCCACATATCCATAATATCTCGACCATTTATACTTAAAAAATTAAGTAAACCAGTTCCAGTAAAATTGAAGCACCAGACAACAGACACTCCGAGTCACACATTTCTACAAAAAAAATAATAATCCTGACAGCAGATTACGAGGAGCCTTAGCTGCTTCTATTATTTAACTATTTCAATAAGATCTAAAAAAATTAATAAATTATAAGGATAACAAAAGTACCACTTGTAAACACATATACATTTATGGCTACAACCAAAATATCTAGATTTACTGCTGTTATTCCAAAACAATTGGATGCTCTCAAGTCCATTCAAACCTTGACCATCATACACTCATGTTGTTATTTACCCAAGTATACACACAGCCTCCACTGTCTAACCACAATCGGCACTGCTTTCACTGCTCAGATATGGAATCTTTCATAAGCAAGTCCTGTTGATGGTGAATGTGGTGAGTTTTAAGGCTAAATGTTGGAGAATATCACTTGCCATACCTGGGTGTAAGTACAATTCTTCTTTTTACATTTGCCACATGTGAAGAGATCGGTCGGAGTTCCTCCTGTTTTAGCCATTTGATGCTCTCTTATGGCTTCTTTGGTAAGATTTTTTCTCATCTCTTTCAGTTCATCACTTGCCATCTCCTGTGGTAAGGGTACACAGAGAGATGATGAAATAGGCTTTAAAATATTTTTATTGTACTTACAACTTTCAAATACAAATTAAAGGTTATTTATTGTGTAGTGCGTGGTATCCAACAGTGTCTGTCTGCTGATGGAAGGAATCTACCATAAGAAAGGAGGGAGGTAATTTTTGGCTCCCTGTGCCCCATCTGGAGTGCTCAGCTCCATGAGAATTATGCTAGATGTTGCACAAGATCACAAGATTCCATTTTGCCTCCCATGTTTTGGGGGCACCAATATGCAGTTGCTAGGACTGATAGTGTATAATTTTGAAATGGTGCCATTGTTATGCAGATGGAATCCAACCTCATTCTTCATCTTTAAAAAATCCATAAAGAGACATGGTACATCTGAGCAAGTGCTTAGCTGCTGTTAGAGGGTGGATTAGGGGGGACAGATTTAAGGTGAATCCAGACTGCACACAGGTAGTTGCTAGTGGATCTTACTACTTCAAGGAGAATTTAACCCATTTGGAGAGAACTAAAAACATACTTTTACATTAATGCTTTCCGGAAGATAAGCCACACATAAAAGACAATGTTCCTTTGCCTACTCAATCCCAATATGTATAGCTAAGGCTTTGTATTCAAAGAGCACTGTTTGCTGCTAACATTTTTAGTACATCAAAGTATTTTGTTTCCAAAATATCCAGCTCTTTGTTGAATGGAATTACACTCAAATCTTAACCATGAAAATCAAAGAATGAGCTACTTACCTCTGCTGTCATTTTAGCAAACCTGTCAGGAGGTATGTTCCCACATAAAACATTTTTCCTTAGATTAGGATTCTTAGTGTCCTTAAGATTTGCTATCCTGCTGCGTACCCTATTTTTGTATTTCATGTCTGTATTTTTTAGTTCTTGAAATATAGGTGCTTATGAGTTAAGGACAACACTTAGGAATAGCACAATACTGCACTCCATTCTTTTATGAACATTTCACCAAAGGTAGCCCTACATCTACATCTGTTCTTTTCTTTGAACTGACAAGAGCTTCTTAAAAATACAATACTGGCCTGCTGAGACTGAAGATGAATGTTAGAATACATAGCGAATATAATCTTAGTCCAGGAATGTAATCTTAGCAAAGCAAAGTTTACCACAAATCTGCAGATACTATGCAAAGGTTTGAAGGATGCTTCTGTACAGCAGCTTCACTGAAATGAATGAAATTTGCAGAAGGCGAGTGCTTGGCAAAGTGCACCCTTTACGAAGTCACGACTATGGAATGCCCTGCCTGGCACCTAATTAATGTTATTTAGTACCAGGCAAGATCCTTTCTGATCTCTCATACCTTTTAAGGTTTTTAACATCAATTATTTTAAATTTCTTGATTTAACTCTGCATTCCTTTAGTTTTTTATGTGTCGCTATTCTCTTGTTTGCTGCTTGATAATCGGCTTTAGCAGCATTTTATAATTGCTTAATGTTTGTATATTTGTTTTTGCGCATCTTATAATGCTTTTAATGTATCTTTTTTTCCTTTTGCCAGTGCCTAGAGAACACATGCCATTTGGCATTTATTAAGTATAATATATAAAATTTCATTTTAATATGTTCATTTTTTTATGCTGTGTTATCTTTAGGCTTTATATAATGCTTTGTAAAATTAAAAAGGAGAGGTCATTGTTCCAGCAGGCTTTTACTCAATAGTATAAAAACTGACATAGGAGTTGGCTAACATAGTTAACTATATTGCATTCAAGGTGGTTCATAAAAAGAATTGTAAGTCTCAATTAACAATAAAGACAATCACAAACAATTAGAGGCACCTGTGGAGCACAAAAGTCACAAAATATTTTAAAAGGAAGCTAAGAGTTAGCATCAGCCTAGTGAACCAAAATAGATGGTAAAAAACTGATTGGACAGATAAGGATATCTTCTTCAATCTGAGAACCCAGTTCTTCCTCATCAGCACCAATAGCAATATAATCATCTGAAAGAGAAAGTGAGTTGCATGACTATTAATATGTATTAAAACATTTATTCAACACATTTCTCTATCACCCTTTATCAAAATTTCTTCTAGAACACTTATTGTGATTCTTTTGCCCCATCTTTGTGCCTATTGTCTAACACAGTAAGTGCAACAAGAGATGCTTTGTGATGCTACATTCTCATCAGCCATTTTGTGAACTCTTATTTGAGTTAATGAACAACTCTCAGGTTGTTAATTGGACCTGGTGACTTCTTAATTTTTAATTTAGCAACCTCTACACCTGTCTAGGTCCTCAGATGCTCTCCCTCCAAAAAGCAGTTCATACATGCTCATCTGTCCAATATCCTTAAGTGAAAACAAAATTTATTCAGATTCTCTTTAATCTTCCCCACTAGAAAACATTTCACTCCTTTGTTGTCAAGTGTTTGAGCAACCTTCCTTGATAGGATCCTGCTGATAATATATTTTCTTGTGCAATGCTTCCATTAGAAATAGTCCTTCTGTAGCTGAATACAACTTCAGCTTGTGAAAAGAAGCTTTGGATCAACTATGAGATCAGTCTGAAGAAGTGGATGAGTGGAGCGGGACTTTCCCACCCCTCCTTGCCCTGCCAACCCCAACAGCCTATCCCCAAAAAGCCTCCAGCTCTGAGAAGATGCCTCTGCCTGCTCTTCTGTGATTTCTCCCTTTTCATCTCAGTCTCCTCCATCATAGCCCAACCGATTCATAAAAATTCCCAGGTGGTTTCAGGGGGTTCTGGAGTCTGGCAGGGAGAGGCAAGAAAGTTACTCTTTCCCCATCTCCTTCCTGTGGGCGGATCTCTGGACCCAACTCATACAACTTCATTCCTAGCACAGGGTGAAACCACAGCAATCGAAGAAAGCTCCCTGAGAGGAATACAGTATTATATGAAGGCTTGTCACAAAGAGCATTATCTGCTTCCAATGGACATATATGCTAGGGGTTACCGTAGTTATATTCATCTATCAAAAAACTACCTCACCACTCGCATTGCAAGATAGTCTTACAACTACAACTGCAAATAACATTAGAGAGGAAATGTCAAGCAGGATGACCTGTAAAAGTGGTAGTACAATCCTTACCTCCTGTTTTGAGAGCCGCCGCTAACATTTCTCGGCATTTCATCCGTACAGAATCTGATGTGCTTGGAGCTCGAGGAAAGGAGGTAATAAATGATTCTGAGGAAGCATTAGCTTCTTCTTTCTTACTGCTTGAGTTGCTGCTGCAACTGCTAAACAAAGGGAAAAAAATTTTTTTTAATATAGTTTCATTGTATTTCTGCAATGTAACTGGTCATTGGCCAGTTTCTCTTTCTCTCTTTATTTAAGTATTTTTATTGATTAAAGCTGTTTTCATTATATGCCAAAAATATAAAGAGAAAAAAGAGGAAAGGGGGGAAATATTAAATATTAAAATGTAAATAGTAATAACAAAGGAAATAATAAAAACCATCACTGTACAGAGTTGCGTCTAAAATATGAAACAGAGGTCGGGGCATAGCTAAGTACAGATACCAATAAAATAAAATAAAAATAAAAATGCAGTATTACATAAAGCAATTATTAAGGCAGTTTCATTACCAATCACCCTTTAGCACTAATTATATGCAAGCCAAAATATTAGAAATGGCTTACATATTTTTATACTCTAATCTGAATAGAAATAAGAGGCAGCATTTGACACAGTTCCACAGAAAATCTTATTTTTTAAGGCCTCAATCAACCTTGTTAAAAGTTAAGTAATGGCTGTGTTTTGACTTATCATGAATGAGCAGTATGCTAGTATACTCACTTTCGCTCCTCTCCTCCCTGGCACAAGCAACTAACACAAGCCTTGGCTTAGCATCAGTTTAAATCATTGCTCATTCTCTCCAAAGCACAACTTGAAGACAAATGTCAATTTGGGCGTCCCAATCACTAGTATTGGTTCAGATGCCATGGGAGACCACGGCTTATGGTTTGTTGATCCTGCTCATGCTAGAAGAGGAGTGCAGCAGGAGTGCTTCAGCAGCAACTGGTTATTTACCATGTCACCTGTGTTAAGTCACAAATAAAAATGAAAGACAGTACTACCTAACATCTGAGATGTCCTAGTTTGACCTACTGAAAAGAAAATGACACCAAACAGGCACACAAGTTATAGCTGACATAACTGCAAAGAACATTGCTAGACTCCACTGCACTCACACAAGTAGCAGAAAAGCGACTAGATGTATTCATTTTGGAATTTATGCTGTTTTAAATTATAGAACAAGATAAAATCTACATTATTAGCTGTGTTCCAATACAAACTCCCACAATTCTCATAGTTGCTGTGTCAAATATAAAGATATTATATTGTGTAATTCTAATGCAACAAGTAAAATAAGGTATAAACAGGGTAGGGTCTGTGGCAGCCCTTACCTACCTGGTGCTCTCTAAATGTTATAGGCTACATCACCCATCAGTGCCAACCAGCATGGCCACACTAGCTAGGGCCGATGCAATCTGGAGGACATCAGTTTGGTGAAGAATGGCCTATAGTCAGTTCATAACCTTTGCTATATGGCACAGAATTTTTGCTTTCCCTAGTATTAAATGCATCTGCAAAATACATGGGAAAACAAATCCCCCTCTCACAATGAATTTCTGTTATTTGAGACTCCCAGAAAGCATTGTTAAACCTCAGGATGGCCCCCTTTCTGGAGCAAACAGGCAGAGTCAACATCTTCAATTGCTTTTCCATGGGAAGGCTTGCTCTACTCCCTCAGACCAGAGAAAACACTACCCCTCTACTCCTTACTAGAATATAAACTATACTCTTGAGTGACAATAAAACTACAATAAAAAAGGTAAAGAACAAAAGGGGGGCATTGGAAACCTCCAAAGAGGCACTCTCCACCACTCTCATATGTATAGTGAGGCAGAACACCTGAAAAGTTCCATGTACTGGTCCTAAAAGAAAGAGAAGGGTAGAATGCCCTTTGGGAGTCCCAGAAAAGAGCAAGTCCCGGTAAGAAAATTTCTGTTTTCTCTTCTGATTCCTGGAGGGCATTCCTCAACCCTGGGGTGTAAAAATGTGATAGTATTTCAGGATGATCTTTCTTGTAGACCAGCACCTTACTGTACTATGACTTTTTGCACAACCCCGCCTATCAAAGACTGTCTGCAAATACATATCTTATAATGCTTTCTAAATGTATTATAGTTGTTGTCTTACAGACATTTTTAATGAGAAAATTACCCTGGAATGTTGCTAATGCAGACACCCTCACCAAGAGTGCACTGTGAAAGTGGAAAGTTCCAAGGATGAACTTCTGAATTGTGACATGGCCTCTCTAATGCATGTGTCTAAACCTGCCCTGGAGCTGGGTCTATTTCCCCTGTCTTTTGTAAGGGAATTTGACATTAGATTAGGCATAAGAAGCTCTGTCTGAGACAGATGGATCAGCCTATTTGATTGCATAGGAGACCTTCACTCAGTTCATAAATCTGGGGAGAAGATCCCTTCCCAGTGAGATCAGGAAAGGAGTGGTGAGGTACTCACCCACTCTATTTCACATTGCCTGTCTGTCTGGTGCCAAAAACATGCTGTGCAGGATGGGCTCTTCCAGGCCTTCCCATTTCATCTCACTTGGCACTGCTTGGTTGTGAGGCATAGTGCTGATAGGCTCATCTTCCAGGCATTTGAGTGTCTGACTGAGTGGTCATGCTTTGTCCCCTACCTGCCTGATATGAAAGTGGAGGGAGTCAGGACAAACATGAACACCTGCTGTGGCACCATGGTGCCCTTTCCTGTAGCTGCAGTATTCTCGGCAGCTGTGGCAGAGCTGTGGCTCATTGGTGACACTACTTCCTGCAGTAAAAGTTCCTCTGGAAACCACCAGCCTAGGAATGTGCTCCTTGTGACCATATGGTTTCCAGAGCTCCCTGTCTAGTACGTGCCAGTCAAAGATGGGAAGGTGGAAAGGGGATGCAAGAACTTGAGAAACCAAAAATGTATGAAGGTTGGGTTTTTAGGAGCTCTAACGTAACCCAACCACTCTGCTCACTAGGAGGCAAGGCAGTCCATTTCCTTGAATAAGCACAGAAGATGCTGACCCTGACCAACTGCTTCTTTTCTACCACCAACACCAAAGATGGAAGACATACCTTTCTTCTCTTGCTTCAGGGCTGTTTTGTGATGAAGAAGCTGCTTCTTTTTTCTTTTCTTCAGAATCCTTATCATTTGCTGGTCCATCTGAAATATATATTTATAAATATATATATACACAGACAATATGTATCATTTATAGAGCAAAGTGTAAGCACTTAATATATATTATCTCAGTAATTCATTCAACTACCCTACAAGCTAAGTCACCTAAAGCACAGAAAGCGAGGTTCCAAAATAAAGAAATAGTAGGTAGTTTAATAAAGTTTCTATATCAGTAAAGTACTTTCTTGTAAGAGCAAGTATGCACTTTATTGGATGGCTCACAAATGTCAAAACCTCAAATCACTGTGAAGGTTTGCCAGTGCTAATCTATGGGTGCTGCTATTCCTGCAGTAATGGGGTGGAGGGCACAGAGAGGATCAATGACATTCATATAATATAGTGACCTAACCCAAGACAGAACAAGAATATGAAGAGAATGAAGACTCTGAGACAAGGCTGTAGTATACAAGCCTATTTCATCAACTCAGAGGAAAAGTGTAATCTTAACCATGTATTTTATATGATCTAGATGAACAATTATAGATTTACAGTGTAAATGAAGCATGAAAATATCTTCTATATCTAGACTATTTTTAAGATGCTGAATGGTCGTATTTTATATACTCATAATTTGTGCTCTACAATTTTAGTGAGAAACTTATATTTTGATTGATATAGCCAATGTGTTTTATATATATATATTGCAAATAATATAAGAAATTTGCCTGTTCTTAATTGTTTTCACATTCCTCAATTTATGTATTTATTTTTGGAAGAACTGCTTTTTACAAACTATCCACTATTGGTTTCTACAAAACAGTCTTATGTGCAACTATACATTAATATATCTATGCAGGTTTTGGTGTCCTCGGGTGTCTTCCCGTGTAAAAGTTGGGGTGTCTAGGCGACGTTTCGACGAGGTCTCACTCGTCATCTTCAGGCTGGTGCTTTCGGCTTCTTGTTACTGGAAATCTACGAAAGCTAATATATCTATATATATATATATATCTAGAAATAGATATAGATATATAATAGTGTCATTTTCCTATTGTGCAATCTTTCCAAATTGTCCAATGAAAACCTCACTGATACTGTAGAGCATTCTCAATAACATCCAGCCTACACATTCCACCCACAACCATGTCCCCCACCCAGAACAACCAATTTGTTGCCAGGTTGTTTGTATTGCTTGCCCCATTGCAGTGGAAATATCTGTCCTCCACTAAAAGGACAAAAGGAAGTTCAAAATGAAGGGAGGGTTCATGTATCAGAGTTAGTTGGTTTTGCAAGAATCGACAGAACAGACAGAAATCTTTTATTCTGTATATTAATCTGGAAGTTGTAGAAGGGGAGAAAAACATAGTTATACCTAATAACTTCTTCCACGACTTAATGAGAGATTTTGCTAAGGATGTAACTTCTTCATCTGTGCTTTGCTTGCGTATTGCATTCACTGACATTCCAATTCTTGTAGACTGAAACCAAGCACAAGTATCAACATTTAAAAGCAGGTATTTATATAATGATATTTAGAACCACTACAAGGATTTCAAATACAATTGAGAGGATACAAAACTGCATGAAGTCATCAGATATGGGGCAAAAACAGCAAATGATTTCCAAAGTAATTTATTTTTTAAGCCAAAGCCAAACATTCTATTTTTTCTATTTAAGAATTCTCCACATATACAAGAACTGGCATTAAAGTACTGTTTGCAGTGTTGAGATCCAAGGGAGGTTAGCTAATATTCTTGCCTCTAGGGCTTTCACCCTCTCTCTCTTTAATTAAGATCCTCTTCAACAACCACCTGGTTAATTAACAAGCATGCCTTTAAGAGCAGCAGAATTGCATGTTTTGCACTCCTTGCTGCTAGCCTTCGAGGGAAATTATTTTAAGAGAATCTGGTTTACTGCAAGGAGAAAGCCTTGATGGAAGCTGAGTTTTATCTGAAATTGTTTTTTAAATTGTTTTCTAATTGTCAGAAACTGCTGGTTTTAGATTGTACATACATCCCTGTTGAATATGGAGATAGTTTTAAGTATTATGGAGGCAGGTTGATCATAAGTACTTGACAATATGGTTCTAGAACAGCATCTGTTGTAAAGCAATACATTAGGCAAGTAATATTGTTGTAAAGCAATACATTAGGCAAGCTTTAAGCACACCTAGCACAAACATATCCTGTCAGATACCTTCTAAGCTAAAACTGTTAAGTGTGATTTCTAAACTTAGCAAAGGCTTATAGATCTAGATGATTTATAGATTTTTATAACTACTTGAGCCAAAGTCTTCACACTAAGAGCTATGAACTCATAAGCAAATTTTTTTCCTTCAAAGAAAATGCACACACCGAATATGGATAAAGTCCCTCTTCAGTGCAAAATTACAAACAATATCTTTCTTTTCAAGGACCTCAAACTATGGGATAAATAGTTTAACAATCCACTTTTAAGTCTTATCAATGAATACTTTTTATACTACTATACTTTTACATAACAACTGAATATATATATTTTTAATCCAACATGACTTCAGTAACATAACTTCCAGGTTTAATGTGAGCATGGCTAGATGACTGAGTGATACAAGTTACAAATAAACTTTCATTATAATTTTCAAAAATTATTTTTTCTCCACTTATAACTGCTTGCCTTAACTGATCTGAAAACCATAGGATTGGAAAAAGAAAAAAAACCTAAGGACCACCAAGATTTATCTTGTGGTTTTGTTTTTTAATCACATTTTATTAATCAGCTTCACTTATACAGTACTCCAGTCAAGCAGTGTTAAAAGAGTACTACTGCCATCTACAGTTCAGAGAGAGGGAGGGAGGGATGGAGAACAAAAATTGAACAAACTAGGCATAATGTGCATTTGTTACCAAAAAAATTATTTTTGTTTAATCATATTTTCAGACTGCAACTCTTATTAAATTGGTTCCATTTTAATCCTATTCCAACTCTAAAAGGAGGCTCAAGCATAAACAAAGTTCAGCACCAAATAAAGTAAAAATTAAGTCTAGTAATGGTGAGCTTGCATATATGTAGTATAGTACAGGTCTCCTTATACATGTTTTTAAAAGCCTCTTGTCTGCTTGCCTCTGGCAAGGAAGAATTGCCTCCAATGCAGCAGGAAAGGTTTTTGCAAGTTTGTCCCAGGCTGGTGCCAGCTAAATAAAGAAAATTCACGTCCTGAATTTCTATCGTAAGATGTGATAATATGCTTGCCATACATTTTTATCAGGGCAATTTGGAATGCATGTATATTGATATTCAGCTTTCTACTTAAAGAGTAACATTTCTGATACCCAGGGATAATCAGTCATAGAGATTCAAGTACCTTTTATATGCAATAAATATGCAGCAGCAAAGTAATTCCACTAACGTACACATACATTCCCTTCTATAGGAAGACATTCCCTTCCATGGGAACAACAATCTAAAGTGACTACAGAACAGGGGTGGAAAACCTCTGACCTTCAGGCCAAACTTGGCCCAGACCAAGCCTCCCCATTTGTTCTGTGAGGCCGTTTTGGGGAGACATGCCCATGCAGCCTCCATCATACATGATGTCAGATGCAGGGAAAGTAAGGGCAGGGCTTCAAAGGAAAATTTGTTTCCATATGTTTATGGTAGAAAATGTATATAAGAGGTACTGCAGCATTGGAAAGACATACCTGTAATAACTCCAGAGTCATGGGCATATTCTTAAGTTCTTTGAGTAAGTCAAGAGCCCCAGCCTGTAAAATACATTGTAAAAAGATTCAGTATGCATATTCTCATATACTTAAAATAACATTTACTATGAAACACAGCAGTTTTATTCAACGCTAGTTCCACAATATGAAAACATGATAAACCTAAACACTGATAGATCAGCCTAGATATTTATTTCACAAGCATCTAGGAGCAACTGATAAGTTTTTCCAAACGTTAATCTGACTAGTCAATCTTGAGTTGGAGGCACACTTTTTTGTGAGGCAAGCAGTTGTTGGGATGCGTGTTAAATAACTACACCTTCCCACCAAATCCTGCACAGATGTCATTGCTGTACATCTAGGTTGTAGTTAATTACGAAACCCACTTAAGCAAAACTTTAACTTGGCATTCCCAAGGCAAATACAATTTAGCTTGTGAGCAATTGTTCCATTAAATTTTCACCAGTTTTAATGATATAGTTGTTGTTTATTCCAAATTTTATTAAGTGCTAAAACTTTAATTTACTTTCAAAATGAGTAGGAGGTGAGAAAATATATTTTACTAAAGCAGTCATATGAATATTAGATTCTACCTATATTTAATATAGTTAGTAATTTTAAATTAATATTTTGAAATTAACTGCAGGCCAATCCCTCAAGAGTACTGAAATGAGATTTTAAGAACACAGCACAGTAAGATCAGGATTTTTCATTATATGGTACAATTTGCACCTAAACCAGATGGGCTCAACAAATGGAAGTTCCACTTTTACGTCAATTAATTTGGGCTCTCAAGCCAAAGGCAACAGTTATCTGTATTACCACAGATTAAAATCAGTTATGATTAGTAAAGCACAGTTATGCATGCAATTCACTTTACTGTACTATACTAACGTCTCTGCTACTAGCTTACTTCTCTTTAGAAACCTTATAAAGAGATTCAATATTCACCTTCTAAAGGCCACTAAAAGTAAGTAAAAGGTATGTAATAAAGAAGTGCCAGGCTCCTGACAAAACAGAGACATCCTAGCAACAGAGGTCTCGAATGAAAGTATAATAGAGCCATGGGGAACCACCAACAGAGACTCCCCCATCAGTGAGCAAGCAGGGATACAAGGGATCAGGTAGTCCTTAGGATATCCCGGACCCAAGTTGTTAAAGGCCTGGGTGGGTAACATATGGGCAGCCAGTGAAAGCTTTTAAGCACTCTTGTTATGTGCTGAGAGTAGTCTGTCCCCATCAACAGTCTAGATACAGCATTCTGCACCAGCTAGAGCTTCCAAACCATGGACAAGCATAGTGCTACCGCACAGAGCACATTGCAATGATCAAGTATTGATGTTATGAACATCCTTGTCAGGTTGTTCCTGTACAAGAACAGTCACAGTTGGCGCAGCCGCCATAGCCAGTAAAAGGGGTTCCTAGTCACTAAGGCTACACAACTCACAAAAGACAAAGACGGACCAAAACCTATATTATTTCAGGGGAGAGTAATCTCATCCAAAACTGGAAAATAGTCAGTATCTCAGACATAGAAACCATCCACTCACAGTACTTTTGCCTTCCAATGATTTAAGCTCAGTTCAATGGGGCTTACTCCCAGGTAAATAGGTACAAATCCATCTAAAACTCAAATTTTTTAAGGTTCTTTAAAAAGGTACCCCCCCTTTCTCAGCATATCAGAATTTGTGCAACTAAACATAATCATATATTTGAAGTTTTAATCCATCTGTTTACAACTGTGAAAACAAATTTGTCACAAAAATAAATACTATCATTTCTAGTAAAATAACTTATTTAATCTAACAAATAAATGACACCCTTAAAATGCAATCAAAGAAAGTAACCCTCCAAATAAGATTCTCTGAATCTTAAGTCCTACACCAAATAAAACAAATTAGAGCTATAGCTTATTGCCTATGATGTCTGTAATAATTTACATACAAAACCTAGCACAATACAACTAAATTAGCTCCAGAATGGGCAGAGTGTTTTATCTTCCATTGTAATTGTGGAATCTACCCGTATTAGATGATGTAAGAGGCAGAAATCACTCCACCTGTTTCAGTCAAAAACCTGGAAGAGTTGTTTACTGACTTATAGCCATACAAGCCTGATGGTAGCTTTGTCCTCTCCTGCATTCAACATGTGTTTATGATACTATGGAAATGCCTTTCACTAAGGGATGTCAAAAACTGTAAAATAATGTAAATAAAAATGTGTAATGTGTAATGTAAATAAAGCCTGTGTTGAATAAAGAGCAGGAGTTTTCACTGTTCAACCTGACCTACTATCTTCTGAAATACCACTTGAAAGATTGTGTAAGGGAATGTTGCTTGCAGTAACATGACAAACAAACTAAAAAGTGTGCATGAAACTATTCTCTTTTACCTTGCTGCTTCAATAAAGATAAATGCAAAGCCATAAATTTATTTGCAATAATAATATTTTTTTATATTATTATTTATAACCCACCCATCTGTAAACTTAGTGCAAGAAGCAGTACTGCGATTAAGGAAATATATACCCTGTCTTTCACTTTGGGGGATCATTATGTGAAAAATGAAAACAATTCCAAAGCAATGTTACAAATACTCAATAGATCCATCACAAATTCATCACTGCCGTCCAGCAGCAAAAATCCTTTTTCTCCAAATGCCTTGGTAAGTTCCTAGAAAGGGCATGTCAACAGGGAATATGGCAATTCCAAAAGACAGGTCACACCAATGAGAAGCCCTATGCTTTCTACCAGGTAAGCTTTCTACCAGGTAAGCTTTCTACCAGGTAAGCTTTCTACCAGGTAAGCTTCCTACCAGGTAAGCTTTCTACCAGGTAAGCTTTTGTGGTGGTGGTAGTGTATATAAGGACTCAATACATGAGCTAAGCACACTTGGGGACGGGGCTCATATTTGTCTATGAAATACCTTCCTAGACTTATTTGAGACCAAGCTCTGTTGAACTCAGAAGTTAGTAAATATTCAGAGAACTAGACAGTAAGACGGTCTTAAGTTAAAAGAAAATTCAAAGGCAGAATAGATTTTTTCCTCTAAAATCAACAGAATCTAAAATTTCAACCAGAAACCAGAAGGATTTACATCTGAGAAAACTTTTTTTAAAATTGTAGCTTTATGCCACAGTCCCAAACGTACTAATAATCAAATTCCAATGAATAGTGTGGGCCTTACTCCTATGCTAAATTAAGATGGGGATGCAATAACCAAAACATTTTACACAAGTAGCACTCCACTGTAGCCAATCAACATGGAAAATATGCTCACTTTTAAATAACACCGCTTGAAATAAAATACTTAAGTCAGTCATGACTAATTTAAGTCCCATTCATTTCAGTGGTTCTGTTCTAAATCTGACCTAAAGGTAAAGGGACCCCTGACCATTAGGTCTAGTGGCGGACGACTCTGGGGTTGCAGCGATCATCTCGTTTTGCTGGCTGAGGGAGCCGCCGTACAGTATAAGAACTGCATTATTTGCTAGACAAATATTTATAAGAAGGTTTTAGGAACAACAATATAATTTGTATAAAAAATAAATTTGTCATAAAACTATCATAGGCGAAAATAGTTCAAAATTATTTTTAGAATCAGTCTTTATAGATTAGGTTCCATATTCAAGGATTTAAGAAGTATGGTGCTACAGCTAGATATAAATTTGTACAAATGATTTGTAACTTCAATCCTATACATGTCTACTCAAATGCATGTCTCACAGAGCTAAATGCGGCTTACTCCCAAATACGTGAGTATAGGATTGCAGCTGAATGCACATGGAAAGTTGTTTAACACATACTGGCTCCATACCTTATAAGAGGAAAAGCTACTGCTTACCTTTTTTCTCTAATCTTACTCAACTGCTCTCGATTTTTGAAAATCCATATGTGCAAAATTACCTCTGCCAACTTGCACCTATTCATTACACAATAAGGTAATTTGTTACACTGGTTATACTACAGAACAAGCATTGATAGTCAGAAATATAACTTGCAAGTTTAGTTTAACACAAGTATACAGTTTATGCTGATATGTTTTTTTAAAGGAATAGTATTTTAATACACACTGGGCCTGAACCAGTTGAATCTGTAGGTGTGAGATGTGTGGGTCAGCAGCAAGAAACTCCCATTGTGAGGCTTGGAAGAATACAAGAGGCCAGGGTATCCAACCCCAAATCCATAGGAATCGTAACACATGACTGTTCCTACAACATCACTGTGCACTCACTTACCAAGTTAAAATAACTTTCTTTCGGTGAATGTGGCATACATAATCAGTAACAAAGCCTTTAACACAGCCCTGTATCAAGCATTAAGTAGCGTTCCGAAGGCATAATTCACCGAGCAGAGAAAAATATATGAAGTTGACATCTAAAATATACCATCTGAATCAAAAGTATTATCAAAGATAGTCAAATAAATCAATGTTTCTTAATAGTTTTACACTGAATCCATATTTAGAATAAAGCTATAGAAGAATTTCTGGAATGGTTACAGATAAAATTAATTTTACTTAGTAGCACAGAGGCACATTTAGATGTAAGACTTACCAAGTTATTCCTTCTGAAGACTAGCAAGGTTTAGGTTTTACAGTAAAACTCATTTTATATACTTACATTTTTAATCGAACACATTTTTAGCCCCACTCACTACTATAGGAAACATGACACTGGCCAGACCAGGGTTACCATTTGCAGAAAAAATATACAACTCTCTCAAAGAATCTTCACCAAGCCTAGTGAGGCTTATCATCTCTGCATATGACCAGCCAAAAAAATATTAAAATACATGTGCACTCAAGAATACTGTGATATTCCATGGAGCTGCTATAATTTTAATATTTGTTTGAGGAAGGCATAGATCACTTTCAGTGATGATGAAATGTCTCCCCCCTGAATTCACATGACATTATTACTATGAAATTAGCTGGAAACTTTTACCTGTTTCACTTACCGTAACTTTTATGGACAACTGGCCCAGTTCTCTATTTTTAAGAGTGAGAATCATGTTGATGGAGATTTCATTTTAAAATGACAAATGTAAGGTCAAGTTTATTGAACACACTTTGAGTGACACGTCTTCATCAACTGACTTGTATGCAGAAATGTTTAAAAGCAAAAATAAAGCCTAGTTTAATATTCAGGTGGCATCCTGTCATTTATTTATGGTTTTATCTCACTGCCTATTTAAACAAAGGTCTGATGCTTCCCCACCACCCCCACAACCACACACAAGGGCAGTGAGGTATAAACACGTGGTATGATACCTAGCAAACATTTCCAAAAAAGATGCTGAAACTTACAAGACACGTAAGCCAGTTAAAACCAGTGCAGACTAGCAATTATTGTCCCATTGGAAAATGGAATCAAAGGTGGCGACAGATACCCAGAAAACATATACCTATTGGGGAGGTGGCATGTTAACATCTTTGCTCCCCCAGCACCTCCTCCTGCATCAAGGCCAGGACTGTGAGAGGCAGTTGCAGCTGGCCAGTGGATCATATTCTGTGTCTATGATCTAGTTGAGATTTCTGCATTGCAGGGGGTTGGACTAGATGACCCTTCCAACTCTACGATTCCATGAGTAACTCCTGGGCCTTGTGGGAATAACCTCTGGTTGCTTCAACAGTCAGTTCCCCAACAGCATTTGATGGGACACCAGAGAGCAAGCAGGAGAAACAGGTACACCTTTGCCCTGCTGTAGTAACTATTGTAGCCTTGTCTGCTTTGTTGTGCTTCGAATATATTGCAAGCTGCCTGGAGAATTCAGGCGAGTAAGCAGAGTATAAATACTCGTATGATAAATTTACTGTGTATGAATGAATGATTGAATCAACAAACAAACAAACAAACAAACAAACAAACGAGACTCATAACGTCCTTTCTTGTCAGATCTGTGAAAAGAGAAAGAGTTCACCCTTCTGACAACCAGCGCCACATTTTTAAGCGAGTATACCATGGCTACCAGCCTTGATAAGAATACGGGGCGGTCCAGTGCCACAATACACCACAGGCAAGGGCTTCACTTGGTGGGTCCCTGGACTGCCGGTTCTTTGGAGGGCAAGGATTCGGTTGCTCCCCAAGGAAACGTCGCCCGTGAAAGTGCCTTGTTTTGACGTGCAGTGTCGTCACCAGTCGAGAGAGCCCCCCCCGAGGAACGGCTCCATCTGCCACACTGGCACGAGGGCGAAGCGAGGTGCTTCCTTCCTCTCCCCACCCACATTCCGAAAGGTGACAGTTGAGGCCTCACAAAAGAGGATCCGCGCGCGAAATAAGCCGCCCCTCAGTTCTCCCCCTCAGGAAAAGAAAAAGGCGGGCGCCCAGCTGAGCGCGAGGCGCAGCTGATTGGTCGAGCGGACGTTCAAGCCGAGCGCGCGAGGGGCTCGATGGAACACCCCCCCCCCCCCGCCGCTCGCTCTCGTTCTCTCACACACATACACACACCGGCACTCGGTCCCTCCCGGCTCATCGCCTCACCGCGTTCTTTTTCTGCACCATCTTGTCCATCTTCTTGGCGATGCGAATGATCTCATCCTCGGCGCTCATGGCGACTGCCCGCGGCGCCTACGCTCCACGATGCGGGTGATGAGGAGCGAAGTTCAGCAGCCGCCGCGAATGCCTAACGCTGCCTCGGCTGCTGCTGCTCCGCAGTGACTCCGGCGTCAGCAAAGATGGAGCCGCCAACCCACAGCCCGGGCCGCTCACAGCACATAAACCGGCCTGACCCAGAAGCGACAGCTCGGCAGCCGCGGCGCCAGGCTGCGCTCATCAAGCCGAGGCAAAGAGAGCCAGGCGGTGCTCGCGAAAGCCGAAAACATCGATGGAGGGGAGGGGAAGGTGGAGCTTCGCCGAAGCTCAAAAGCTGCGCCCGCCCAGCGGAAATGGAGGGACGCTGTGGGGCTGCTGCTGCTGCCGCGCTTGGAAAAAAATGTCGCTTCTCCATCAGAGAGTTGGGATCAGGAGAGACTGAGGAGGAACCGCAGGAGAAGCAGATTTAAAGCACACACCACCCCAAGAATCTCGGGAGCTGCAGTTTGCTAATGGCGCTGGGAAATGTAGCTCCGGAAGAGGAAACTACAGTTCCCATTGCTTTTATTTTTGGGGTGTGTGGGGGAGGAATGCCTTTCAGATGTAAAACTGTATGGTGTGTACGCATCCCTTGCCTTATGAGTTGCCCTAATGGTGCTTGATCGGGGGGGGGGGTCTTACCCAAGTATAAGGCCCAGAGGCCTGTAAGCGAAGAGCCGGTGTGGGATGCGGGAAGATTTTTTGCCCCCCCCCCCGCCATATACTGGATATCGTACCTTTATGTCTAGCTTTGCAGCATTTTCTAACTACTGCAGGGATTTCCTATCGTCAGTTAAAAATTATGCTATGCTGTTCAGCATGTGCTGCCTAAGCATGCAGAACACCATAGCAAAGGCTTTCCGGGCAGTGAATAAGAGTTGTTCTTAGACCAAGACAATTTGTTACAAGTAGCCTGTGCTCTGGTAACCTAGCAATTGGATTATTGCTGCAGAGTACGGCTGTCAGGTTGTTAACTTTGGGGCAGCCAAATGGGATCATTTAGCACCAGTATCTTAAAAGGTCCAATTTAAGCTGATGCTTGTTTTATAAAGTCCTGAATGAGTTGGGGCCAAAATACTTGCAGGAACATTTCTACCAATAGTTATTCCTGAAGTCTACATTATTATTACTCACAGACATCAACTGCCATTTTTATTTTACCCAAACTTTTATTGCTTAAAAAATAATTGCTTAAAAAATAAATACTAAGTGCTTAGCAGACCACCCTGGATGGAAGAAGCAGGTTTGCCGCTTTGGGGTGATCCTGGATTCATCACTATCACTGGAGGCTCAGACGGTTTTGATGACTAGGCGTGCCTTTTTCAGCTCCAGCTGGTTTGCCACCTATGATTCCTTTTGGACGGAGATTATTTGGCCACTGTACTCCATGTTCTGCCAACTTCCAGATTGTATTAGTGCAGTGAAGATGATGCAGAAACTTCAGTAGGTCCAAAATGCAGCAGCCAAATTGCAGGCTGAGGTTCCATTTAGGTCTGATTTAACCCATTCTAAAACAGTTGCACTGGTTGCCTTCATTTCCAGGTGCAATTCAAGATGCTCACATTGGTGTTTAAAGCCCTAATATCTGAAAGACCACCTGCTTTTAATATTAAACTTCTCTATTGTAGCATCAGTTATTACCCTACAAACATTGTGTGCCTTTGCAAGCAGTTAAAATATCTTTCTGTTTATTTGCTGACTCTTACTGCAAGATTTATTTTTTATTCTTGCTGCTGTTGTTCCTGAAATTATTACTATTTAGATAGTTAACTGTATGGATTTCAATGGGGGGTTATACACATATATATATTGTAAATGGCTTTGAGATTTATAAATGAAAGATAATATAAGGTCCTTTTAAAAGATGAAATATTCCCTTCTCCATCTTTTGCTTTACTTTACATATATAAAGTCTGCAGCCTTTACTCTGCTATCAAGAAATGGTTCATGTAATGGTTGTTCAGAGTTTATTTCACAGTAACAGAAAGGTTACAATTTTCAATTACAAGAAAGCCATTTCAACAAGACTTATTTCTATAAACAAATATAAAATCAAGATGTTACCTTAACTGTGTATTTCTACAACTTAGGGAAAAAGAAAGCCAAATTAAATTTGTTTATAAAATATCCCAGCCTAAACATATGGCTTTATTAACATCCTATACAATACATTCTTAAAACTATATTCATTTTGAGTGTCAATAGCACCTATTTATAAAAAGATGCATTTTGCAGTTTAATGAAGTGCATTACACCTCACTAAGGCAAACATTTAATTAACAGATCTAGAATAACAAGTTAGAGTACTGTACTCCTTCAGCAATTCACTGCATTGACATTGTACAATACTTAAGGGAAAAATAAAGGCTACATCCTATCAGGGTAAAATGAAGCCATTGTTTTTTCCTTTGATGCAGCATTTACGCTGTAATATACATACAATATAATTAATATTTATCAGCAAGTTGGCAATTAAGTATTTCATCTAATACTGGATATCAAATTTTGATTTGACAAAATGTTACATGTCTATAATTTCAAAGTGAACTAAATGTGTATCTTATTGGAGTACTACCATTTTTATTTCAGTAGTTTCACACAAGTTGATAAAACATGAATCTAGTCTAGTAAATCAAAACATCTATTTTCACTACTGCTTAATAGAACATATCTATTCCATTAGAAATACTTTTTAGCAGACCAACTTCTGTTAAAGCAAGGATCTGAAAAAAATTCACACATTGCCAGAAAAATGACAGATTGCCTTCTGCTGCAAGCTATAATTTATATTGAAAACTATTCTCCAGTATAAACAGGACAAGCACTCAGGAGAGTCACACTGGTTTCATATTGAAATCCTGTGCACACCAGCTCTTGCAGAGGTCCTCAGCACTGAAATATCTTGGAAAGAAGGCTGAGTACAGAAGCATTCACTACTGTTTAAGGGCTGAATTCTATTCAGCAGAATTAAGTGGTAAAGCTGTTCCTGAAATGCATTGTATGAAATGCATTGTATGCAATGTAGAAATCCATTTCTACAAATGGAAAGGTGGCATGTTTCAGTTCTTCATTCAAACTCTCCCCTAGCACACAGCAAGTTAGAGAGACTGCTAAGAACAGTCAAACCTATTCTTTCATTTGAAACCTGAACTTGTGCAGACCAGGAACCACTTTACTGCCCAATTCTGCTGGTATATAGATGGCCCTGAGGCTACAGAAAGTCCAGCAAGGCTCAAGGAATGTGATATACAAAGCTAGATAGCAGAAGTACTTACAGTCACATTACAAACATCCTTGGAACACTGTAACATCTGTAACTTAATAAATGCTTGTCTTCGTGCACATATGACTGTGTTGGATTGTATTCCTACGCTTGGATTATATGCATAAAGAAGAGAGATAATAGAAGAAACCCCAGAAGCTGTAATTTCAACATCATTAAGAATAAGATATGTATCAGCAGTGTAATGCCAAGACAGTTAGCAAAATAGTGGAACTTCAGTGATGGCCTGGAAGAGGGGGGAAATTTCATTTTTCTACATATTTATGATTTGCACTACCACCAAATCTGCAATACTGCTTCTGAATACATTACATGAAAATTTTTGAAGCTGGCTATAAAAGTTACTTAGGAAGCTTCAAATTTTATTTGCATATGTATAGATTAAAATGCAATAAGGTTTGGCAGGTTGAGCAAGGGAGAATACTTTATTTCTCAAATATTTGCCATAACTTTGGGATGTGAGGGAGATACTAGTCTGACAAAGACTTGAAGTCTGAAACATTTTAAAACAAAAAAGTCACACTGTTGTGCTAAGTGTGCTAAGAAAAATTAGTCCAATGACTTTTCTAGATCCACTTGTCTATTACATCTGTGGTTGTACCACAGCACATTCCTGCTTTTGCAATAGCAGAAGAAAGCAATTTACAATAAATTGTTCATAAAATATATTCTTTTACTTTTAATTCAGAAATTTTACAAGGCTACTTAAGAGCATTTGAGAGCTTAAGTTTTGCAACACTTTAGGAGAGCTTATGCTAGGAATTCATTGTATTAAAGATTTATATTAAAATCATATTAAGTGCAGTTGAGTAGGAATCTGACTTAAGAGATCAGGTGCTTTAAGTTTTCAAAGTAGCCTGACACACAGGGAGGTGATAATACTGTATTTCATCAATGTGCAGGAATAATTAAAGACTGGGCAACAGTCTTCCCTTGCTCATGCAATAATATTGATTAAACGTGATCTTTAAGTATATATACTTATCCTACCACTGCATGCTTACTCAGTTTTACATACTGCATATTGTATGTATAATACATTAATGCCAATTTTGCAAGCAGTAATAAAACAGGTCTGGAACATAAACTGTTCTCATTTAAACAATTATTTTAAAGAAGAGGTATTCAGTTATCAAGAGACAAATGTAAATTTGGAACAATCAAGCATGGAGGAGTATACCTAATTATATTCTAACATGCTTTTCCTCTGCCTTGCATCTACACTGCGGCCAGTGAAGTTTGAGCGGCCAGTGAAGTAAGAGCATTACTTCTCAAAGTTATGTGATCTATTCATTGCAATACAGTTAACACTGTAGGCACAGAAATACTTTAGAAATGGCTGCATGAAAAGAAAGAATTTAGTACAGGTGACAACTGCTGCTGGTGCATTTAACAAAAGGTTTCTCACATAGTTTCAGTCAACTGGAGGTAGTTGCTTGTCAATAAACTGCTTCACATCCATCATTTCCTGTTAAGGGATAAAAAACAGTGATCTGGTTTAATTATGCATATTGCAGGAATCAATACACAATAAAACCAAGCATATGGCTGGATTCCTTACAATGCAAAGTCATTCTTAGCCTAGAAAGCATTGATTCTTTTCCATTCAACCAAACTTAAAACACAAACTGTCATTTTACAGTACTAAAAAAGAAAGTCCCACATACAGTCAGCCTGCCATTGTATCTGCACCGTTTTGGACCAAGAGTCTTTCCAAACTGAGTGTGTTGGCTGCAGTGTGTAGATGTGTCATGCAAACACTCCTCATGCTCCTTCTAGGGCTGGAAATGGTTAGTTTAACCTCCAGTTTGCTAGTAAAACTGATTTACTATGTTGCAAAATGATGCATGTCTAAAAAGAGTGTCATCAACATGAAAACCTTGGAAAACTTTGCTCTAACCTGTGAGTCCCATTGAACTTACTGGGACTTATTTCTGAGTACAGATGTATGACTGCATTGCATATAATGTCAGCAGGTTCCATGCTAAGGAAATTAGAATTATGTTCCGAAATACTGGATATTTAGTTGGTTCAAAATGTGATATTACTTAGAAAGAGGAAGTGCATGACAATGTTAAGTCTATTACAGCTGTATCCTATCCTTCAGTTGTATCTATTGAATGATGTTTTAAAATGTTTAATAACTTTCAACTAGTTCTTGAAAATAAAATTATATCGTTACAATTGTTTCAAGGTCTTATATACTAGTATGGCTTAAATGGAAAACAAAGAAACAGAACATCACTTCAGATGACATCAGTATCTTGTAGAACAATTACCTCAATACAGGAGCTATGCATCATTCCCGAATAAGTTTTAAAACTTATGTTGCCAGGATTTAACATAGTCTTTAGTGTCTCAGAAGTGACAGAACCAAACATAAGCGGAACTAAAGGATCGCGGTCACCATGGCACTGGAAAATGGGAATGTCTCTGTTGACACAGTTGATAGGACCCTGTCGAAAGGCAATATGTTAGAACATTAAGAGGTGAAAGGTATGAACAACTTTTTATTTTAGCCCTCCAAGCAGTTCATCATCCCTTTCATCTCATTGCTCTATGACATAGGTTAGTCTGAGTCACAGTGGCTAGGTCAGCATCATGAAGTCAACTTTGTGGCTAGATGTGAAAAGGAATCTGGAAGGCACCCCACTGGCTAAGCCTCTCATACTAACACTTTAAGGAAAATATCCTTTTCATGTGCTGTTCTAGTGAAAGGTCCTGAAGAAACATCCAGCTGATATCACAATGCCTTCTTTAGAAATGCATGAAACCTGTTTTAAGTTCTTGGGTTCATGAAATACTGTTTATATTTTTCTATAGTCAAGATCTAAGAAGAGAAATGGACCAAACAGAATGCTCTTTAACTTGCTGTGAGCTGCCTTTATCACTGACTGTGATAATTATGCCTTTCTGTCATGAGAACTGAATGCAGAAATATAAATGGAAAGCTTTTTTAATATAACCAACCTCAGTTCTTTTGAATTTTAGAACAGCAGTACACTACCTGTGGAAATGAGGTCCGCAGCGGAAGCCAACAGCTGAGTGCTACAATACCCCCCAGCTTCTGATTTGTTGTGAGAGCTGTGTACAGCGATAAAGCTCCTCCCTAGTGAAACCAAAAGAGCACTCATTACTGCAATTACATATTAAAATATGCACACTGAAAATGCTGTAATTTCAGCTAGGCTTCCTTACCAACATTTAGAAACTGGTCAAACAGCACATCTGCATTTTTATATACTAGAATCATAAACTCATAGATCTTTACATTAATGGTTCTCAAAATACAAGGCAGACCTCCTTGAGGCAATATGTTCTCCCACTACCCCAACTCCCTTTAGGTGTGTGCTGTATTTGAATCTTTCACTTCCAATCCTTGGGCCGACTGTAAAACATTTGTTTTCCTATGGGCACTTCTTCTACAAGGACCTGGAAGGATGTTGGAGTTCAGGTGGCCCAGCTCCTTTCCTTTCATTTGCATAAGAATGAGCAAAGTGGCTGGGTTTGGGGACACTCCTGAGGAGGCGCAAAGGGGTCTGTGAAACTATTTATTGTAAAACTGTATTTTAAAAATAGCAAATCTCTCTTTGTTACAGCTTGCTCTAGGCAGTCTCTGCTGTACAGCATATGCAACCATACTAACTCCCATGCACAAGAGCCATACTTAATTAAGCATATTTATGACATCCTTTATGACAGCTTGAGCTCCAAGGGACCACTTCATCTCCTGTACCTCATGCTGTTAACCTAGAAATTATAACATTTACAAGCCAAGTAAAAATGATTGCCATCTATTCTTCAATGGTTGCTCCACAGGTTGTGCATTCCTGTATCAGAGTCCATGCCAAGATCAGAACATTCTCTAAAAGGTCTGCAAGGTATATTTCAGGTAGAACTATCAGTGCCAAGAACATATGGAACTAACTTTTATTTTTAGCATATTTTATGCGTTTGAAAATTGCTGCTCAACCTGAGCTTTGAGGAAAGGTAAATAGGAGGTATGTCCAATCCACAAAGACTCCAGGAAAACTTTATGCTGCCAAATGCTAAACAACTATGATGAACATAGGCACAAGAAATTGTCACTAAAAATGTGCTGTGGGTCTTTTGAAGGTCACAGAAAAAAATGGAAAAGCTATCTAGATTCTATGTTATATGGTAATAATAGCAGGTGTGTCATATTATAAAAGTCACTTTCAACTTACACATAAATAGTGCTTGATGTAAAAAAAAGTAATTGGCTTTACCTGAGAAAATCCTCCCAAAATTATTCGGTTTGAGGGTATTCCATTCCTTACTTCTTGCTCAATAAGTGCTTTCACTGCAATCATAAAAAGCTAACTGTTAATGGTCATCACAAAAAAGTAGACAATTGACTGTCATGGAGAGAGCCACTGTGGGGCTAACAGGTAAAGATGAGACATTTATCCAATTATCCAGCCGCAGGCATGGCTACAGATAATGAGATCAGAATCTTCTCTCTTGCTAAGCATATAAAGCCTCACCTAAAAGACTACCTCAGGACAAGGTAAAACAGGCAAAGGTTTAAATTGAAATACTTTATTGTCTCTTGTACAACTTGTATACAGTGAGATTACACGAGCACCCCCCACTCAGCTCTCTTAGTCTTAATCCCCCTCGTTTACTGACACACACACACCAAACCCGAAAGTCAGTTGCCCTGTTGTTATCTTTTCATTCAGCAGCCTAACAGCCCAAGGACAGAAGCTGTTCTTTACCCTGTTGGTGCGCCTAATCATGCTTCTATATCTTCTGCCTGAGGGCAGGAGATCAAGAAAGTGCCAGCCAGGGTGTGAATCATCCCTGAGAATTTTCCTCACTGTCCTGAAGCAACGTTCTTTCGCTGTTTCATCCAGTGGATTCACGGGACAGCCCATAATACACTCCTAGCAATCAGTGAAATTCTACTGATTCTTAGGTGACAAATATGACTCCATCTACCCTAAAGTTATGGTCCAAGACACCTTCAAGAGGGTGAGCCATTTTCCCATTTTGTCTGCTTACCTGTACTTTGTCTGCTTACCTGTACAGTATATACCAATTTTTAACCCAAGGCTCCCAAAGCAGTAAACAATATATATTAATACAAATAAAATATAGAATAAGTGCAGCTGATCAATCAAAACAAAACTGCATAAGAATTGAGCCCCAAATACAGATCATGTAATAGGATTTGATTATGACTAGATGGAGTGCATTGGAGGTTGCAGAAATCTCGCATTCTACTTTGGTTAGTTGTGGGAGCAAAGAAGTAATCAGAACCACCTTGTTAGGGTTTCTTCTCAAGTTCAGTTTAGTGGTACCTCTGGATGCAAATGGGATCCATTCCGGAGCCCCGTTCGCATTCTGAAACGAACGCAACCTGCGTCCGCGGGTCACGATTCGCCGCTTCTATGCATGCGTGTGATGTCATTTTGAGCATCTGCACATGTGCAAGTGGCGAAACCCGGAAGTAACACACTCCATTACTTCCGGGTCACCACAGAGCGCAACCCGAAAATACTTAACCTGAAGCTACTTCAACCCGAGGTATGACTGTACTTTAAACTATTTGTCTGCAACCTACCTATTTGTCTGGAACATAAATGATGCAATTGCAAGTAGAAAAAGGGAGAATGAAGAAAGGTGAGAACTAGGAATAGTATTCAAAAAGTTGAGTGACATAATGGGATACAGCCCCTGGTCAAAAGAAATGTCCTGACTACAATGCCACAATGTGGCAACACCCATTCTATTAAGATTGTAGTCATTCTGTGGTTTGGATCAGAATAGGGCCCCATTTTTCCTCAGAGGACTGAATTCTGGGAAGGCCCAAAATGTGCAGGGTGACCATACACATAGCTTTTGTGCCACGCACTAAAAAATTGGCTCCATTTCTCACTGTACAACACAGAAACACAAGCTGCCCATGAAGATGTAGTTAAATACCAGTTGCTGGGAAGGACAAGAAGAGAAACCACTGTTGCACTCATGTCCTGCCTATGGGCTTCCCATAGGCATCTGGCTGGCAACTGCGAGAACAGGATGCTGGACTAGATGGGTCTGATCAAAAAAGCTCTGCTCATGTAGTGAACATAACATTGTTATAGATAGAACATACCATTCTCTGATGCTTGCTTAATCCCAGCTTCATCTTCCTGTGAATCTGGAGCGAGGCCAAAGATATCAAACCTTAAATGAAACAATGTAGATAAATTTAGTGGGAAAGGTTTTAAAGCACTACCTGGCTGGCTGGCTTGCTTTCTTTCTTTCTTTCTTTCTTTCTTTATTTATTTATTTATTTATTTTTGCACAATCAGGAAGCGATTAAAAAAATGTAATCCATAGTATTAGCAGAATAAAGCCTTTTTTCTTTATGCTGTAATATAAAAAGGGTGACAAAACCTTTGGTACTGAAAGTCTGTGTATCTAAACTTTTAAAGATAATCTAAGTGGTGAACTGTCATAGGTCAGATGAGGACTTGAGAAACAGCCTCTTCCAAGGAAAGCAAGCAAGGTAGCAGCTGGACAAGAACTAAAAGCTTACATGGGCGCTATAGCAGGTTTAGTCAATGTGTTGCTGCAGATGTTTATGAACTACAACTGCCATCATGCCTGATCATTTGTGATGCTGGCTAGAGGTGATGGGAGTCAGGCACCAACAGCACTTGAACTACCACTCAACTACAGGAACAGCAGGAGTTGTATCATCAAGACAAATAAATTGAGTGAGTAAAGGTTTTAGGAGACTATGGTGTAGCAAGCTTAAAGGTTAGGTGACATAGTCAACAGTAGATTGAGATACAGAAACCTGAGGGGGAAATAGCCAGAGTATGTACAGGCATGAAAGACAGCCAAGGAAAGAAGAGGACAAATGAACAGGCATAGAAAACCTTATGCAGGGTCTTAGGGATCAAAGCTGAATGCTTCTGGAAGGAAGGGATTGTTGGGGAGAAACAACAGTGTTTGCAAAGAATTGTGGCTGAATGAACGCAGGATGGAAATCAAGGATCTGAGGAAACAGTTCGATGGATGGAGTTGAAGAAGGGAGAGGCAAGCAAGAGGTAGGGTTAGCTATACTAGTCACTTTTTCTGGTAATATGTCTGAGCTTTTAAGCACTTTGTGAACGATTATAAAATGATATAGCTTTTCTGCCACTAAATCTGTGTGTAGGGAAGAAAGCTGCCTGCCATCCAGCTTTTATAAGTCTTAGAGCTCCAATGTAGGCAACTCTTAACATGAACATGAGCTTTGAAACAAACCACAGATAAGATCCAAACCAGAGACAGTTACTGTGTCTTTATGATAGGCATAAAAGGCACGTTTATGATTGAAACTAAACAGCAACATGTGCTATACAGGAGGAATACAAAGCAAACTGAACAAGACCATGTGTCAGTACCCAAATTCATGTGAATGAAAGGAAATGCTGGCATAATGGGCAGCAATGTGTCTGACTATATGCTCCAGGCACCCCCAACCTTCGACCCTCCAGATGTTTTGGACTACAATTCCCATCATCCCTGACCACTGGTCCTGTTAGCTAGGGATCATGGGAGTTGTAGGCCAAAACATCTGGAGGGCTGCAGGCTGGGGATGCCTGTGCTAGACTAAACATAGGCCTCTTCCTCTTTGAGCTGCAGTCCACAGAAAAGACACAACTGTGACCATAGTGCATTATATCATACATTACATGAAATTAAGGTTCAATCAGTTTTTATTGCATCCATATCCCTTCCTCATTTTACTATGTAGTGACCAAAATCAATCTCCTCTCCTCTGTCTCCTTCAATATTCCTCCATTTGGAATAAATAACATTGTACGTTCAGGGACAGAGAATGCAACAAACCTTTAAAAAATGACAAAATTCTTGCAAATCCACTACTTACCAAGAAGGCATAGCCATGTTCATGTTTAAAGAAACTGGCATAACTGGCCTGAAAATTGGGGAGAAATTTTTTTTTAATTAGTAAAAACATTCAAAACAATCATTTTCATGTGTTTCTGTAATATGTAAATGGTACCATCACTAACTCCTGATAAGATCATATCACAATAGGCAGATCTCCTTAGAGAGAAACTTTGTAACTGGCCAAGACAGGAAATGAAATTTTCTGACCCTCTTACCCCTGCTCAAATACCTGTCATGTCTTGGTCAACAAATATGGTGACCCATCACAATTAGTGCTATGTGAATCACGTACATTTCTCCACCTGTGCTCACTGACCCACTGGGAGCCAATAGATCATTTCCTGGTATTTCACACATTCTGTTTTCCTGTGTTCCTTTTGTCATGAAACAAAATACATGTTATGGACCTATTCTTTCCTACCTTTTCAACCTGCCAGTCCCTAAATAAGACTGAACATTTTGATCCAAGACTTGGGCATAAAGGGCTTTTTTTCCATTCCTGAAATCTTTTATCTTGTTTGGCTTACTTGGACAAGGCAGTATAATACATAACTTAGGATTCACCATGAAGATTTTGTGTGTTTGGGACCCACCTTCAGCCCCACCCCTTCATTGAAGTCATACTCCTTGTTTTGCAGTTCTGTCAAGTGGTACTTCCCAGGTGGTCCCAAGCCACCATTTGGGAATCAGTGTCCTATAATAAAAAAACCGTACATACTTATAAGATACATGGCAAAGCATGGACTTAATGTGGGATATTGAAGATTCTATCACTTTAAGTCATAAGTTTAATGACTTCATTTATAGCTCATGTTCTCTTTGAAATTCATTTTTGTGTACCTGAGAATGATCAAAGCATGGTTTTTTCAGGCTCACACCTAAATTACCTTACTATTTCTTCAGTCTCTCTCTAAAGTGTCAGGCTGCACTCTGTACCACAACCTGTACAATGCCTCAAGTTATTTAAGGATATTCCACAGGAGAGGAAATTCTAATGTAATCCAGAGCCCCTGTAATGATAAAACCTAAAAATGTTTCAGAAGGAAGCCTCTAGGTGCCTGCATTTCCCTGCTACCTTGAATTTCTTATTGTTGCACCATACTGTTAGTCACTCTGTGCTCCCACTGGGAGAAAGGGTGGGGTATATAGAAACAAATAAATAATACAGCTGGGGAATCTCTTGGATGCATGCTGTTGAGCCCCAGAAGCAGATTTTTGCAGCCATTTGGTCATCTCAAGCAGCTAGAAATTCTAGATGCAGTTAACCAAGGATTTGCCTTCTTGTCTGTATTTAATTTTAAGAAGAACCAAAAAGCTGAATGTATAGCAACTCCTTGTTTCTCAAAGAAAACCTTCAGGCCGTCTGTTACAAAACATGTAATTGCCATCTAATTTTGAAAATGGGGTTGGGGGAAGAACAGTAACCAAAAAGGATTAATATACTTACGCATGTGGGCAAATATACTTTATGTGTGGGCTTCTGATTCCAGCAAACGCTTCTGCCCACCCATGCCTATTAAAATACAGACAAAACAAAAAAACAAAAAAGCTTGTCATTTAAAATCTTCCAGTTCATTTAAATACCTATCCAAAGTCATTACTTATGTCATAATTTAGCCATCCTCTTTTTTAGTATATAAAACCCAACACTTAAAAGGAGGATCCATTTCTATCAGGATTTTTTTTAAAATTTGATTTAATCAGATTTCCAATTCTGTTTAGATCAGTATTATTTTGCAGTTTATGCTGACTACAAGGCGAAGACTTGGATTCAGCTTCAAGACTGAAAATAAATAAGACAGTAATGTAAAGCAAAAATTATTGCTACAGCCAGTTCAACTACACACTTGTTAATTAAATATTAATTTCAAAATTAAAAACTTTTGGTAACTCTAAGCATCCGAAGATAGCAGTCCTGAGCGGACTTACTACAAAGTAAGCCCCACTGGAACAAATAGACATTGAAGTGTATAAAATAATTACTTCTGTAGGGAGAAGCTTTAAGGAGGCACAATGTGAAAGAAAAATATTAGAAGAGGATTCCCGTTTATTCTTTTCTAGACTAATTTCCAGCCATTAACTTAAATCAGGTGACAACCTGCATGTAAGTTTAAAAGGATACATTCCAAGGCACTATTTAAACCACTAAACACATTTCAAGCACTAAATTTATTCTTACCTGAATCTTTACACCCCAAACCATACATAGACTCCTTCCCTAGCCAGGAAAACAGGGGGAAATGAATGGTGATGGGGAGAAGCCCAGCCACCAACCAGGGACCCTTGGAATAACAGGATCAGTGTGTGGGGGGGGGGGGAGATGTTATTTCTGCCACCCAAGTTGTTCCTGGAGACCTATGCTTTTCCCACCCTCCCTCTCCCTATGCAGGTCGATGAAGAGATTACACTCTCCCAAGGAGAACAAAAATGAAGGTGTATATTGGGAAGTGTTGCCCAATAAATAAACAGTCATGACTGTTTAGCCATTGAGAGAAAAATACAGGATAAAACTCCCGGCCACCCTGAGCTCAAAGGTGGGGCAAGAAAGGAAGGTGGGGTGCTAAGCCAGTTCTACAGGATTAAGGCCACTCCCACTGATAATACTAAAAATGCTATACTGTTGTTCCATGTGGCATATGCAAGGGAAGTAAAATGCAGAACTTTTTAAAAAGTAATAAAACTAGTCTGAAAAATCCCAGGATATAGTAATCCTGTTCAGAAGTAATGGTATTAACATATGGAGGTTGAGCACTGCATGCACATAAGCCAGTAATAAGCTATCATGAGGGGAGCTTATGTAGATTTGACTGTGGTGAGAATTCAACACATAGCATATTCTCTTGTAAGTAGCAAGCTGCATTTTTAAAGGCTAAGATCATATAGCAAGCTAAATATTTCACTTACCCAGTATCTCCTAATCCATGAAGAAATATGACCTAGAAGTTAACAGCACATTAATTAGACCATTTATTTTTAAAAAATATTACAATGGTACAAAGCTATCTACAGTGAGAATGCACCTAACTCTTCAGCAACTACCCACATACTTCCATTAAATCTTGACTCCACATGTAAATAAATAAAGGGAGCTCATGTGATAAGGACAGAAGAAGGATATAACTGTTGTTCTCATTCAAACACCAGAAGCCATCTATACAGTAAGGCTTCTTTGACAAGCATAAACTCACAGCTGGTTCACATATTTTTGTATTTGGAGAAGAATATGAACAGTTGGTTGACAGTTCTAAGACTGCTTTTAATAACCATCTTGAAAACATATTCCATATGGCTAGAATTGGCTAGTATGTAAAGCTAGAATTCCCATAGCAGTGGAGTGCAGAGAAGTGGTTCAATTCCATCTATTTTGTATTCTATTTGCACCTTTAAGTTATAAGCAATATTTGATTGGAGGTTACTGGGTTTAATTCTTGTTTATTGGTATTTACAGTTGTCTACAGCATTTGTTGAAATGTATTTGGTAGTTGAACTGTGAACCACATTCACCTTGGGCACCTGCTTGAGGTTCACCTTTTTCTTTTTTCACAGTGAATCCATCATGTATGTAAACAAGTCATTCAAAACTGCCTTAGCACGGCAGCTCCTCCATGCACTAACTATCATCCTGAGTACTGGACCACCATGTTGATCAGTTCCAACCTTGTGATTATGCCCATAGCACTGTAAGAAATGTAGTGTTGCGTTCCTCTGACTTGGTGGGACTTCCAAAGAATCACGCACAGGACTGCATTGCACATATTTTAAAGATAAAAGAATTTGGGGTGGGGAAAACCAGTGCAGCAAGGCACACATAAACTGTTCAACATACAGAGCAGTCACCTCGCAGATCACTGTGTGTGGTCCCTCCTATGCAAAATCACCTATGAGAACCAAAACCCAATTTGTATTAAAGTTTGTGTGATCCTGTTCTGGTTTGACCTTGTAGTATGAGCTAGGTAGCAAGTTTCTGAGCTGGGAGCAAAGCCAGGAAGCTCAGAACCACTTGGCAAGAAGAAACTGCATGCTGGTTGATGCTCTGGTGGTTCCATTTTTACCTCTGCCCTCAAAATAGCACTACAGAATCAAACTGGCCACTCATATGTCTTTGAAATAAATTGTTCTTGTTTCTTCCTTTCTTATAATGAATGTTTGTTTATTTTGTCCTTTCATTGTGATGAGCCTTTCTATATTCCTTTTCCTTATAATTATTATGAGTCCTCAGGGATATAGGGCCCCACCAACCTAATTAGAAGTAGCTTGTGCTGCTCATCAAGTTATTCATTATAAATTCTCACCACCTAAGCAAATAAAATGCTTAGGTGGGACACTCCTGCATGGAAACTGACACTAAAATAACTCACTTAGCTCTACTTCGCGCTTCTGGTTATTCTGGTGCAAGTGTTCATATTCCAAACACTTTTGAAAGAGACAGCAAAAGGTGATGAAATGTTTTGTTGCAGCCAAGTCTCTCAACAAATGAGAGCATGTGCTGGCTTCCCAAAGCCTTCTCAGCAATTTATCCGATTGCCGTGACATTCAGTTGCGATTTTCCCACCTGCCCACACAGGATTTGACACCGAGGCCGTGAAATGCAAAGTATTTTTAATTTTAACACAAGAAATTACTACTTAGGGTCTTGCGCATAAACTTGGATTAGCACCATCTGAGGCAAGGAAAGGACCCAAGCGGCTGCACGGTCTTAATTAAGATTTTCAAACGCAACAATGCTTTGTTCGGCTCATATTGTGAAACCTGGCGTTATTCGATTCTGAGCTTAGCCAGATTTTGTTTTTCTTCCCTGAAATGGGAGGAAGGGGAAGAGAACGCTGCTTGGTTTCTGCAAGAACTGCTTGCAGAATATGCATCTTTACCATATGTTAAAACCGCGCGTCTGTTCATACTGCGTACATAACATTCACCACACTTAAAAGAGTAAGCCCGGCTACCTCGAGCAAAACCCAGGACTTTTACCTACAAGGGGGCGGCGGCGACTGAGGTGCGGCTCAAGGGCATTACCGCCCAACGGGAGACAAGCGAGGGCGCCTGTCCAAAAGCCAGGCCAGGGGCAGGAGGCGAAGGGGGGGGGGAGGTGCTTACGACACTGCTGTGGGCCCTCCGACTCCAAAGCAAGTCGCGCTGCGTTCCGCGGGGCTTCCTCCCAAAGAGTCATTGAGTTTAGGAGTGCGACACCCAAGACGCCTCCCGCCCCCCCCCCCCGCCAGCCCCTGCCTGGTCAACTCTTCCCCCTCCCGCAAAAAAAGACCACCCCCTCATTACGAGAGGCGCCAGGCGCTGCCGCGCCTTCTTCACTCACCGCGGCGGTGGCCTTTCTGGCGGCCGGGACGATGGCTGGCAGCGGGGCAGACATGTTGTTGCCGCACATACACTGGACTCTCCGACCCGCAGGGTGGGCGGGGGGAGGCCGGTGAGAAACCGTCGCGGGAGGGAGGAGGAACGGGCGTGGCGGGGAAACGGATTGGAAGGAAGAAAACGGGGAGGAAGCTGGGCCGGGCCCGCCTTCCCCGCCTCCTACGTCAGCGGAGGCGAGCGAGCGCACGCCCGTGCGTGCCTTTCTCTTGCGTGTGGCGTCAGCAAGCGAGGGCGGCCGTTAAAAGGGGAGCCCTCCCGAAAGCGTGTAGGCCTCTTCGGGTCGCTCGAGCGCCTGCTTTGTTTCTGTGGGATGGATTCGCACACGGGTGGTGGTGGGTTTTTTTTTTATTAAAAAAAGCACCACAACGGCTTCTGCTCAGCCTGCTTCTGGTTTATTATTGCCGCCGCTTTTTGTTTTCTTCTCTCAAAAGGATGGGGAACGGGGTTTCCGACTTCGTGGCCCGCAGCCAGGAATGATGGGAGTTGTAGTCCAAGCAACTTCTGGAGGTTTACCGTCAGGTCCCCGTCCTCCTCCCAGGTTTCCCCGCACCTGCTGTAGAGTGGCCGTAAAGAAAATGGAAAAGGCAAACCAAAAAAGCTTCAGAGATAAAAGAGGTACAGAAAAACATAACCAAAAGTCTTAGCTTTAATCTGCCATTGAAATCCAGAATATTGGCGTCCTACCAACAAACGGAACAGCCCGGACACAGCCTGGATTCCTGCTTTTTAAAACTCTGGTCTTTATGTAAGAGTAATTTCAGAGGTTTTAAAACTGCCTCGGTAAAGTTTTTCAAGAGCAGCATATAAATAGACAGGGAGCTGCATTTGTATTGGAATTTGCACTGCAGAACTTTATTTTTATTTTTTTACAAACTTCAATGAAAATATTAAAAACATTTACCAAGCAGAGTGCTTCTTCCAAGACACTTAACATGTACAGATGTTAAGGCTGGTATGCAGTCATCTAAATGGCATCAAAATAAACCTGGGAAATCTTTTACATTACAGATTAAGCTCACATCCACAGTGCATACTGTAGGGCTGTTTTTAATGTTTAGAAACACGCAAATACAAAGATTTTCCGGAGGGCCCTCCCATACACAAATAAGAGCACAAGTTCTTTATTTCTGTCTTGGTTCTGGGTGGGCTTGCTAGTGCCCAGCACTCTGGGCAAAGCTTTGTGGCACAAATCCAGGGCCCAATCAGCAGAATGAGCAAGGTTGGTTTGTGTCATTTTGAAATAAGTGAATACTTTCCCATCTACAGAGAAGTGGGATTAATAACATTTCAGGTGTAAACTTACTCTTCAGGACTGTTAAAGTGGTATAAAACCATCTGAGTGAGATTGTACCTTTCTGCATCTGGTGAAAGGGGCTTCACAGCAGTGGAGCTCTGAAATGCCACCCGCCTCTTGAAATCCAGCTGACATCAACATTGGCTGGCTTTTTTGCTGCTAGCTAGACTTATTTCTTCATCCAGGCTTTTAATGATGTGGTTTCTTGACGCAGTAAGGCTGTAATTCTACCCCGCCCCTGTTTACCTGGGAGAAAGCCCAGTGGGGTTACATCTGGGTAGACATTAGGAAGGATTTCAGCTGAGGCTACTGATTTTGTAGTATGGAGGTATGACTGACTTTCTATTTTAATTTTTTATTGGAATTGCATTGCTGTTTTCACTGGAATGGTTAGCTTGGTTTTATATTTAATGTACTCCACCCTAGAACCACTTGCGGTTTAGAAATGAAATAAATGATAGTGACAGCTGTTTTGCAGGAGACAATGTATTATTGTTGTTGTTGTTGAATTTATATACCGCTCTATACCCAGGGGGTCTCAGGGCGGTTCACAGAATATAGTAAATGTAAAAATCCAAATGCAGCGCAGCTGTGATCTGGCAGCGGTGTCAGCGTGCTTCCGCCTGAAACAGAAGCGAAGTCTGGAACCGTTGTCCTTCAAACTGAGATGTGATGCCCATTCCATTGAATTCTGACACGTTGTGCTTCCCCTCTCTCAAAACAATGAATAATAATAATAATAATAATAATAATGGATTAAAAATACATTAAAACATCAGTCATTAAAAACTTCCCTAAACAGGGCTGCCTTCAGATGTCTTCTAAAGTTCAGTTACTTGTTTATTTCTTTGACATCTGATGGCAGGGCGTTCCACAGGGTGGGCGAGATACCAAGACAAAACGAGGAACCGGGAGAGGTGCCTCTCTATTATTTCTTTTCTCTACAGCTACAGCATGGGGTTGATGGTGTTTCTGCGCCGGCGCAGAGCCTGCTGATTGGTTCTCTCTCGTGGGCTCTCCCTCCTCCCGCCGCGCCGCCGCTTCCTCTCTCCTTCGTTCATTGCCCTTCGCTCGCGCCGGGGGAGCGATGGCAGCGCGGGCTGGAGGAGGCGGAGGGGGCCGCGCCAAGGCCTTGGAGCTGCTGCGGACCTTGCCCAGGGTCAGCCTCGTCAATCTACGGCCGAACGATGGCGCCCGGAGTCGGGTGAGTTGGAAGCTGGCGGGTGAGGAGGGAGGCCTTGGCTCCGCGGCTGCCTCGCTTGACGCTGCAGCGTTAGGCCGCCTCTGCGCTGCTAAGCGATTTTCCCTGCCTCCCCTCCCTTATTCAGTGCCGCCTGCCCTTTTTTTGATAGGGTCACTGGTGTCTCTAAAGGGACCCAGAAGAAAAGAGGGGCACGTTTAGCTTATTTCCCGTAAGTGGCCCCCTTGTGTGACTTCATTTTCTTCACGTGGGGGTGACCTTAGAAGTACAAAAGGATGCCTGTGTGCATGTTTTTACTGGACCCAGTCATATTGCATCTGAGTACAGTACACAATATTTTACCTAGAATCCTGTGGCATCTTAAAGTCTGCTCAGTTTATAGTGCATGATATTTACTAGGAATGAGCATGCTTCATCTGAGGCATATGTAATTACAAATCTTACAGTTATATGTATATATACACACAAACACTGATATTTAAAAAGTTATGAGCAGTGTCTAATGCCCATATATTTCAGTCATAGTTTTTTAGCATTGTTACCCTATTCTGTCCAATTCCCATATTCTAAAAATACTGAAACACTAGGCTACGTAAACACTATACTTTTAAAGCACACACATATCCTAGGAGCTGTAATTTGTTAAGGTTGATAGGAATTGTAGCTCTGAGGGGTAAACTACACTTCCCAGGATTCAGGGGGTGGGCGTGCTTTAAATGTATGGTGTGTCACTTATGGGAGAGTGAAGCAGTTAGAATGCATGAAATCTGGGGAGGAATGATTTTTTTTAATTGAAAAGGTGAAGTTTAATTTATGCTGCATTCATGATGCAAAATTCTCTATTCCAATTGCTTCACGTTTTATATAAATAATAGTAGAAATGAATTGAATTAGTCTGTACGTGCAAGGAACAATATACTTTAAAAGTAAGCTGACACAAAAAAATGGAAATAATCTCTTGCTCACGAAATCTTATGCCACAATATGCTAGTTTGTCTTAATGCCATGGGACTTTTTGCTGCAATGGCTGGAGCTTTTCCAGTAGGAAGCATGATTTGTGGAATAACCATTAGTCATTTTTTCTGTATGTAGCAGGGAACCCATTACAAGTTGTGGGATTTATTTTTAGACTATTATCTGACAGCTTCCATACCTCTGCCTCTTTCCTACTCACTTTTCTACACCACTCACCTTGCTGTGGATTATGCAAATTAATGGGGTTTTATTTTGTGGTGTGTTCCGAAAAGTCATACCTTATTTCCTATACATGCTTACTCAGTATTAAGTATCACTGTATTCATTGGGGATTTTTTTTCAAGTATGTGTGCACAAGATTGTACAATCTTCTATGATATTTTTTTTAAGGGGGGTACCTGTGTCACAGAACTATTCTTTCACAAATAAACTGAATATGTGTTATGTAACAAACTGATGTTTGGCTATTTCCTTTAGGAAAAGAGTCGGCGTGAAAAGTCTCAATGGAGGAAAACAACTCACAGAAGCCAATGGAGAAGAGGAACTCGTCCTCGATTAGGCTTTGAAGGAGGCCAAACTCCATTTTATCTAGTTATTCCAAAATATGGCTACAATAAAGGTCACCAGTAAGTTTGCTTCCATGATCATTTTCTTTTTAAAATGTCTGTAGTCAAAATTTATTGAAAGCACAATCCAAACTCCTAGCTGGGAACAGTGGGGTGGACTGCTGCATCCAGAGCCCTCCAGTTGTGACAGTGAAGACAGAAGGTGGGGGCAGGAGGTAATTTAAATTATTTTTGCTGCACCATCTCCAGACTGGTGTAGTTGAAGGACACAGATTGGGGCCATTGTTAGTAGCTGGAGCAGCTTTCAAAATCAATACACAGCACTATTTTAGGTCCATTAATTTCATGAGTCTACTCTGAGTATAACATACTTGGATGTAGCCCAGTGTATTTTTCATTTTTGGGGGGTGTCTTCTTAAAGTAAACCAGGGTACAGTATCACTACATGCAGACATGTAGAAAAACCTAAAAGCGCTGCTGTTTAAAACACATGCATATATTTAAGAAGGTAAGGCAGAACAAAGATGAGATTTTTCACGTCTTCGCCTAAATTGTTGAGAAATGAAAAAGAAACTAATGATTTAATTTTCCAGCCTCTCACAGAGGAAAGAGGATTAGCAAAATGCTCTTTTGATTCAAATTACTATTTGTTCTGCCATTCTCAAATCACAAATCAGACCTGAGGTGCCTAGATAGAAGTAGGGGTTGTCTTGATGCGCCAGTCATAACAGGTGATGAGGTGCATTGCACTCAACAGCAGAACCCTACTCAGTTTTAATCTGGCACTGTACTTGGTTGTGTACAGAAGTGAAATCAGTTGGTGCACAGCTTAATCTTTTGCAGCTAGAGTCAAGGAACACTGCTAATAATGCTATCAGCAACATGATAAAAGTAGATTGGAATCCAATTATAAGGAAGGAACAAGAAGCCAAATTTCTATGACAGTATGTGAATATTTGGCATGTGCGGAGACCATCCATGGTCCAGAAAACCTACCTTGTTCATGCAAGAGATAGTGTGTATGGAGTGAGAATCTCTCCACCCCAGTTCAAGCGGCCCTTCGCTCATGCCTCATTGCAACCAATATGTTTTTTATTTTAAAAAACACACAACAATGATAAAATTCAGTGGGATTGCTTTCCAGGTACGATTGGGATAGCGAACCTGGTACTTCCCAGAAGTTGTCGGATTCTCAGTAGTGTGGGATTAAAGGTACTATAGTCCAGCAACCTCCCTGTGATGGATATCTTGGGTTGCACCCTTTGTACTTAATCCAGTAGTAGAGCAGATTTCACTCACTTCGGTGAGGCTTTCACAGGAGGAGCTTTGCAGTGCATTTTGTGCTTAGTATATTCTCATTAGTTCTGAAACTCTAAAACAGTTTTCCTTTGTTTGTACAGCCTCAGGCGCCAGTATCCGCCTCTCACTCTCAAAAGGCTACAGTACCTGATTGACTTAGGTAGAGTTGACCCCACACAACCAATAGACCTCACGCAGCTGGTAAATGCCAGAGGTGTAACAATACAGCCACTCAAAAGAGATTATGGTGTCCAACTTGTGGAGGAGGTAGGTCTGTAATGCATGATATTTTAAGCCATTTAGTTTTGGACATGTTCTGTTTTTTTGTTTTTGTTTTAATAGATGAAGACAAGTACCGTATTTTTCGCTCTATAAGACGCACCAGACCACAAGATGCACCTAGTTTTTGGAGGAGGAAAACAAGAAAAAAAAATATTCTGAATCTCAGAAGCCAGAACAGCAAGAGGGATCGCTGCACAGTGAAAGCAGCAATCCCTCTTGCTGTTCTGGCTTCTGGGATAGCTGCGCAGCCTGCATTCACTCCATAAGACGCACACACATTTCCCCTTACTTTTTAGGAGGGAAAAAGTGAGTCTTATAGAGCAAAAAATACGGTAGGTATCACTCCACTAGAGAGCAGTATACATTATCAGATTGCTTGGTTTTGTTTTGCTGGGTAAGGCACATTCTTAAATCAGATTATTTTAACAATGGAAAGCATGGAAAAATAGATGAAAGTTAAATCCTAGTTTGTTTGATCAAAATTCTTGGTGTTGTCAGGTCTTGCACACAAGTTTTTTAAATGTAACATAGATTCCAGAGATGAATGCAGCCAAGTGGGTGAACATTATAAAAATAAATTCAGAGTCCAAAGATGTAATTCATTCCTGGGCCATATGGCATTTTGGATTTGCAAAGCAAAAGCAATCTGCTTTTGAAACTCCAGAGAATTTCAAAATCTGTTTGTTGTATGTCAAAGGAGTCTACTTCTAAATAGCAGAAGAAAGCAGCCAAATGATTTTTTCTAGTCTTACAGCTACTTCTGTGAAAGCAAATATTGCATCCTGTCAGCTTGACTTGCTGGCGTGAATAGTTCAAAGCAAATAGGTTTTCAGTCTTTTTTATATGGAGATGTTTTTGATGAAATTCTACATTCTGTTGTAATGGCAAATGCTAAATAATTTCTGTGATTCTAATTATGAAAGGAAGTGGTGAACCCTACTGAGCATCGATCTTGAGTGCAGCAGGATTGCTATTTCATATTTTCAACTGGGCTCCACAAAACAGCAGCTTAGAGCCTACCCCATGTTTCTCAAGACAAATCCCCAACTCTCAGGAGAGGATTTTTGAAGGGAAACAAAGTGGAAGAAGGGATGGGAAAATTTCTTTCTGTTTGAGTTACACTGGTTTGGATACCAATATAAGGTATCCTTTGCTCTCTCTCTTTTGATGAAGAGTAATGAAAATTATGTTATATTCCATGCACTTGAACGTCTGAGACCCATAAAAGGGTTTCAGTTCTTTGCTGCACATTATAGAGCACGATAGCTGAATAATATGAGCCTGTTGATCTTTATGTGACCTAACCACTCTTCATGTGAACTTGTAGGGTGCCGATACATTTGCAGCAAAAATTAATATTGAAGTGCAGATAGCATCTGAACTCGCCATTGCTGCTATTGAAAAAAATGGTGGCGTTATTACTACAGCCTTCTATGATCCAAGGAGTGTGGGTAAGAATTCTCACTGCCTCTGTCTGTCCAAGTGTTCAGTTTCAGTGTTTATTTTCATCGCAGCTCTTTATCAGCATATACAGCTAGTCTTTTAGATGGTTCTTGAGGGCAACCCTTGCATTTTTCAGCAACAACAAAACTCAGAAATGAGCTATGAGCAGAATTTCACCTGCCATTTTAGCTGGGCTGATGTAAAGGGTTGGCATTCTTAGGCCTGCATCTTGCTAGGGAGCTCATTCAGAAGACATGGATCCCCCTGCCCCTGCTGCTCTATCGCCTTTCTCTTGCTGCTTGAGTGAGCAGCAGCTGGAACAAGACGAGGAGGGAGCAGTACTTTTCCTGCCCTCTGAACAGTCATGCAGGCTGAGCCCAAAAGAAGAGGGCAAATGAATGGCCGGCAGTTATCTGTCTGGAAATGGTTGTTATAGGTGTCTTGTAAGCAACACAGATATGTTAGCTTACAAGGTGGGCTGACTGAGCACATCTTGCCCATGGACCCTTCCTAAACCTGGCCCTGGCACTGCATGCTTTCCTCAACAGCATGTCTATAAATAAACTGGTGTTAAAATTGCACGAGGGTCTCTGTTGCTCCTCCCCCCCCCCCCATCAACACACTTCATGTGTTTTGATTGCCTGCAAATCAGAGACCATTCATCATTCAAATGAACTCCTGGATTTAGTCTATTGTGCCTGCATTATAGAATTCCAGGTGCTTCCCTTTCTGTGCTTTCCTTTTGCTATAGGAAAAGTAACTACTGCAAAAGGGTCTTGCCTACTGCACTTTTTGCCCTTTCAGTCCTGTAGATTTATTGCTTTATGTGAAGACAAGTTCTAGGTAGGCAGCTACTTAAGCTATTAGCAGGGTTGGGGAACAAGATCTTCCTCAGCCCTGTCAAATGTCACCTCTGAGGACATTACCTAACGTTAACATTGCTTTTGATGTTAATATATAGAGAAGGCATTACAGTACCCTGGACTGTTTATGGCTTTAAAGATTAAAAAAAATATTCAAATTTAGACCAGAAACAAATGGATAGCCAATTAAGGTCATCCCGGATTAGTGCTTTATGAACTCTGTAGTCTGGTCCAGCCGTCTGCATTTCAATAAAATAAAAAATGTTTTCGAAGGCTGTTCCATGTACAGCACAATGTGGTAAACTACTTGAGACATTAGGGCACATAAGACAGGGGCTAAACCCATTTTATCACAAATGGGTGCAGTAGATTTGTCAGCCAGTGCTGGAGAACAATCCACACCTGTTTAAAACTGTTGCTTTGCCAATAGAAGTACTTGCAAGCTATGGAGAGGATGTGATTCCTTGTCCAGCACAGGCATATTTCCCCATATCCAGATCAAGTGGCCCATTTTCCACCAGTAACTCAGTCTTGTCTGGATTCTGCTTCAGTGTGTTCACCGTCATCCAGCCAGTTTGGCCACTTTCCCTATGGAAAATAAAGGGAACAGACTTCATAATCTCTGTGCTTGACGTCATATCCTCTAATTGCTATAGATGAATTCAATACAGAAATCTGTTGTTGTGTAAACCTAATAGGCCCAAATAAGTTAAGCGGCACCTTTTCCAGATTAATTCTGAATTTTGAATGTCATTCCTAAGAGATTTCCCCACTAGAGGTATAGCAGGTGTATATGGTTTGGGGCACTTTAAAAATTAAAATATTTATTTCTAAACCACCCTCCATCAGTTATGACCTAGGGAGGTTTACAGTCAAACACCAATCCAATTTATAACCATATAATCAGAGGAGCTGACAACATCTATCAATTTGTAGCTGGTCTCCTCTCCAAAGGCCTAGAAGGAAGAGGTAGGTCTTCAGCCAGTGCTTAAAATCCACTTAGAATCCTATGACTGTGTCAGTCTTACCTTCAAGGGAAGGGTGTTGCATAGATGGGGAGCCACCACAGAGAAGGCCCTATTCCTCACTCAGCAGCAGGATGTAAGCTAAAGAACACAATATTCATACTACACCCACCTTTCGGCAATGAAATCACAAATGTCAGAGTAGCTAATACTGTATTTTTTTGTTCCATTATTTTGCACATAGGTATTCTTTGCAAGCCAGTGCCCTTTTTCCTACAAGGCAAGCCTATTCCAAAGCGAATGCTTCCTCCTGAAAATCTTGTCCGTTACTATACAGATCCTAGTAATCGTGGCTACCTGGCTGATCCATCGAAGATTTCAGAAGCAAGACTAGAGCTTTCCAAGAAATATGGTTATGTCTTACCAGATATTACAAAAGATGAACTCTTCCAAATGCTGAGCACACGCAAGGATCCCAGACAGATTTTCTTTGGCCTTGCTCCAGGTTGGGTGGTAAACATGCCAGAAAAGAAAATTCTGAAACCAACAGATGAGCGCTTGCTAAAATACTACAGCTCATGAATGCTCAGGTTGGAGGCAACTGTTAAAAGAACTCAATACACAAAACTGTATTGTCACTATTTTATATTAATACACAGCTAGTCACAGTACAAATAAAATAATAAAATGTTGACTGTATAATAGTTCCATAATCTGTTTTTTAAAAATTCCTCCTTTATGTGAGATAAGTTGATTGGTATCAGGATTTCCTTCTGAGTATCTAATAAATGTGCTTTTCACCTGCTTACAATCTGCTTTACAGTGTACGTATACATACAACACCATCCTTTAGCTTTTCAGTTCTGGAATCGTATAATCAAATATTTTGTTTTAAAATAGTAATCTCTGCAACTATATGTAGGCATCATAGAGAAAACAAATCAGCTGGCACATATGAGCCTCTGAATTCCTCTGACTGGTGTTGTCTGCTCCCCTTTCTCTAGCCTCACAGTCACCTTTCTCAAGCTTTAAAGCATGCTGCGGTGCTGTCCCTGCTTCCTCTACTGGCTCTTCTGCTCTGATCCACTTGTCAAAACTACTAGGATGCTTCTTTTGATGTTGTAGCACAAAACTCTGCTTGAGCAAGGAGCTAACCAGATGGCACAGAAGTGGATTATACATATATTTTTCAATATATGAAGAAGCCACAACTCAGTCTAAAGGCAGATTTCATATTACTATGCAGTATAATTGTGGTAGCTGTTGATGTGGATACACCAACTACACTGAAGCAGCTCAACTCCAGGTTTTTCAGTAATAGTCATGTCAAACTGCCATGCCTCAGCAGGGAGTTAGTTCCATGGTCAGGGGGAAGGCATAACAGAAGCCCTGTGTTGTGTGCCTGCCAGATGTATGAGAGATAGGGATGCCCTTGAAGAGGGTATGTTACATCTGCAGGTTTTGTAAGAACTTTAAAAAAAAAATCTGCTTGAATAATCAGAGCAGCTTTTTTGGGGACACACAAGAAATGTTGCCTTGTTAATCCCAGTACGAAATTATTTGATCTGTGTGTGTCAGACCAATGTGCAGGTTGAAACTTAAAACAATCCAACACACTTCCTTTTCTTAGAATGTTGCAACACAGTTCTCTGTAGTTTAAATGAATCAAATGTACAGTATATATAAATATTTTGTAAAGAATACTTAAATAAGTATTAGACAGAAATTTGCTTTAAAAATAACTTGCAGATTAATGCCCCAAATGGAACAGAATTATGTGTAAAAACATGCAAAAGTGCCAGGCAGTAGTTCCACACACACCTTCTTTTTCATTGATTAAACCTTTTTAGTTGAGTAATGGTGGCAGCCCTTTGAATTGCAAGCTTTGATCTGCTTGCCAAGTGCCAAGCATGTAGTTTTTGTAACTTCTGTGCCAAAGTAGGCATCTTTCTTTAGGGTAGCACCTTTTGCTAAAAATAAAGGCCTCCATTTAAACCCAGCACATAATGTAAACACATGTTTCATTTTAGAGCATCCTGTTCTGTATCCTGATGATTATTGGGTTAAGAAGTGACACCTCTTGTTGTTGCTGTGCTGCTGGTTTAATGTGGAGAATGTGGGGCGAGGGGAAACATTTATTGCTTTCCCTTATTTGTGCTATAGTCCTCTTGGCTTTTTTATGAATCAATTCACAATTGTACTCTGGAAATGGACACATTCAACAGGAAAGCTACTAAACTGGCAGTAGGAGAGGAAGTTAGTCATCTTAATGAAGAGTGGAAGACAAAAGTGTTATATTATTTGTATATTTCAGCTCAATAGGTTTTTCATTTCCACTCAATTCTTTTTAGTAGGATGAACAACCTGGGGGGGGGGGTGTCCTTAAAAACAAAACAGCATACTTTGGCTAGTGCTGTATTTTAAATAAACCTCAGGTGAAAGGGAAACTCTGATGAAATGATAATGGGGAAAGAATGAAAACAGGAAACAGATGTCTAGTGACGTGCACTGATTGGATAGTGCTTATTTATTAAGCACCATCTTAGTCACAAGGCAGCTGTATCCTGACACCAATATTATAATGGTATCAATACCTTAAGAGCCAAAACAGCCACGTTCCACAAAATCCGGTCATTTTATTTTATAAAGGTGATCCTGTAATTGACTTACAATTGGAGGGGGCAGTATTGGCTAAACACACTGCCTTTCTGAAAAGCAGCCCACCACTAATACTACACTTTTTACATTTCTTGGTATCTTATAATAGTAACTGTTTTATTTACAAGTTTTAAGTTTGGCAACACTGAAGAGAATTTGCTATTCATTCCATTCTCTCATGAGACCAACAAAATCTTAGGCAGCACAATAACAATTTTTCAAAGGAACAAGGGTTCTAGCAACAAGGTCCCTACTGCTCTCTAAAAACTACTCTTTCCTATGTTGCTCTGAAATGTTCCAAAATGCACCTAAAGCGAAGTGCATTTTTCACATGTTCAGGATGATTCGCTGTTTGGCTTTCCTGTTTTGTAGCATACACAGAAATCTTGGAATGCCATAACAGGAAAGGCACTTTCTCACTTGCCACTGGAGAAAGATTTCATTTCTGCCAGGGTATACAAGAGGAATATTTGCACAATAATTTAAAATTTTCCTGAGGTGGAGGAAAATTTGCGTCCCAAGCTGCAAACGCTGAAGAAAGATTTATTTTGCTTTCAGGTAAGATTAACGGAGGGACGCGGGTGGCGCTGTGGGTTAAAGCCTCAGTGCCTAGGGCTTGCCGATCGAAAGGTCGGCGGTTCGAATCCCCGCGGCGGGGTGCGCTCCCGCTGTTCGGTCCCAGTGCCTGCCAACCTAGCAGTTCGAAAGCACCCCTGGGTGCAAGTAGATAAATAGGGACCGCTTACTAGCGGGAAGGTAAACGGCGTTTCCGTGTGCGGCTCTGGCTCGCCAGAGCAGCGATGTCACGCTGGCCACGTGACCCGGAAGTGTCTTCGGACAGCGCTGGCCCTTGGCCTCTTTGAGTGAGATGGGCGCACAACCCTAGAGTCTGTCAAGACTGGCCCGTATGGGCAGGGGTACCTTTACCTTTACTTAAGATTAACAGTGCTACAGCTGAGAACCTACTTGAAATGACTACCATTGTGTATATTTAAATGAAAGCTGTGAGAAGCCTGTTGCTGGATAGCAGAAGTGGGGAGCAAGTGGCCCACTGCCTAAGTTCCTGAGGTTGGGGGCACTTTGGGCACTTTCCTGTGTCAGCGAAGGGAGGCACCTAGGGATAAATCTGATGGTGAACCAGTGACTTTGTCTCTGAGGATGTGGAGGTGATAGCACTGGTATAAACGAAACCTTCCAGTTCTAGCATCTATGGGGGAGTACTCACATCCCGGCCCAGTCCCATGTCCCAGGATGTCAACTGAGCAAATAGCTGTACTTGCCCTGCTCTTCAAAATAAGATTGCAGGGGACATAGCAATTGCTGGAACATCTTAGCTTATGCATAGCCTTGCATCATATCTCTGCAATGCCTTGTGGCTTTGTAACCTGTAGACTCATGTTGGGTTGCTGTACTGACTTAAATAAAGCATTTAAAACTGCCTACTGTGGTGAGAGTTCAATTCCAAGTCATGCAGGGAGAGCCAAGAGTCCAAGGCATTGGTGCAACAGGCAGAAAAATCATGAAGTTGTCTTCCAAAACCATCAGCAGTTTGCAAGTGGTCTAGGTGGGTTGGTTGGGAACCACTGTTATATATAATATATTTGTAGTATGTGAGTATATCCTAGTTAATTTTGCTTGGGTGGCCATACTCAAAGAGTAGGCCCATGGAAATCAAGAGACTTTAAAATTAGTAATAATGTAAGTCCATTGATTTCAATACATTTACTTGGAAGAAAAAGAAAAGAAAACTATGTCTATACAGCAGTAAGGTCCACTGATCACCCAAGTAACTAGGGTTAGGATTCCAGCCTAAACTGGATACCACCCTTTGCTCTTATGTTGCTTACTACTGATTTTAATAATTGGTAGTTGTGCCCCCCCCCCAAAAAAAAACCCCTCTCTGTTGTGGCATATGCTTTGGCATACGCATTTTAAAATTTTATATCTTACAAAAATATATTTTATATTTTTTGCCCAACGTAGTCAAAGTGGCTTACAGTAATAAAGAGGGATGGGGAAATAAAGTTGCAATGATTAAAATGAGCAGTAAGCAAGATGCCAGTAAACAAAATAACTCTACAACATGAGTATCAGCCAGTCAAAATCAGGACTCTGAAAGGAAATGCCATCATTTTAGAACAGGCATCTCCAAATTCGGCCCTCCAGATGTTTTGGGACTACAACTCCCATCATCCCTAGCTAACAGGACCAGTGGTCTAGAAGATTAAAAAGAATCATCTCCTAGATCTTCCAAAAGTAAAACAAAGAGGAATAATTCCTTAGTTCTTAACGGAGGTCATTCTCCGGCCTGTGGGCAACAGCTGCATGTAGAGCTTTGAGGATGCTGCTGTGGTTGGGGACTTCTGTAAAAAGAAGGAGAACACTAGGGGGTGATATTACACTTAGTTTATGGTGGGATGGTGTTCTTAAAATCAGTCATTGTCCATTGGTGGCTGGTGCTTTACAAATAGCAACGAATTCAGTTTCAGTGCCTTATGAAAGAGGGGTTTTAGAATGTGTACAAATACATTTTGACTACAAATTCTCCAAAAGATATTGGCTATTAATTAAAGGGGAAGCAGATTGAAAAGATAAAAGAATTTCTTTTTTTTTTTTTTTCAATAATTTTTTATTAATAGGCCAATCACATCACATTGTTCAAATCACATTAATTCCAAATTATACAGCCAAATTTTAAAATTTTTTGGGGGTACCCATATATCAAGCTCAGCACGAGTCCAAAATTCCAGATGACTCCAGACATCACTTATTTGCTGCTTTTATTCGACAGTTCCATCCAGTTCGATTCGGATAGATCTTTATTACCTTCTTTCTCTTCTTGTTGTTATCATTTATTCCTTTCTTTGCGGTCTCTGATGGTTTCCACAAACAGATTGAAGATTTAGCGTCTCTGTGTGGGTATGCTCTGCCAAACTCATATTATTCAGGAGCGACCTCTGTCAGCCTTCGGTCGGTCCATTATTTTTCCCAGGCTAGCCATAAATCAAACGATATCGGGGGCTCTGTCAGGTCCAACTTGCATTCCAGCCTTCTTTCTTTTTCAAATTCCTGAATCTCCTCCCCCTCGTCTGTTCTCCTGCTAGCCTGTCTTTGCGAGACGCCATGTTTTTTTAACTGCGTCATAAGAATTTTCCTCCTTCTCGCCTTTCAATCTTCTCGTATTGTAATCCTTTCCCCACACAGTTTTAAAGTTCTGTTTATGTTATTTAAAACGCGACGATCTTGTTTCTTTCTGGGGTGGAGGATTATTGTAATCATATCATGTGAAGGAATTTAAGAGGGTTTTTCCCTCCACCCCCCCTTCGTTCCAGCCTTACGTTCTCATGGTGGTAATTCATCAAGAGATTTACTTATCCATCCGTCGCTCCCGGTCACAGAGATGCATTAGTCAGCAGTCCTTATCTCGAGCCTTACTTGATATATGTGCTTCAGTCTTTCTTCCAATCCATTATCGCCAATTAGTCCAAATATAATTCCAGACTGAAGCAACCAGCACGCGCTGATTGGAATCGGCGTCGGGAAGATCTGAATCCATCGAGGGCTTGTGCCAAGTGTTCCACACCCCCGTCTCTCGGATCAGGGGGTGCATTGAACACCGCTGGCAAGGGCAGGCCCCCCCATGCCCTTGGGGGGGTTTAGGAAGGCTGCCTACTTCCCATAGCAGCCCCTTAATACCTCGTATGGGTCAGAGAGATGTTATTGTCGGCCATCTTCCAACGCGCCACCTAGTGGCCCCGAAAAGATAAAAGAATTTCAGGGTGGGGGCATGAAGTGAGGGAAAAGATGGAGGTTTCTTGAAGCTAGTGGCTGGACAAATGAGAATCTTACTCTCCTGAACTTCCATCCGTAGTATCTTCATAAGATTTACAGTCTTTGAGGGTGTAAGACACAACAAATAACCCCCTTGATCTGCATTCTACTTTTGGGTGGAAACTGCCCAAAATTGAAGAGCTTTGAAGAAATTAAAAAGATGGGATTAACTTGATTAGAATTTCATCAACTGAATGCCGTCTTTGAAAAAGATAAAAGATTGCAGGGCTTTGATAATGAATTATCAAATCTGGAGAAAGATATACAATAATCAAAAGACACTATCTAAAATACATAGATTACTGATAGGCTGGCAATTGAAAGATGAAGAAATAAAAAATGGGATGAGAAAATGGGATCAGGACAGGCTATGTGATTGAACTTGATAAGTGGAAATAATTATGGACAAAAAAATATATAATTCACAGCTTGTTATTTAATAAGAGAGAATCTTATGAAAATGCAATACAGGTGGTACTTGACCCCTGTAAAGCTGGCAAAAATCAGTAAAACTCACAATAATGTGTTGGAGGTGCAAAAATCAAGTAGGAACCTTCTATCACATGTGGTGGGCATGCCCAGAAATTTAAAAATTCTGGGACATGACCTATGAAGAGTTGAAGAAATTATTAAGAAGTACATTTTGTAAAAAACCCGAAGCATTTCTCTTGGGAATTTTGACAAACAATTTCCCCAAAGAAAAAATAAGACTATTTCTCTATGCTACGTCAGCAGCAAGAGTATTGGTGGCTAAATATTGGAAGGAGGAACACATACCCACCCAAGAGGAATGGTTGTGTAAACTGAGTGAGTACTTGCAACTCACGAAGCTGACAGATATCATAAGAGACAAGTCAAATAAGACCGTTAAGAAAGAATGGGAGTACCTAAATAAATATCTGATGAGCCAAGGTTCAGCAGTGAAGACTTGGTTGTGTCTAGAATAACTCTGCAAAGGTAAAAAGCTCCCTGATACCAAGATGAGGGATGTACTGAAATACAGATAAGCGGGTTTTAATTAGGAATAATGAACTGTTGTGAGACTAATGGAAGTCTTAAGAGCAAAAGAATATGAATACCTAAGAAGTGTCAGCTTCATAGGAAAATAGACAATATGTAAGAGGCAATTGTTTAAAATATATGTGTTTGGTTTGCAAAGTCTTAGCTTAATAATGAAGGAATTTTTCTTTTTCTTTTCTCTTTTTTGTAATCTTTTTTTAAAAAAAATCCCCTTTTTCATGTTTGTAAGTTTTGATTTGTATGTATTTGCAAAATACCGGTAACTCAAAAAGAAATAAAGATTTACAGTCTTTAAGGGTATAGGACACAACAAATAACCCACTTGTTCTGCATTCCACTTTCCGGTGGAAATAGATGTGGACTGTGTCCTTACAAGTCATTTAATCATTTAATGATACCATATATTTTTCAGAAGCAGCAATATTTCATATTTGGAAATAATCCTTTTTCTCCAGTCTGAGTTAGGGGGGAAAATCATACTGAACAAGCTCTTGGAGATTTAGTTTGACTATACTCAACTACCTTGATTTTCATTGCACTAGTAAAATAGTGATTACTGGAAAAGACTCCTTCAGCTTACCTATTGCTTGATCAAAGAACCACAAGCCTAGAGATCACCCATTCATAAATTGTGCATGAGCCTGTGCTCCCCATCTGACACCTGTACAGGGAGTAAAGTGACTCTTCAGAGAACACTTTTGTCAAGGGAGCATTCAGCATGCCTTCACCTGTGTTTGCAAGGACAAAATGCTCCATTCAGGGCTTATGCCAGAGGTCAGTAGCATTAAAACATAGGAAGCTACCGTATACCAAAGCAGGCCATTGATCCATGTAGCTCATCAATATCTGCACTGACCAGCAGTGGCTCTCCACTGTTTCATACTGCGAACTTCACACATCCACCTGGAGATGCTGAGGACTGAACCTCCTACATGCACAGCAGATGCTGTATCTCTTAGCTGCAGCCTTTTTCTTGCCCTACCCCATGTTCCAGTATGGAACCCAATGCAAATCCCCACAGCCTTTTAGCCCTGCTCTCCTCCTCCTCGATGTTCTTGCTTGTTCACTTGCCATCGCTGAGTGACCAAATGATGAGAGGAGTAACTTGCACACACCTTGCTCACCTTTTCTCTTTCCCTCACTTTCTCAGAGGTGGTTCTTTCTGGGGCTAGAGGGACTGGCAAGTGAATCGATAGCCGGAGGACAGCAGACAACTTTGCCCAGGGGACCTTCAAAACCAGGAACTGGCACTTCCTACATTTAAAGTTACCATTTCAGTGCTGTCATGTGTGGTTTCAAACTGATCCAAGCTCAATGCACTTTCTCTCATGCGTTATACCAACCCTGTAGCACAGTCCAACTCAGGCCACATGCCCACCCTAAATTTAAAGCACTGTGATATCACTTTAAGCAGTCATGGCTTCCTCCAAAGAATCCTGGGAACTGTAGTTTGTTAAGGGTACAGAATTGTTAGAAGCTGCAATGGCCAGAGTTCCTTGTGAAAGGATTACCTAATTATTAAACCACTCTGGGAATTGTAGCTTGGAAGAGATAGGGGTCTTCTAACAACTATCAACACTCTTAGCTCCCAGTATTATTTGGAGGAAGCCATTACTGTTTTAAATGGTATGAGACTGTGAATTCACGTACAGTAGTACCTCGGGTTACAAATGCTTTAGGTTACAAACTCTGGTAACCCTTAGTACCTCGGGTTGCAAACTTTGTCCCAGGATGAGAACAGAAATGGTGACCCAGCAGCGCAGCGGCAACGAAAGGCCCCATTAGCGAAAGTGTGCCTGGTTAAGAATGGTTTCGGGTTAAGAACAGACCTCCAGAATGTGGTCTTTCTGTGATAATGTAGCACTTCATGAAGAATGATGGTCACTCCTGTGATGAAGTGTTTCAGCTCCTGGTGTTAAGCCAGTGGGTGGTCCCAACCTCTGAATTGCTCCCTGGAAGCCAAGTCACGGAAGAAAGGAAATGCCCTGCCCCCTATATTTAGGAAATCAGAATGTGGCCCCTTTTCACGGTGGTGGGCTTTGGTGTCTCAAATTTCAGCAGTGCCCTGAGCAATGCTAATATCCAGACCTCCACCTCTCAAACTTTGTTCTACAGCATTGTTGTGGCACCCCTGCAGCGCAGCACCCAAGGCATTTTCAGCATTTGATGTAAGAATACCTGATCCCCAACTCTACTCTTAACGCACCTGGAACGGTCAAGGACAGCTTTCCAAGGAGCGTGTGTGGATTTGGCATCTTAACATTTAACATAGTAAATTGTAACTATGAAGGACAGGTCTCTTAACTGGTGTTCTGCAAATAACAGTGTTTACTAACTCTGAAAAGGGAGTTCAAGAGATATTTATTTTGATGGTTTCAGGCAGTGATAGGCAGGGAATACCCCTTGAATGAAAAAAAAATGGCCTTGTTACGCTAGTATTTTAGGAGAGCGCTGATTAGTAAGTCAACATTTGCTGGAGGTAGATGGATTTTTACTCTGATCCATCAGGGCTCTCCTTATATCCGTACAGAGAAAACATGTCTACTCAAGAGTAAGTTACACTGAGTTCAATGGCACTTGCTTACTCCCAGGGTAGGGCTTTGCTTCCATAAAAGTAATAAACCTTAAGTGCTTATCTTTGGAGGCAGGAGGTAGAGGTTGAACAGCAGAAATGGAAAGCGTTGAGCTGTTTTATGCAGTCTGATAGAGGGTTTTGTTGGTTTATTTTATTAGTAACTCACTTACCTGTCAAGTTTCCTTGTCAACACATGAATATCAAAGTACAGAGCAAATGATGAGCTAAGACAACAATTCAAAACAATATATAAAAAAGAAAACAATGCTACTGCAGGAGAACAAGAGAAGACTGCAGAGATGTTTAAAAGGTGGTCACATGAAAAGTCTGGATGAATAAAATGTTTTCCACCCACTGCCAATGGGTCTCATTTACTAAGATTTCTTTCTCCAAGTCCTAGCTCTGTCCAGATGTGAAGTGGCTCTCTCCCACTTTTTTTTTTTTTTTTTTTTGCTGTCAAGTTTAGTAGGAAATCTATACAGTAACAGTGAGAATGTTTATTGTAGAAGGGGAACTTTTGCCCTCTGAAGTCACCTCCTACTAGTCACCAGTAGATTTCTGATATTCTATCACAGGAAATTCCTGGTGGCCCACAAAAGCTGTCCCCTGAGTGCAGCTGCTGGTCTGAAAAGTCCTGTGCTCATATCGCAACCGTGGAGGCTCCGCCATGTCCATACTGGGATGGAGCACCTGTGCCTTGCAAAATCCAAACCGTATCTTTTCTCAGACAATGTTAAAATGAACTATAGAAGGGACAAAGGTCAAGTGAGTCCTTATTGTGCTGAACTTCATTGAAAACAAAAAAAGGAATGTATAAGAGGATGTGCTTTGTCTCCTATAAAGTACTATAGGATTATATTTAGGCTTCATGTCTTTGAAGAACAGGGTAACTCAACTGTATAATTGCTGTTCTTGGTTCTAGTGAGGAAGTTATAAGTCAGTGGAACCAGAGCAGGAAAAATTAGGTGATGACACATAATAGTTTAGAGACAGGGCCTTGTTCTTAATAATCAATTTAGCACTTTGAGCTTACAGCCTTTAGTTTCTACATCCTGCAGAACAACAACAACTACTACACATAGCAAACATAGGCTGTGTATCAGCTTTTTCTCAATTTGTTTGGCTCAAAGCTGGTTTTGGGGAAAACACCCCAAGAAGCAGTATTTCATAAGAAATGACAGGAAAGATATGTATTGTGATTAATGCTAGGTATACACCACTTCCCAAACCAGAGGTTGGTGCACATTGGATGCAGAGTAAACAGGAGTGTGTAACTAGCTCAAGTTGGAGGCACACTCATTTGCTTGAGGACACACAATGAGCACATCGCCTAGCAGTGTTTGCTTAGTTTCCCAGCTATACAACTATTTCAAGTGGTGTTCATTTAATGAAAGCAGCACACACCCAATGAAGTGAAGAGCCATCTGAAGTCATTCCAGCACTCAGCTGGTTTAACACAATGTATTATATAACTGGAATCTGCAATGAAATGGTTCAGTACAGTGTGCTCCTATTCACCACTCCATGCAATACATACATCATTTTATTTGCATGCTGCTTTTTCATAGTTCAAATGATGCTCAAACCATGTTACAGTCATTCAGCCATATTCCTCCCCATGATGCTCCCTTCCATTCCATCCCCTCCCCATTTTATATTCCCCCTGCCCACACGCATCAGTCAATCAATATTCTGTGGTAACTGTACATGACTAGTGCTCAATTGGCTCCTTTTACAGGTTTTCCCTTCTTAGAGCTTTTTGTTTCATAAATATTTTTTTGTACTTCTGCAAACCTAGGTTTCCCACCTCATCTGTTTATGTAGTCTCTTACACATGTTTGATGTAGTTTGGGCTACATAAACAATGACACTCAAACTTGAGCACCAGGAATAGAAGGAATGGCGTGCTTGATATTGTAAATGGGGGTCCTAGTGTCCTTGGTCTCCATGCATGCACAAAAACTCTCTAGGTCCACTTCACCTATTTGCTTCCACTAGACCAGGGATGGGTAACCTGTGCTAGATGCTCGCAACCTTGTTGAGTTAGAAGACCCATAACAGTTATGTTCTATGGGTGGCCTCCAGTTTTATGCTGGTGTTGCTTCTCTTCCCTGTACAGTCTCTTGGAATCTGGACTGTATGTATTTCCACCTGTGTCACAGTATCACTCAAGTCAGCCAGCTAGGATTGACTTTGTTGCAATGGATAAAATCTGGAGACGCTCTTGTTTTTGCTGCTGCAGATTAATATGCCTACTCCTCTTGCAGAGTTTAGGCACGGGAGGCTGTCAGGGATTTTATTTTTTAATAATAATTACACAACACAATGCCATACAATATACAGGATGCAAATATCCCAAGGCACCTTACACAATGACTCTAACCAAAAAAAACCCCCATTAAAGGAACAAAATAAAATGCTCACATTGTGAAAGCCATACAGCCAAATAAATAAATAAATAAAACAGTCTGTCTTTATCACACTGTAGAGAGTTTCCTGGGAAAATCTTTCCCGGGGAGATGGAAGTGGCTTTATATTTCATGTATTGAACTACATCGAAAAATCCTCAGAGCATGTAGCCCAGGATTGCTCCACACTATGATAAAATTACTATGTGGAAGTCACATCTATGTAGAAAGTTTAATGACTCACACATGTAGACTGACAAGTGTGATGGTTCTAAATATACATCAGTGCTGCCTACATTGTATGCACTGGGTAGTTCCAGCTAATTGCATGTGCACAATTTATTTGCATTTACAGTACATTTTACATTCTATTTTTATCTTGTCCTTCCTCCAGAGAGCGGTGTACAAAATCCTCTTTTTCCTCCCATTTTATCATACCAGCAAACATATAGGATAGGTTAAGTTGAAAGAGAGTGACTGTCCCAATGTCAGTTCAGCAGGGTTTTGAACCAGGGTCTTCTCAGTCCTAATTCAAAACTCCAAATGACTTCATTACACTGACATGGAGGATCATAATATAAGAATGTTTTTGCTTTTGTGGGAGATCATATGGATAACAAAATGAAAGGTGATATGATGCCTGTGGCTTGCTTAATACAGTGTCTCACCACATTATAAAAATAAAAAAGAACTCTCAACATATGTCAGACAAAGACATTTGATTTTATCCATAACAGAGGCTGCTTGAAGTTGTGGGACATGTGTCTTATGAGTTTCTGCTCTAATAGCCTGTTTTAAAGATACCTCGATGTTGTTAACATAAGCCCTGGTCATCTTAGAAAGAAAGAAAAAAAGGTAAATGTAGAAACCTACCTCATACCAAGTCAGATCATCAAGCTCTGTATTCTCTACACTGACTGGTAGTAAAATCCCCAGGGTTTCAGACAGGAGTTTTTCCTAGCCCTAACCAGAGATACTAGGAATTGGGCCTATGGAAGCATACTCAGAAGTAACCCCATAGAGTTCAGGGCATAGGATTGCAGCCACAGCCGCATGAGGAGGCTCAAAGGAACTTACAGTCAAAATCCATCCTTGGGCATGTCTTTTGGCAACCTGTCAATTTCTATCTGGTTTCTGCACAGCTCCTTCAGTTCACAACAATTCATGGAAATTAATAAACTTCTTTATTGGAAAAGGTCACCGGCAAATAGGGACAATTTGTCTCCCAGCTTTCAAGGACAATGCTCAAGGATCAGCTTATAGAGTACACAACTGCTTCTACAATGATTTTACTGAATATTCTAATTACATTTTTTTGGTACTTTATTAATAGAAATCTGTTTTTCAATTGTTCTATGAGTTGCTTTGGGAGACCTAGAGGGGAAAAAACAGCGTAGAAATTCCTAAATAATTTTTCTTTCCCCCAGCTATGCCACAGTAAGCCAGTTGAACGGTTGTTTATCTACGCTGGACCATCACGAATTGCCATGCATGTAACAAAAAAATTAGGAGCCAGACACAGAGTCAACATTTTGCTACTAAGGTGTATCCCTTGCATTGAGTTCTACAAATGCTGAAGTGTTTTCTAGACTTTATGCAAAGCTGCCATTGAAAATACATGCAAAGGCACTATGAGGATGCCTATTAACTGCAGCAGCCATTTACCTCCATTACAGTCATGTGGTCAGGTTGACAGTATATACAAAGCTGAGACGATAAGGAAAAAAGATTAGGAGTAAACTATAATAATTGACAGCAACATCCTGCCCCTCAGGCAGAATAACCGTGAAAAGTATTTCAAAAACTCGGGAGAGGTGAGAGTTTGCATCTTGCTTTGACACCTAACATTGCTTTCTGCAGGAAGGACGAAACACATCTGGAATGCAGCTAAGAGGCTAAGTATGCTGAGAATGTCTCTGACACAATATTATGTCCAAAACTTATTTACTATGATGAAATGGAAGGTATGTTCTTTGTCCCTTAAGTTAATGTTTAAGAAAATAAACACTCTTGCAAATAGAGCTCATAAATAGAACCCAAATTTCATGAGCATGTGTATATATTAATTATGAAATCAAAACCAAATTTGGTTTGATGAAATTGTTAGGGCACTTACACAGTCACTCATGCACCAGAAAGAATGGAAAGTGCAGGTTAAGGCCATCAACTTGACATCTGCCACATCAGCAGTAAGCATGTGTACAGTCACACATATTATGATTGCACAGACCTTAGGCCTGTGCATGTGCATTTTAGCTTGGCAGTCAGAACTAACCTATGCAGGATGGGAAGAACACTGAATCTCAGCAGAGAACTGGAGCAGTGGGCATGTACCTTTTCATGGCTTTTCATGTATGTGCTCATTTCAGTTAGGGAGGCTCCAATTCTGCAGATCTTGGGCTTCCTCTGGACGGTACCTATTTATACATAAATAAATAAAAGTGTGGCTTTATTAGTGTGGCTACCAAGTCCTGTGTTATGGTGTTTGGTGTTTTATTGTTTTATGTACTACAGTGATACGTCACCATATAAAATCACACAAAACAGCCAAAAGCAGAATAAATTGGGGGGGGGGGTGTCAAAGATTTATCATATACATTTAAAGCATATTACAGTGGTACCTTGGGTTACAGACGCTTCAGGTTACAGACTCTGCTAACCCAGAAATAGTACCTCGGGTTAAGAGCTTTGCTTCAGGATGAGAACAGAAATCGTGCTCCGGCAGCGCGGCGGCAGCGGGACGCCCCATTAGCTAAAGTGGTACCTCAGGTTAAGAACAGTTTCAGGTTAAGAACGGACCTCCAGAATGAATTAAGTTCTTAACCCGAGGTACCACTGTATATTGTTTCCTTTTCTCATTATATTTCTTCTGTAAACCACTTTGGAATGTTTTCTGATGAAAAACTGTATATGACACTATACTGGATGCCAATATGCTACCTGGTCAGATTGAAGGTGTTTGTCATACTATACAGAACTCTAAACAATTTGTGACCAGCTTACTTGAGGAACCACCTTGCCCCATATTTTCCTGCCTGACTATTATGGTTAGCAAACAGAGGAACTTTTAACTTTGTCTCACAATGCCACTGTGGCACCACCAATGTTATGGAACCCCCTTCCAATATATTAATGCAAAGTATTAATTTTTAGATGCATGCTAAAAAAAGTTTTTTTAATCAAGCTTTTTGTGAAGTGTGATTGGCTTTGTATTGTTGCATACTTTGGGAAATGGGCATGCACCCCCTCTTGAGCAAGTAATACAAAGCACCTTTTTAAACAAACACTTATTTTAGAATCTTGTTATAACATATAGAATGACAATCTGATCTGAGACCTCTTGAAGTGGGATCCCAATGGACTGTTCTGATTTGGAACAGCAAACAGTGAAAACACTTCTTTATTGCTACTATATTCATTACTAAAAGGAAGAATAAATAAAGCACACAACTACCATAAATTTTCATACTTTCTAGTGCCAAGCTATTTTAAGGCTGCAAATTGAAAGTGAATTGTCTGCAAGTTCACGTATTGATGATTAACGCAAGGAATGCGGAGACTAAAAATATCAAAATATAGTAGCTCTGTTAGGATGAGACATACTGTATGTTGGACTAGGTTTGGTTAGCAAATGATCTCTCTAATATGTAAGCAGTGAATACAAACAGAGAGTCAGACCAACTTGTTTGAACAGTGTACTCTCTGCCTTAATTTTTCAATTATAAACTCCTGTACAAAGAATTTTAGCTATGAACATAGGAATCTTAACCTGAAACCCAAGAGAGAGGATGGATTTAGGCTTATATCAGGCCTAAAATATGAGAAAACGTTTGCAGTCTGTGGACTACATTTCCATCTGGTCAACCTTTGGTCAAGTGCTGGATGAGACCGTAAGCAAAAACGGACAGAGCAATGGATGTAAATTTTATTGTGGTACAGTAGAAAAGTTTCTGTACACACTCACACTCCCTCCCTTCCTTCCAGGCAACCATGAGGGATTATTAGAGTTCTTTGACACATTTCAGCCAGGAAAAACACTCAAGAAGGGAGCAAAGTGGGAATAGCTCAGGAGGAGGTGTAGTGTAAGGAAGAGTCCTGAGGATCAGTCATAGGACCACGTTTTGATTCCTCTCCTGAAGTTACCCACCCCTGGTTCATATGGATTGGTTATAAAAGACTGATATAACTATTTGCAAATAAGATGTCGTGTGTTGATGGAGAGAAGAGAAAGAGATCAGACTTCCCTTCCTACGTGATATGTACTCTTTAAGGATCCCCTGCCCCAGGACAACTGTAATTTAGCATTAAAAAACAAGATGTGTAGATTCATGCTGCATGCTAGCAAAAGTCTAGTTTGGTCCGAATTCAGAGAGCCATGAAACGTCAGAGCCAGTGCAAACTTTTGAGCACAGACACTGTGTGCTGGTGATTGTCTGTCCTCATCAACAGTATAGCTGCAGCGTTTTGGAAGGTAGGCAGATTTAGCATGAAAAATACTAACAGATAATAGTTGGTCTTTTTCATAGAATCATAGAGTTGGAAGAGACCACAAGGGCCATCGAGTCCAACCCCCTGCCAAGCAGGAAACACCATCAGACCACTCCTGACATATGGTTGTCAAGCCTCTGCTTAAAGACCTCCAAAGAAGGAGACTCCACCACACTCCTTGGCAGCAAATTCCACTGTCAAACAGCTCTTACTGTCAGGAAGTTCTTCCTAATGTTTAGGTGGAATCTTCTTTCTTGTAGTTTGGATCCATTGCTCCGTGTCCGCTTCTCTGGAGCAGCAGAAAACAACCTTTCTCCCTCTTCTATGTGACATCCTTTTATATATTTGAACATGGCTATCATATCACCCCTTAACCTCCTCTTCTCCAGGCTAAACATGCCCAGCTCCCTTAGCCGTTCCTCATAAGGCATCATTTCCAGGCCTTTGACCATTTTGGTTGCCCTCCTCTGGACACGTTCCAGTTTGTCAGTGTCCTTCTTGAACTGTGGTGCCCAGAACTGGACACAGTACTCCAGGTGAGGTCTGACCAGAGCAGAATACAGTGGCACTATTACTTCCCTTGATCTAGATGCTATACTCCTATTGATGCAGCCCAGAATTGCATTGGCTTTTTTAGCTGCCGCATCACACTGTTGGCTCATGTCAAGTTTGTGGTCAACCAAGACTCCTAGATCCTTTTCACATGTACTGCTCTCAAGCCAGGTGTCACCCATCTTGTATTTGTGCCTCTCATTTTTTTTTGCCCAAGTGCAATACTTTACATTTCTCCCTGTTAAAATTCATCTTGTTTGTTTTTGCCCAGTTCTCTAATCTGTCAAGGCCGTTTTGAAGTGTGATCCTGTCCTCTGGGGTGTTAGCCACCCCTCCCAGTTTGGTGTCATCTGCAAATTTGATCAGGATGCCCTTGAGTCCATCATCCAAGTCGTTGATAAAGATGTTGAAAAAATAAATATTAGAAACTTGTGCATTACCTTTCACTGTGGTTACCTCTGTCAGGTAAAAAAGTCCTAACAGGGTGCAGGACTTCAAATGGGAAATATAAGGTGTGCTCCCATTTTTTGTAAAAACAGCAAGAAAGAAAGAAAGAAGTTTGGCTGGTAAGCAGAAGTCTGAAGCAGCAGAGGGAAAGGGAGAGAGAGAGAGAGAGAGAGAGAGAGAGAGAGAGAGAGAGAGAGAGAGAGGATGTATCAGAAAAGACCTCGGCACCTTAAAATGCTGCAACTGGTCCTGCCAATCAGCCATCCATTTATTCCAGCCAGACTCCCCTAAAGTCTAGCCAACACTCACAATTGGGGAAATGATAAAGAGCAACTCCCTTCAGCAGTTGTCTAGCAAGATACATCCTGAACACCTATGTGGAAGTTTCGTGGCCCCTCCCTCTCAAACCATCTGAATTTTTTTGACATATTCCAGCAAACTTAAGAGGGGCCATTGATAGGCAGATGTCCCTTCCTCCTCAATAATTTTATATGGGTTCCAACTGTGGTATATATCCTAAAGAGATCAAACCATTTTAAGATGCTAATGTTGGTGTTTCCAGTGTTGCCTGTCATGCAAATATTCCTATCAGGCTATCCATTTCCATTTAGCTGACGGCAACATTTGTTAAGGCATCAGGACACTGACAGTGGCAGATGTATTGTGGACAGTATGCCCCTTAACCCTAGCTCCTCAGAAAGGGCCTCGAGATTCATGATGACTTGTCTCTCTCCAGTTCAAGTTCACAATGATAAATCTAGCCTTTAAGACTTTTTACAAAAGGTGGGTGTGGTGTTGATAGCATTCATGATTAAGCGTTTTCCTGTGTCAAATATAGCCTGTAATATACTACAAACAGACCCTTGATTTTTATACAAACTGATCTGGCTGCTATCAGACCCTGTGATATTTTATACTAATACTTAAAATAAATCTCAACACAGGAAAGAAAGTACAGAATTATTGTTTTAAGCTAACTGCGGGAGCTTATCATCAAAGTGGCAGGGCTTCCATTGTATTCTGAGAAACTGCTCACTACCCTGGTTATAGGGGTTAGGTAGCATGTAAGAGACTGGAAATTCCCAACATATATTCCATGCGCTGCAGTTAACTCCTTTAAATAATAGTAGCAGTACTGTAATGTATGTACTCTAAAAAAAAAACCTCTTATCAAAAGCTACAAATTTGCAACTAAATCCTTCTTTTGAAACAATGAAACATCTTTTGTAGCCAACAATTCTGTAATCTATGAGAGACTGGGGAAGAACAATTTTTATGGGAAAGTGACATGAAAAAATAAGAGGAAGCCGTGTTGGTCCATTGGGTGGATGTGTGGGGAAATCAGGCGATGCTTTTATTAGGGCTAACCAAAATGTCACAAAACAGTGAGCAATAGTGACAGAATTATTCATCAGTGGGATGATAAGTAAAAACTAGGTGGGTGAAGGGGGCGGGAAGCTAGCTTGATGTTGAAGCCACAATGTCTACATTCCAGAGGTAGGAATGTAGGAGGAGAACTGCAATCATGATAGGATTTGACTCTACTTGGAGCTATGCAGATCTTCGGCTGCACTTAGGGAGGCTGAAAAAATGACACAAATAATGGCTGATCCCCCCACTTTGAAAATATCAGGAATTAATCAGATCCATCTCTAACCTGAAGGAAAAGCACAATTTTATTTTGAGATAGAATACAAGTGCGGGGGTGGGGGACATGGCAGTCCTCAGTCATTTAAAACAACAACAAATTGCATTATAATCTCAACTTCTTTTTTTACTAATCTTTACTAATAATTGAAGATGAATCCTGTTAAGACAGAGGTTTTAAGTATTCTGAGTTCTTGGATCTGCATGGTGGCAAAATGGCCTGTTTCGGTAGAGCTGTATTCTCCTGGAAAGAGAAGCTCCATAGCTGGGGTAGGGGTGGGGGTGGGGGTTATTCCTGGATCCAACATTGTCACCTTCAGCCAATAGGGTCTACCTTTATTCCTTAGCCTAAGCTTTGTTCACAGTTGTGATGATAAAATAGAACAACCTCATGTATACCACACTTTCTTGGGTAAAGAATGAGATGGGGGGAAAATGTGATAAATGCGTGATTAGGGTAGCAACCTCAGTTAAGCCGTACCTCCTGTGTACTCTATTAAAATTCAGTGCACTGTTTTACAGCTTATTTCAGTATAAAATAGGTTTGTGATTGATCAGCTATGAGGTTTTGGAGATTCAAGTTTCCTACTTAAATATTAATACATTGAGGAAAAGATATACCTCATGCCAGTGTGTGAATGGGTGCACAAAGGTGGATTTAGGTCCGGGTATTTGGCTCTGTAAGATTCTTGCTTGTACTAAATATAACACTAAAGGAATTCTGAACAATTCACACATTCTAAAGTCCACATTCCAAGTGGTCATTCCTGAAAAGTGATGTTGTAAATTGACTTTTTACTCATGTTGGCATTAATGAGGATCAAATAAGGTGAGTGTAACAATGCTGAAATCTGACATAAAAGGGAAATACACTGTGTAAGTTGTTGGGTTTTGTTTTAGATTGGGACAGAATGAGAAAGTGACAAAATAGCATTAGTAGACAGTAGGCTTATCATCAAATTTAAATCAGCGTGGCACCAGAGATCAGGATGAGACGTGATAAATGAGCTATGGATGGGACGTGAGAGACTGGTGTGACTCATAAGACTCACCAGAGCGAGTCTTTCCAAGCTCAGTCAGTCCCCACAAAATAAAAAGAGGTGGTGAAACTGTTCAAACCTTTTATGAAGAGTTTGCCAACCATCTTCAGCACTGCATATCTCATTTGTAGGGAGTCCTCCCTAATTGTTATCTTGGGCTAAGGTGGATTCTGTAATGCAATCACTGTTAATCATAACATGTAAAGCAAATGATGAGACAAAATCAAGATGTGAAGGAACTGCCATCGACGCATGAAGCAAGAGACAATTGGCTGAGACCTCAGAGCCCATGTCTGCCTTCTCAATATAAAAAGTAGTGATTATTCAGCCATGTGGTGCACAATCCCAGTTTGTGGCATGGATTTTAAAAGCCATGACTTCATGATGTTGAGCCTTGGCTCAAGGAGAATTTGGGACAATCTGACTGGGCTTTTAACTGGGTCTGTGCATTAGCAAATCCAAAGCCACCATAGTCTTATTTGTCTTCTCCGGCTGGGTCACAAGTTGCCTGAGGCTCTCATTTCAACTCATCTCTCCTCATAAAGTAGGCAAGGCAACCAGACGGTCAGCCTGATTGGAAGCCTCATGGCAGCTAAGTCACTAAGTCCAATGCAAATTATTTCCCATCCTCCATTACCCAGCTGCTTTGTAAGCTGCTGGGGGTGGGGGAATTAGAAGAAGTAGGTGTTCCAAGAGGCAGGTAGTGGAGGAGCCATAGCCTGCAGTGCCAGCACAATGCTTCATCAAGCTTAAGTCTCCACCCTAAGACTATGTACCCCTAAACAACCTGATGGGGACCAAAACAGCCAATCTTCTTTCCCCACCTTCACACATTACCTGAAACAATGCCCTAGCACAACTCCAGATTAGAAAATGGTAATTATACTGATAAATTGTTCACCAAGAAATGGTTTGAAGTTTTTTTTCTCAAAGGCATTGTTTGCAATCAGGCCAGTATCATTCCCATTGTGTGCTTGTGTACTGTTGCTGATAAAAACGTGCAGGCCAGGAAAAATGACCCTCCTCTCAAAGCATCTAAGTTTTGAAATGTTTATCATGCAGCCCTGGAGTCACATGCAACTCGTCAGACTATAATAAAACTCAAATCCTGTTAAAGCACTGCTGATTAGGATGGAGCTTAAAACTGTGCATTTAGCTTTTATAGGGGATTTAGGCCAAATCCTCAGCTCACCAGGAATTTTGCCACTGCTTCTGGCTTCAGCAGGAGCAGGTCTTAAATATTTGTTTTTCAGGGTTTGCTCTCTGAATCACAGCGGAGAAAAACAGCTAAAATTGAATATATGCAAATTCCACTGCAAAGATCCATTACAATCAGCTACAGTATTTACGATTGGAGGTGGGGAACCTGAGCATTCGTACATTAATGGAAACATTGCGCTCATTCTGAAGAGAAGAGGCACAATTCTGCAGTGGTAAATAAGTATAGAAAGATCTACCTGTGTACGTATGAAACCAAAAGCAGGTAAAATACTTAAACTGATGCCAAAGTTATGACACTTGGTCACTGCATCTGCATTTCTTATTCCACCAGGGACATGTTGAACTTAAATCAAATAGAAACAAGGGGTGGGGGGGTGGGTTGATTTTACTTGCATCTGAACTTAGCATTGCAGTTCAGTAAATGGAATAATAATAATAATAAAGGTAATAATAATAATAATTTTTATGATTTATACCCCATTCATTTGGATGGGTTTTCTTAGCCTCTCTGGATGGCTTCCAGCACATATAAAAACATAATAAAACATCAAACATTCTTCACATGAATACTTTGTATTATTAAAAGTTAAGGAGTCAAATAAGGATGTACTTCTCAATTATTTCCAAACAGGAAGGCTTGATCATTTAACTTACAAGCATTAACTGAAGGAAAGTTTCTCATGCCAGCCTCCTTCTGTAGTGACCTGAGCTTCCTCCCCCCACATCCAGAGAGGGCAGGCTGATGGTGATGAATGTTATATTATTTATCTTACCTTTCTTCCAAGAAGCTCAAGATGACAAACATGGTTGCCCTCTCTCCATTTTCTCCATACAACAACCCTGTGAGGTAGGCTAGCCGGAGAAACAGTGACTGGCCCAAGGTCATCCAGTGAATTTCATGGCCCAATGGGAATTTGAACCCTGGTCCACAGGAACTAGTCCAACCCTCTAGTCACAATGCCATACTGTGCAGGAAACTGTGGAGGAGGGGGAAATCACCCAAAATTGGGTGGAAGTCCACCTGATTTTGGAGGAGTCTTCCCTCCCATATCAGCATCTCAGCCCACATTATTCAGTATGGTCCCAGATGCTACAGAAATGCTTTTCAGGGGGTACATGGGTCTGTAGAAGAGGAGGTAAAGGTAAAGGGACCCCTGACCATTAGGTCCAGTCGTGGCTGACTCTGGGGTCGCGGTGCTCATCTCGCTTTATTGGCTGAGGGAGCAGGCGTACAGCTTCCGGGTCATGTGGCCAGCATGACTAAGCCGCTTCTGGTGAACCAGAGCAGCGCATGGAAATGCCGTTTACCTTCCCGCCAGAGTGGTACCTATTTATCTACTTGCACTTTGACATGCTTTCGAACTGCTAGGTTGGCAAGAGCAGGGACCGAGCAAAGGGAGCTCACCCCATTGCGGGGATTCGAACCACCGACCTTCTGATCAGCAAGTCCTAGGCTCTGTGGTTTAACCCACAGCGCTACCCACGTCCCATAGAAGGGGAGGAGAAGATGGAAAAAACGTGCCTTTAATGAGCATCCTTAAATTAACTTGTTTTAGGATCTAAGCCTGTGGTGAGTCCTCACCACAATTACAATCTTTCTTACCAATATTATTTTCAATTCTAGGACAAGAGAGCAGAGGGGCCTTGAAGTTGCCCATCAACAGCCCCTAGGCAGCAGACTGAGCAGGCAGCATGCCACCTGTTCACAGTCTTTCCCACCATGGTGAATGAATGTATTATATTTCTATTTACATTATAGTAATTATTTCTAAATTTGCATTTATACATGTAAATTAGCCTATGGGAATTTCATGCTAATCTGTGCTCTTTCTCTTTTGTTTTAAATGATGCATTTCCTCTTTTTTAAAGAATGTTCAAGTGCCCATCCTCCTTACCTTGGATTGCAAAATAATCTACTTACCTGGGATGGGATGGTTTCCACTGGCCAGTCACTTAAACATGGATTTTGACTCTTTTCCAACAAGTGAATCACAAGCTGTGTAGGCCTGCCTTCATTGAATAGTAATAACTGAAACACATGTTATAGGCAACCCATTAAGATATTGTGAGACATTTGTAGGATTTGGCACACAGACTGTAACTCCAGATGAGGATGAGAATTAAAAATGCATGGCGTTTTAACATCAAAACCATGCCAGGGCAAAAACACTCAGCTCCTAAATGCAGTATCTTTTCCTTTTTCATGGTTTTACTCCCTGCTCCATTAGGAGGCCAGCTTGCCTTTAGAAGAAATGAGCATCCTGTAAAAGGCAAACTCAACTTGTGATGATTCCTAGCCACTTAGCAAGCAGAAAGTCAAACCTGTGCATGACCATTCTACAACACAATCAAGTCAGCATGACAGCAAAAAATCAGCTTGGAGTGGAAGTAAACAAACATGTGACAGCAAATCATGTCATGAATTTTGCTAAATATAAATTAACACAATTCTGTCACAACTGTGAGAGAACTCTAATTGAGAATTGGGTGGCATATCCCAGGTTTCTCTTGTTTCTGTTCATTTTAGTGATATGAACCCACTCTAATTGGCAAAGGGAATGGTGAGGTGACAATCAAAATGATGGTTGTATCTTGTTAAGCTGTTTGAAAGTACCTCACTTCAGACATCTGGGATGGCCAGGCAGACAGCTATAGATGACCTGAGTTCAGTTGAAGAGTTCAGCTGTATTGATAATGATAGGAGCTTTGCCATAAAATTCAGTGGAATGTGATTTGAACAGAAGAAACTGTAATGCTTCTCCACCCTTTCCATTCCCCATAGTAAACATTTCAGTATTACTTCATATTTATTCAGCCCACAGTTAATTTGAGGCCCAAATCCATCCAAGGCCTAGTTCTCTTTGAAGTGATAAGTCTTCCTCTTGGCCAAAGTATTTCAGGCTGCATGCCAGAGCCTTCCATGGCTGAATGATCCCCTTCACACAAACAAACCAACAAACCAAAAACCCTCCACAGAGAAAATGTCTTCCCTGTATTCTAGTCTAACCACCTTTCTGACATACTAGCTGCTTTATTTGTAGTATTTTTATTTTATGAGGAACATTTCTTTGCATGAGCCCTCATTGATGGCCTAAAATTGTTCAGCTAGACCCAGATTTACAGAATTAGTAAGTGGCCAACCTCAGGATGCTGAAAGGCTGAAAAGTCTATATTTCATAACTTCACAGCCATGAAATAGCATATAGCAGTGGTTCCCAAACTTTCCCCACCATGGATCACTTGAAATTTGCTAAGTGGACCACTTAATGGTTTTCTGCCTGTTGTAGCAATTGCAGTTCACTGAGCTAGATGCTGCATGATTTTGAATCGGTTTTTTTACACACCATGAACCACCTGAAAACGCAGAGACCACATGCGGTTCACAGACCACTGCTTGGGAACTCCTGGTGTGCAGAACAGAGAGAGGGCTGTTCTGTGCACTTCATTCAGTTTTTCAAATTGGTGAGGGGGGCTGTTAATGAAATTCCTTGACTCTCTCCAGTTCTAGCCAAATCATGCACCCTCCCATAACCTTTTAAAAACAGCACATTAAGCCAAGCCTGCTTCAGACATCCTGTAACACAGTACAGTTCTTTGAAAATGGAGTGAAGCAAATTTAAAAATTTGCCTCTCTTTCTCTCTGCCTCTTTCTCTCTACCACCCTCTCCCCACAAACACATATGAATTTTCAGCTCTGCATCTCTAGAATACCCACACTAAAGATAACATTAGTTACAATTTATCTTTCTTAGGCCTGCCCCAGTTTTTATCCACACTGCAGAGTATACAGATTAAAAGTCCATTTCATATCGCAACTCTCACCTTCTCAGTAGCAGATGAAACAAGCTGATCTCTTCAATCCTTAATTTAAATAGCATTTTGTGATATTTGTAAGAACCAGGTAGAGCATGTCACTATTGTTCCCACAAATGCCTTTCTTTTAAATAGCAATTCTGAACAAATCACAGTGCATGAAACACATGGTGCAATCAAGTAAAGGTCCCTTTGGCTGTTTAAATCTGTTTTTACTCCCCCAAACTGGATAATCTCATATGGATGTCCATCAACCATAGCATCAGAAGCTGTAATTTCCCGACACTTCCAAGAAAAACAGATAATTCCAAAAGTGACTTTCCAAATTTGTAAAATATCTTTAAAAAAATAAATCAGAGATTTGTGTAGATTCATGCTTTCTAGGATTAAATAGAACCGACTCTGCGGAGGTGGGAAAACAAGAAAGAAAGTGGATGAAGTTGTTGGTTTCATGCTAGAAGAAGTGTCCACTCTCATTCAAGCCTGCAAGCAGATGAGCATCCAAGTAGAATTGAAGAAGGGATATTCTAGTCCGTGTAGCTGGAGAGGACACCAAAAATGCAAAGGGGGTCTGAAACACGGGTATTTAATGCACTGATCTCTGTTGCCATCACAATGAGGCATTGTTGGGCATAGGATCTGCTAAACAATGAGTCCTTGATAGGACATAATACCTATTCAGCTTCACACAACTTGCCCTTAAAAAACATCCTCAGCTCAAATTTACCTTTGTTGCACACAATGAAACTAACTAAGTGACAGACTACTGCTGCATTCATTCATCTGTTTTATTTAGTTCCTTGATGGGCTTACCTGTCCTGTCCTGGAAAAACTAACCCTCAACATAGGCCTTAAAAATCAATGATCTTGCCAAGTTCTCAATTTTGAAATCTTTACGAATTGCACCACTGATTTGGAGAAAATATAGCACTGTTAAGAGGCAAATGAATTCTGCGAATTTAACTTCTTCCTTCACCTGTATGATACCTACGGTATATGATTATATGACACGAGACAGTCAGCCCTGCTGGAAATATTTTGAAATTGCAAATAGATAAACAAATTCTTAAAGCAGGGAGTTTAAAGTACAGGCTATTCATTGTATAGTGGGATTCAGAAAACCATATGCTACTAGCAATGCATTTTTATAGAATTCTAAATGCAGATAAATCAGCCAAAACAAATGACTGTGCATCTTTACAGTGGTACTTAAATTTTGCAACATTAAATTTTCTCTACAACATGTGCCACTTGGACATGAGGAGCTGGATGCAGAAGAAGACAAGGAGAACTCTGCTTGTACGCCGTGGTTTTCCTGACTACTGAGCCCACACTGCAGTTCTCTGAAGCAACCTCCTCCCCCACCATCCGAAAGCAATTGCCAAGGGCCAAGCAACCATCAAGAATGGTAAATGGTGGAGCAGAGTCCTGCCGGAGAACAAATAAATCAGGAGGATTTGATGGGATATCCTTATGCAAGGGAAACTGTCTTTCCACACTGACATAACTTCTCTGCCTCCAAGTTGATGGACTTATTTATTTATTTATTTGTTTATTTTAAATATTTCAAACAAACAGCCTGTTTAGAAAGGACATTATCTGAGTGTCTTTAAAGTGCCACAGGACTATTTTTCTGTCTTTTTGGAGAAATGATTAAATCAGTTTTCACAATGCTGTCTCTTGGATCAATACTCCTTTGGCTTGGATATATCAAGTCAGAGTTCTCTTATAATTTTAAAACAGTTTCCATTATGAATTTATTAGAGTAACTTTTTTGGCTACTCCAAGCGTCAATGCGAATTACATAATCTCTCTGCTTTCTAAATCTTGATAAATTTCAATATTGGTATCTTAATTTTGAGAGTGTTGTTGTAGGATCACAACCAGAATCCCCATAAGTTATGATGTGAATTCATGCTGGCATGTTGATACCATCATTTGTACTTTGATGAATTTTCTTTGTATTGTTTGCCATACTGAGTAACCTGTGGAACATGTGGAATATAAATATTCTTATTTATGAATGAATATACAAATGAATGAATGAATATACTAGTTGAAGGACCCTTACAATGATGGAATACTACCAGAATATGAGGAAGGTAGAATCTGAGACATAGTGGAAGAAAAGCATGGTTTAATCAAATTTCTGTGATCCTTTTTGATTTACCCACACTGTCTGTGTTGATGGAATGTTACCACTTACAAAATAGGTGGTATAAATCAACACACATGTATTGGAGTAGATAGAGAACCCCAGATGCTGCCACCCCCAGCTGGTGATAACATGGTCTGCTCTAAAAATACACAGCTAGTAAAAGCAAGCAGCTAAATAGCAAGCAGTTATGGCTGAATGGAATGAATCAGGTCTGGCCGTTATCGGAATGAAACCATTCATCTATATCCCCATCACTCTAATTGGCATCCTAGATGTCGGTCAACTACATCTCCCATCATTCCTGACCATTGGCCTTGCTCACTGGGGATTTTTGTTGGTCAGAACATATGATTCTCTTGACTACAGTCCTTCCCCATTCTTCCTACTGGGATGGACCCTTGAGCTCCAGCCCTGTCATATTCTGATTGCCCTGCTTGGATGACCAACGTGTGAAATGGGGAGCCTATTGTATTTGTGCAGGTCCCCCATGCACTTTAGGGCCCTGATTTTCCAGTGTTGTAAAACTCACTAGAGCTAGTAAGCTCATCCTCAGATGCTTACTCAACCCATAGAGCAGGCACCCCCAAACTCGGCCCTCCAGATGTTTTGGGACGATTCCCATCATCCCTGACCACTGGTCCTGTTAGCTAGGGATGATGGGAGTTGTAGTCCCAAAACATCTGGAGGGCCGAGTTTGGGTATGCCTGCCATAGAAAATGCTAAAAGATCCCTCACGTTTCACAGGTGCAAGACATGCTGTGGCAATGGGCACATTTCCCCCAGTCACAGCAATGATCCTCCTGTAGTTCAGCTTCATCTCTAGCCTCTTGGAAGGAACTGAAGGTGTTCTGGAACAAAACATAATTCTAACTGCCTTGTTGTTTTGCTTCTTAAGAAAAAAAAAATGGAAGAAAGCAGGGGGCAGGCAGTAGAAGTAAAAGTTCCCAACTGGTTATCTCACCATCTGCTTTGACTATTTTGTTAGAAAACAGGTTTAATTGTTCAAGGTTAAAAGGTAACATTTATTTTTATGCTCCTTAGCCTTAGGCTGTCATTACTGCCTATCTATTGAAGCCTCTTTGTGTGAAACATCCCTTACCCTATTTGTCCCTTGAGCATAGCGTGTGCCAAATGATCATTCCTAACAGGAGCAATGATTTTCTGGATAAAGGAAACATCTTGCTAAGTGAGTTAAATGTGTTATGTCAGAGAAAGTGTGTCTTTTTAAAAATAGTTTAATAATGGTTGAAATTCCCTAAGCTCACCTGTTCAAAAAAATCCATTATTCATAGCAATTGATTACCCAACTGTGTATACTGAGCTGCCATGTTTTTTCAGGGATATTTACGCAGTGGCATTTTGAAATGACGTCAATTCTTTTCCTGTCTAACCTAGAAGATTGGTGTGACTCAGTGCCACGGCTAAACCTGAAAAGATTAAATCGAGGACACCAGCTTAATTGCTTTAACAGTTACTTAAAAGGATTTCCCAAGCAGGAGCATCAAGACCAATTGCAGCTCAGGGGATTTCATTAACGCCTGAAGTTAACGATGTAAGCCAGGATACATTTCATGCTCTGTTCTTCAATGCTATTTAATAAAGAGCATGTTGCACATTTAAAAGAAAACAAATAATTAGTAATTGTAGATCTTAAAACATGTTGTTAGGATCACTCAGGAATGTAGCCAGAGGGTGGGTAGTAGTGCTCTGTTCTTGCACTGCTTTGCTGCACTTAAGGTTGGTTGGTTTGTTGTTGTTTAGAAGGGGGAATCTTAGTTTTTTAAAAATTTTGTGACAATACAGTGGTACCTCGGGTTAAGTACTTAATTCATTCTGGAGGTCCATTCTTAACCTGAAACCGTTCTTAACCTGAAGCACCACTTTAGCTAATGGGGCCTCCTGCTGCTGCCGTGCCGCCAGAGCATGATTTCTGTTCTCATCCTGAAGCAGTGGCGTAGCGTGGGTTGTCAGCACCCGGGGCAAGGCAAGTAATTTGCGCCCCCTAACCCGGGGCAAGGCAAGTAATTTGTGCCCCCCCTGCACTGTCCCTCCCCCAGATACTCCCTCGCTCTCTCTCCGCACCGCACTGCATGCCTGGCACCCTCTCCTCCACAGTGGGCGGCGACCCGGCAGCTCGGATCAGATTCACACAGCCAGCACTGCAGTGAGAGAGAGTGAGTGAGCCAGGTAGGGGCAGAGAGCTGCAAGTGCTAGCGCGCCCCCCCCAGATGTTGCGCCCGGTGCGGCTGGCCCCCCTGCACCCCCACGCTACGCCACTGTCCTGAAGCAAAGTTCTTAACCCGAGATTTCTGCGTTAGTGGAGTCTGTAACCTGAAGCATCTGTAACCCGAGGTACCACTGTATCCATTTGAAGAATGAAGGGCTGTTGTAAGAATATGAACAACTGAAGCTAAAAACAAATCTGACAGCTAGTGCTCCCGCTGAAGAGAGCAGTAGGACCTTAAATCCAAATTCTACCCACCTGGCCTACGCAGGTCTGTTCATTCGAAATGGAAAGAGGATTGATCTTTTCAATGGGGGATTTTCCAGGATCACAATCAACCTTCTGCTTCAGGCTGCAATCCTAGATCCATTTATCTAGAATGAAGCTGCAAAACTCAGAAGGTCTGAGTAGACATGTAAAGCATTGTGCCATAAGTGATCTGAAGAACCACCATCACCTGTTAGCCATTAGGACAGTGAGTAGAGCAGAGTGCTTAACAGAAGGGTGGGTAACCTGGTGATCATGAAAAATATCTATGCTAAGTTGCTCAAGGCTCTTTCAAAGCACTCTGCTATCCTGACAATGATGGAGTTAGGTCCAGACTTCCCTGCAGCAGAATCAAAGAAATGTAGAGTTGAAAGGGACCCTGAGGCGAGTCCAATGCAGGAATCTCAACTAAAGCAACCATGACAGGTGATCATCAATCCTAGGAAGAATCCACAACCTGTCGAGAGAGTTCATTTCACTTTCAAACAGCTCTTATTGTCAGAAAGTTATTCCTGATATCGGAAGCTCCTTGCTTGAAAAGGCGTCAAACAACAATGGCCCCAGGATGGCACCCCACTTGTCCCTTTTCTCCAGGATGATGAGGAACCATTAGTGAACACTCTTGGGGTTGGGTCAGTCCACCAGCTACAAACCCACCTAACAGTTACCTCATCCAGTCCACATTTCACCATCTTCTCTGCAAGAACATTTATTTATTTATTAAATTTGTATACTGCCCTTCAACAACAAAACCACAAACCAATAACCCCCTACCCCCGTCCAATATAATAGAGGACTTTGTCAAAAGCCTTACTGAAGTCTGCTAAATAGATGTGCTTGTAGGTTGAAGTGTAGGAGGAAATTTTCTGCCATTCCAAAGAAAAGTAGCTGCGGTAGGCTCAGAGATATTTACACTAGGGGTGAGGAACATTTCGGACTACAACTTCCATAATTAGCCATGCCAGCTGGAGCTGACAGGACTTGGAGTCCATCAACATCTGGAAGGCCACAGGTTTCTCACCCCTGATTTAAACCATCTCTTATCCATGCACTGATCCCTTTGTAGAAGTAAATTTTAATCACCTCAGGCAAAGTTCTCTGAAGCTAGTGGAAAGACTCTATTAACATCAAAGGGCTTTGGATCAGGTCTTGAGAGAACCCTCTTAGAAAGTCTATGGAATTCCAGAATGCTTAACCTGTTTGCCTGATAAGATCAGCAAGAAATGCAAATAGAATGATTTACTCAAGGTGATAGGAAGAGTTTGATCATGTACAACAAGCTCTAGCAGACAGCAGGTCCTAGATGCCTCTACATCTTAACTAGATGCAAAACGCCTCTTGAAGTATGCTTGCTTTGGTTATCAGCCGCTTCTCTTTGATTGAACATAAGTGCAGTAGCATAACTAGAGTCGAGCTTTGTGGACAGAGGGAGACCAAAGGAGCGTAAGTCCTGCAGTATAAGCCTGCCTATCTTTTCAACCCACTTTCTTATTTGTAAATACAATGCAGTCCCATATACAATATCAAAAAAGCTTGCAAAGAATCCAAGATGGCAGGATAGTGAGGCTTTTGGAGCGGCTAAATGGGAACCACTGTGTACATAGGGTTAAACGGACATTAAGCTAAATTGAGTATGGCTGGCAAGTCGAATTCATGCTGAAAAGCCACACTGTATGTCAATTAGCCCAGAAGATCAAGGTGCAGAAGGAGAAAAATAACACAAGTTAGTATTATAGTATTATAGCTATAGAAGTTGCTACACTTGCTCAGTTCTAGCACTAAATTGTGTCCTATGCTTGTTTTTGTAATTAAGACCTGCTGTTAAAAACAAAACAAAACCAACTCCACAATGAAAGAACTTGAAATAAAATAACAAGAACAAATTCAGACCCATGTGCTCTCAGAACCTCCAGATTCAGGATTAGTTTAGTTCAGTGGTTGTGAAAATAATCTGATTTTATTTATTTATTTATTTATTTATTTATTTATTTATTTAATAAGAATTCTGCTCAAAATGCTAGAAAAGAGCTGGGTAAAAGCAGAGCCAATGCTGATTTTTAAAACAACAATAAAGACAATTTCCCCACATTACGACAGTGGCCAACTCAGGAGATGGCTGCTGCTGCTGCTATTTAAATCAGGGGCTGTTCTCACATGTGATTTTGTCTGCACATAATGCTGCCTGCATATGGGATTGCTTGGAAGAACGTCAGTGTGTGCACATAGCTACAAACTGCAGCAGGAGGTGGTCTCATGGTAAGCTGTAAGAGGTGTGGCTGACTGCAAAAATGGCTGCAGCAGACAGTACGTCTGGATAGAAGTGCTTATATTCAGACATGTTTGCTGGAGTGACATCAATGTAGGAGTAGAAGGGAGGATTGGCAAGTAGGGAGGAAAGGATGCTTAATGTCCATTAATTCGCTCCTGGAAATGCCCAGGTGTAGGTTTGCAGGTAGGCAAGGAGTTAAGCACCTCCCATTTGTGCCTGCTGACTTTCTTCTTCACGCAGTCTCTCCACTCCTCATGTAGCAATAGCCTACTTGAAGAAGAATCTCAGATGCTGAGCAGAATGTAAGCCTTTAAGTTGCCTGAGCCATTTAGGGCTTTAAATGTTAAAACTAGCTCCTAACATTGTGCTCAGAAACAAATAAGGAGCCAGTGCAGCTCAAATAAGATTGGAATAATATTATGTGATCACCTTACTCCTGCAGATTATCCAGCTACAGCATTTTGCACTGATCGGTGCTGACCAAATGTCTTCACACAGCAGCTGCACACTAACCCAGACATAACTTGAATGTTTTCCTTCTCCTGTGACACTAGAACCCATCCTATAGCATTCAGTGGTGGGAGGGTCAGGATAGACAAAAGGAATGTGGAATTTCTTCACATAGTACATATGTAAACAATGGAATTCACAGCCACAGTACGTAGTGATGGCCACCTACTTGGATGCCCTTTATTAGAGGGCCTTATACAAAGCCATAGGGATGCGGGTGTCGCTGTGGGTTAAACCACAGAGCCTAGGACTTGCTGACCAGAAGGTCGGCGGTTCGAATCCCCGTGACAGGGTGAGCTCCCGTTGTTCGGTCCCTGCTCCTGCCAACCTAGCAGTTCGATAGCACGTCAAAGTGCAAGTAGATAAATACCTTCTCTGGCGGGAAGGTAAATGGCGTTTCTGTGGGCTGCTCTGGTTTGCCAGAAGCGGCTTAGTCATGCTGGCCACATGACCCGGAAGCTGTACGCCAGCTCCCTCAGCCAATAAAGCGAGATGAGTGCCGCAACCCCAGAGTCGGTCACGACTGGACCTAATTGTCAGGGGTCCCTTTACCTTTACCTTACACAAATTCGTACAGAATAAGGCTATCTATGACTACCTATCATGAGGGCTATATATGGACACCTCAGAGTACCAGTTGTTGGGTGACAGCACTATGGTGCTCATGCCATGCTGCTGGGCTTCCCTTGGGCATCTGATGGACCACTGTGGGAGCAGAATGCTGACTGGTATGCAACTTTGGTCTGATCCAGCAGAGCTCTTAGGTTCTTATGAACTGCTATTGCTCAGATATTTGTGCCTCTATGTCTACTACTGAGGGGGGGGAAATGGTCCCGTTATAAATGCCTCTGCTGCATTTCATGTTCTTCCTGATACTCATGTGAGGCGCTAAGAAAGAGAAATTGCAAGGAACTAACACCAGGAAGAAACTGATATACGGCCCCTGATGAAATGCCCATATCTTTGCAGCTATTGTGTGCTTTATCTAATTTTTGTAGCTATCTGATCAGGCCTGTTTATTTCATAGCTGAATTATTGCTGAAGCTTGAGAGGGCACTGCTGGAAACAATGGAGTGAGTTAGCAATTTAGCAATTCATGTCCATGAAGTTTAGTCCTGTTCAGTATGCATGGCTTGACCTTGGCCTTGGCCCTTTCTCCTTTAAAATCTTAATGGGGTTTGTTGATTAGAATGATGAATTTTATGAAGCCAGCATATTGGTAGAAATCCAGAGTTTTCAGCATTCTGCAGGCAAAAATGACCACAGCGAGAGAAAGTGGTGGTGGGAAGCATGGAAACATAAATCTAAATCAGAGGAAATTTGCAGCTGATTGCAAGTTTGTGTGTGTGTGTGTGTGTGTGTGTGTGTGGTGTGTCTCCCACCCCCAATGCACTTCTGCAAACTTCAGGCTTCCTCTGAGCCTGCTTCTTAGTGCCTGGATTGGGCTCCATTTCTACAGGCATATTGGCAATGAGTTGACTTTTAGGAGGACTGATCCTATCTTGACTCAGTGGGCAGAACTTGTACACCATTGCACTTTATTCAGACCGTGCCCCAGGTCTTTGGCACTCACAGCCATTCCCTCCTTAGCACATAGAAAGCGGTTATTGCACCTGTGAGGTACAAGTCTAATAACTCTTCCTGTCCTGTACAAACACCTCTGAAAGCACAGTACAAGTAAATTGTTCTAATTACGCATATTTGAGAACAAAGTGTGCTCCTTTGTGCTTGTCATTAGGAAAATCTTCAGTAACACTTTAAGTAAGTCGACCCACAACAGGCTTGCCGGATTGACATTTTAAGTGAGTGTCACAAGTGCAGTCAGAACTTTCCCATGGAATGGTCCACGCTCACTGTTCTTTGCCACCAATAGCCAACAATGGGACCTGACTGCCTGGGTGGTTCTCTTGATTACGATGCATTGCGGGCATCAACTCTGTGGAGCAAGAGGCTTATGTGATAAGAAGCACCCACTATGTTTTATGGAAGGGAAGCATTATTTTAAGAGGCCATGTACTACGCAGAAAACATGCACACAGAGATCTAGCTCTAGATCGAGCATTCCCAAGAACACCACTCATGGGACACTCCCCCCAGATGAAGGAAGTGAAACAATTTTTACCCTTTCTTCTTCCTGTAGCCCCCAGTAACTCATGAAAAACTGCTCTGGAGGGTTAGGATCAATGGGGCTGCAGGGGGAAACAGTGAAAATGGCCTTTCCTTTTCTTCTAGTGGGAACTTCTACTGGATCTCAGTCCCTATGATGAGTGGAAGGCACCCTCTCATCTGAAGGCAGGCAAGGTCTAGGACCAACATTATTAGGTAACAGTAAAGCTTCAAAAGGACCAATTAAGATATATGGACGGAGCAACTTTAACTATATAATACCTACAGTGGGTTACTGAGACAAGTGCTTTCTTTAGATAAATGAAAACAGAGTAGGGAACTCTCTTCAGCCTGAGGGTACATTCTGAGCAACCTTCAGGGAGGGAGATGATAGTGGTGGGTGGGACCAGAGAGAAAAGTGGGTGGAGCAACAAGTGCAAAGTTCTACACAGAGAGACATGCTTCTCTGTCCTCCAGGCAGGCAGGCAACAGGCATTGTCAGAGTCCAGCTTGGAGAAACACTGGAGGAAGTTGTGAGGGTGGGCCAGTGAAGGGTGTGGCTGTGTATGTGCGTGACCTGGGGAGAGTCCTAATGGAAACAGAAGCCCAGTCCTAAGGTTCCCCTCCCTGTATTAAAGGCTGCTGTGCATTTGTTTGCTTTCTGCCAGTGTGGACTACCCAGTTCATAGATAATATAATAAGGATTCAAAATGACATATTTGTTCATTGCTGGATAATGTCACTTGTTTTTATCCTGTGCACTATATGGCATAAATAGGAAGTAAAGTATTATTGTTGGCAATGGGAATTGCCCAGGCATGAGTATTTTGCTTGTACACAAATTGTTTCCACTTTTCATTAGCAGAGGTTTTCCAATGTTTTCCTTGGGGGATTGTGAGAAATGTCAATAAGTTTAACAGCTTAGCTGCAACGGTTTACACACCTTTCTTCTTGTTTGTCCTTGTTAGATTGTTTAGTGTTTGCTCTGATCAGTTCACCTTAACTAAAAAAAGTATTATGGACTAGAATTCTTGTTTTTGTTTTTGTTTGTTTTTGTTTTTTGCATTTTCCTTAGATTTTGATCGCTCCCTTGACTGCTATGTGGGATATATGTTGCCTTAATAAATAAATTAAATACATATAAGGCTACATTTATTACTGACAATGTTCAAAAGTTTGTCTGGAAGATGGGAGGTCTAACCAATCACTCCAGGAAATCATGTGATGAGCAACACAAATGATCAAAAACAAAACAGGGTGGGTAATAAATTAAATAAAAAAGAAGAGGATGTAGAGTTGACCTATTGGATCACAAGTCCATCCAGTCTAGCAACCTGTTCTCACAGTGGCCCATCAGATATCCATTGGAAGTCAAAAGCAGGACATGGGCACAATATCACTTTCTCCACTCATGTTCCCTAGCATACTGGCACTAGTACACTGCCATCTTGGCTCATCCTCCATTAACTAGTGAAATCTCTTTTAAAACCACTCAAGCTGACTGCCACGTCTGCATTCTGTGGGAGAGAATTCCACAGTTTAACTATGTGCTTTGTGAAGTAGTACTTCATTTCTCCTGTCCTGAATCTTCCAACATTCAGTTTCATTGGATGGTCCTGGGTTCTAGTATTATGAGGGAGGCCTATCCAATTTCTCCAATCCATGCATAATTTCATGCCCCTTTGCTCTTAGGGATTGCTCCAACCCCTTGATCATTGTGGTCCTCCTTTTTCTGAACCTTTTCCAGCTCTACAATATCCTTCATGAGGTTGGGCGATGGGAACTGTGCACAGTATTCCAAGTGTGACTGCACCATAGATTTGTATAACGGTATTATGAGATTGGCAGTTTTATTTTTCTATCCTTTTCCTAATGGTTCTTAACACTGAATTCACTTTTTCCTCCACAGCTGCTGCACACTGGGCCAACATTTGCATCAATCTGTCCCTCACAACTCCAATATCTCTTTCCTTGTCAGTTGCCACCATTTCAGATCCCATTAGCATAAATGTGAAATTAGGGGGGGGGGGTGTCCCAGTGTGTTTCCCTTTACACTTGCTGACAGAGAATCACACCTGCAATTTTAATGCCTATTAACCCAGTTTAAAGAAAGCCTTTTGGAATTCCTTGGAATTCCTTTTTGTCCTTACCTCCCTGAACAATTTGATGTCATCAAGAAAGCTGGGTTTGCCGCTGAGATCACACTTGACTTTACCTTTTGAGGGCTTCATTTCAAAAACTCCTACACCTAAAAGGGGGGAAATCTGTTCCATCCTTACTGCATTTCTGTTTGAACTTGTGGTAGCAGAACTTTAGTTGGTACATTGCAGTAGCTGGGATTTGTTATGCTCTTAAGCTGCTTACTTGGGGTTTTTAATTGAACTTTAATTGGATATTTGGGAACCTTTGGGAGGGTGAGTTCCTCTGGGTGAGTTCCAAGCAGAGAGAGGCTGACGAGAAAGCAGACAGGCCTTCAGAAGAGCAGGTTCCTTGAAGAATGGAGAAAGAAGCCAATTGTGTGATATTGTAGTCAGCGTTCCCTGGGGAGGATAGAATGGGAGGAGGGGGTGAGGCTGGTAAAGCCTGAGTCAGATTGAAATCTTTCCCTCTTGTTCCTTGCTGGCTGCAGCTGGGCCTCACCCACTTCTTGCCTTCAAACCAGTGCCAAGTGCCACGGCCAAGAAACTGCTGATGACATATGAGCTGTATTCTTTCCAGCCTTGGTCTTCCTGCCTTGCTGCAAGGAAAATAACTGAAAGCTGGACCCCAAAAAACATGACAGGAAAAATAACAATACTGGAATGGGGCTGAAGCCAGATCGCTGCTCCGCTCCCCCAGACCCCAGCTTCTCAATCCCTTTCTGCTTGTCAGATCCATTAACTACAAACTATGCAAAATGCGTGCGTGGGGGGGGGGTCGTTGCTACAAAATGCAAAACTTTGGCACAGGTTTGGAGGCAACCCCAAATTTCAGGGTTTGTAGTCTGCTGGTTCTCTCTTTCTCTCAGAGTTGAAAAGGGCAAGGCTAAAGGGATGGTCATTTTCTAAAGACGCCTAGGGTAGAAATACTTTAAAAAGGACACTGTGTGAAAAGATCACAGAACAGAGCTTTAAAAGGGTATGGACGGACAAATTTGTGCCTGGGTCAGACACTTCTTGCCTTCATAGAGAAAACTGGCTTATAATTTAGACCACTGGTCCATCTAGTTCAGTATTGGCTACACTGACTGACAGCTGCTCTCCATGGTTTCAGACAAAGATGGTAGACCACAGAGCTGGTGAGACACACACCAATGCTCATCAACTTTGGGGTGGCCAAACCCCCTCAAATATTTTATTGGGACCTCGGCCCCTAAGAATTGGCTCCTATGCTGGAGAGAGCATTCCATAAACGGGGAGGTAGTGCAGTAAAAGAGGTTCCTTTCACGAGCAGAAGATATATTAAGTTGACCTGTTTATTTGTCAATTATGTTGATTCTGTAGAGGTTAGAGGTTGCCATTTAGCTACTCCTTGTATAGAATGGCGGGATATAAGCCCAGTCTAGACCATTTGTGCAAACGTTTGCTTCCTGTTCCAAACTTGTGTGAATTGCTGATGTTTGGATGCTGTTGTCTTCCATCTGGAGCAGGAAGAATCAAGGGCGTATTTAAGAAATACTTATATTCCCTAGCTACATTGGCCATGTAACACACATGGAGATTTTAAGAGTAACTTGTGTTCCTATAAGCAGGTTGATTTTGGTCATTTACTATTGTTGCACAGCAACTTTTTATCACCCGAGATAACCTCTTTTAAAGGGTTAGGAATGACTAAAATTCCAGAAAGCTCGCAAGTGCTGAAGCTGCACCAATTGAATTTCTACTGGTAAAAGGAAGAGCAGCTCTCTTAAGAACTACATGGAAACCTTAGCTGCATATTCACTTTAAGAAAAGTAATTTGAAGCATTTGTTGTGAACATACTCCTTTGCAGAAGCAAATACCAAGCATGGTGTAATACAATTGCTCAAGGAATATGGCAGCAGAAACATAGGAAAGTGTAAGGGGTCCTGAATAGATGTTGGAGTGCTTAGATGGACAACATGTCTCTGTCTCTTGAGCAGACGTACAGTTCCAAGACCTGCACTGGCTTCCTTCAGGCCCTTTGGGGGGGGGTCATTTAAAACTGCATACACACACAAATGCTTAGTAATTAACTTACTAATTTTTCACTCTTATTGAATACTGCATCTTTACTGCAGTTTCTATGCCATTTTCTCCCACTGTCATTGGGGTAACTGGAGACATTTGTTTAGTGGTAAATGCGTATTTTTTATTTTTAAAAAATCACAGAAACTAGAAGCTTTTGAAGCATTGGGTAACAAGCACAAAGTAAAGACCACAATTAAAGCATTTTACTTGCACAACTTGGAAGGACTCGGTTGATTAGAATGGCTTGCTGACCCTGGCAGAGTTACAGGGTCATTTTTCACATGAATCAAGGGTTCTGTTATTTATGCAGCATACCAGCATACTCTCCAGCAAACATGCACAGCTTCCCTTTCTACCTTTCACATTAATTACTACTACTACTACTACTATTATTATTATTATTATTTGCTCTTCACCATACGATACAAGGGTGAGTTACAACATTGCAAAAATACAATATTAAGATCAATTTTAAACTACTTACAATCAGAAGAATTTAGTGGGTCCTAAAATGTATCCTTCTCAGGTGTCAAAGGTACGGTCACCGGAATACTCCAGCTAGGAATAATGGAATAGGACTCTGGTTCTATTTTGTTGGTTTTTGGAACTGGGGCCATGATTAAGAAGGACAGCCAGGGGCATTTGTATTGTGCCACTAGAGGAGAGATTATTGGACTGGCGCAAGAGGAACCAGAGCGAAAGCATTTGCCAAGAATGTTTTCATTAATCAAGAACAAAAGTCGGAGGTTCAAAGATTAACAGATACTGTCGTAGTTCCAACCATAAACGATGCTGACTAGCGATCCGGCGGCGTTATTCCCCCGCTCCAAAAAAAAAAAAGAAAAGAAAAAAAAAAGGTAAAGAGGCATATGGTGCAGCTATATAATGATGCAGCTCTGTGGGGATGGAATGTCATAGCTTAGGGCTGCCACAGAGAATGCCATCTTCCTGGCCGCTCTCACAAACGTCTGAGGGTGGCGGAACTACCAAGAGCGCCCCTTCTGCTTATCTTAACACCTGACAAGGGTCTATAGGAAAGGAGACAGTCTTTCAGATATTTGAGACCTAAGTCATTTAGGGATTTAAACCCTAAATCAGGGGTAGGCAACCTATGGCCCATGGTTCACAAGCGGCCCACAGGGGTCGTTTAAATGGTCCACGAGCCGCCCCCAAACTGAGCCGCTTGCTTGGCAAGTCCCCGCACGCTGTGCTAAACTGGTGCAACACAGTGTGAAGACTCGATTCCGCGGTGCCGAAAATTGCATGTGCAGACATTGTAAATTGCAAAGTGCAGACACAGATGCAGACGCTGTAAATCGCAGGTGTGCATGCTCATGCGCACACACAATCTGGCCCATGGAGGCATCTCCACTGGAGTGAACTGGCCCAGGAGAGGTAAGCCTTGCTGACCCCTGTCCTAAATGGTTGCATTTCAACCAGTTGAAGTTTCTGAGGCATCTCCAAGGATAGCTCCTTGTAAGTAAAGGTAAAGGGACCCCTGACAATTAGGTCCAGTCGCGAACGACTCTGGGGTTGCGGCGCTCATCTCGCTTTATTGGCTGAGGGAGCCAGCATACAGCTTCCGGGTCATGTGGGCAGCATGACTAAGCCGCTTCTGGCGAACCAGAGCAGCGCACAGAAATGCTGTTTACCTTCCCGCAGGAGTGGTACCTATTTATCTACTTGCACTTTGACGTGCTTTTGAACTGCTAGGTTGGCAGGAGCAGGGACCAAGCAACGGGAGCTTACCCCGTCGCGGGGATTTGAACCGCCGACCTTCTGATCAGCAAGTCCTAGGCTCTGTGGTTTAACCCACAGCGCTACCCGTGTCCCTAGCTCCATGTAGAATGGGTTGCAAATAATTCAATCTGGAAGTTACTACAGTGTGTAGTAACCAAGTGTAACCAATCTATCTCTGTCCAAAAGGTTCAGGAGTTGGAAATATGTCCTCTTAGCTATGGAAGTCATCTGAGCTTCCAGCTGCAGGACTGGATCTAGAAGTACTACCCAGCAACAGGTAGCTTATTATATTTGAATGGATGTGCCAGATCTTCATCCTCCTGCATTCATGTTTGTAAGCCCCAATATTCATGGTCCCCACTGGTGATACAGGCAGAAAATGTAGAGCTTGTGCATCTATTCCAAACACCTAGTCTGATGAAGAGTTCTGGAGGACTCTAAAGCTTCCTTACTATTTTGTGACATTTTTTGACCTAATAAAGGTTTACAGTGAATTTTGGGATTTTTTTTACAGACCAGCACAGCTACCTTTGCATTTAATTGAATTTGAGTCTGCTGAGCAGAGTGCCTTGTTTGTTTGCAGTTCTAACTAAATTGGAATTTTGGCACCTGATAGCCCTGCTTTAATTGGTTAAGTTGAGCCTTAAACAATACTAATCTATGTCTCTCATAGAAAGCGCCAAACCTGCATTACCTCTAATCGCAATAGCATTGTATTGGTGGTGCGTGTATAAGTAGCAGGGAGCTTTCTTTGTGGATTAGCTTTTCTTTCATCTCATGCTTTTCAAACAGGTGCCGGACAAAACCACTGCATAGCAGTTTGAAATGCTTATTTGTGCAGGAAGTGGTTTTTACAGTGAGAATTGAAAATAGGATTCTGATTCCACTTTTCCTTAAAACAAAAATTGTGTTATTGTTCTTTAAAGAAAAAGTCGGGGAAAGAATAAATTTCAGTGGACCTTCAAACTTTGGAATTATTGCTGTTGTAGGCTCTTCTGGGAGATGGGGGTGGGATATAAATGTAATGAATGACTGGATATATTTGTGACTAGTACTGCAAATTCACATTCAGAGCCAAATGCAGCAATTTTATTCCATTTTACCATTTATTAATGGCATTTTATATAGTCAGTTGAGCATTTCTATAAATACAAAACATGTGAAATGTATGTCAGCTCCTGGTGCAGCCTGGAAATATCTGGAAAGTTACTAGTTTGTGTGCCTGTGGGGGATATGACAGTAATACAACAGGAGAAGCTCACAAGTAGTAAAAATGTTCAATCGCATATCATGATTTAATATTTCCAAATTTTAAGTTAATGAGTCATTATTTTGAACATTTAGCAGCACAAAGATGATTGATGGTTTGATGACAGAACTGCTGATAAGGGACTGCTAAATCTTCCCAGGACTTTCAGTGGATTAAGGTGTGTGCCATCTTTTCAAGAAAAGTGAGAAGTCACACACTTTAATCCACTGGCAGTTTCAATTTCCAGGGTTTAATTGGTTTCTCTATTTAAATTTCATTTACCTGATCACCATAGATTTAAGCGTTATGGTGGGTAGATAATTGCACAAATCACATTCCATAACTTCAGTATGCATAACTTCAGGGCTAACATTGGATAGAACCCAGTTAGCTTAACATCAAAGCATCTATCATTCCATTTAGCTAGTACAATATGTCCAATGTACAAAAGCTTAAAGTTATGTTACATCTGTTCAGAAGAAGTGAAAGAAAGGGAGTCTTTCCCAAACTGCAGAAGTGGCAGTTGGGGCTCTGCATGAAAGCTACAAAGGGCTGCCATGTGTCTCGGAATGTATCTTGTTTTATCTTCACCTGCTGCTAGGTAATTTTCACAGATTTCAGCCAATGCATCTGTGAGTCATAGAGACATCCTCCTTATATTTCCAGAACTGGGCAATTTCCACGCAGACCACTATAAATAAAGATATAATGAGATATTTATGAAGAACATGAAGATGGAGTGTAAAACTAGCACAGGATCCAAGTTGAACAATTCTTATGTTATGTAGCTATGCATATTGGTGAATATTAGCTGCCAAGCAGTCAAAAGACCTAGATTGCTGGACATTTCCATCAGAGCAATTTGAACAGATACAGAAGTTTCAAAGGTCAATAAAAATAAGTCTGTCGATACAACATGTCCTCAGTTTTCATTGTATGAGAGTTGGTCCAAGGTAGTTTTTTTATACTGGGCCCCTCTAGACTGGTATACTATTGTGAATGTATTCTGCTGCATGTCCTTGATACAGTAATAGTGTGTTAATTATGGATTTGGCCTGCTTTAGTTTGTTCTGCAGTGTTTTCCCAATTCTATAACATTATTACTGTTCAAAGAGGCTGTAGCGCAACAAAAGTAATACAAAATGAATCAGAACATTTGTGGTATAAGAAGTTCCAGGATTTCAGCAGGAAGTTCCAGGATATACACTGATTGGAAATGAAGCAATGTCAGCACCCTAAAACATGTGAAGGTGAAAACAGTATCAAAAGTGAGATTGTTTGTGACCACCCTCATAGCATCATGAGCACAAATCATCATGAACGTGCAATAAAAATGACATCTGGAGGTCCCACTGTAAGCAAAATGCCTAATATTTGTATGTAGTTTTTTGTTCCTTCTTCTCCATGCATTGTACTTCCAAACTGGGATGAATTTATTCTCCACTAAAATACAAGCACCAACTGAATGGTTCATACTGATCACTGTTTAACAGCACTTGGCAGTCCAGTATAACAATTTAAGCCACACAATGAAAAATAACTTACTAAATTGTTAATACAAGGGTAATTTTAGGGAGACAGAATGTAACTGCATGAGGTAGAAAAGCCAGACAGCCTGGCAAGACTAACAGCCCTGGGCTTCTGAAAGTTGCTGTGGAATCCTGACACTATTGGCCACAAGAGGTCAGGGCCTTTTGTCATGAAAACAGTTGAACAAGAGTTGCTTGCCCAGGTAGAGGTACCCAAATAAACTTAAGCATAGCCTATGCATTTAACTAAACCTTTGTCCTCACTTTGGTCCCCACATACTGGAAGTGTCTCTTGCATATTGTTTGTTATTTGTTGGTTGTGTTAACTCTCATACCTTATAGCTCAATGAGATAAAGCCTCTCTTTCATAAGTGTCCACATAGCTCTGCAATGCCTCCTGCACTGACTCAAACAGTTTTTGTGCAATACAGTGGTACCTCGGGTTATATAGGCTTCAGGTTACATAGGCTTCAGGTTACAGACTCCGCTAACCCAGAAATAGTACCTCTGGTTAAGAACTTTGCTTCAGGATGAGAACAGAAATTGCGTGGCGGTGGCACAGCAGCAGCGGGAGGCTCCATTAGCTAAAGTGGTGCTTCAGGTTAAGAATAGTTTCAGGTTAAGAATGGACCTCCGGAATGAATTAAATATGTAACCAGAGGTACCACTGTAAATCCAATGGTTAGACAGATTGATGGATGATGGATGGATGAAAATCTGTTATGTACAGATTATTGTGGATTGACATGTAAATGGAAAGTGGTGGTTTTTGTGGAGTTCTCCTTCAACCAAAATATATCAGATTAGTGATACCTATAAAGAGGTATTTTCCTGAGAATATCAGGAATTAATAGGTTGCATTCAGCTATTTTTTTACACACAGTGGACCCTTTGAAATAAAAAAAAAACCTTGTTAGTCATGACCATTAATTTAAATGGGTACACTTTGAGTAAATGTTAGCTGAATACAACCCACCGTTTGCAACTGCACTCACAAAATATGGTCCAGCAAAATGTATCAGGGTCATTATGAGAAACACCTTAACAACCATGTAGTCTTTCATCTGACATAGTTAAGATCAATCTAATACAGTGGTACCTCAGGTTACATATGCTTCAGGTTACATATGCTTCAGGTTACAGACTCCGCTAACCCAGAAATAGTGCTTCAGGTTAAGAACTTTGCTTCAGGATGAGAACAGAAATCGGGCTCCGGCAGTGCAGCAGCAACTGGAGGCCCCATTAGCTAAAGTGGTGCTTCAGGTTAAGAACAGTTTCAGGTTAAGTACGGACCTCCGGAACGAATTAAGTACTTAACCTGAGGTACCACTGTAGTCCAAAACAGTGATTTCATGCTGATGCTCCAGTACTGATGCACACCTATAACTCCTTTAGTCTCCTTAACCATTCATTTCATTGAAACAAATGAGGGTGGCTGATTAAATAAAGTTCAATATGTACATTGGGGTGTACATGAGATTATGAGTTGGAGTAATAGTTGTTATGGTTCAACTTGGGAATTAGGAGACAGGCTACCTTTACCACCTAGAAATGATGCTTGAATCAACATCTCTGCTGTCTCTCCATCATGTGTTGGGGCTGATACATATCCTGACACTGCTGCCATTTCTGCTAACCTGGAAAGGACTGGACCAGGCAAGGCAAGGCAAGGCTGTAGTCACTCTGGGAGCACCAACATATCACTCTCTGACCCTGACCTCACCACCAACCCATCTTGCCACAGCCCACGTCACACATGCCATTTCTGATTTTCACATTCCTGGTGAAGAGTGGTCATGTTTCAACTTGCATTCATATAGCAAAGAGCCAGATTTGTTTTATCTTTTCCTATCATTTCGTGTTTTGCAATCTGATGCACATTTACTTGAATGTCACTCTGGTTGAACAAAGTGGGTGGTATTCAACAAAGCTTAACTCAAAGCAGACCCACTAAAATCAATGAACCCTCTGCAATACAGGAGTCACAGTTTAAAAACCTCCAATGAAGGAGAGTCAACTACTTTCTGGAGCAGTCCATTCCATTGTCGAACATCTCCTACCATCAGAAATAACATCTTTCACCATCTCCTTTCTTGTAATTTGAACCTATTGGTTTGTGTTCTACCCTCTGAAGCAGCAGAAAACCAACTTGCTCCTTCTTCCATTTGACAGCACTTCAAATATTGGAAGAAGGTGATTGTATCACCTCTCAGTTTTCTCTTCTCCTTTCTTCTTGCTTTCTTGTACTGTGGCCTGGGATCACCTTGTGTTGAAGGATAGGTTTAAAATATTTCTATATAAATAAATTTTAAAAAATAGTTACTCACACTTGAACATTATGGGTTTACCACACACATAAATTTCTGGCTTTGCATTTCTTGTTAAAACTATTCAGATTTGTGTACTTGATTCCCAGCTGATAGAGGCTAAGAGGTACAACATTTCATAAGTGGCATATAATTTGCCCAAATAATCGTCGCACATACATTCTAGTCTCACAAAAAACACTGCAAATTGGGTACTTTACACTGATTTTTCTTTAGCATTTCATTTTGCCATAAGAAGAATCTGTGTATCAGGAGGAAATAACCGACTGGCCTCTACAGATGATTGGGGTGTTGTTTTAAAAAAAGAATGTAAAAAAGAAAAAGATTTCCATTTATGGAATGTAGAAGCTGTGCATTCCAAGTGGCATAGCCAGTCCAGTGTCAAGTTTTTTGCCGCGATAAGGCTTGAAGCAGGAAGCCATGAGAGGTCAGGAAGGAAGTACTATCAGGCCAGAGAGAGGGACTGTAAAGAGAGCAGGACAGACCCTTGTGTTCAGGCTGCATAACAACTGTTCTGTGTTTTTTCTCCCCAAAGATAAACAAAAGTTACAAGTCAAAACCTGCACAGCTGTCGCCTGCTAGTTCTCTGGAAAGGTCCCTCCTTGCCACACTTGTTGTTTTGCCTCCACAAGCTTTGCCAGGAGTGCAGTGAAAACACAGCTCCTCCAGTGATGATTCTAGGAAGCCAAGCTGCTTGTTTATGGCAATTCAAACTGACCTTGAACATATTGAAGGAAACGGATTGAATACTAAAATTGCTCCATTATGCCACAGCTGAAAGTGAGCAGCTCAGCTATGGATGGCACAATTCCAGAAGCCACCTGCACCCCCCCCCCCACCCAACGCAGAACCAGATCACTGGACAAAAGGGAAAGTTTTTCTGGGTTTCTTCTTATGGCATCAATGCAGAGCTGAGCTATGCCTTATAGCAGCACATCGAAAGGACATTTAAGCAACAAGAAGCCGTGAAATGTCAAGGGTTTAGAAGTTTATAAGAAGGGGCATGAAAGCTTAGTTGCATTCCGACTTTAATATGGCCTCAGAGGGATTTGAAGCTGCTTTCTCAGGTCTTCAGGGATTACCTCTCGCTGCATATTGGTAGACATGAAATATTTCTGGTGGTTGTCTATAGTTTTGGCTTCATGCACATGGTGGTCTGTGCAGCTGGTGAGTCAGCAAAAGTGAAATGAATGAGGGTCCTCACCTCCTTGCAAGGGTGGGGGAACTCTGTTGCAACAGAAAAATAAAGATCTTCCTTGCTTTCATTGGGGAAAAAACAAGTGAAATCAATGTGCCAAATGCAGTAAGGGTTAGAGCGGGCAGGGGTATCCAACATGGTGTCTCCCCCAGATGTTGCTGGACAGCAACTCCCATCACCCCTGAGCATTTGCTATTCTCACCGGGGCTGATGGGACTCCCAGCATCTGGAAGGTGCTATATTGGCTTATCCCTGGGGGTTTAACATCCATCTCTCTCTCTCTCTCTCACTCACTCTCTCTCTCTCTCTCTCTCTCTTCTATCTAAACAGATGGTCCGTTCCAAACAGACAATCCATTCTAATTTGTTCTCTAAGAAAAAATTGTTCTCTAGCTTTGAAAGGATATTGTTTAGGAGATTAACATGCAAATTTTTGAATGGAATTCTCAAAGAGTCTCACAGCATTTTAAGAATGCAATGGATTTTATATATGTATGTATATGTATATATGTGTATATATATGTGTGTGTGTACACACACACACTTAAAAAAAACCCCAGCTTGAGCAGCAACAGATATCCATTGTTGTCTTCACCAGCCCTCCCCTTCACCACTTCTTTCCCAGAGAGCAGTTGGTAGAATATGGCCCTGAACAGGGACAAGTCCCAAGTCATTAAGTAAACCTCAAACTTGGCTATTCCACGTTTCATCTTGTGCATTCTAAAGCCCCTTGGAAACAGGGGAGAGGAGCCTGTGGCCCTCCAGATGTGGTTAGCCACCAATGCCCACCAGTGCCAACCAGGAGAGTTGATAGTCGGGGATGATGGGAACTGTAACCCAGCAGCACCTGGGGTACCGCAGGTGCCTCATCATTTCTTTAAAATATTACCGCAATGTCTCCAGTTTGCCATGGGTAGGATTTCACTTCTCCTGGTATGAGGCATGAAGAGACTTTTACTACAGCACTTCAGTGAGGCCCATATAGTATCAGTCTGTAGAGGCAGATTATGGGGAGAGCAACCAGTTCACCTGCACTGGGCACCAAGCTGAGAGGGCACTGCAGGGACATCGCAGCAATGATGTAGAACGGAAGGTGATAGGTGGGGAGCTGCACCAAATTTTGGCATTGCACAGGGCACAGCTGAAATTTGAAAGCCCAAAGTCCACCACTGCAGTCTGCCCACACGATCTTATTTCTTTGGAAAAGATAGGTTGTGCTTGAAAAGTTACCATCCTTTTACTATGCCTGACCAAGTCTGAAATCTATTAATAATATTTGCTACCGGCTTCCTTGAGTATATTAATATTCCCTTCACATTGTATTCGTTTCTGTTTCTTCGTGCAATTGCCAGGCGATGGCCTGTCCGTGCCTGATAGTGGCAGTGTTTGTGTATGTGCACAGGGCCGCCTGATAACAATTTGTAGCACCACACGATAAGCTCTGTTTAAAATGGGTGCAAGCCAGAATTGTATAGCTTCCAGTATAATTTTAGAAAATCTTGTCAACAAAAGAAACAGACCAGGGTATTTTGGAAGAGGTCATTAAATATACATACAGTACTGTAATTATAATCCCATCTGTAATTGTCTTCCTTCCAAAAACAGGGTTATGCAGCACTGCTTCTAGTTTTGTGGGATTGGGGTGTGGGGTGGGCAAGGTGCCTTCTGTGGGGCCTTCCTTTTCTCCAAAACATTGCTGCCCACCTGCTGCCCATTTTCTCTTCTTCTGGTCCCCAGAACCACCCAAAAAGAGAGCACAATGAGACCATAGGGTTCCCTTGCAAGAGTGCAGTTCCTACCCTGCAGATGTCTGGGGCACTGATTAACACTAGCCTAACCCATTCAGCTCAAGGCGTCAAATATTCTCAAACCCAGAGAATGTAGTTGACTCAGAACTGCTTTTGGAAGTGGTGTTTTAGAGTCTGTAGCTCCCATGCTTTACATGCAGAGGGAACTTTTACAAGTGCCACATCATGTTCACTCCACGTTGGTAAGGAGTCAGTCCTTTAGCACCTGTGCTCTGGAACACCTTGGCATTAGACAAATGCCCTTGCTCTATTGTTTTAGATGCCTGCTAAATTTGTTTATTTGTGTTCGAAACCCTACTGGGACACATAATTTAGTTATCTATGTCTGTTTCAAACGTTTTACTGTTTTCAGTCTGTGTTTTAATTATGATGGTTTTATGCATATTAGTTTTTTAATTGTTTTGTGAATCTTAGCTGCGCTTTGCCACTTTGGGAGTTCTTTGATTAAAGGGTTAAAAAAAATTCTAAATATATAAATAAGGTTCCAGGTTCAGTCTCAGCAACTCCAGGTAGGACTGAGGAAAACCCCTGACTCCATACCTGGACAGCCTCTCAGTGTAACCAGTGCACTATTTGACGAACCCGTGCTCTAACTCTATGTAAGATAGTTCCCTATGTTTGGTTAGAGAAGAAGTGTTCTCTGTGTGCTGTCAACTACACCTGAGAAGGACATCTATGGGGTTCCCACAGGCATCTGAGCATGAGAACAAGATGCTGGACTAGGTGGGCCATTGGCCTGAACCAGCAGACTCTTCTTGTGTCCTTGTAGATACATTTGTCTGTCTCCAGAGAGGAACCTGTGCACAACCTGCCCCCACACTGGGGGGAAAGTGCACCCTTCTACAGAAAACAAGTTAATAGCCCCTATGTGAATGTGACTGGAATCATGGGAGAGAAGTGACTTATGCTTCCTGTGTTATTGCTTCTTCTGAACAACTGAAGCAGTTCTTGAGGACCTCTCACCAAGAAAATAAAAACAAGTCTCATGACTGGAAATGCAGAGGGTATTTGATGCAGCCTCAACCTGGCTGAGGCTTGGTATTAATGCTAGCTTACTAGTTCTTGTACCCCAGTTGCTAAATATAATTGTTTAGGCATGAAATAATCTCTGCTACTGTTTCCTGTACTGTCCTAAAACAATATTATAGGGGTTCAGAAGTGCCTCCAGATTCCAAGGAGCAAAATGTGATGCACTTAGCTCAGGGTAGGTACTGAAAAGTGAACACAAAGTAGATAGACTTGTATTTCAACCTGTAGTTTACTATTTTCTTTTGGTAGTAAACAGAGATGTTCACTATTTGAAGCTATATTATCAGCACTGGGTGCATGTCAGACATGGGTAGTACACACATTTGGCCACATGGTGATTAATGGTTTCCTTTGCTGTCTGATTTTCTTCTTCATTTCTTTCAAAATAACATTTCACCTCTCCAAAATAAACACTGAAGGGAAATAGATGAGTGGGTACGTCACCACAGAAATATCTGAAGCTAAATTAGTGAAGCCCCCAAGAGGGTTCTCATTCTGCTTCTTCCAGTGACCTCTGAATATCTTTTAAATCTTTTCTGTGCATTTACCCTGAGATATACAGTTTGTACTGTGCAATCAATGGCCACTACTCACTCCAAGCAATGTCCCAAACACGTTAGCATATGCATTGCTTATCTTTGCAATCTTTATAACCTGACTTCTGATCAGAACCTAGTTTAACTGATTACTTTATGTGTTTATTATTTACCTTCTACACACGTAAGTCAATGTACAAAATGCAATAAAAACAGTCAAGAACAACACAGAAAGGAGCAGATAATTTTTTTAAAAGCAATACAAAGTAGACACCTGGGGAAAGACCTGCTAAGACACTTGATTGATTGATTGATTGATTGGAGACTTGCTTGCAAATAAATGTGCACTGGGAGTCTATACAAATCCTGTCCTGCTCACATTTCTTTTGGGAAGTAAATGTCCATAATAGAGCAGATATGTAGATTAAGGCTGCAGGCTTATGCACTCTTAACCAGGAGCATGCCCCATTGATCTTGGCGGGACTTACATATGAGTAAACTTGCAAAGGGTTACAGAGGGTGCATGGCAAATATGTTAATATCCAAGTCTTCCTACTATGGTCTAAGGCAGTTGTCCATGTTAACTGAAGCATCTGTCTGGCTTAACAGAGGCTAACATCTGAGCAAAAATGCCCTAGGTATGGTCTGATGGCAAATGTGGCAGCCACATTTTGCTGAAACCAAAGGTGTAGCCACAGCCTGGATGGAACGTAAGAAAGCGGTCTAGTGCAAGATTCTGCTTTCACAGGGGCCAAACCAAATGCCTATATGGAATCCTCAAGCAGGGCATGAATGCAAGAACACTTTCCTTCTTGTGATCCCAAGCAACTGGTATTCAGATTACTGAAACATAAAAAAGTTGATGTGAGTCAGGAAGGATCCTTCCAGTTTGATGTGTCAGATGAATACTGTCATGCTAGACACTACTTTCTTTGCTTACCTTGTTTCTGATCATTTACAGTGACAATTGCAATCTTTGTGCGGCAAAGCTGCTCATTGAACATTAGCCTTTAGGCAGAAATCCCTGAATGCTTTGTCTGTGATCATCTTGCTTCTAATACATGCATCTGTACAAAGAAAGCCATTTATTCTTAAAACATACCTATACATTGTGGCATTGCGCTGCTCAAAAGCTAGATTGCAAATCCCTGGAACATTGCTGTCATGTGGCAGGGAGCCAATCCTTGTGTTTGAAAAGGAAACTATATTTACTGAACAAGGAACAATGTTTTCGGGTTGGAGGGGGAGAGATTAATATAGATAATACTAGGTTTCCACTTTCCTATTTATTCCCACGTATTTTAATGTGGGGACCCTGGAATTTTGTCTTTGTAGCTACATCATGTCTCATCATGATCCCCAAATCACTATTGCCCTGGCCCTTGGTTATGTGTATTCCTGACAGACTGCTGGCTGATCAAATGGTTTTAAACTGACCAGTTTGATTTAGTCAATAGATTTTAAGTGGATTTCCCAAAACCTCAAAATGAGTACTTCTTTGATGATATAATTTTCTCTTAAGTGTGTGCTAATAAACACCTTCACTCTATTTTTAATCAGGCTTTGGCATCTGAAGAATAGAATTTTTGCTGGTTTCATAACAAAATTAGCTATAAAAAGCAAGTTTAAATTCCATCATTAATGGGAAATCTCCCATTAATGGCATCTTTCCAGCTATTGTTGTACTACAATATTGTTGGACTCCTTTATTGTTGACCATGGCCCATTCTGGCTGAGGGTGGTAGGAGCTAGAATCCAGTGGTATCCCTGGCCTAGCCCTCTACCCCTGACCTAGAGTAAAATATATACTAATTTCAGCCATTGACATTGGTTGTCCCAAGGTCCTATTGCTTAAGATATGGTAGTTTGAGGCTACAATACAAAGGGTGGAATTCAGTGTTGTGCTAAGGTGATCATTCCATCTACACAAGCATTTCTGCTTGCCAGATGAAGCAATCTTCCCTCTCCTTTCCCCATGCACTGTTCTGGGGCTTCTCCCTACCCTCCCAAGTAAAGGTGGAGGAAGTCCCCTTGAGCTAGTGGGACTTGTTGTGCTGGCTTTGGCTAGTGCAGCCATTTAGTTGGATTCAGCTTAAAGTTTTACAAATAAATCAAAATATCTGCCACAGTTGGATAAAGATCAGAAGGAAAAGTCACACCCTTTCTAACAACATTTGTTGCAGGAAGGGAAGACAGCCGACTGGCAAACCTCCACAGCTTAAAAGGTGGCATTGCCCTTGAGTTTCAGACTTACCAAAGCTGAGGCAAGTTTTAAATCTGGGATTAACTCTTCCATTAATGCTAACCATTACATTAATTAAAACATTGTAGACTCATGGACAGTGCCACCCAGGACACACTATGTGCTATGTTCTGAGTGACTGTATGACTTGTGTTTATTAGTTGCCCAATATATTTATAGAGTCGGAGAGGCTCCCTTTTTAATACGATGAACCTATTCACCCTTTAATTGTCAATGTGGTGGGAAATCTTCAGCCTTTTTTTTGCTTGCAGCTATTTCACACGCACCACTTAATAGAGTAGCAGAGGAAACTGTCCAGCTACATGTTAATGTGCCCCCAAATTCCCTCTGGGAATGGTCTTTATCTCTGTTGCTCGTAGCACGTAGGCTTTGTAAATAAACTGAAGTTTTCATTTCCCTGCTTTGTTGGCAAGTTCTGCCCTCGACAGTGGAGTCACACTGTCCTTTGGGTTAAGACACTTGTTTATGTGTTGTCTCAAAAGCCAGGCAGAGGAGGGGCCTGCACAATAGTGAGCTGTGTTATGTCAGCATAAAAAGCATAGCCCATTTCTTTAGCTGACTAGTTTGACGGATAATGCTCGCCATATAACTAAGGCAAATTTGTTACAGCAGTAGAGAAATCTCAGGAATTTCCCTACTGATATTTATTTTTCTTATATTAGGATGAAATAAACTCTGATCTTGGGCCCACCAATGTACATGTGCTGTCACTTGCATCCATTCCATCCTGAGGTATATGTCATTTTTGCTGATGAGAATGTCCCTTCTTTCTTTTCCTATCCTCTTTCTCAGGGTGCAGTTACAGTGGTACCTCTAGTTACAAACTTAATTCGTTCTGGAGGTCCATTCTTAACCTGAAACTGTTCTTAACTAGAGGTGTGCTTTCACTAATGGGCCTCTTGCTGCCGCTGCGCTGCCTGCATACAATTTCCGTTCTCATCCTGGGGCAAAGTTCTCAACTCGAGGTAACTCTTCCAGGTTAGCGGAGTTTGTAACCTGAAGTATTCGTAACCTGAGGCGTTTGTAACTCAAGGTACCACTGTATTTCTCAGTTATTTGAACATGCGTGATGAATGTGAACAGATGTCGTTGCACTGATGTATGCATTTCTTATCAAAGAAGTCTTTGTCCTTAGAATGACTTCTACAGGTGTGGAGAACACTCAGCACTTCACATGAGCTGGTCCTACAAGATAGTGCCTGTTCAGCCTTGCTGAAGCCTGGAAACATTCTATTTTGTCTTAATGTTGTTTTGAATGCTGTTGTTAGACAGTGTTGATGAAATATGCTGTAATTACAGAACAGAAGGTGTCGTTTTTCAATATGGCTAAACAGGAAAACCCAAGGCAAGGTTAATATTTATGACTGAAGGGATAATGTCTCAGGTTGTAGAGATGTAACCATACTGCATAAGTGTCCGCTCTGTCTAAGGTATAAGAACCAGAGACTGGAATCTGCAAGTGAACTCACAGTAACTTTGATATGTTTGTTGCAACCTGGAAAATCTACAGATTCTTTGACTGATTTAAAATATATCCAGGCTGATTTTCTATCTAAATAGCCAATTCTAAAAAACAAAATTCCACCTGAAAAAGCAATTAAAGCACACAATAAAATAAACTGAAAAGACCTACAGCGCAAGAAAAGTCTAATATTACAGAAGGGGGAAGGGTCTTTTCTTTTTGCAGAGAACAACAAAATCAACAGTGCTTTTCTTTAGTTTTCCTGAATGTGTGTTGTTTACACCTAAGAATGCTAATAAAAAGGCTGCATCCAGGAAAAAGGAAGCAAGACATAATAGAGTATATTTGATATTGTCTGCTTTATAGCTTCACTTCCCTCACTATTTTCCTCACAACAGCTTGTGATATTGTATATCTGCAACAGAAACAGAAACAGTAGCATAGGATGTCATTTGGTTAGAAATCAGCTTCTGGAAGTCAATTAATAAACTCACAAATTCAATAATATAACATCAAAATCTCAGCTCAATATCTCATCTGGGGCTCCAGAAGGTGACATACAAGGTTCTCATGCTAATTTTGTCCTCCAACAGGCATGTGAAATTGGTTAGGCTGAGGGAGAATGACTCACCCCAAAGTCACCCAGTGAGTATCATGGCTGAGTGGGGATCGAAATCGTGGTCTCCTTGGTCCTTTCCCAGCACTCTAAGCAGTGGATCTCACTAGCTCTTTTAAAATAGCAATTTATATTTTTTGGTTAACTTATATTAAGACTTCTTATCAATGCAAGTGATAAATTTGCACCATCTATTGTGCTTTCTGTTTTCAGGTGTTAGAACTCATGGTAGAAAAACATGATACAATATAAGAAGTTCAGCCTGTTAATGAACTAGTCAATTATCCCAATTTACCAATTTCTTCTCTTAACAGCAGAGCTGTTTCTATATTTCTATTCCTATATGGGAAAAAGCTTTCTCTCTCCCCCATTCTGTATGGGGTAAAGCTTTCTCTCCACTTTCAAGCAATAGTCCTCTGGATAACTTTTGTGTTTTTGGAACATCAGTTGAAGAACTTACAACAGAAATTAAGGGCCAAATTTCTGCCTTGCAGAAAATGTACCTGTGATAAATTAAGGTCTCTCTGACCCAATAAAAAGCTGCAGATTGATATTCCTTTTGTTGCAGCCTGCAATTTCATTAATTTTATTGACAGTAATTATAACAAGTTGAATTTATGGAGACCATAAAGAAAAATTAGTGAACCACATCAGAATGTCAGCATGCTCAGCTTGCTATGAGCTGCCTTTAATACTTTTTTTCCATGCAACTGGCAGTCCTGTTTATAATTTATAACTGGATTGGTACTCCAGAATTAATCCCTGACAACATAGGTTTAAAAATATACTGTACTAGGTGTACCTTCCTATCCTTTCCCTCCCTTAGCCACAAAGTGATCACTTATCAGTAGCTATAATTATACCACCCCATTTTGCTTCAGAGTCATGCTGTCAAAAGAGCTCTAACAGTGCAACCCCATTGTTTTTAATGGGTCTAACTGACAGGCAACTGCAAAGTGCTACAGCCTCACAGAGCAATCCATAATCCCATTGTGCTGGGCTGGGAGGAGGACTTGAAGTGGGCAAAGGTGTCCCTCTGCCCAGCTTTACTAAGACAGGCTTCCACTAGTGAGTCATTTCCCCTCCTACCCATCAAGCATGTGAACAGAAGTACCATCAGTGAGAGTCCTGTCAGCAGCAGTCATCAAAAAGCCCCCAAATAGGGCATTCCTGTTGTGGGGAGAGGCTCAGCTGGTCTTGGATCCCAAGCTGGTTCTATTGCTGTTGCGTATGGCATCTGGTCGGAACATGGCACCAACTTTAGACTGGCACAGTAATAACCCTGCACTACCCTTCCTCCCCAGCCACCATATGTGGCAGGGCTAGCAGATGTGGTGGTGGACCTGCCACTCCATAAAGCCTCACCAGCTGATGGCCAAGGTTTGGGTTGACCCCTAAGTATATTGGACTCTCCCGCAACATAACTGGACCACAAAAATTACTAATGAATCTGCCCTGAGTGGGGCCTCAACCCAAAGTTGGAAAAGGCAAATCCCTTAGTTTTACAGTAAAACACACGCTCAAGGCAAATCTTAAAAAAATGTAGCATAAACACCGACAACTGGGAAACACTGGTCTGTGAGCACTCCAATTGGAGAACAGCCCTTACCAATGGTGTCATGGGCTTTGAAGACACTCAAACTCAGGACGAAAGGCAGAAACGTGCTAAGAGGAAAGCACGCTTGGCAAACCCTCACCATGATCAATTCCTGCCCAGAAACCTATGTCCCCACTGTGGAAGGACGTGTGGATCCAGAATTGGCCTCCACAGTCACTTACGGACTCACTGATAAGACCATGTTCATGGAAGACAATCTTACTTGGCTATGAGTGATCGCCAAAGAAGAAGGCAGTAAAACATCATTTATTTAAAATCATTTATTCATTTATTTAAAAATGTGGGCCCATCCACCTATAAAATAAACTCAAAGCAGTTTGGAATAATGATGATGTTGATGATGATGAATGAAGCACAACAAGGACAAACCAGAAAGTAGGACCTATTTGCTTTCTATTTAATAGACCACATCTCCTCCAAGGCATTCAAGCAGATGTTCAGTTCTTCCATTTTTATCCACATGACAACTCCATGAGATATGTTAGGCTAAGAGATAATGACTGACCCAAGAGTATCCAGTGTGCTTCATGACTGTGTGACAACTGGACCCTATATCCTTAACCACTGTCAGCTCATTGGCTTTACACTGTCTGTAGATTTTTAGCCACATATCTATTATCATTACTGTATTTATATCCTGTAAAATCATAACACATTCATTTTATGTGTTGGATAAAATATATTAACATATGCATTTTTAAACTATTGTTTAAATAATAAACATTTTGAATGGGGTGAGCTTGAAATCTATAGGTTAAAAGAATTTAAAATGTCTCCCCCCCAAAGGATTAGAGAGATCAAATTAAGATACTGCACAATACCCTTAAAATAGGTTCAGACAGCATGACATAGGTGCCATTCAGGATCAGGAAGAGCTTGAATGGCTGCTGCATAAAGCCTGCAGTTGCGGTGGATTGCTTTATTTCCTTACATTGTGGCACAGCCATATCTGTCAGCAACTTGGTGGGTGTGAGTCAACTTTCCACTCTCTTGATTTTACTGCACAAATAAGGAGTTGGGTAGTTAATGTACTAAAACAAATTCAGTGTGTATTTGTATCTGTGGACTATTACAGTGGGGATACATGTGCTGCAATTGATTCAACACATCTCGGTTATCCCACTTAAACAGGCAATTTGCAGCGTTGTTTAAAATCAGTCCCATTTACCTGGGAACTCTGGGAATTGTGGCTCTGTAAGGAGAATGGGGGTGTCTCAATAATTCTCAGCACCCTTAACAAACTGCAGTTCCCAGGATTCTTTGTAGGAAGCCATGAAGTGGGGTATTAGAGCTTTAAATGTATGGGGTGGGATTTGACGAAGTTGTTGTGTGCATGGAATGAAGTCCACTCATGCAACAGGACTTGGCCTTCTCCTCCCCCTCCCAACGCCCTCTGCCTCTCGCTCTCCATTCTCTCCATCATAGTTGCAGCGCCCCCTACGGCAACCCCGTGGCCCTCACCCAGTGCAACCAAACCAGCCGTACTCCCCTAAACCCACCTCTGCCACTGCCCCCTAAATCTGATCTGGAGTGTTGACGGAAACTTATAACAGGTTTAGGAGCAGATGGGAGCAGTAGAGGGTGGGAAAGTCTCACTGCAAGACTGGACCTCTTTTCCATGCACACAACCCACTTAGCACTACATTTAATTCCATCCATGGTGTGGATGTGGAGTCTTTTTAAAATATATTTTTAAAATGTATATACAGTACACAGAATAAATATACACAGTTATGTATGTAACAGGGAATTTCCCCCTTAGACTTCTAGTCATGTCCAGGGGAAAGGACATGCTGAGGAAGAAATGGGCCACCTTGAGACTGTAAGTATTTTGCAGGAGAGATTCAAGTGAATACCAGAAATTTAGGTACGAAGAACTAAAGTGTGTTAAAACGCTCCAACACTCTAGTGCAGCAAAACAATAAAAAAGCAGACCTTTTGCAGTTAGGAAGGTGACATGGAAATGTATTGAGAAATGTGTGATATGAACAAGCAGAAAGACTTATAAACACCATACAAGCAAATCAGGATGAATGCGCATTTCCGTATAACTTCCCTGCAAACAAATCAGAACAATCAGAACAATCATCCTGCTTTGCATAAGCAAACCAGGATGAATACTCAATAAACTGCTCCTTTGGAGAAAACTGAGCTAAACCTCCCTCCTTACATGCTGCCTTTGCAATAGTGATTGGCTTCCCCTTCCTCCATGATGGAATTTTAGTAAGAAAAAAAGTGAAAAGTAGCTGCATGCTACATATCAAGTGAATGTCAAATTTGACCCCAGGTTTGCATATGATTGCAGCCTTAGCTGCTTAAAAACATAGGTCTGCCACCATCCCATGTAATTTGGTCAATTAATCTGTAAACAACCTGCCTAGTATTCATATATGCAGTCCTGGATGGTGAATTAGTCCATTGAGAGCTTTCATGTCCAAGTACTGGACTGTGGCCACTGTAGCTGAAGCATCATCCTCTGACAGTGTGAGGAAGAGAAGTAACTGTGATCACACTTTTCTCAGAAGAGCCCCAACCTTTGTGAATCAATGGTAAAGGATAGTTCAGTGATCTGGAGCTCCTGAGACTAAACGTTGCTCACAAGATTAAGGGGGAAAGAGGGGCTGTCCTCTCTTCTGTTTGTCTTCCCAACAAATAATGGTTGGGAAGCACACCATGGTTGGGGAAAGAAAGAGGCGTGCAGCAGCATCAGTGCATAATGTTGTTGTCTTGGGTCATGTCTAAGCAATGACAAGAGAAGATAAACCATAATGAACAATGTATCCAGTTCTTTGATCCACACTGTTTCAGCACCAGAGCTCTTTAAAGAGCTGTACATTTGCCTTTGCACTGAGGCCATCAGGGCAGCTGACCTGCGGAGAAGCCCCATGTTCACAATCCTATATTAGCTGATAGGCAGAAGTCAAGTCAAATGGGATTCTGGAAGTAGACACGGACAGAGCTGGGTAAGGGACATTGTTCCATGGAAGCTGAGTAAGTTAAGGCTACAGAATAGAAGCCTGAGGTCTTATATTATAGCCATCAAATATTTAAAGGGCTGTCACATGGAAGCTGGAGCAAGCTTGTTTTCTGTTGCTCCAGTGGGCAGGATCTGAGCCAGTGGATTCAAGAAAGGAGATCCTGAGTCAACCATTAGGAATAACTTTTTGATGGTAAGAGCTGTTTGACAGAGTCTCATTCATTGGTGGTTGAATGGTCGTCTATCAGAGATTCTTTAGCTGTTATTCCTGCATTGCAGGGGGTTGGACTAGACGACCCTTGGCTTCCCTTCCGACTCTACAGTGCTATTATTCTACGGTTCTGTGAAGCTGATTTGGGTCAGGAAGAGTTTCCAGCATGGGCTACAGGGCTTAAGCTTTAAGTCAGGTTAGGAGGAAAGCATAAGTGTTGCAAATTGCTCCCATTCTGAAGCCCATTTGTTATATATTTGTCATGAGGCTTCCCAGCGGAAAACTCTTCCTTCAAAAAGACCTGGCCAAGGGCAAAGCATTTCTCAATAATTCCAAAAACACTTTCCTTCCAATATTCTCAGACTTTGCTTGTTTTGTGCCATAATATCAATATTATACCAACCACCAGCTCTTCCCACTTTAGGGCCTTTGGGTCTGGGAAGAAAGGTGCTGCTATTCCTATCTGTTACAGACCTAGCTATTGATCTCTACACCTCACTGTGGCATCTCCTGCACAATCTATGGCCACCAACCACCCCACTGTATTGATCTCCAGCTCCCTGTCGCCAGCTGAGTGTACACTTACCATGCGGAGTGTCTCACCACACACCTTATGACTACAGCACAGAGACTTTCTCGAGGGGAAAGGTCACAGATGAAAGGGCTCTATCTGCCAATGATTAATAATAGCACCAAATGAAAGCAGAACATCATTCCTGGCATTCTTGGATCTCTCCCCCCCCCCTTCTTATTTTCCTACTGAGTTGGGACCAAACAAGATGAGATTTTGGAGGTCAGTGGATGGATTTTCCATCTTGTCTAATTTTCTTTTAAGAGCAGTCATTCCACCACCCCATCTGATTTAGACTGGCATCGTTGCTTTTGGGAAGGTAAGTTACTTCCCCCCACCCCATGCCTTTTCCTGTTGTCAATTGCCTGTCCCACCACTGCAATTTATCCATTTAAATATGCATCTATATTTATAACTATCTATCTATATTCTCTTATGGTGCTAATAGTGGTTTGTGGTGGGTAATTTAGGTCTGGAAAATGCTATAGAGGTGAGCCCTGACCCAATATGCTCCCTGCATAGCTGTATTTTATTTTTATTTTTTAGAGAGTGATCCAATCACAGATGGGCAGCATCTCATGTTGTTTGGTGCTTTGTGGAAAGCAGGCATGGGGAATTTGTTGAACTACAATTCCCATCATCCCATTGACCATGCTTGTGGGGACTGATGGGAGTTGTAGTTCAGCAACAGGCAGCTGGCCAAAGGTTTCCCACACCTGGTGTAAAGGAGCAGATGATTGCCTCTTCCTCACAGCTTTCAGACAGCTCTTGGTCATATCCTCCCAAGGAAATGTGGACCTACCCCATCAAGTTTGTAACAGCAAACTTTGCTGGCCAAGTTTGTCTCCAATAAATCTACAGCTGGCTGCTACTTGTAACAAAGCAAAAATGTTTGTCTGCCGTCCTAACTGATTGCAGCCTGTGAAACAATTGCAGACATGAGGAAAAAAGCATTTCGAACATTTTTACTGCAGCCAACAGCCTAGTAAAATGGGCAAGCTGGACTTCATTTCAAAAGGAACTCTCCTGCCCAACCATGGAGTTGGCTGCCATCAAAGATGCATGCATGCTTCTTCTCAATTCACAATGTAGCTCAGCAAGTGTGATCTTCAAAAGTATTGGGTGGGGGAGTGCAACTATGTTCAATGTTTTAGTGGATCAGCCATGTCCTCCTCCACAATATTCCATTCCACACACACCCCAATTTTTTGTTTTGCCTTTCCCTCTCCTCCTCCCCAACCTTCTGCCTGTTTTTGTTTCAGACAGGTTTTTAATCATTCAAAAGGTTTCTAATCAGTGCATTGATTGGTAGGCTATATAGCCAAACTGTGCTTTTAAAACTTACTTTTCATTTAATCAGTGAATTGAACCTGTTGGTAGACCATATAGTCAAGCTGTTCTTTTTCAACTTACTTTTTATTGGTTTCATAAATACCGGTATAAAAATACACACGACCCTTACAAAATGAATACAGCACTTCAAAGACAATCAGGTAAATTGTTAGTTAAAAGTTTTTCTTCTCAACCCTTTTTCAGTTTGTAAGGGGTGGGGGGAATGGAGAAAACCTTAGGCTTTTAAAATAAAAGCAACTTATGAATCTTACTGCAGGAATATCAGCTCAGCTTTTCCTTTCCATCTTCTTCTGCCCACCTGACCCCTCCCAGGGGAGCACCATCAACTACTGATAGCAGTGGGAGATCAAGCAGACCAAACAGAGAGGTGGCATAGCTTTGACGTGCCTCAGTGCAAATGTAAGATGAGAGATCTGTTTCTGAAAATGAGTGGAGCCCCTTAGGGACGTGAACCACCAAGTAGGGAAAAGCCAACAAAATGGAAAGTAAGAAGCTTCATAAATACCTTTAGGCGTGCATGTAACAGTGAGCTCCTTGCATATTACAGAGAAGCCTCCCGCCCCCCCCCCCCCACTCCCCAGGGTGGTTTTCCTGCCAAGTTCCCTGACACAGTCCCAGCATTCACAATGCAGATTGAACAGTGATAAAGTGTGTAGGTCACGGTCATGAGCAACTGTGTGCACCCTGTCACATGAATGCTTACGTTCTCCCTTAGCAGCTATTGTTTGTTTTTCAGTGTTGACACAGAGAGCTGAGATGTTGTGTGTCTTGCTACCAGCTCCCTTCAAAAATTGCCACTTCCTTGCCCTGCAGAGGCAAATATTTGTACGGACAACCAGGTGGATCAGTGCAAAGGAGGAGACAATCGTTGAGTTGCAGCGAGGTCAAGGAAGGGCTGCTGCATGGAGCCGATTCCCACACTATTTGGGCCATAGGAAAATCCAGCACATGTCAGTGGCCAGACCAGCTGGTTGCCACCACTGTATCTTATTCAGCTTTTGGCACACTAGTGCAAGTTTCATTCATGTGGCATGTCTGGTGATGGACCACAGGTGGAATCCAGCACATGATGGTCTATGTCAGGGCCAGGATGGGGAACCTGCTCTTTGGGGGTAGGGGGGGAGAGAAGGGGTGCCCCCCACACCACTGATTTTTGCCCTCCTCACTGACAGCATCTGGCACCTGACAGATTACACCTGAGGGGCTGCATCTCAACAGAAATGTCCTCCCTCCAGTGAATGTTCATGAGGACTGAGAACGGGGCATGCATAGGATTTTCTAGGTTTCCTAGTACTTTTTCTGTGGATTCCACATCCAATGGTTATGATACTGAGCCCTTTACTAAGGTTTATATCTACCACACCCAAAATCTGATTTAGACAATCGCTCTAATTTTATTTTAAACCCTTTCTCTCTACCAGAAACACTAATTCTGCATTAGCAAAAGTAGCACCAGAATGTTCTTAAATGACTGCAACATAAATGTTTTGGTTAGATTCCGTAGAAAACTGACTTACAGTGAGTCAAACCATTGGTCCCTCTAGACCTTTATTGTCTACTATAACCAGTAGCAAGTCTCCAGGTTTTCCAACTGCCCAATCTGGAGAAACTAGGCATTGAAGACTGCATGCAGAACATGTGCCATACCACTGTGCTGGAGCCTCTGCTCTTCCTTGAAGGACTTCCACTGAAAAAAGAAAATTCAGGAAGCAGCCCCGGAATACCTCTGAGGAGGTCAGGCTAAATCCACATGTTCAAGATTATGAATACTTCTTGAATAAGCCAAATTCTGCCACCAATAAATAGCACATTGACTAGAGTAATGAAATCATTAATGTGCTATTAGTTCGACTGACCTTTAACAATCCACATCCCATTTAAAACAAGAGCAAAATGTCCATTGGTTTTAATGGCATGGTGGTACCTTGAATCTTAAATTTGTGAAGTGAGGTGACCGATTTCAAGTTATACCAACCACTCAATATTCTTAGTGAAGAGGTTACGTTAAGTAATACGTTTGAATGTTGAATGTGTAAATTTATGTTAAGAGTAAACGGATAAAACAAACAGCATTAGATGTACTGCTGGATAAGTGTTTTAAGAGTTCTTGTATTTGTATTTGATTAAAAACAAAAAACAAAATGTAAGAGAGAGAGAGAGAAAGAGAAGATTTCAGTGTGTTAATTTGATCTTCTGGATGCAACGTTGATAGAGAGATCTTTCAAATGCACTGCATTTAGACTGGCTTAGTACAGTCCCAAGGATTTTTTGAAGGAAGCCGTGTCTGCTAAGGTGGTATAAGAAGGCTTTAAATGTATGACCTTGTGTGGTGTGGGAGAACGGGCATTAACAAAGTGACGCTTTTGTGCAATGCCAAAGGCAGTGTTGTTGTTGATTCACTCCCCAAAATCCACTGTGCCGTAGCAAAGCAGGAGTTTCTCCAACAATCCTGTCACTGGATCTGTTATTCATTGCAACTTTAAATAGTTCCCTCATACTGTAAGGCGGATGGTGCAAAACCCCAGCAAAGGGAGTGGGTGGGTGGGTGCAGCCCTCATCATGAAGAAGCCACAAAGTCTGGAGCTGTAGCCAGATTTCCTTTGCAAGGTGAGGTGTGGCCAGCTCTTTGTGGGGAGCTGCTGGGGAGGGATCCACACCCTCCGCCCCCCTGCTCCAGACTGGAGAGCCTAAAGCTGGCCACAGGCCAAGCAGCCAGACGCCAAGCTCTGGGCTCTCAGCACTGGGAGAGGTCGCTCGGCCTGGTTATACAATGGCATTATCTCAAACTAACCACCGCTGCAGAAAGCCTCAATGTTTCCTGTCCTTCTGGTCGCAGCACAAACTGTCCGCTTTCCAGCTCACTTTCTTACACACTCACCGGCCCTCGGTCGCCAGACAAGCTGAACAAATGTCTAAAGTGACTTTCTCTCTCTCTCTCGGGAGCTGCAGCCTCAGCAAGCTGTAACTTATGGTATTTTTATCCCCTTCTGTCATGACTGACATGGCTATGAGTCACATCATGAGAAAAGGGAGTAGCTCCTGCTTCAGCCTCTTCAGTGCCAGACAATTCTGTCTGCTGCCATAGTCAAATGCCTGAGGCATGGAGTACTATTCTTTGAGGCGATTCCCCTCCACTCCACATGCACTGTGTGAAGGTCTTGAGAGAACAGCTCCTCTGAAAGCTGACTTGTAACCGGGCTGTGCCTTCAGCACACGGCTATTGGTGGAAATAGGCATGCTCATATTGTTTGGGCTGACGGAAACAAAATGGCCGAGATTGTGCTCGAGTGAGGAGCAAATGGGTGTAGCAATTGAGGCCACCCACCCAAAACATCATCACCACACATGGCAAGCTGCCTACCAAAATTAGGATTTTATATGGTAACGGGAACTGTGGATTAAATCTAAAGAAAGGGCAGGCTGGCATTGGAAGATGAGAACATCATGCAGACACACTCATAATAAATTCCCATTTGGAATATGTCCCTCACCCCAGAAAAATTTAAGAGTAGCACAATTTCTATGAGTAGAAAGGTCTTTATTGCTGCTTTTCCATCTTTTTAAAAGGGTGGGGTTTTCACTCAGGAAGTGGCATATCGGAGGGGGTTAAAATGGATTTTAAAACTTAATGATTTTTAAACTCTTTGTGCAGGTGGAAGTCCTTGCACTAAAAAACTTCATTGGTTATAACCCATTCTTTCTTTATTTAGCCTTGGGCCTGCTTAGTATTCCAAATGTGAGTAATTAAACATGTTCTTGTATGTATCTCATTGGTTTCTACTTTCATTACCAGCTTTTAACCCTTTTTAAACAATCTTTCTTTTTTGGTTCTAAGGCACTGAAATGCATGGGTGTAACCAAGGGAGGGCAGGGAGGGGCAGTTGCCCCCTAATCAATAAAAATGCATAGATAACTGAGGTTCTGCCACCCCCCCACAAAAATCCTGGCTATGCCCATGCTGAAATGGGAGCACTTGGTTCTAGTTCTTATGTTTAATGTCCTGAAAGACTAACTTGTATAACCCCTTGTGTTTTCTGATGGTAGGAAAGCTATAATGCAATCTCTGCACCCATCGTTTGTCTTTTTTGGGGGTAAGCACAAGGTTTCAAGACAAGTGTAAAAGGAAATGGTGGCTGCTGCAGGAGCCCAGCTGTTTGGGGAAAGTACAATAGGAACAGTGTGGGTTGTGATCTGAGGTTCAAGAAATCAGAGAGCCAGAACTGGGGAGAACACATTGCAAAGCCTCTGTATACCTTTCATATCCCCATTACTATTTTGGGGGGAAATTAACCTTCACCTTCTAACCCGCTTGCTGCTGTGCCCAGTTATATCACCAGCACAGGCAGAATCAGACAATGTTATAAGAGGTTTCAAGGGTGCTTAACTGGGTTTGATTTTCCTGAGCTCTAGATTCTCTTGTGTACAGATGACCAGAAGAAAACACCGATTTGTTCAGCTTGGGGAAGCCCAGATTGGCTGCTTTTTCCTTTGCAAAAATATTTCAGGTTCATTAGACAGTTTGTCTGTTAACATGATTCACTTGAAACAAAACTTTTGGGTGTGTGCTCAGTGGGGACCCATGGAAATCAACAATGCTATATATAGCTCAGCCTGATTTAGTTACCAGCTGATATTGCTCCAGTCAAACAGAGGAAATTCTGAAGTTCCTTATTATTCCAACATGCTGACAGCACTTCAGGCACCTGGCTGTCTTACTGCCCAGTTCGAAGTATGTTTACTTGGAGGTAACTTGCACTGTGTTTAATGAGGGTAAATTCAGGTATGTGTGCATAGAATAGCAACCTTATCATTCCTTTTTAATAAAATAGAAATATAGCACAATATTTGAGGGCATCTGTAGAGTATTATGGTGATTTGGCCTAGATTTTCTGATCGCTCACATTTTTTATCATGAGACCTTTTTCAAAGCCATACTGTCAGTATGGAATATTATGTCCATTTACAGTATAATGTATCTATAGCAGGGGTAGGCAACCTAAGGTCCATGGGCCACAAACAGTCCATGGGGGTCATTTAACCGGCCCATGAGCTTCCCCCAAACCGAGCTGCCCGTGTGGTGAGTCCCCACGTGCTGCGCTAAACCAGCGCAGCGCAGCGTGGGGACTCGCTTCCGTGGCACCGGAAATTGTGTCTGCGCAGATGGAGACGCCAGAAATCACCTATGTGCAGATGCAGACACTGGAAATCGTGGCCGCGCGCAATCACACGGGCACACAATCTGGCCCACGGAGGGATCTCCGCTGCAGTGAACCACCCCAGGCGAGGTAAAACTTGCCGACCCCTGATCTACAGCATATATGCCTTTTCTTACAGAAAAAATGATAGGAGAATCATCTAATAGGAAGTTGTCTTCAGTAAGACATCGTCCTGCTCAGACAAGGTGCTCAACTGGGATTTTCCAAGTTTATGGTTTCCTGAAAATAATATTATGAACTGCTATGGTGTTAAGGTTGCAGTTGAGGTAGTAAGTTGGAAAATTACTGGTAGTGGGTTCCTCCTTTTTTTCTTTTTTCTTTAGTTTACCTGAAGATATTTTCCATTTCTTTGTGTGCTTTAAAACAAAAGTCCAAAATTCTGATCAACATCCTAGAATTGTTAGAGAGATAAATTTAATTCTTTGGTATTGATGATGCTGAATGAACGAAAGGAATGTTGCTTTTCACTTGGAGCCAAACATGGCAATTCTATTTTCATTTCCTTTATCTAATTTGCTCTCCTGCTTAAAAACAAAGCATTCCTTTTGAATTGTGTAAGGCAGGTGAGTAGCAAGAGCTTCCGTAATATGTTTTCCTTTTATTTGATACTGATGCTCCAAAGTCAACAGCTAATTTTCTTGTGTCGGAAGTCTTTTGGGATTCATTTTGATGCATTCCATTGCTGGATAGACACACGCTTGGCTAGACAACTAATCTTCTGTGCAGCATTGGCAGGTGGGACAGGGCTGCCTGCTGCGTTTTCATGCCAGGATTATAAAAACAAGACCAGATATGAAGTGATTCTCTGCTGCTTTAAAGCCCACAGAGGTTCTTGTTGGAAGAGTCTGACAGAAAGCATATTTGGGATGGGAAGTGTGCCTGTGCCTCTTCTGAAAACATTATTTTGTATACAGATAGCCTGCTCACATACTGAGCTCCATAGCTGCCAGGTTTTAAAAGCCACTCTCCTTGGAATGATATGATTGCTGAAGAATGGCCCTCACAATGTAAGCTTGCATATAAACCTATTTCATGCATGTATCACTGGGACCATACTCTCCCCTGTCCTCCAAACTCTGGTTGTCTGAATACATTCTGAATGCCAGAGAATCCAGAGGTCTGGAATCCCTTTTTGAGATAATGAAGCACCCAGGAGTGGTTGGCATGGTAGGGCATTGCTACAATCACCCCCCCCCCTCAACAACACCAGCATCACTGCCATTCACCAGGGGTGGGGGTGCAGGGAAGACAGAAGTGTAGTGAGATCAAGGCTGCCACACTGGTAGAGCCAATCTGCCACTCCAGCCAGTTTGCCCTTATAGCCCAAACACACCCTGTCACTGATGGTTATCTGGAAAGATGGTTTGACTGCATTTGCAGGAACAGTCACCACCCTCTATTGACATTGGAAAAAGAGCATTCTGGCCCCCTGGGCCTCTGACTAAGGAGCTCATCAACATGTGAAAGTTAAAGTCTCTCAGGTCTTAATGCAATCAGGATGACACCTTACCAGCCTTAAATTGGTACTTAGGAGTCCCGAGTTCATTTGAGACCCTCTGCCTAGCATCAAAATATATCAGCATCCTATATTCAGAAAAGCTCCTCAAGATAGAGAGATGTCCCTAACACAATCTGTACGGCACCTTGCCATTGCATGGTTAGAGTATTGCACTAGAGTTCTGACCGGACCCAAAGGGTGCTCATCAATGGTTCCTCTTCATCCTGGAGAAGAGTGACTAGTGGGGTGCCACAGGGTTCTGTCTTGGGCCCGGTCTTATTCAACATCTTTATCAACGACTTGGATGATGGACTCAAGGGCATCCTGATCAAATTTGCAGATGACACCAAACTGGGAGGGGTGGCTAACACCCCAGAGGACAGGATCACACTTCAAAATGACCTTGACAGATTAGAGAACTGGGCCAAAACAAACAAGATGAATTTTAACAGGGAGAAATGTAAAGTATTGCACTTGGGCAAAAAAAATGAGAGGCACAAATACAAGATGGGTGACACCTGGCTTGAGAGCAGTACATGTGAAAAGGATCTAGGAGTCTTGGTTGACCACAAACTTGACATGAGCCAACAATGTGACGCGGCAGCTAAAAAAGCCAATGCAATTCTGGGCTGCATCAATAGGAGTATAACATCTAGATCAAGGGAAGTAATAGTGCCACTGTATTCTGCTCTGGTCAGACCTCACCTGGAGTACTGTGTCTAGTTCTGGGCACCACATTTCAAGAAGGACACTGACAAACTGGAACGTGTCCAGAGGAGGGCAACCAAAATGGTCAAAGGCCTGGAAACGATGCCTTATGAGGAACGGCTAAGGGAGCTGGGCATGTTTAGCCTGGAGAAGAGGAGGTTAAGGGGTGATATGATAGCCATGTTCAAATATATAAAAGGATGTCACATAGAGGAGGGAGAAAGGTTGTTTTCTGCTGCTCCAGAGAAGCGGACACGGAGCAATGGATCCAAACTACAAGAAAGAAGATTCCACCTAAACATTAGGAAGAACTTCCTGACAGTAAGAGCTGTTCGACAGTGGAATTTGCTGCCAAGGAGTGTGGTGGAGTCTCCTTCTTTGGAGGTCTTTAAGCAGAGGCTTGACAACCATATGTCAGGAGTGCTCTGATGGTGTTTTCTGCTTGGCAGGGGGTTGGACTCGATGGCCCTTGTGGTCTCTTCCAACTCTATGATTCTATGATTCTATGATTCTAAGATTCTAATCCCCATTCAGCTCTGAAGCTCATTAGGACATCTTGGGCCAACCACTGTATCATTTAACAATGCACTGTGTGAAGAAGCACCTTTTTTGTCTGTCCTGAACATTTAGCTTCATTGGGTGTCCCCAAGCTCTAGTATTATGTTTTACTTATTCATTTCTACTTTTGTTGGCTCTTATGGATCTGGGTGTTTTCATGCTTGGCCACATGCTCAAGGAAAGCACTGGGCTAGATGAGACTGTGCCAAAAGATTATGACATCAGCTATTACTGCTGATACGCTATAAGAAAGGAAATTTACAAGATTAGTTGTAGAAGCATTAGAAGTTTTCTCCCATCGTTGTTCTGAGTGTAATAAAGGCACACAAATGTCTGAATATTAAAATGTTCAGAAAACCACTTTTTAAAAAAGGGATGGGGAGGTTCAGTTGCCCCAGAGATATTACAATATCAACCAACTGGTAACTTTTCAGCTATTTAGAAGATCATTTGGGAATTCGATAAAAAATGAAATAATAATAAGCTACTTTTGAGTGTTTTTTAAAACAGAAATGCTGAGTGCAAATGTTTTAAGACTGCAGTCCTATACGCACTTATTTGTAAGTACATTCTGTTGACCTCGATGGGGATTATGTTTAAGTAGACATTTTGGGATTGCACCATTATTATAAGTCGAGGTGGATTGCCACGATGACGTATGCTTTTCCAAAACAAACCATCAAGATGTGGCAATACTTTGAGCACACATATAAAAAGATGGAATTAAATCGTTTGTACATGTATTGTCCTTGAAGTTTTATGCTTAGGTATATGCCTGTTCCCAGACAAACTTTTTCAAGTATCTAAGCACAGAGGATTGTGCTTAAATTATTCTGTCATGTCTTCTTATTCTTGCAAACAAAACTCATCAAAGTAAACATCCAGGACAATGGCAAATTATGGAGTGGATCAGGGTAGAAACATCAAAGCTTCACCTAGGGGACTGCACTGTAAGAGATGCTTTGAACTTAGGTTAAAATGTCACAAGGCAGCTACCACAGCACTGCTTTTATCACTTTAATGCCTTCAAAACCAACAAGCAAATATTATGACAAAGCCCATGAAAAGAAAAAGCAGGGAGGCAGAAGACTCAGGGTGTCAAAAGTGACCACCCTTAAAAGGTATATTGGAAACAGCTCTGCTGTAAGTTTTATTAAGAGTTTTCAACTCCATTTTTTAAATGACAAATTTACAGACATATTTATAATTCATTCAGATTTAAAATCATTTATACCTGATTCCAAATGTTTTTGCTCCAATCAAGCAATCTGTGTTGGGTACCAAGTCCTTGTTGCCATGCTTTCTTAGGATACACATCTTTGGGGAAGCGATTATGCCATATTCAAAGGAGGTCCTTAATGGCTGCAGGTGGGGAAGCTTGGGGTTTCATCCAGGTGCTTGGCAAACCTTCCCTTTGAAGCCCTAGATCTGTTCTGCTGGAGGACAGGCTGCTATCCACCTGGCTAAGAAGCTGGCACATTTTACCAAATCAAGAGGGAGTTGAGAGTGTTAGAAACTTTGGCCTAGATAGCCAAGTGTAGTATGAGAGCTAGGATCAGAGTTTTTACAGAAAATGGATTTATTGATAAAGATTTGTAAAAGCATTTGCTAAGTTGAGGACAGGCAGCAAGGTCAGGGATGCTCCAGGTAGGCTATGACTCACCCAAAGGTACACACACACCTGTGGGGCTAATGCCACAGTAAGATGCTAGACAGCGCATTGCTATGCGTTGGTGCTAGGTGGAAAGTCACACATTAGTTCAGGACTCTCAATTGTGATCCATTCATTCTTTCATTCCACATATAAACCTCTCCCCATTTTATCCTCACAACACCTCTCTGAAGTAGGTGGTGCTGAGAAAGAAATTTCTCTCAGAAGAGATAGTGATGGTCACCAGCTTAGGCTTGCCATATGTCAGGAAAATTCCTGGTTTTGGGGAGTAAAAATGGCATCAGGGGAATTTTGCCAAATCGGATATATGGCAACACGATGGAAAAAGCAGCACAAATGGCTCCAAAAGCTTAATATCACTATTTTAGGGAGAGGTTCAACAATTTGGGTGGGTTTCTCTAATAAAAGCTTTATTTTTGAAATATGGCAACCCTACACCAGCTTAGATTTGTCTAAAAGAGGATTAGACTGATTAATGGAGGTCAAGGCTATCAATGACACATTGCCACAATGGCTATGTTCTACCTCCCATTATCAGAGGAATTATGCCTCTGCATTCCAGTTGCTAGAGATCAGAAGTGGGGAGAGTGAGGAATACTGGACTACATGGGTCTTTGGCATGATCCAACAGGGCTCTTCTCATGTTCTAACTAGATGTGTGCATTCCACAATAAGTTTTGGCCACCCCAAAAGCTTGATGGTTTCTTGCACCCCAAACAAGAATTGGATTGGTTGCAATTATAAGACATTACATAGAGGTGAGGGTGTATGATATGGGATGATTTTAAGCTTAGTGTGGAATGTGCATCCCCAGTTCCCTGTTCATTTCTATGTACATTGGCTATTATTACCATTCGATTACCATACTTAACAGTGTCTTGCACTGTGAACAGGCCACTTCCTGTTTGGTTGACCCTCCCATTCTCAGAGCCTGGGAAAAGGCCTCAGCCCACACCATAGGTAGGCTTTGAAATAGCTCATATGATAGCCTTCAATACCTGGAGCAGTCACCCCAATTCTTCCAGCAGTAAAGCCATCCTGACACCAGGGAGTAGAAATACTCTGTTTTCCATTATTCTGGCATCCCAGCTTTTCAGTATTTTGTTTCTTATGCCAGTCTGATTTGTTGTCTCTCACACACACAATTTATAATTATTTTAAAGTTTGCATATATTTCTATTTTTATTGTACAAATATATTTGTCCACAGTACCATTTAAGCCTCAAAGTGCCCAGCTTTGAAGTAGAAAATAGATAATAAAGGAGAGCATATTAGTTTCAGTGGAGATAAATGTTGAAAGGGGAAGAACCTATTTGGGTCAAATCTAGTATTATTAGTACTAAAGGGATCAGAGGTTGTGGACTTTGCTGTCTCTGAACAAAGTCATGTCTCCCAAAGTTGCACAGACCTCTGATGCTCCCATGTGCTCTCTCCCCACAAAAATCCTCTCTTACAGCGGAGACCAGCTTTACATTCAGCAGGACTTCTTTCTCCATCATGGTCAGACAATCTAAAAAGACGACTTTTCTTCTGCGGGAGCCAATTGCTTTGTACACAGGGATGTTGGGGAGGGGGTGGTGGTTATGTTTAACTTTTCTCATCAGAGAAGACAGTCCTTAAGCCCCCCTGTATATCTTAGGCTAAGCACACATTTCAAAGCTGGAGAATTGTGGCCGTGGTATTTAGAAGTATTGGGATGATTCCAGATGGAGGTTTATTGGAGAATTAGGACTGCTCTTGCATGCGACGGTTGTTGCATCTCCAAGAAAATCCACGTTTCAGTATTGTACTACTAATTTCCCACAGAAAACTAATAGGGCTGCTTCCTGAAGAAAGCAGGGAAGATCTCATACTATGGACACACAACTGCCGTGAAAGCAAATGTAGTCTTAATCGTAAACGTTGGGGACAAGGGTGTGCCTCTATTGCTTATTGAGCTTTCCCAATCACCAGGGAAGTTGAGTGTCCTACTTTAAAGAGGACAGTCCTATGTCTGAAAGCATTCTCCTCTATTTAAAGGGCTGTCTGGTCCAAGTCCTTAAAAAAGAGTGGAGAAACCTTGAACTTGCCTAGCTGGCTTCTGGACAGCAGACTGAGCAGGTACACAGGCTACCTGGGCTCAGCCTTACCCATTATGGTGAGAGCGTCATATTCTGTTTCCTTTATAGTAATTACTTCTATACATATAAATTAGCAAGGTCAAATTTTGTGTCCTCTTTTTCAAGACGCTGTGTAAGTGATGACCTTAGACTCCAGATATGATTTGTCCTTTGAGGTGCCTGCCTTGCCCTTCACCTTATTATTTGAGTCATTTTGGAAGACAATATTTCTTTGAAAAAACTTAATAAAATAATAATACTTCTCTTTTTTGAGAAAATGTAGCCAACCCCAATCCAAGCTGTGTCCCCCCCCCCCCCCCATAGGGCTGTCTCCAACAGGAGCTTCACGAAGATGGAAAGGGCTTCTTGAACACCTAAGGAAATTTCCGTGAAATCTCCCTTCAGAAAGTACTACTATAGGAGAGGATTAGCTGTTTCTTCCAAATTACACTGCAGATAGTTTTGCAGACTTTAATAGCTTTATGATCCTCTAGTGGCATCACCAAGCTGAATATTGCTTAACTGAGTTCTCTCTAGGTCCAAACCATTCTCATGACTAAAAATGTAAAATTATTCCAGAGGATAATGGTGTTGGGCAGTCAGAGAGGAATGTGTTCTACCTATCCCATGCTTAAAGGTAAAGGTAAAGGTAAAGGTACCCCTGCCCATACGGGCCAGTCTTGACAGACTCTAGGGTTGTGCGCTCATCTCACTCTAGAGGCTGGGAGCCGGCGCCGTCCGCAGACACTTCTGGGTCACGTGGCCAGCGTGACATCGCTGCTCAGGCGAGCCTGCACCAGAGCAGCACACGGAACGCCGTTTACCTTCCCGCTATAAAGTGGTACCTATTGATCTACTTGCACTTTAAGGGTGCTTTCGAACTGCTAGGTGGGCAGGAGCTGGGACCGAAGGACGGGAGCTCACCCTGCCGTGGGGATTCGAACCGCCAACCATACAATCGGCAAGTCCCAGGCACTGTGGTTTTACCCACAGCGCCACCCGCGTCCCTGTGATCCCATGCTTATTACATATCATATACTCATAGAATTGTAGAGTTGGCATCCCAAAAAACAAGCAAGAAAGCGACACCAACTTTTTATGCCATGGACTTGTGTGTCAGCCACATGCTACTTAGGCCCCAAATCACACATGGTTTATATGTTGGGGCTGCTTATTTTTTTAGTTCTTGCTAATATTGTGTTCTTTTAAAAGTTAGATTAATTTTTGAAGTGATTGTTAATTATTTTTTTATTTTAAAATGAATTTCAACTGTTTTGCATGATTTTTAATTTGCTGGAAATCAATTAATATTTTCTTTTGCCTCATTATTTGCCAGTTCCCAGCCCATTTCGCAACCACCAATGGTGGTTAAAATAATTTAGATATCACTCTCATAAACCACTTCAAAAGCCCTTAAAATAACCTTTAAATAAACCTGATGAATCATCTACTTAAATTCTTTCTATCTTCTTTGTCAGTCTCTTTTATTTAGGAGTTGGGACTGTGAAATGTTGATTGAGTGGCTCACACAATTACCTACTTGTCAGAATGGGGGTATTTAGCACCTGTAAGACTGAACAGAACTAGTTCGATCTAAACAGTGTGTTTACTTGGAAGTCCCATTGATTTAAGAAATGGAACCTACATTCAGAGGTTTGGTCAGGCTCAAAGCCCCGGCCTAAAGACTTACTCTACGGACATAAAATAGGACTTACTTCTGAGTTGACATATTTTAGTTTACTATTTGTAGACTGAGAGTCCTAAACAAATTTGCTAGGGAGTAACACTGGACCTAACGGTCAGGGGTCCCTTTACCTTTAAGACACATTGAATATAGTGAGACACACTTCTGAGTAAACCTGGATAGGACTAGATTGTGAGTTTGTTAATCTATGTAATATTCTTAGGGTTGACATACGCCCAGAATTTTCCATGCATATCTGGTGTAGCGCATATGCAGAGTGGTGTAGTGGTTAAGAGCAGTAGACTCGTAATCTGGCGAACCGGGTTTGTGTCTCCGCTCCTCCACATGCAGCTGCTGGGTGACCTTGGGCCAGTCACACTTCTCTGAAGTCTCTCAGCCCCACACATCTCACAGAGTGTTTGTTGTGTAGAAGGAAGGGAAAGGAAAATGTTAGCCGCTTTGAGACTCCTTCGGGTAGTGATAAAGCGGGATATCAAATCCAAACTCTTCCAATACTGCAGTCAGAAGCAGTGTCCAGGCAAAAATCACTAAAAATGTCCGGGGAAATCCAGACATATGGTAACCCATTTCGGCAGTGTCTTGGTTTCCGAATGTTTTGGAAGTCGAATCGACTTCTGGAATGGATTTCGTTTGACTTCCAAGGTACCACTGTATACTCAGCCTCCAGTTTTGACCTCCCAAAAGGTTCCCATCCTAAGACAGAAGATGTGAGGAACATTCCTCTCCAACAAGCAGCCATTCTGGTTAAGAGTGGTAGACTCGTAATCTGGTGAACCAGGTTCGCGTCTCTGCTCCTCCACATGCAGCTGCTGGGTGACCTTGGGCTAGTCACACTTCTCTGAAGTCTCTCAGCCCCACTCACCTCACAGAGTGTTTGTTGTGGGGGAGGAAGGGAAAGAAGAATGTTAGCCGCTTTGAGACTCCTTCAAGTAGTGATAAAGCGGGATATGAAATCCAAACTCTTCTCTTCTTCTTCTTCAGGTTTCTCTTCTGATGATCATGTCAAGTGGCACTCTCTCTTCCCCTCCCTTCACCCTCTCATCAGTACTTCTCATCATTTTTCACCGATGCTTTGGATGGCCTGATGATCCTGGTTATATCTGTCAAAATGTGGCAGCTAGGACAGGAATACTAGCAGCCATCAGGCGAAGCCCATGAGCAGGACAGATGACAAATCGAGAGCAGCAGGTCAAATAACAGGGTATCCCTGACAATATATATAGATGATATATGATATGATATGATATGATATGATGATATGATATGATGATATGATCTTCTGGTAAATATCCATAAACAGTGTTTGCATATCTCCATACGCATCCTGTTTGAAAACACTGTGTGTTCAAGTGGCAATTTTCAATAGTCCAGTGGTTGCAAATTTTGTTCTTACAAGTAACTTTTTCTAATACATCAACCTGTTCACATAATTAGTCAGCACAAGTTGTACAGTGAAGAAACTGGGAGAGGTTTATTGATTCTGGCTTAAAGCATAACCTTGAACCCTTTGTGATCTTCCTTGGGAGACTACCAGATTGCAGCTGGTGCCAGCGCCATGTACAGGATTTATGTTCATGTCTGTAGTTGAGACAGGGAAAAGTTCTATTCTGCCTCAAAGCTGTTTATCAGGTAGATGAGTTAATCAACACTTATGTATAACATGTCCGTTTGGAATATTATTTATTTATAAACTGTATGAGCAGTTTTTTTCTTGAAAAGCTCGAAGGATTTTTTCCCCCTGAAATCAACAAAAACATCTAAAACCCTATCTGACTTTAATTCAACAGCATATAAACAGAGCGCAAAATTGTTACAACCATCAAAAATTATAAACAGTTCTAGAATTGTTGGACCACCGCTGAGGAAGTCCTGTCCCAAGTACCTGTAGATTTGATTTCCCTGAGAGAAGGTATTGGGATGAAAGCCTCCCCAGCCAGTCCTAGGGATTGGAAGGTATATATATGTGACCAGCACTTTGAATTGGGGTTCCTCACTCATCTCTCCTGTGATGAGATGCACAAATGTCAGGTGTGGGCGAGGGCAACTTTCACAGTTTGCCTCCTATCATTACTTCACCAGAACTGCTTCAACTTGGAAGTAAGTCACTATTTCTCCTTTGTGAGTCCATGGGAATAGTGAGTCCAGACTAACTGTATGTAGAAGAGCACAAAATAAGATTGCACAAAAGATCTGCAAATTAGAACTGGGAAGTTTTTAGCTTAACTGATGCACAAAATGCCTCTCAGCTGAGGGAGGTGAAACAATTTCTGATTATATTGTCTCCCTCTTAAAACAGACTTGACATACATCTTCTGAAGAATTACTGTATAGTAAATGAAATTAAACTTAGAACAGAGTATGAATTAGCAGTAGAACCATTGATACAATGTTTGGATATATTGAGGTGCCAGTCTTACAAGTGGATATAAAATTGACACTATACTTGATTTATTAACAGCTGCCTGCAAAGCAATATGCTACAACTGGAAAAAGTCACAAATCTCCGTGTTAGATTGAATACTCAAAGTGTGGGATTTGGCTCACATGGTAAAATTAGCATATGTAGTGAGAGTTAGGAAAGGCAGACAACCCAATAATTTGTTTATTGAAAAGTGGAGAAGTTGCGTTATGAAACAAGATAATATTCACCCATATACGCTGACAGAAGCAATTTAAGAAATGGCTTAACATACTATTTACAGTCTCTGTTTTCTACAGCTGTTACTGTTGTTTGCTGTGTCTGCTTTGTTTTCTGTGTATCACGTATGGAAAATTAAATACATCTATATATAAACATACATACTTTGTATGCCTATTTTCTCCTTATTTTCCCCTGATTTCTCTGTTTTATGCTTCAACTAAAGTTTTTAAAACTTGTATTAGTGTAGGCAGCTGAGAACAATCTTTTTTAAAGTTTGTATTAGCAACCTCTCCCATTAAAAAAAAAAAAAATTCCCCTTTTCTGGATGTGGCTCCAAGAGCTAACTCTTGTCTGACTCCCCTCCCTTCAAGCAAACAAGTTTCAAAGGGAATCTGTTGATCTGAAAGACACTAATACTTCAAGAAGCGGAGTGGAGATTTTCCATCCCCAATCAATCAGGCCAGGGAACAATTTTTTACACAGAGCCAAACATTAATTACCTGACAACTAGATCAATATCAGCCTGTTCTGCAGGCTTAATCTGAGGCAAGAATCAACAGCACTGAGTCTTGGGATCTAACTACTGTGCCACTTCTCAGTCCCAAAGTACAGTGGTACCTCATGTTACATATGCTTCAGGTTACATACGCTTCAGGTTACAGACTCCGCTAACCCAGAAATAGTGCTTCAGGTTAAGAACTTTGCTTCAGAATAAGAACAGAAATCGTGCTCCGGCGGCGCGGCGGCAGCAGGAGGCCCCATTAGCTAAAGTGGTGCTTCAGGTTAAGAACAATTTCAGGTTAAGAACGGACCTCCAGAATGAATTAAGTACTTAACCCAAGGTACCACTGTATCTGAAATTGTCTTGAAGAGAGCACCTCTGAACATATGCAGAATAATTTTGCTCACCACTGAATAATGACATGCTGCTGCATCCATCTGGTGTTGAGAAGCCAGATTTTGGATTTCTGAACAAATTACCTATTGCTAAGCAGAACACTGATATTGTGGGCTACTTCTTGTCATTAAATTGAGATGAAATTTGCCAACATTTTACAAAACAAGACTATGAAGAAGCATGGGTTCATATCCAGTACTAGTCATACTCAGAACAGATCCATTGAAATTAATGGATTAAAGCTATGGTTTTCACAGTAGTGGTGTATGGAAGTGAGAGCTGGACAATAAAGATGGCTGATCGCCAAAGAATTGATGCTTTTGAATTATGGTGCTGGAGGACAGTCTTGAGAGTCCCATGGACTGCAAGAAGATCAAACCTATCCATTCTTAAGGAAATCAGCCCTGAGTGCTCACTGGAAGGACAGATCCTGAAGCTGAGGCTCCAATACTTTGGCCACCTCGTGAGAAGAGAAGACTCCCTGGAAAAGACCCTGATGTTGGGAAAGATTGAGGGTACAAAGAGAAGGGGACGACAGAGGACGAGATGGTTGAACAGTGTTCTCGAAGCTACCAGCATGAGTTTGACCAAACTGTGGGAAGCAGTGGAAAGACAGGAGTGCCTGGCATGCTCACAAAGAGTCGGACATGACTAAATGACTAAACAACAACAATTTCAGTGCGTCTCCTCTGAGTGTAACTTAGCAAGATACTAGCCATAGATCTGGACTAGACACATCATGAGGAAGTATGATGATCACCATAGGTGATACGGGACACTCCAGATGTTGGTGGATTCTGGCTCTCATCTGCCCCACTCACCATGGCTAATGGTCAGGGATCATATTATGCTATCCTCCCTCCCCAGACTTATCAATAAATAAGATTGTATTGGAGATGCCATTTTCTTTCCTCTCATTTCTAGCCTTTGGTATTTCTTTAAACTGCCCAGACGTTAGTCAAATGGAGATTGTCATATAGATCTTGAAATAAGTAAAAATATGCAACAAAATTCTAGCATGTTTCAATGAAGGTAATCCCTATTAACACTGTGTTACTTCTGAGTAAATATGTATATACTTCATGACTGTAATCCAAAACTCATTTACTTTGGAATAAGTTTCAACTGACTTCTTATTAAAACAGGAGTGGCCACCTGTGGTCTGTCATCTCTTGTTGCACAGCAACTCCGATAATCCCTGACCATTGGGCATGCTGGCTGGGGCAGATGGGAGTTTTAGTCCAGCAAAATCCAGAGGACTATTGTTTAGCTACCCCTGGATTAAAACACGAGACTCCGTGTTTAGCCCTGGCTATATTATTTTCTTTGAAAATAATAATTTTGCTTTGGAGCAGCAATCCTAAACCATATTGAACACCATGGTCTCTTTCTCTTTCTCGTACCACATCAGATTGCACAGACCTAGAAATGGTCAGTGCTGCAGTCCCCAGTCGTATGTATCTTGAGTGTAAACCCCTCTGAATCACTCAGTTCATCTTCTGCAAAATCATGATGCATAGGATTGTGCTGCATTTCCATTAAAGTCTCTGACTGCAACCTTGAAGAGATCACACAGTTCCACAGACATTGATGAATACCACCACAATCCTAAACTCTTTATGACTTAGATGGCCAGTGTGATGTAGTGTCTGACAAGGACTGGTCTTAATTTCACAGGGTTGTTGTAAGAACGCTAATAGGGAAAGGAACAACCAAGCACCCTGCCTTGAATTCCTTGGAAGGAGGGCAGGATATAAACACTCAGCATGTTTTGGGGTTTGGGTGTAAGAAACTGTGGATTGTGCCCTGGCTGTCTGTTAAATCTGAGATTGCTGAAGTCTGTTCCAGTTTGTGGATTGCAGCCCACAAACCACATTGCAGCCCTAGGCCACACTGAAATCAAGTAGAGTGTAAGCCCCACTGAAATCAGGAAGACATCACTTTTAAGTAGGTATACATATAATTATGTTAGTTTATTTCTTTTACTCTCCACTTTTATAAGAAAATGAACTTTTTAAGTATTTCCAAACAACTATGAACTACAGTTTAACAGTGTGTTAAGAGCAAAGTCTACTCCACTAATTAGAAGCTTAGGCAGCTAATTAGAAGAGTTTAGTTTAGCTCAGGGATGATGGAGCGAGAAGTGAAGAGGGCTTCTGATAGTCACTGACAGATTTCCTGTCAAGATTGCTGCTATCTATGGGGAAATCAGTGACACTGTTGAAGCACAAGAACAACTGCCATTGTCGGGTTCACAGTGGGTGTTTCTCCCTATACCATTTATTACCCTCCTGCTTTTACTGACGGTTTTGCAAGTCCTGTTCATATGGAAATACTGCTCCATAGAAACTATCACAATATAAATATACTTATTTGGCAGCAGGTCTGTTGCAGAAGTGGACCCCCCCCATCTCTCTCTTACACACACACACACACGTATATGCATGTGCGCACACCAGGTATTGTCTCTATTACATGTGCGTGTGTGTGTGTGTGTGTGTGTGTGCAGTACATTGCGTCGAATAGTGTCCCGAGCAATGTGTGCGGTGATATATAGGCGCACCTCCTCCCCCGCGCCCCGTGCGGGGGCCACCCACCCACCTTCCCTTTCTTCCCTCCAGCTTGTCTTGCGAGCCAGCGCGTCTTGCAGGAAGCCCTGCGGATGTTTGCTGCTTTTCATGTGGCATTTGTGGCCGGCTCTGATAACGTGGCGGGCAGATCCGCAGCCATTCAACGCCGCGCTTGGGAAAACGGTGGAAATAGAAAGGCGGCGTCTCTGAGCAAAGGGCGCTCGCTCTCCCTGCTCCAGCGCCGCGAGTTGAAAAGGTCACTTTGTCCCCAAAGGGAGCCCCCGCCCGCTGGGTCTGGGGGCCAAGGGAAACACGGGATCCCGGGCCGAGAGGAGACACAGCAGCAGGACTTTTCGGGGTTTGGGTTACGAGGAGCACGTGGGGACTTTCCCAAATTGGGCACATTCAGATCTCACTGGACTTACTCCGGTCTTCACTCCTTTGGAGTGAAATGCAGGCAGCACTAGCCCAACGCAACGAAACTGGACGGTGCTTGGCAAGGGGCAGTCAGTGCCGATAGATCGCCTGATCCCAAACTTCAAAGCGATCGCGATTGCTGCGGGATTTAATTTCCACAGTCGCGTGTCCAGGATCGGTGCGCGCAAGCAAATAGATTTGCGGTGCCGGTTTCGGCCAGGTCGTTGCACATAAACCGGTGCGAGGGAACTGCGGGTCTCTAGGGGGTGTACCTCTCCCGAGACCCGCATCCCCTTCTGTCGCTCCGGATCCTTGAACTCCCAGACGATCTATGCCAAGAGTTCGCTCGAAAGTTATGAGCCGAGTTCGAAAGACGTCTTTCTCTGCCTTTCATCCTAGGGCGCTGAATCGGGAACGGAAAATTTATTGTGGCCTGAACTTGATTTTCGAAAACAAAATGAAACAAAAAACTCAAGTCCCTAAAGGCGGTGTGTGGCCTGCCACATCACAGGTTCGATTCCTGGCATACTCCGAGCGGGGCTTGGAAAGAGCCCCCCCCCCCCAGTGGCCTGTCTGTCAGGGAGATACATTAATACTAAGCTGCATACACCGTCTGACTCGGTGTAGGGGCTATGCTGAGGTTCCTCAGAGAACCTTCCAACAACGGGGTTAGAGATAAGGGACTGCTGGATCGACCCCCCGGAGCGGGTGGCTCGCACATAGAAGGGACCCAATGCACTTCGCTTGCAGTAAAATTTAAAAAATGCTCTAAAATGCAACAATCCTCTTGACTTCAGATCGGTCTGAACTGCAAACAATCTGGCCTCAGTTGTTTGTGGATCGCAGTTTACGCAGACGTCGTGGGATGCGGGGCTGAAGGCTCTCTAGCGCAATGTACGTAAATGTCCCACAGAGAAGCAATCTGTTTCCTCTGAAGCTGTTTCTGTAACGTCTGCCCCAGGGTCAAAGATACTTTCCTAACATAGCACTCAGGCGCTCTGCGCTTTCCTGAGGTTGTGCATGGCGAAGTCCCGCTATTAAGCGGAATAAATATTTTGACGGGGAATCCCGAAGTGTTTCCTAAGTAATGGCTAGTAAGATGAGACAGAAAGTATCATCAGCATTTCAAGAGAGTTTCGTTCCTTTTCAGCGGCAAAAAATAATAATAATTTGGGGGTTTAAAATAAAATAAATAAATAAATATAGAGTTCAAAGTATATAAGCCTAATTGCACAGTATCTCAGACATCTTGATCCACGAATTATTTTCACCCTGGAATTTTGCAAAATACAATCCTGCGGCGTTTTGACCTACAGCTTGGATCCAAAGTAACTAGGCTGACTCACAGCCAAGTGGTCCTGGGAATCTCGATTCTAAACACTAAACTCGGAATGGCTTCAGGATCAGGGGGGAACCTTTACGATATAGTCAAATAAAAATAACTAAATGGTCAAAGAAAAACAACTAATTGCATTCCGCAGGAAGCGCAAGTTGGTGAGGCTGAGTTAAGGCAAGGAGGGACTACGTTCACCTGAATGTTGGTTTTGGCTGAAGCTGTCCAGACTGCCACACCAAGCCTTGTAGCGAAACTCAATACATGCTTACTCGGAAGCAAGTCCCGCTGTGGAGCTTATTTTCCAGTGAGGCTAATTAGGGAAGAAGGTACTACGCTGAAATATGCACCACTGATTTCAGAAAAAATATTAGATCCGAATTCAAAGCCTGTAAGCATCAGTGCGTTTACTAGCATCGCCTTCTAACGTAAATACTAACCTACAGCTACACTTGGGAGTCCTTTTCGCTGGAATCAGTACAATTTACTTCCGGTTCTTTGAAGCAAGTGTCTTAGATTTTCATTACCCCCTACGTGACCGCGCAATGTTGAGTTAACAATAGTGGTTTGGCAGGTGGTGTGATGATGACGATGACGATGATTAAATTCATTACCTGCCCTTCACCAGCAAGTCGCAGAGCAGGTTACAAGGTTTAAAGCATTTAAAAATTATTAGGTGATACTCTTGTTAATTTTGTGCATTAATGTACATCGTAAAAAACGCATTGCATAATACTGTGCTGAAATGTTAGAAATCCCTTAAGTGCGAGAAAACTTAAACCCTTTAAAACGTGCTTGAGTTCCTGCTGTTGAAATAATCGGAAATGAACCAGTTAAAGTTCAAGTACCCTAAATTAATTATACCAACTGAAGCATCAGCAGCAGTTTGAGAAACAAAAGAAGTACATTTAGAGCATAGTTTTCCGTAATAAATATGATACTTGCATTTACAATATATTATATTTAGACTCCATTTGTGTGCGTGTACCCATGCGATACAAAAACTTAACGAATTATGATACACGATAACGTATCATGTACAAATGTAGCGCTTAAGTATTATAAATGCACTTCTTAAAGCCCGTTCTCAAAATGTATTTCTTCCATCAGATTTACCAATGACATTTCCTGTCTAGAAAACACGTCCAGCAGACAGGAAACAGATAAAATAGGTCGAAAGTGGTTCATTTTCCCTCCCATAAAAACAACTATTTAAATAGCGTGATCCCAAGCAAAAACATCCTCTTCGGTCACCTGTAACGAGTCACCTTCGGGTCTCTCTCATTCCGAGCCCAATCGCCCTTAACTTGAAAGTAGATCCCATTGATCTCAATGGAATTTACTTCCACGTAGCCCCAAGTCATGGAAAAATCCACTTGTCGCTGGAAAGGTTACTCCTGGCCAGCTCCCATACAGGTGAATTGCAGATGGAACTGGTCCTCTGCTCGCCCGCTGCGACAGTCCCCGGCCCCGCCCACGAAGCCGATTGGCCCGGGCTCAGTTTAAACGAAGCCGCGCGGTGCCGGCCGCCAGCTAGTCGAGAGCCAGCGCGGACCGCCTGAGTGTCGCTCGGAGTCTCTCCCAAGCGTTCCTTCCAGCAAGCCATCCCGATTTGCCTTGCGGGGGCGCCAGGAAGAGGATCGAGGGCAAGGAGCGGGTGGGTCCGGCGGAGCAGCGTGGCAATGAGCAGCCCCGATGCTGGATACGCCAGCAGCGACGACCAAGGACGGTGCTCGCTCCCTCCTCCGCTCATGATGCAGTGTCCGTGGGCAGAGTCGCTGAGCCCGGAGGGCAAGGGCAAGGGCGAGGCGGCCGCCGCCGCCGCCGATGCAGGCCAGCAAGGCGGCCCGGGCCGGGCCAAAGGGGAAGCGCGCATCCGCCGCCCCATGAACGCCTTCATGGTCTGGGCCAAGGACGAGCGCAAGCGGCTGGCGCAGCAGAACCCGGATCTGCACAACGCCGAGCTCAGCAAGATGCTGGGTAAGTGCCCGGGAGGCTTGGCAACGGGAGGGGGGAGACTGTAAGATGCCAGTGTCAAAGAAAGTCCCTAGACCTTGCTGTTGTTACCTACAACAGAGTAACAGCACAATCCCACGCATGCTCCCTTGGAAGTAAATCCACGCGAAGGAGTAACTCGGGAGCTTGGAGCGCACGGGGCAGAGCAGCAGTTCCCAAGCCGCTCTCGCCCTCGATCCCGCCCCCCACGCAGGCAGGGTGGGCATGAGGGAGTTTCAAAAGGTCTGGCTAAGAGGGCAGCACGGGAGCAGGAGGGCTGAAAAGGCTAAAACCTCGACATAGCTAGTGGAAGGTCCGACGGCAAAGATTCAGATTCCAGCGACATATTTATTTACATTGCTATAATCCGACGTGCGTTTTTGGCACAGGGAACGGGAAGGGAAATACTCTTTCGCAACCGGGAGGGCGGCTGGCCTGCGTTTCTTCCCAATGCCGGCGCTGCTCCTCTCAGCTGCTGGGTTTGGGGCGCGAGCAGGCCAGCCGGCTGCCCTTGTTTATCCACATAAACTAGTCTTCTGCCATCCCGACTCGCGAAGGGGCTACACTTGCTTTAAGCTTGGATACAAGTGTCAAGTAGACTCTAGTTATTAAGCAAGCTGCTTGTGGTCGTCCCTCAAATGCTGGCTACCTCACTGCAGCCTGAAACCACCCCCCTCCCGAAAGCCAGAACCAACCGACCCGGCTCCGAAGAGGTGCGTCCACGAAGGCGCATCCCTCTTGCCTACACCCCGCTGAGAGGAGCGTGGAAACCTGTGGCCCATCGGAAGTTGCTGGACCTCCGCTCCGATCACCGCTGACCAATAATGGCTGTTTCACGCTGATAGGAGCTGGGAATCCAGAAACACCTGAAGGGCCACAGGTTGCCCATCCCAGAGAGGTGGTGTGGGAGGCAATGGTCGTATCCCCATTTACCTTGGAGCACGGAATCCATTTCTGAGTAGGCATTGCTAGGACTGTCAGTTGACTTTTTTTCCTGCCTGAGGGAAAGTCCGCGCCAAGTGGGCAAAGAGTGTGCCGAGGTTTGGGATGAGGGCTGTATGGGATTAACTTCAATGTTAGGACTGCGCTGTCCATTGACTTGTTTTCCTGCCTGGCTGAGGGAAGACCAGCGGGCAGAGTGACTGGCAGCGGAGGCTGAACTGTGGGCGCCTGTTTGAAACCTTCTTTCCCCCTTCTCTCTTCGCGCTGACAGGCCAGTCGTGGCGAGCGCTGACCCAGGAGGAGAAGCGGCCCTTCGTGGAGGAGGCGGAGCGGCTGCGGCTGCAGCACATGCGCGACCACCCCAACTACAAGTACCGGCCGCGGCGGAGGAAGCAGGTGAAGCGCCTCAAGCGCGGCGACGGCGCGGCCGAAGGCGGGAGCGGTTTCCTCCCGGTGCCGCCGCAGCAGCAACAGCAGCAGCACCACCACCACCACCACCCGCAGCACCAGCTGGGGCTGTCCATGGACGCGGGCAGCGGCTGCGAGGGGCTGGGCCTCCCGTACCCCGAGCAGCCGGGCTACCCCGGCGGGAACTTCCACTACCGAGACTGTGCGCCACTCCCGCTGCCGGCTTTGGGGGCCCATTTCGGGAGCTACAACCTGCCCACCCCCGAGCCCGAGTCGCAGAGCGGCGCCTGCGCGGAGCCCGCCTTTTTCCCGCCTCACCAGCCCGACGAAGGCGGCTGCCTGCTGGGGCCCTACGGCTACCCGACGCCCCCCGGGGCCGAGTACCCCTGCAACGGCGCCCCTGCGGGCAGCAGCGCCGGGCTTTTCCGCGCCCGCTTCGCGGCTCCCGTGGCCGCCTACGCCTCTGCTCAGGATCCCGCGCAGCAACAGCAGCAGCAGCAAGCCTGCCGTCGAGGAGACGCCGCCGTCGGCTTGGAGCACCTTCCCCCGCATGACGTGGAGCTGCTGGCTGACGTGGACCGCGCCGAGTTCGAGCAGTATCTGCCCTTCGGCTGCCGGCCCGGCGAACTGGGCCTCCCTCCCTACGCGAGCCACGAGGCCTCGGAGGCGAACTCTGCCGCCGCTTACTACTGCGCAGCCGCAGGAGGAGGGGGAGGCTATCCGGAGCTGTGAGAGGGACTCTGCGGACGGGAATAGAGGCAGGAGCGGACTGGATCCCTCGGTTCTATTTATTGTAATTTATTGACTGAAACATTTTTAGAAACCAGGCCTGGGAACTTTGAGCGGGGTTGTTTTTTAAAGTACCCGCTGGAGCCTTCGTTTCCCTTTCCCCCCTTTCCTTCTTGCTGTAACCTCCACATCGGACAGAGCCAGCGAGGCTGCCCTTAGAGCTCACTACGAGGCAACTCGCCCTTCGCCTCCGAACCCGCTTCCTTCAAGGGGTCCTTGTACAGAAGGGGGGTGGGACTTGGGGAACCCCCAGTAGACGTTTGACTTGGAAACAGCTCGGCAATAAAATAACTCAGGTGGTTATGAGTGATGGTGTCGTTCTTGCCCAACACCTTTGCGGAAGGTAGAGCAGAAGGTCCCCGGTTCAGCTCGCAACATCTGGGCGGGGGGAGTCTCTCCCAGTCAGTGTAGAAAACATGGAGAAAGATGGGTCAATGGTCTGGCTTGGTCCGAGGCAGATTCCTCTGTGCCAAACAGGAGAACGGAGAGCTGGACAAACAATTCGCACTTCACACTCCTTGTCTGGTCACCTCGGTGCTGCTACAAGGATCATGGAGTAGGCACTTTTAATAAGACTTCTGCCTAGAAGCTGGAAGGTTGTAGAGTGAGATGTGTATAAAGCAGAGTCGGTTTTACCTCCAGCCAATATCTCTAATTATAAGGGGGCATATTAAAGGTATTAGACTTTGGGGGAGAGTTCGATGATACTCGACATCTTCCAAAGCAGTAAACATACAATTACTGAACTATAATCTGACTGGCACTCGAATCTCAAGATCCCCACCCCACTGCTTTCCAAATACAGTAATACGATTTCAGATACTTCAGAAAGTTTGTTTAAATGCAGGCAATTTCTCCCTACAGCTGGAGCGCTTTCCAGAGGAGTCACTAAAGCAGGGCTCTAGATGCAGGGGTCGCACGATTTTTCTTTCCCCTCGCTACTCTTTGCTAAACTAAACCGCTGAAGTGAAAAAAACTGAAGGCAGTCAAGAGGAGATTTGCGTGCAAACGAATTTTCCATTCCACCCCCTTCTGCAACTCCGAAACTCGGGCTCTCTTGCCTTCCCCCAATAAGCCTTTGGCTCATAGGTCCCGGGGATCTAGTAAAAGGTAGCTTCCCTTTTAGAAAGGGTATTTCTTTGCGAAATAATTTGATTATCCACTACAGCTGGTTTGAAAATAAAGGACGGCGGTGTTCCAACTGCCTTTCCTCTCAAAATAGTGAGTTTACCGCTTAAATAATTTCTGGCAATAAATGAACAGGTTTGGGAAGAACAGGTAGGAGGTGTAGGTAGGTTGTGATCCCAGTCACAACCTTGTGTAAGGACACCAAAACGCTTGATCCAGGCTGGGGGTGTACTTCAGAAGGAATCCGTTGTCAACCTGGTGCCCGCCTGCTGTTACTGGGCTCTCCCCCCATCTCTGAACACTGGTCGTGTTAGCTGGGGCTGAGAGTTGGGGTCTAAAGCACTGGCGGGGGGGGGGGGAGGTCGGACCAGGTTGGCAAATGCCACTCTGCAAAGGAGGATCAAGTTCTAGGAAAAGAAGAGTTATCTGTCCCGTGATGGGTTTAAGTTTATCGGCAAGGCGCCCGCCGAATGAAATCAGGCGTTCCAGATTAAATCAGGTTGATTTTGATTTCCCTTGATCACTTCCTTATCTCTTCCTTTGAGGTCCCCGTCCCACATTCCTATTGGAAAAACACCAGCACCGTGAAAACAAAAACAAAAAGAAAAAGTTATTTTAGAAAACATCACCACTAGTGAGATTGTGTGTTCCAGTCTGGACACACAGCCTCCCTTTGCTTGGGGTAACGAAGAGTTTGTCCTTGTACGTTTGAGCTTGAAACGGAAGAGGATACTGGAGATTATTTTCTTCAAAAATAATTAGTTTATGTGCCATTTAAAAAACAGTCTTACTTACAAATCATCTCGTAAGTATTTTCCCTCTCCCCTTTCTCAGTTTCTTGAGCAGCACTTGAAAGAGACCTTTATTTCGGAAAGAGAAGAAAAAAGAAAGGACCCCCTTTCCTTCCTAGCTCTTATTTCACGATTGCAGATTCAAAGGCGATCAAAAGAGAAAAGAGACGCTTCAAAGCAATTGGTCTATTAACTGAAATCACACTAGGACAATTCGGTCAACCGAACTGTCAGGAACTAGTGTGCAAGAACTAGATCCCCTTTAGCTTGAACTCATTGGAATGGTTCATCCGAACCGCCCCCTTTTTATCCCAAGGGAACAATTGGGCCGGAGACTTTCTCTTGCGTTTAGGAACTGATCGTGTTAATTTCTTCCAAGCTGCGAGATAAAGAGGTGCGGGAACAGATGTAACTTCGCACTTTGCCCTCTCACAAACGGTAAACCGATGGTAGGAGGAAAAGCGGGTGGTGAATTGAAAGTTTTTCTGCACCTTGCAGCAAAAACAGGCAAATAAAGCTGGCCATTTCTGTAGATTGATGCTACAGTCCTTAAGAGTAAGCCCCATTTAAGGCAATCGTATTTAAGAGTAAAGGTACTTTATTGGATTGGAAGCTTCACTATGTATTTCAAATTTCTTCCTTTTACTCGATTTCACCACCTCCACTCCTATCATAACTTCATTTTTAGTTTATGCATTTAGGTCTATTGGTTGGTAAATACCTAATCCCAAACCAATCCTCTTTGGAAGAAAGACCTACTGTGCTTGATGAGAATTCGCGATAAACACTGGTAGGTTCTTGCGGTTTTTCACAGGCCACACCTAGTCCTTTACGTGACGGTTGGGGAGCTGGATTTGGCCAGATCCTAACCTCCCCTCCCCACCCACCGCTCCACGGGTCAAATCTGACATGTGGATATGCTGGCCAGCTTTCGACCGATTGATGTCATAATGTCAGGTGATCCTTTTTCTCGTTGCCCACGTAGATTGGAATCAAATAATGCACGCTAAAGGACAGGAATTTGCAGGCGCTGACGTCCAGCTGATTGTCAGCGTTCACAAAGCCCTGTGCCTTTGCAAATGTCATTTATCACAGCGGTGCCTACACGATGTAGGTGGGCGTGGCTTGACCAAAGTAGCCTTGCAGGCAAAATGGGAGAACGCATGTTTACTCAGAATAAAGTTCCTGTTAAATTTAGTTTAATCCAAAATTAGTATAGTTGGGATTGCAGTCCTGCAGTACAGTCAGATACCGGCTTTTTCTGGAGTAAATATCACTATTTAGAGTCTTATTCCTAGGTAAGTGTGGATAAGACTGCAGCTTAAAGTTCAATATTAACTCAATCTGTCCCCCTTCCATATTGCTTTAGACCAGCACATCTTTAACATTAGTAATGGGTGGTTTCAGGATGAGTGGAAAAATGAGAAAGCTTTCCAAAATGCTCATTTTTTAAAAAAGTGTGGACTAGCTTAATCACACCTAAGGCCAACTATCTCTACAAGAGAAAGATAGCGCCAGCCTAGATCAAATAATCCAGTTGATAACTGGTGCATGAATTCACTTCAACATCAAAACACAATGAGATTGTCTAAATTCCAGACTTCTTAAACATAGTCTGAGTCAATTGCTCTCTTTCTTATCATCACCTGCCCCTTTTGCATCTGCATGACAACTAAAATGTCAGTTCATTTTGTGCATATTGATCACATTGATTAACCAGTGATCTACAGTTACTGTATAGTTAAGGGGGAACTTTTGATGAGATCAAGTATCACTTCGCATGATGACCAGATCAAATCTACTAAGTTTCACTAATCTCCTCAAGGAAAAGGCTTTTACACTTTCTATTTGCTGTTTTTCTGTTGGATCATCTCTATTTCAGCTACAGGCTGAAAAATAGGCTTGATAGAAATGGTGGGAATTCAAGTTGAAGGGAAAATCAAGGGACTACCAAATACAATTCCCAGGAAGCCCTAACTGGTAAGCAGCTATAAAATCAACATAAATCCTCAATGTATAAGAAAATATTAATATTAATGCAGTAGCCAGGATGTGCCATTCAAGAAATACACGAGGAATACCAGTGTCCATGTATTCAACATCATTCTATCATGGCCCACTCCACTGAACACAGGTCCATCTAGGCTGACAATGTAAGGGGATTTGGGGAAAATATCTTCAGGATGAACATTAATGAAGGAACAGGGCTGTGAAAAAGAAGTACATGTTTTAAAAATTATGAAGTTATTTTTATAGTTATGAAATTATGAGGTAAACACCTTTATTGGGCCAATCAAAAAGTCATAAAATAGTGTGCAAGCTTTCAAGTTCCACAGAACTCTTCATCAAATTAGATGTTGAAAATTCAAGGGGTATGAGGGGAGGAAAAGGTTGTTGGGGTTACTCAAGCCATCCATGCCTGCATTGGTAAATTGGAGGTGTGGGTGAAGCTAGTAGACATTCAAATGAGGTGCTTTCCACTACCTTATTTAATGACATTTTGCTTGGCCTAATAAAGATATAGCCCTCATATGGACTTTGGATTTTTTTTGTAAGAGCCAACCAAGCTACCTTTACTTTTTGTGTAATTTTTAAGATGTTGCCTTGCTTCTACCTGCAATTTAGGCTTAGCAATTTGCTGAAATTCCAAGAGAATATATTTATGCTCTTATTGGAGGATATACGGTACATTAAATTGACTGCAAAGCAGGTGTCTATGGCTATCACCCTATGCCCACTCAAATGGGAGCATGTCCTGTTCTACACAATGGGATTGACATCTGAGTAAGCATAAATAGACTTGGATTACATGTGGGTTTAGGACTGCAGCCTGATCTGGAAACTCATTTAATTGTAGCAGGTAAATGGTGGTGAGCAAACAGGAGCACATTGCAATTCTATGCATGCTTGTTTGGAAGTAAGCACCCAATTAAACCCAGTGGCTTGCTTCTTAGCAAATGTGCATACACATCAGTTTATCCACAACAAGCATGAATTACAGCAAAGTGTAATTACAGCAAAAGTCCAGCAAAATGAGAGGTCAAATACTGTAGTTCATCTCTCTGTGTTAGGTATAAACCCCAAAACCTGCACTCAGGACTCACAATCTGGTTTCAGATTCAAGATCTTCACTTTTGATGGAGATAATCTGCAAAGCGCAGCACTCTTGGACTCTTGGACATGATAGTTAAGAGGACCAACAGACGTTGAGTCCTCACACGGTACTCTGCATTGCCAATATGAAACATTTCCTAGAGATTTCCCCTTAGCTGGTGAGGAGAAAGGCTTCCACAAATGTGTGGAGGGAGGAATGGAGCAGAAACCACTGAGTTTTAATGGCCAGGTTGCAATTAAATGAAAATGATGACCCCTGACTTCTGCATTTATTTTTCTGTAGCTGGCTCTGGATATCTACCTAATTGATTTAAGTGATAGTCTCATGATTGAATTTTACATTTCTTTCTTTCTAGCAGACTCAGGACATTTCTTTATCTGATTGATTTATGGTAAGTAACAGCCACCTGATTGAGTCACAGGCCACCTTAGTTCCACAGAACAAGGAAAGAACAGAGCAGGTGAGGCAACACCCATTTATCAGATTCAAGACAGGATATATGGGCAATTTTTATTCATCTGTTTTACCTTCCCTTTAATGAGCCTTCCCTCCCTCTCTCCCTTTTTCTCCTCACCCTGTGATATAGTTTAGGACAATGGAAAGTGAAAATGAATGTTTTAAGATTCAGGACAGACCAAAGGAGCCTTTTCACCACCATAATAGTCGCTTTATCCAAAAAAAAGTCACAATGCAACTCCGCAAGATAAAATAAAAACAGATACAATCATTTTAGAACTAGAAAATTTAAATACAACTTGATCAAGTATTTTCTAAGACTGGAGTAAATTTGTAATTTATTTAAAAGACCACTGTAAGCAGTTAAAATATCTGGCAGGGATGTAATAACACTTGTAAGGTGGAATTATTTATGACAATTATGGTTATTTAACAGATGGATAAGAGTAAAAGATGCAGCAAATTTAATCCTAAATATGGAACTCAGGGAGGGAGGGAAGGAGGTCTGAAAATTCAAAAGAACCTTGCACTTTAATGTTTGAAATGGTTATGTTAAACTTTATAAAATTATGAAAAAACCAATAAGCAATTATTTAGAAAAATAGAAAATTAAAATACAAAATTCCTAAAGTGCCCATAAGAAGGACAAGCTGTACCTCACAGTGAGTATCACAACAGAAGCTATCTTGAATACCGAAGGCCTGGGTATATAGGCCAAGCACCTAAAAACTGACATTCATGGTGCCAGGTGCATTTCCCCAAGGAGAGCATTGTTCACATGCTGCATAGATAAACTGTGGAATCTGTTCCCACAAGGTGCAATCACAGCCAACAATCTGGATGGCTTTTAAAATGGATTAGCCAAATTGATAGAGGATAAAACTATCAGTGGCATCAATAGTTATGTTCTACCTTTACCATCAGAGTCAGTATACCTCTGAATATGAGTTGCTGGGGAATGCAAGTGGGGAGAGTACTATTGCCCTCAGATCCTGTCTGTGAGCTTCCCATGGGCACCTCATTGGCCACTGGGAGAACAGGATGCTGGACTAGATAGGCTTTTGACATTATCAGCCAGGGTTTGTGTTTACGTTCCTAATGCATTGGCATATATTATGGGGATAAATCATGCCTGCAATTAAAAACAAGGAAGCATTCAAAAGTTGAGCAGATAGGGAGGGAGACCAGTGGCACCTCCCTCTTATATATGGGTAGCACTATTTTGGCTACTTAAGCAATGGCTTAGGCATGCATGTATAAAAGCACTTGTTCAGCATAGAGAAGCCCTCAAGGTCTCTCACTGACCATTTCAGAGATCAGAATAATGTCATCTCAAGTTATCCCTGTTGGCTTTTCGCAGTATAGTAGCGCAGAGAGCTTGCTGGGGAGACCATGCATAAAAAGAAAAGGGACTCAAAAATAACTTAAAGAAGGTTTTAATAAGAAAAACAAAAACTCCTTATACACCAAATACATCTACAAACAAACACGACCCAACCACCAACCCATCCCCAGGGTTAAAGGCAGAGCTAGGTGCTGCTCCTTATATACTGCACCCAATTCCTGGTGCAGCTTAATCAATGCAACTCAGCAGCACCTGCTATGGTTCACAGCTGTAAAGCTGGATCTCGTTAGCTTGCTCTGGCCCTTGCTCCGGCCCCTTAAAGGTATACACATTGGGTGAAACAATGATGAACCTTTACATTTAACATAACCATTCAACATTCCCAACTTCATAGTTGCAGACAAAAGTCTCCTGCACTGTTTTTAATGCAAGTATCAGAAAAAGTCTCGTGTTTCTTTGCTTATCTGAGCAAAACTTTGTTTCATTTTGTATTTCTTAAGGGTTATGAAGAAACATTGTTTCTTCACCGAAAGAATGCCAGCTTCATTTATCCACAAAGAATATGTCTAGGAACAAAGTAATCTTGGATTTTTTCCAAGGTATTGTGGGATTACTTTACAGTGTCTGATTTTCTTCAAGGCTTCTTGCTGCTGTGATTTAGAAGCAAAATTTATTCTGCATGCATCCTGTTTAAAACAATTATTTTCCTGTTTTATGAAAATACTGGAATATGTTTGTGCAGTCATAAGTTTTATCCTGAATGACCAAAAAGGCAAGCCAATATTCATCAATGTCTAAACTTGGATCCATATTTCTGAATGTGAATCTGTGCTGTTGTTTTAAATAAATTGTTTCCCGATGAGTATGAGGTAGAATAGAAAATGGGTCAGTTGCTACTTCCCAACCATAATTAAGTTGGACTCCCTTTGAAATATGTGGATTTTGACGTCTATTTATTATTTGATAGGACTTGATCAGCCAGGATTTTTCATGTGGAAATTTTGTGACTTTGTGGTATGTGCATATCAGATCCTGAATATCACAAAATATGACTAATGAATTCATATCACATGCAAATGGTATGATTGGGAACATGACGCCATGGTACTAAGCAGAATTGGGTTGTGTAATTAATATCTAGGCAAGGGATTAAATCATATATACAAGTGTTAACCTGATAATTTCCCCTGCAGTTATATCAATATTTCCAAGTAAGGGAGGTACCCTCTTGTTTATTGAGGAAATATGATCCCCTATGGGAGGAAACATAAATATTATTAAAATTAATCATTAACATTTAATATATATTAAATGAAAAGTTTCTGCATGAAAATATGATGAATGGATCATTTATCTTTTCACAGGCCCAGAAAGCAAAGCTTGAAGATTGTTTGGTAATTTTATGTTTGCTTGCTTGCTTTGGCTGTAAGAAGCATAATAGTTGATCTTTCTGTTTTCTCATCCATGGAGGAAGATGCAGCACCACGGAACATGGTTAATGCTATGTTTACACACTTACACCTGATAAACCTGCTTGCTCCTGAGGCTAGGAAAGTGGATCTTACTTAATTGGTGAGAAAATAGAAGAAAACACTTCCAAGTCCTTAAGATTTACATCCTGTGTTTTCAAAACTCAGTGCTCTATAATTATTGACTTAACCTTTCATTAAACAACCATGTTAGGGTTGCTTAATTTTCTACGGTGTGTGCGTTTTGTGGTTTGTTTGTTTTTTGCGGGACGGGACAGGGATTGTCTACTTGTTCCTTTATGAAATGTAAATTAATGGGCATCATACTGTAATCCAAGAATGATTCACATACTGTAAACAAATATAAGTCCCTTTACCATAGCCAGCACATGTAAGGGGAGATTGTCTTACATATTTAATTTAGATACAGTTTAATCATAAACAAAACCTTTAAGTAGTTTATATTCCTTATGATGCCAGCAAAGTCTCTAGAGAAGAAATGTGGAATCTGTAGCCTTCCAGATAATGTTTAACTCTCATCAACTAAACTGGTTTCTACCATCAGTAATGGCCTGGATGAGGATGAACAAATTGAAACTTAAACCAGACAAGACAGAAGTGCTCTTCAGCCTGTGCTGGATGGGGCTACACTCCCCTTGAAGACACAGGTTCACAGTTTGCGGGTACTTTTGGGCTTCACCCTGAGTCTGGATGCCCAGGTTTCTGAGGTGACCAAGGGGGTATTTGCACAGTTGAAGCTAGTGCACCTGGTAGCAGAAGAAGGGAGATTTTGGGGGAGCAGGGTGCCACGGGCAGTACTGGGGCTGCAGGGCGCCCTCTGGTGAACGGGTCCAGTGCTGCCTCAAAATGTAGCCAGGACACAGCGTGGGACGCGTGTGGCACTTGGCTAGGGTGCCCCAGCTACTGCCTCCCTTCTGGCTGAGGCTGCCCTCCAGTGCTCCAAAACTCACAGAGCTACAGCCAGATGGTTGATCAGAGCTGGCTACAGAAAGCATACAATTCCCCTGTTACAATAGTTCCACTGCTGATCTGTTTTCAGGCACATTTCAAAGTGCAAGTTATGGCTTAGGCCCAGGCTACTGAAAGACAGCATTCTCTCATACAAACTTGCCAGGGTCCTGAGATCTTTGTGGGAGGGCCTTCTCTCAGTTCTGTCACCTTCACAGGCATGCGGAAGAGGGCTTTCTCGGTGGCTGCTCCCAGACTTTGGAATTCCATTCCAAGAGAAGTTAGCTTGGCTCCCTCCTTGCTGCTCTTCCACTGGCAGGAATTTCCTAAAGAAATTGCATTATCTTAAATGCAAAAACATAAACTGTTACAATTTTTAACTGGCTTTTTTTAAATGAATGGAAGTGGCATCTTTTCAAAAGTGGGATTTTAAGCTCTCTCTCTCTCTTATATAAAAAATGCTGCTCATTAAAGCAACTCACTGTAGCTGCTTATCCATGGCTGGTAGGCAACTTTAGACTACCCTAGCAAAATCTTCATTTGTCCAAACTAAAATTGGCTGATCTCATCTTAGCAGGTGTAAATTGAGCAACCAGTAGAGTTGATGATAGTTTAGGGCTTGGCAGGATCCAGAAACTAAAATACTCAAGGAAGATTATTGTGTTTGTGGGTGGATGGGCAACTAATTAGTAGGGGGCAAACCACTGGGGATAATTATTGACAAATGATAATTGACTCACTAAAAATGTAAAGGGAGAAGCCATGAGACACATAATAAACATAGCAGTTAAAATGCACACACACAAATTGACTAAAGTTCATAGCACCACTGAAATGATGCAACTTACAGGAATGATCAGTTCTTGTGAGCAGGGTTGGTTTCATAGCTTTTCCTGAAATCTGAAAGAGAGACAGCCTTGACTCCAGCTGAATATCCTGTTTAGTTCTACAGGTCAAAAACTGCTGCCAGCATCATAAAAGTCTTTTTTTCCATCCGTGAGTGCTATCACTTTCATGTCTTCAGTTAACCACATCTTTACCAAAGTAGAAACTGTCACATCACTGATGTTTGATGCCCCCATTCAAAACTTGTTTACTTGGAGTAGAATTCTTATAACTTAAATATAGAGCTTTATTCCAGTCTGCATCTGCACTGGAACTATTTTTATGTGTGGATTTGTTTTTAAATCTTTGTACTGTTTTTAGGATGTGGATTTTTATTTAAAAAAGATAGAATTGTAGAGTTGGAAGCGATCCCAAGGTTCATCTAGTCCAACTCCCTGCAATGCAGGAATACGCAGCTGGATCAAACCTGCAATCTTGGCATTATCAGCATAGTGTTCTAACCAACAGAGCTATGTCCAAGTATCGGCCTCAGCCACAAAACTAATACTCAGAGCAATTAGTTTTGAGCATGTTTACTTGCATTAAAGTCCATATAGATACGCATTTGTATATCATATTGTTGTTGTATTGCTATGGTTGATGGCTGATGCAAATAAAGATTCATTCATTCATTCCATATAGCTAAAGTAGCACGTTGAAGTGGTTTGTGCATTAGGCCATAAAGGCATCATGGACAAGGGCTTCCACTATTCAGGTCAGGGAAAATATGAATGCAGGCAGGCAGAAATTCATATATTTTATGGGTAATAGTCAATAACTCATACTTAGAGTAGCTTCGGGATGCGGGTGGCACTGTGGGTTAAAGCCTCAGTGCCTAGGGCTTGCTGATCAAAAGGTCGGCGGTTCGAATCCCCGCGGTGGGGTGCGCTCCCGCTGTTCGGTCCCAGCGCCTGCCAACCTAGCAGTTCGAAAGCACTCTCGGGTGCAAGTAGATAAATAGGGACCGCCTACTAGCGGGAAGGTAAATGGCATTTCCGTGCGCGGCTCTGGCTTGCCAGAGCAGCGATGTCACGCTGGCCACATGACCCGGAAGTGTCTTCGGACAGCACTGGCCCCCAGCCTCTTTGAGTGAGATGGGCGCACAACCCTAGAGTCTGTCAAGACTGGCCCGTACGGGCAGGGGTACCTTTACCTAGAGTAGCTTCATTGACATCAATCAACGTAAGTCATGAATTACTGGATCACAATCTTGGTGCTTTTAAAAAATGTTATTTTTAAGTATAATATCAATGCATGACTGTATCATTTGTTGAATACCACTTTATTTGCACTGAAAACAACTCTAAAATATCTCATAAATACAATAAAATGTATGCAGGTTTACAGTGCCTTATTAAAGCTGATATTTATTTCTTGAATATTACCTTATTTGCACTGAAAAGGCCTCTAAAATGTGGCATAAATCATGTGTACAGGTTTACAGTGCAGCATGAAAGCTGATCACAACAGGAAGTATGACAGTTGCATATACTGTAGCTGAAAGAGATGAGAAATCCCAGGAACATCAGTCGTGATGGGAACTGATATGTATTATTTGTGTTGCCATACATTTTGATTTTGTTTGACAATGAAAAGAAACAAGGAGAGTTTTAATTTAGCCACTGCAGTACTAGGAAAAATCAAGTTTCAGGCTTCTATCAGCCCACCTGTCTTGGTTTCCTAGCCTTATTGACCTCTGTCTGCCCTTTAGATGACAGATTAGCTGTGAACATCCTTTATAAAAGGAAATAGTGTTCTATAAAATTCACACTATGGTTTCTAATTTAGCATCAGAGCCAGGACATCCTAAAATAAAATCTGAGTCAAAAATAGATCTGTGTGTGTGGCAGGGGAAACTGTCAGGGTTGAAAGCAAACCATTAATCTACTTAAAAGTTAGCTTAATCTGTGAGAAAACATACACAAAAGGAGGGTTTGTGGCTTCTTCAGATGCTGTGTGTTTTGCTGATAGGGAGTAAAGCAAAACAAAAATCAAAAACAAAAACAGTATGTTTGCTATATCAAGTGTGATAAAGATGAGGCACTGTATAGCAAAACAGAAAGGTTTAAAACTCCACTCTCAGAACTGATCTTGCAGAGAGGACATGTCTTATAATTATGTGGTTGAAGTTTGTCTCTCTCCGAACGGCAATTTAAAATTGAAAGGTATCATTTGATGGAGCTTTTACACAGAATAATTTTGTTGGACTGAAATTGCTCAGAGTTTGCTTAAATTGTGTGTGATTATACATTTGACCATGTTTGTGGTTCTTTATTGATGGCTAACTCAGCAACCTACAATATTGGTGCTGAACAATTAAATAAAAATGCTATCGCCATTTTACCAGTCTATGTTATGAAAATGAATGATCAGATTGCCTTTGAGAACAATTGCTAATTGTAGGAGATGTCTGCCTCCTTGATATTGTCATCTTTTATGACATTTTGTTTCTTAAATTGTTTTACAATGTCTCATGCAATATTATTCAGCTTTATTGTAAAGTTGAATAGTATATGTGGTTAAAGGAATGGTTTACTGCCAATCAATATTCAAAACTGCATGGCAGTTATGCAAGAAAAAGCGCGGTTAAAGAAACGTACAAATAAACACAAGCAAATGAATTACATTTTATTCTTACAAAGTGATCTCATAGCAAGCAATTTCTGCATTATTTCTGCTCAAAAGAACCCATCTTCAAAAATATCAGTTAGCACTGGAGTCAGGAATCTAATGATGGATCCCCTCTTGTTCCCCAAAAGTATCTGGAACCAAAAAAAGTGATGTAGTCAGGATAAATTATTCAGACTACAGAATACACACCCATTTAACTTGTGCCTTTTAGTTTAGCAGTGGTGTGTTTTTCACTAGTTGTGAAGCAGAATCAAGATCATTCTTGCAGTACTTTTCTAGGCCCTAGATCAGGTATAGGCAAACTTGGCCCTCCAGATGTTTTGGTACTACAGTTCCAATCATCCCTGACCACTGGTCCTGTTAGCTAGGGATCATGGGCATTGTAGTCCCAAAACATCTGAAGGGCCGAGTTTGCCTATGCCTGCCCTAGATGAACATCTAGTCAAGCTGATCTGACCTGCACACAGCTGTTGAGGTGACAGTTGTGCCTTTTATTTTAGCACCTGTCTACTTACAGAGACAGGTGAATAACATGTCTCTATGGGATAGCTGACTAGCCAGAATCTGAACTAAATTAACAGAGCCATCCATACCCAAGATCCACTGGGATGAGAGAGTTTGGAATAGATGGAACTTGGGCTGTCCCAGCTAAGCTCAGCTGACACAACTCCCTCATCACAGCTGAGAAAGGGATATGCCTACACAACTTCCTCAACCCGGCTGAGCTAAGGCTATGCTGACTCAGCCAGTGGAACTTAATGATGTACTTACCCCTGTTCCAAACCATTTTCAGTTCAGTCACATGAAACTTACATCAGCAAAAATGGGTGGTGTTGGTAAAATTCTATTTCCAAGGCTTGTTTCCTATCTACCAGGCTTGAGGTAGGATTTGGAATAGGGGTAACTAAGATTGACTTAACTTAAAAAGGTAAAGGGACCACTGACCATTAGGTCCAGTCACGGACAACTCTGGGGTTGTCATCTCACTTTATTGGCCGAGGGAGACAGCGTACGGCTTCCGGGTCACGTGGTCAGCATGACCAAGCTGCTTCTGGCAAACCAGAGCAGTGCACAGAAACGCCGTTTACCTTCCCACCAGAGCAGTACCTATTTATCTATTTGCACTTTGGCATGCTTTCAAACTGCTAGGTTGGCAGGAGCTGGGACCGAGCAATGAGAGCTCACCCCATCACAGGGATTTGAACCGCCGACCTTCTGATCGGCAAGCCCTAGGCTCAGTGGTTTAACCCACAGTGCCACCCTTGTCTGACTTAACTTAAGCTGGTGTAAATTCCACTGCCTCACTATACAGTCATACCTTGTGTTGCATTAGGTTCATGTTGCGTCTTTTCGGCTTGCGAACGTGGCAAACCTGGGAGTGTATACTTCCGGGTTTCACAGTGTGTGCATGCACAGAAGTGCTCTATTGTGCTGCGTGCGTGTGCATAAGCAGCGCTCTAGTTACAGACTTTTCAGGGTGCGAACGGCACCCCAGAATGGATCGAGTCCATAACTAAGGTACCACTGTAAATGGGATTGTTCTGCCAGAAAGGCCATGCAGAGTTGGCAAAAATTGAAGGAAGCGAAAGGGGAAGCACTGTGTCTGATGGGGAAAGGTCAAGAGAACAATGGGGGATGTTAAAACTGGATGGTCAGTAGGTATAAGGAAAGGAACGGAAAAGAATAGCGAGGGCTTTGTTCCATCTTTTGGAAAGGCCTCCTCTTTTGCCCAATATCTTACGATGCCATTTTATGCAGGTGTCACACAGTGTTGATAACTGATAAAGAAATACAGTCATGCAAAGGTACCAGGAAGTCATCAGCAATTTTTTGCGAGCATATTGGGGGGGGGGGGGAATATAGTTTAAGTAAAGAAAATAAGGTATAAAAAGCGGGAGAGAAAAGATAACAAATGTCAGGCAAATTAGGCAGGATACCATAAAAGAAACAGTGACCTCTGATCATATTGTGCTGCAACTCAACAATTAGCAGGTTCCACCAGGGGAGTAGAAGCTCGTGGATGTGTGTAGCTCTAATTTTTTTAGGGTTTATACACTCCAATATTATTGCCAAGAGGGTCTGGCTGCATACAGACAATACATTTAACACTTATGGCTTCTCCCAAGGAATCTGGAAACAGTATTTTATTCAGCAGGGAGCTACAATTCCCTGCACACTTAATGAACTACACCTCCCAGGATTCTTTGGGGCTGGTCATGTGGCTTAAGCACTTTAAATATATGGCATGTATGTAGCTTCTCTGATGGCTTTTCTTGAGTTTGCTCTTGTGTATTATAACTGCTCAGAAAAAGTACCTGTGCTGAGAGCCAGGAGGCAGCTGTTTATGTTTGTTTTGCAATTTTGTATTCGAGTGCAACAAATATTATTTTGCCTTTTTAAAACAACAGCAGCAACACACTGAACAAATGTTAGAATTTCGTAGGAACTTAGAACCTTTGTGACAAATACATGACCTTCTTACGTCCTTATAATCAGATGGTTGCATATCCCACTTTATTTATTTTCTTAGCATATCGAGACAGGGGAAACCTTGATTTTGTTCCCCCTTTGTTTGTCATTGTGTAGATTGCAGATATTGGCTACATCTGTTTCCTGTGAAGGAAGCGTCACTGCTGCCTTTGTCCAGCAGGTGGAATACTTGCTGCGGTTTTGATAAAGCCAGAAATCCTAATGCGGCATTCTGATTTGGTTTTTAAAAATCAAATTCCTGAGGGGCACGTTTGACAAAGAAGCATGGATAAGGAATTTTTAGCTTTTTTCCAAGCACACTAACTGAGAAGACTGTGTGAGCCTAGAAAATGTGAGTATGAATGATATCAGGCAAAGCAGTGGATGAAAACATATGCCCTTGGTTTGACTGAGAACACTTGCCACTATTCTTGCCTTTGTTTCTTTGCATTTATTTTCTTTTTTTGTTTCTGTTTCCTCCCCCTTTTACACTCTCTTCTCAAAGGTTTAACTGCACTTAAGAGGGGGGAAACTACATATATATATATATATATATGCAGGTTTTGGTGTCCTCGGGTGTCTTCCCGTGTAAAAGTTGGGGTGTCTAGGCGACGTTTCGACGAGGTCTCACTCGTCATCTTCAGGCTGGTGCTTTCGGCTTCTTGTTACTGGAACAGAGCAGGATCTTAGTGTTTGAGTTCCTATAAATACTGTTGAGGAGGTGTGGTGTATAGCCTCCAATGTTCTGGGCAGAGAGGAGGTTCCCAGGCTAGTGTGCCTTTTCTTCTTTTGTTCCTTAATTACTTGAGGGATATCTTGAGTGATTTCTTGAGTGATTTCCTGAATCCCACTTAGGTGGGTCATTAGGTGTGGATTAGTTGCTAAAGCCTTCGTGTCTTGAACTCTTGAACTTTGTGAAGAGTTTTTCTGAGAAGATGGCTGTACTGCACTTGGTTCTTTCTTGCCATCTTCTCAGAAAAACTCTTCACAAAGTTCAAGAGTTCAAGACACGAAGGCTTTAGCAACTAATCCACACCTAATGACCCACCTAAGTGGGATTCAGGAAATCACTCAAGAAATCACTCAAGATATCCCTCAAGTAATTAAGGAACAAAAGAAGAAAAGGCACACTAGCCTGGGAACCTCCTCTCTGCCCAGAACATTGGAGGCTATACACCACACCTCCTCAACAGTATTTATAGGAACTCAAACACTAAGATCCTGCTCTGTTCCAGTAACAAGAAGCCGAAAGCACCAGCCTGAAGATGACGAGTGAGACCTCGTCGAAACGTCGCCTAGACACCCCAACTTTTACACGGGAAGACACCCGAGGACACCAAAACCTGCATTCCTGTACCCGTGAAAATCTACGAAAGCATATATATATATATATATACTACTTAAATATATATATATACTGGAGATATTTGTAAAAAGAAATCAGTGACTAATCCAAACCACAACAAGGTGGTCTTAATTTTAAAATATTGTCTCCTCCCCCCTTTTTAAAGGACCCACATTGTTTATGGAAGGGACTCATGTGACACCATGTGTGATCTTACTTTTATTGTTTAAAATATTTTTAGACCACATTTCATTCAATCAGATTCCAAATACAATAGTATAAATAAGAATTATTCATACCAAATACAAGATGTACTAAGAAAATATTCCTAACAGAATGTCAGAATTGGAGGCAGCATTAAAATTATTAAAATTGTAAGGCAGTCTAAGGCAATGCAACCATTTAAAAATGCCTGGACAAATAGACACATTTTAACCTGGTGCTGGAAAGATTATAATGCCCACACCACATATTTTTTGGGATATTTTTCTTTTAAAAAAGAAAGAAAAACAATAGCTGGTGCAGCAACCCCAATCCAGACAGAGGCCATGGTGGGGGTCATGTAGAGCAGATTTAACCTCTTCTTCCTTGCCATTTTCCCAATTTGGATCATTCTCCCCCATCTCCTATTTGGCATTGGAGAAAGGTTTCTATTCACACTGATGAAAGCTTTCTTGTCCATGTTAAATTTCACCCCATTCTTCTGTTATCCTATCTGAAAAACTCTCCCTCACTGCACATAGCAGCCATGATGAAAACGCTCCCCATGCCTGTAATTAATTTGTTTTAAAACAGCAACAACAAAAACCTGGTGTTCTTCCAGCGACACCTTTAGTGTCATATTGAATTTGGCTCTTCTTAAGTATAGTTTTCCCTCTGCCTCGCCTGTTTTATTTTTGTTCAGCCATGATCATGAGAAAAGCCCACATGCTTGGCTTCTGGCCACACTTCCCCCCCTCTCCCGCACCCACACCCACCCACCAGATCCATGCAAACAGCACCACAGAGAAACAATGTCCATACAACAGTTGGTGTGGATTAGTGTTCTCTCTATTGCTACTACAGTAGTACCTCTGGTTAAGAACTTAATTCATTCTGGAGGTCTGTTCTTAACCTGAAACCGTTCTTAACCTGTGGTACCACTTTAGCTAATGGGGCCTCACGCCGCCGCTGCACAATTTCTGTTCTCATCCTGAGGTAAAGTTTTTTAAACCTGAGGTACTACTTTTAGGTTAGCAGAGTCTGTAACCTGAAGTGTTTGTAACCCAAAGCGTTTGTAACCTGAGGTACCACTGTACATTAGTTTGAAGCCCATGCCACTTTCTGTGAAAGGTTTTGAGAGATATGGCCAAACATTACCACTGCAATATCAGTAGTGTGTTTTTTCTATTTGGCCTGTTCACATGCTCCCATTTCCCTACACACACATTTTGCCCTCTAATTTGTATTCCTACAACAGATAAATTCACTTGAATTGGATTGTAGCCAGTTACAGAGAATAGCAATCTCTAACAGTTATTTCATGTGCAAGGGCAGGTTTAGGGTTGTGCGAGTGTGACATACACACACTGGGTGCTGAGTTGAGGGGGGAGCCTTTTCAAAGCCTGGTAAGTGAGGCCTCCTTCTCAAAGGCTAGTTAGTACTGTCCCAGTTTTGGGAAGGAGGTAGGAGGGCTCTAGGACCCTTCCAGAGCCTCACACCTGCTTCCCAAAGCCCCATGATTTCTTACTCTGCTTTGGGAAGGCAGCAGAAGGGCTGGGGGGGGGGCAATAAAAACTTTGGCCTTTCACAGGGCACCATATTATCCAAGTCCACCACTGTTCAACAATAACATTACTGCAACAGCACCCACCTGGTTTGTACTAATATCTCCCACCACCACCACCTTATGTAATTGCAAATGACGAAAAGCTGTGGCTACTCATATGTAGAGCTAATATAGCACCTGCTATGTGTGAAACCATAATTTCTGAGGGCCACTATTGTACATAGAATTGCAGAGTTGGAAAGGGGACCCAAGGATCATCTAGTCCAACCTCCTGCAATGCAGGAATATGCAGCTGTTCCATACAGGCATCAAACCTGCAGCCTTGGCTTTATCAGCACCATGGTCTAACCAACTGAGCTATCCAGCTGATATGTGTCTGGCATGTTGGAGACATGATGGAGACTACAATTCATACAGTTGGTATTTCCATGAACTTTCTGCTGAGCCAGAAGGGCATGCCACCGCCAGCTCCACATGCTTTTGCGGATGAGCACATAAGGAAACCAAGGCTGGCTGCATTAACAGGCCCAGCCTATCTGTGAAATCGTTGAAGCTGAAGCTGGCAGCTATGTAAAGCACTAGTTTTTAATTATTCACAGCTGAACAGAAGTGAAGTTATACCTAATTCTGATGTTGCCTTTATTGATGCATTCTACAGAAAGCATGATGCCCAAATTAGAAGTGTTTATTATGCATCTTTTCCAAGTGCAGGTGGAGAATTAGAAATGGATGAAACAGATGTCTGCTGCAAGATAAAAACTTCAGCAATTATTTCTATTTTAAATCAGCCTTAATTGGATGTGGAAGTCAGTGAGCGTTCTTTATAATAACGTTTTAAATGTATTGTTTAAGCAAAACTTTTATTTGTGGAGATCAGCACTTTTTAAACAAATGTTTATATGATGTACATATATGACACATCTGCAGAGTTTATAAGGGGATATTTAGAAGACTTACCAGTGGTGAATGAAAACTGCTCAAGAGTTTGGATAATTTGTTGAAACAAACTCATTAATATAGCATGTGTGAGGGAGAGAGGGAGATATGCTTAGCTCCTCCAGTTTTTGGGGTGGGTGGTATTTCATAGTTATTGGGAAGCAAGATGTGTGCAGTGACAATTGCTCTTACCAGGGATTTTATTTGCTGAAACTCTTTCCTTCATTCGCTTCTACTGGTTCACATTCACATATAATTTTAGGTGGCTTGAAATCCTGAATTGTAATTGCTGCAATTAAGAGGTAGTAAGTCCTCATGCCCTCAAGCTGATTTCTTTCTGAATTACTAGAAACCTGAAACCCTTTTTGTTGTCTGTTACCTGCAGTCATTATTATCATATCACATGACAGTTTTTTGCTTTTGCTGTAGCTGATGAGGATGGTTATTCATTTGGAACTGGCTATTATATCACTGAAATACAGTATTTAAAAATTTCTATTAGAACATTTCTATTTATTTCCCCATGGCTTCTGAACTATCAGATTTTGCCTTTGCTGGGATCATATATCAATGATATGTGACACTTTCCCACATTCACAGACATTTCCAAACAACAACAGGAGGCTCACACAAAAATGTGGACTTGTTTTTCATTAAAAACAATAGGACTTTGGGACAGAAGACACATTATAATAAAGTAGTTTTGACATGCATGTTTATTTTTTGTACTTTTTTGCAATTACTCCAACCCCCTTCTCTCTCCCAATAAGGACTGGGATTACATCAGTGGAGGAGCTTTCGAAACACATTATTCCTATGCAATGATCACAATGTACCATTTCTTCATATGGACAGCTAAGACTACAGCATTACCTTTAGAAAATAAAAAGGTAAAGGGACCCCTGACCATTAGGTCCAGTCGTGGCCGACTCTGCGGTTGCGGTGCTCATCTTGCTTTATTGGCCGAGGGAGCTGGCGTACAGCTTCCGGGTCATGTGGCCAGCATGACTAAGCTGCGTCTGGCAAACCAGAACAGTGCACGGAAACACCGTTTACCTTCCCGTCGGAGCGGTACCTATTTATCTACTTGCACTTGGACATGCTTTCGAACGTTGGCAGGAGCAGGGACCGAGCAACGGGAGCTCACCCCGTTGTGGGGATTTGAGCTGCCGACCTTCTGATCGGCAAGCCCTAGGCTATGTGGTTTAACCCACAGCGCCACCCACGTTCCTATCTTTAGAAAATAGTATACCCCTTTCACCTAGTCAAGCATTCTGATTCAACCAGCAGCTCACAAACAAGGTGTGGAAATGCCGCTCTTTCCATTTTTGTCTCCAGTGGAAGTCAGAGTTATACGTCCTTTGAAACAGCTGCAGTTTGTGAGGGATACAATAGGTTAGAAAAAGGGTAGAACTGCAAGACTGTTCACACCACAGAGAAGCATGTCCTCTGGAGCACAGTGTAACTTACTTCCAAGTAAATATCCACAGGAGCAGACCACACTGCGGTGATCCTAAACACAGTGGCTTGGAAGTGCATTCTACTGAAGATCTGCTAAATGTATTTAGGACTGTGGCATCAGTGAGTCTGTAGGTGTAGTATTCCTGTAGTATTGATCCTGCTGATGTTTAATTCATGTACGACATTGAGGAGAATGACTACAGCAATAATCGGGAAATAATACACAGTTCCTCTGTTGATAGAAGCTTGTTTGTTGTTGCTATAGGTAATGCTGCCATTAACACTGTGTCAACATCAACACACTTACACAAGGCGAGTGTCTACAGTGTATCATAGCAGCACAGGTGAGGTGAGAGCTGCAGTTCTACAGGAACATCTTGCAACTTTGATTTTTTAAGAAAGTTCTTCCCTACAGCTTCCTATATTATCTCAAAGAGCTTCAAACCTGTAAGTGGTTCCTAATTTAAGTGCATCCTGGGAATGTCAGGTACATACTTAAATATTTATCTCAGTGAATTTATTGTGGCCACATTTGGATACTAGGGAGTGAGCTGTTCTGTGATTACTTTGGGTTGTGATGGCTTCATTACATATGTTTGTGGTATTTTGTTCTCTGCCTGGCATTAGATTAATATCTGTGTCAATCTTAGGAAGGACTGAGAATGTTTAAAATGAGGCAAGTGCATCCTTATCCTAAACATGACTACAGTAGTCATGCTTGGTCACACTGGTTGGACTATGAAATACAATGAAGTACTTGTAGTACTTAACAACCTATTTTTTAACAACCCTAGTACTTAACAACCTATTTTTCCTTTCTCTTGCATAAAATGGGCTGTGTTGTTGGATATATGTATGTGTATGTGTACACACACACATGTTTTTATCATAAAGATAAACTTTGAGGGATCAGCTTGCAGTGTGATTAATCAGAGTAAACCTGATATGGAGCCAAGAGTCCAGCCATGGCTATTTTAGGCCACTGGTACACTGTGGAATGTACTGAAAATACTGTAGTCTAACTTAACAAATGCCAACAAAAGGCAGATAAAGTCATGGGGCAGAATTCAACATTGCACTATGGTGAGCATTCTGTCAACCCAAGCATTGCAGCTTGCCTGAGAGAATGATCTCCCCTCTTTTCTATGCATGCTGTCCTAGGGGTTCTCCTGATTCCCCAAGGGCCAATTTTGGGGGATGCAGAGGAGGGGTGATGATGGGAGGTGTAAGCCCCATTGCAAAGCAGAAACCCTCATGCCCTGACAGGACTCATTAGGTCAGAGGTCGGCAACCTAAGACCCAAGGGCCGGAAGCGGCCCATGAGGGTCGCTTAACCGGCCCCTGAGCACCCCCAAACCGAGCCGCCCACTCGGCGAGTCCTCGCATGCTGCGCTAAACCGGTGCAGCATGGCATGGGGACTCTCTTCTGCGGCTCTGGAAATCGCTTCTGCACATGCCTAGATGCCGAAAATCACATCTGCACATGTCCACGGTGCTGGAAATCACTTCTGTGCATGCCCAGATGCCAGAAATTTCACGCGCGCAGAAGCGATTTTCAGCATCTGGGCATGCACAGAAGCGATTTCTGGTGCTGCAGACATGTGCAGGCACGATTTCCGGTGTCGCACTGTGCCGGTCTGGCCCACGAAGGATCTCTGAGGGAGTGATCTGGCCCACGCCCGGTAAGCCTTGCCAACCCCTGCATTAGGTGAATCCCACCCAAGGCAATGACTTTTTTAATGCCAGTCCAAGAATCACTATTGCAATTATACTTGTGGTGCAGCTGGCTTAATGTTCAATCCCACAAGTTGTTAAACCACAAAATTTATATTTAGTATGTGACAGACCACCACTACCACCCTAAAACTGTGCAGAGTCAGAAAAAAAGAAGTTACCGCAGCTTCTCTTATGGCAAGAACACCAATACAAAATACTGTGGACTAGGGTGTTATTGCACTGCATTCAGTGGGCCCATACCTTGCATTGATGGAGACTTGAGTCAAGAAACAAATAGCTAATACTTTGCTTGGTTTCATAGAATCATAGAATCATAGAACTGTAGAGTTGGAAGGGACCCTGAGGATCATCTAGTCCAACCCCCTGCAATTATGAATATTTTGTTGCTATTATTGTGCTGCAATTTATTTCCCAAAGGAGTGTCCCTTATTTACATGCCCATGCAATCATTTGCCCTTCTTTGTTTTCTGACACAACTGCCAAGTTGTAATCCCTGTTGACTTTTTCTACTATTTGCACCATGGCAATACTCCTCCAGATTTTGTTTATACGCATTCCACTGCCTTGGTACGGTATCACATAGGTTAGTAAGAATGCACAGTGTCCTTAGAAACTGTAAACTGAATATGAAATCATGGTGGGTTCTTTGTTTCTGATTGACTTAAGCATAGTGACATACTGTTAAGGTTCCTTGAGCATGACCCAGATAGTCAACAGTTGTAAGAAAATGATAGGGCTTAAGTTAAATTCTATTAATATGCAAGGGGAGCACTATTCCTTGTCATGTTTATACAAGTGAAGTTCACATTAATACTTGAGGTTTAATTTTTGTAAAAAAAGGGGGGAGGGGAAGACTAACTTAGCTGCAATCCTCTGTGCATCACTCTTACTTGGGAGTAAGCCCATTGAACTGAAAAGAAATTGTTTCTTAATAAACGTGCATAGGTTTGCACTGGAAACTGGGAACATGATAGCCAGAGTCATATAGGCGGCTCCCTTTTTGTAGAATGCTTTCCTCAGGGAGTTTCAGCTGTTGTCTTCATTATATACGTTTTGGTGCCAGGCAAAAACATTCCTCTTTAACCAGGCCTTTGATTGACTGACATCTAGTGCTCTTTTAAAATGTGTGCAGGGTGTGTGGGGGTTATTATTATTAACAATTATTATGTATTTTATGTTTTTATATTGTGATTTTATCTTGTCAACGGCCCTGTGACCTGCAGGTATAGGGCAGCATGCAACTTTAAGAAATAATAAGAATAAGAATAAGAATAGCCTTGACTACCTTTGTGATCTAGATAAATAGAGGAGATCCTGCCCCAAGTTCCTTTCAATACATATTTATGGATGAGACCCAAGGAGGTGTTATTTTGGGATTAACTGCTGTAGAATACAAATGTGAGGTTGTGTGTGTGCTGCATTAGTTCACAGCTTACCACAGCAGGGGCTTTCTATCCTGTCAAGTGGCAATAAAGCCTGATAAAGGCCTGCTATTCTTGGTGCATCCTATTATAGAAAGAAAAAGTGTCCGGCCTACCCATCGGAAGACCATGCCACAATGTATGCAAATAGGTTCCCTTCAGCCCCCTCATACTCAGTTACCTGCAATGAAAGATGTATGTGACAGACATTGGGGTTGGTGTGTTCGGGGTGAACTTGTTCATGCACCTTTAAAAAAACACCACAGTCTGGCCATCCTGTTCCTTTGATAGCTTTCTTTTATACTGTGCTATTCTTCTCTATGTGAGGATGCTCTCATTCCAAATCTAAATGAGCATCTATTGGGTTTCTTTTCTTAACTGTCCTTTCAATCAGCTAGTTGTTGCTTGGTGAGTCTGATTGCTGCTTGCTGATCAAAGCTCACAAGTTTGACATGGTACAGTTTTGCCAAAAATTCTGTGGAGAGCACATACACTTTGTTCTGGCAAGGAAAAGCCAATCTGCAGCAGACAACAATACATTTGTGCTTTACACTTCAATTTATCCTGACCTTGACTGTGTGAGCAGTTCTTCCAGAATATGTGAAGCTCATCCTTAGATTTAATTTAATTCCTAACAGTCATATGTGTTTCTTTTATGAAACCTTTAAACTTTCCCTGCCGCCTTTCTAGAAAAAAAAAGACTGAGGTAAAACTTCAACTTGTTTCTTTCAATTCTTCTGAAAACATGGGAAATATTTTCCCTCTGGTGTGTGTGTGTGTGTGTGTGTGTGTGTCTCTGTCTGTCTGTCTGTCTGTCTCTGGAATCCCAAAGGACTGCTTTGTTGCATAGCAGACTTCCAGGTAAACATATTTTGTAACATGTTTATCTTTTATAGCATTATATCTTTAAATGCTTTTCTGTTCTTCTTGGAACTCGGAAATCTCTTAGGCTTTTAATTTTCCTGTTCTCACACCTGTTTCTTCTAGACACTTTTAAAATGATGATTATAGATATCTGAAAAATCCTTTGGTTGAATTTTAAAGAATTCAGCAAGTTGGGGAAAATAGACATTGTTATGGTTTCAGAAAAGTTGGCATTGATGTGACTGGAAAATGTTCAGAAACTAAACAAAGAACTTTCAAGAAGAAATCTAGTTTGTGATTTTGCCAACCACTAGCATGTGGTCCGCGGATGGTTGCTCAGAAAGGAATGAAGACTTGGGACTCAGCTACATTATTAAAGAAACAGCAATTTGAATGTGCTATAAACATGCAACACCTGATTGTGCCAGAGAGCAGGAAATTTTGTTATAACTATCTAATTTCTGGCTTATTTTTAGCATCTTTTCCTGTATCTAGATCCATCCCTGGGCTGAGAAAGGTTTCCCATACCTGATCTATGTAAGGTGAGTGGGGCTTTCAAGCAAAATAGCCGTTTCTAAAAGTGCTTATCAAGTGACTAGTTTTATGTAACTTTAGGCAAATGAAGTACCTTTCCTGACATGTATATATGTGTGTATGTGGCTTATTTTGCTTAAAAATATTGATACCCCAACTTCCCTCACATAATGTAAGGTGTTTTACAAAAATAGCAAAATACAACACAACTATAGCAGCATCGGTACATTACCATTGAGATTCATTTTTTGGAAAAAGTGACTAACGACAGCAATTAATAACAGAAACACCAGCAGACAGTTTAAAAGCAACAGCTTTCTAAGGCTGCCTGAGATCCGTTGGAAGGGCCAGTGCCTTAGTACCTTGAGGGAAGATGGTTGTTTGCTTCAAAATGAAGGACAGACCTGAGACAGAGGCTCCCTTCTGTCACAATTCTTTCTATTCTACTCTGTCCTTTTTATTGTTGGATCTAAGAAAGTTCCTGTGCAATCTTCTGTAAACCTATTTGGGAATAAACCCATTTAAGTGTTTGGGAAGTACTTCTGGATAAACATACATTAAGAATGGGCAGTAAGCGTGGCAGCCACAGAGATAAAACTCCAGTTATATTTACATCTTTTGTCTTCAGTCACAGATAGGTTTTTATTTCTAGCTCTTGGCAGTCAAAATGGTGCTAAAATTAGAGAGGCTTTAATGGGGGGGGGGGAATTAAGACAGTTCAAAATTGAACTACTGCCGTGCTGTACTTTGTACAATTTTGGCATCCGCCTGCCACATTATTATGGTCATATATTACAAAGGAGGCTGCTGAAAGAGCCAGATGACTTCATTAGGTTTAGATAAGTCACTCATCACCTTTCCTTTTCCAGGCAGTGAGGCACACAGCAGTTTGAATGGCATATTGGCTTTGCCTTACATTCGTTTTTTTCCAAAGGGATCCTGGCATAGCTGTCAACCTTCCCTTTTTTTGCAGAAAATTCTCTTATTTCAGCGCCATTTCCCGCTGCTATCCAGGATTGTTAGATATCCCATAGACTGTCTCCGGGACAGGTAAGGCTGCTGATCCCTTATTTTCAAATCTGAAAGTTGATAGCTATGCTGCTAATCCCTTATTTTTGAGGCTGTTGATCCCTTATTTTCAAATCTGAGAGTTGACATCTATGGATCCTGGTCTTAGAGGATGTGATGTTTATTTGAATGGGAATCCTTTACAAGCTGGAGTGTATAAGAGGGTTAGGTCTGCCTACTGTTTTTAAAAAGGTAAAGGTACCCCTGCCTGTACGGGCCAGTCTTGACAGACTCTAGGGTTGTGCGCCCATCTCACTCAAAGAGGCCGGGGGCCAGCGCTGTCCGAAGACACTTCCGGGTCACGTGGCCAGAGTGACATCGCTGCTCTGGCGAGCCAGAGCCGCACACGGAAACGCCCTTTACCTTCCCGCTAGTAAGCGGTCCCTATTTATCTACTTGCACCCGGGGGTGCTTTCGAACTGCTAGGTTGGCAGGCGCTGGGACCGAGCGACGGGAGCGCACCCCGCCGCGGGGATTCGAACCGCCGACCTTTTAATCGGCAAGTCCTAGGCACTGAGGCTTTTACCCACAGCGCCACCCGGGTCCCTCTGCCTACTGTTTTTATAAACCCCCAAATAACAGTTAGCATAGGAAGCAAACTGACATGACAGATGCTGTGTTGGGCCTACATATAGTCCTTTCTGCTCACAAGGGCACAATGCAGCTGCCTCTCCCCAAGTATTGCCATGATAAGTGTGCACTGCAGTGCCTCAGGTCAATGAACCACAGGACTGGATGGAATAGTATGTCATTCCCTTCCATAATAGCCAAATCCTCCTTCTGCCAGTGAGCTGCAACACATGGAGGCCTACTCTAAAAATAAAGTATAGTGCTAATTGGCCATATGGATCCCATAGATACACTAGTCTGCCCTTTGAGCTGCCAAAGATAAGCAGACATATTTTTGCTAATTATCTTTTAGTTAATAATGATTTGACAGCTGACTTATGATTTTTTTTATTGTCAATTTATTTTCACCATGTAAAAATAGGAAAAGCCCTGCTATTAAGTAGATGCTTGCATATATGTAAAGTTAGCTAGGCCATTACTCTCTAGAGCTCCTAGACTATCATGCAGAGTTGAGAGTTCATAACGCACAGTAATAAATTAGTTTTGACAGTCACATTCCTTTATAAATGTGGCTGTAGTAAGCACAAAATGAAAAAAAAATGGTAAAGTCTACAAGTGAAAACATTGGGAAGTGATTTATCTCAGCAGGGAAGGAACTAATCATTTTTTCCACTTTTTATCCGGAAACTTATGGATTTAATTTCTTAGATAAGTCTTTGGCACCCTTAGGCAAAACTGAATACAAAGCAGCAAAAGTCTGGTGGGTGGAGACAGAATTAGTCAGAGCTTTCACAAGAGCAAGTTTGATCATCTGTTAAAAATAGTTTTCTTGATGAACTTAAGTGATAAAGATATTTTTACTTATCACAGCAAGAAGGCCTTTCAATTTATCTTGAATATAGAACTAGCATCTCTAGAGCTGCAGAATTAGGAAGCACGCACATACATACACACATACATAATTACATTTAAATATGGGATACCAGTGTATATATGTTTGAGGATGATGTCCACAAAAATCTGAGACATAATTCATAACAAACATTCCCTCTCTCTCTCGCCTTACATTTATATCTCACTTTCTTCCATCGTGGAACCCAAGGTTACATGCAAATGGTTCCTAGGTGATCTCCCATCTGGGTACTGGTCAGACCCCAAACTGCTTAGCTTCCACAAGGTGGTGTTCCCCTGTGCCTGGGACCAAATTCTAACAAACATAGATCGCAGAACTATAGCTGTAACCAATAGCTATAACATACAACTCAATTTTCTATAACCACTGACAAGTTTAAATGGGAAGGGACAGTGGTTCTGTGATCTATGTTATGACCCAAATTTCACATAAGGCAGCATTTGAGCAAATTTAGCATGACATCTGTTATGTACTGAAGTTCTCACCCTGGGCCAGCAGGGGGATACTGTAGATAGTTATGCAAATGAAGGATCGAAAGTGACGTTCAGTGATTGGATAGTTTTAGAAAGTTGTTACAGTAACAAGGTCCTGGAGCTCTATATAAACAGGCTGACTGAGCCCTTCAGTTAAGTTCTGTTCTGGCATCTGAATAAAGAAGAGCTGTTTGAAGAATTGCTGTGTCGTCTGATATGTTCACCCACAACTTAACAACATCTGAGAAAATTTTGGCAGAAGCCAGAAACGTTTTGGTAAGAGTAACAAAAACCCTGGAGGTTGTGCTAGCCTGCAGGACTGGACCTGCCATCCAGTGTAATAAAGCATTTTCCTTCAAATGACACATGGGGGTAGAGAAAGGCAAGAATTTTTGTTTTAATGGGTCTGCAAGGCTTTTTAAAACAACCAGTGGCGTAGCGTGGGTCGTCAGCACCCGGGGCAAGGCAAGTAATTTGCGCCCCCTAACCCGTGGATTTTAGCAGGGCGCAGAGAGCTGCGAGTGCGAGCGCCCCCCCCCCCATGTTGCGCCCGGTGCGGCCGGCCCCCCCTGCACCCCCCACGCTACGCCACTGAAAACAACCCTAGCTATTCGTGTCTGAGAGAGTGTGTGTGTGGGTGAATACCATTTTAACTGCTTGAGGTACCTAAGTGTATTGGGCCAGCACTGCTCACATGCCTGGGTTCACTGCATTTCATTTTAACCCAAAATTCACCTTGAGTTGCATGGTTTGTATTCAGGCAAATCACTTCAGGAATCTTGTGGGTAGCCAACAATTCTAGAAGGCAAGCAGAATTTCCCTGTTTTCCCTTACACTCACATTGGAACATATGGTGGAATTTAATATAGCACTAAGATGTACAAGCATTGCAGCTTGGCAGAAGGAATGATCTGACCTTTCTCTCACCACCCTGTGCTGCTCTTGGGCATTCTTCTTTGGCATTTTTTTTTGGGGGGGGGCATTGGTAGGGAGGGGAGGGGAGATGGAAAGCCTAGTTGGGCAAGTGAGAGCGATTTATCTCAGCAGGGAAGGAGCTAATAATTTCCCCCCACTTTTATAACCAGAAATTAATGCATTCATTTATTTTTATATAAGTCTTTGGCACCCTTATGCAAGATAGGTGACAGTGACTTTAAAATTATGATCCTGAACTTGACCTGACCTGTTTTAAAAATTTTATATTCCAAATATAATGGAGTCCAGCATGGGGATAAATAGAAGTCTTGCACAAACAATATGTTCTGTTTTGCTTTTCAATGGCGAGATTGAATACAGGCATGGGCTCAAAATAGCATTAGAATCATAGAATCATAGAATCATAGAGTTGGAAGAGACCACAAGGGTCATCGAGTCCAACCCCCTGCCAAGCAGGAAACACCATCAGAGCACTCCTGACATATGGTTGTCAAGCCTCTGCTTAAAGACCTCCAAAGAAGGAGACTCCACCACACTCCTTGGCAGCAAATTCCACTGTCGAACAGCTCTTACTGTCAGGAAGTTCTTCCTAATGTTTAGGTGGAATCTTCTTTCTTGTAGTTTGTATCCATTGCTCCGTGTCCGCTTCTCTGGAGCAGCAGAAAACAACCTTTCTCCCTCCTCTATGTGACATCCTTTTATATATTTGAACATGGCTATCATATCACCCCTTAACCTCCTCTTCTCCAGGCTAAACATGCCCAGCTCCCTTAGCCGATCTTCATAAGGCATTGTTTCCAGGCCTTTGACCATTTTGGTTGCCCTCCTCTGTACACGTTCTAGTTTGTCAGTGTCCTTCTTGAACTGTGGTGCCCAGAACTGGACACAGTACTCCAGGTGAGGTCTGACCAGAGCAGAATACAGTGGCACTATAACTTCCCTTGATCTAGATGCTATACTCCTATTGATGCAGCCCAGAATTGCATTGGCTTTTTTAGCTGCCGCGTCACACTGTTGGCTCATGTTAAGTTTGTGGTCAACCAAGACTCCTAGATCCTTTTCACATGTACTGCTCTCAAGCCAGGTGTCACCCATCTTGTATTTGTGCCTCTCATTTTTTTTGCCCAAGTGCAATACTTTACATTTCTCCCTGTTAAAATTCATCTTGTTTGTTTTGGCCCAGTTCTCTAATCTGTCAAGGTCCTTTTGAAGTGTGATCCTGTCTTCTGGGGTGTTAGCCACCCCTCCCAGTTTGGTGTCATCTGCAAATTTGATCAGGATGCCCTTGAGTCCATCATCCAAGTCGTTGATAAAGATGTTGAATAAGACCGGGCCCAAGACAGAACCTTGTGGCACCCCACTAGTCACTCTTCTCCAGGATGAAGAGGAACCATTGATGAGCACCCTTTGGGTCCGGTCAGTCAGCCAGTTACAAATCCACTGAGTGGTAGCATAGTCAAGACCGCATTTTACCAGCTTCTTTACAAGAATATCATGGGGCACCTTGTCAAATGCCTTGCTGAAATCAAGGTAGACTACATCCACTGCGTTCCCTTCATCTACCAGGCTTGTAATTCTGTCAAAAAATGAGATCAGGTTAGTCTGACATGACTTATTTTTCAGAAATCCATGCTGACTATTGGTGATCACAGCATTCCTTTCTAGGTGCTCACAGATTGTTTGCTTAATGATCTGCTCCAGAATCTTCCCTGGTATTGATGTTAGACTGACTGGGCGGTAATTATTTGGGTCCTCTCTTTTCCCCTTTTTGAAAATAGGGACAACATTTGCCCTCCTCCAGTCTGCCGGGACTTCGCCTGTTCTCCAGGAATTCTCAAAGATGACTGCCAGTGGTTCTGAGATCACATCTGCCAGTTCTTTTAATACTCTTGGATGCAGTTCATCTGGCCCTGGAGACTTGAATACATCTAAACTAGCCAAGTATTCTTGTACTATCTCCTTAGTTATTCTGGGCTGTGTTTCCTCTGCTGAATCATTTCCTCCAAATTCTTCAGGTCGGGCATTGTTTTCTTTATCGGAGAAGACTGAGGCAAAGAAGGCATTGAGGAGTTCAGCCCTTTCTGTGTCCCCTGTTTGCATTTCACCATCTTCTCCTCTGAGTGACCCCACTGTTTCTTTGTTCTTCCTTTTGCTACGAACATACCCATAGAAGCCTTTTTTGTTGCTTTTAACCTCTCTAGCAAGCCTGAGTTCATTCTGTGCTTTAGCTTTCCTGACTTTGTGTCTACACGTGCTGGCTATTTGTTTGAATTCCTCTTTGGTGGTTTCCCCCCTTTTCCATTTTTTGTACACATCCTTTTTTAATCTTAACTCAGTTAAAAGTTCTTTAGATAGCCACCCTGGCTTCTTTAGGCACCTTCCATGTTTCCGTCTCATTGGTATTGCCTGAAGTTGTGCTTTTACTATCTCCCTCTTAACAAACTCCCAGCCATCATGAACTCCCTTTCCTTTTAGTATTACTGTCCATGGGATCTCACCCAGCACTTCCCTAAGTTTTATGAAGTCGGCTTTCTTAAAGTCAAGAAATTGAGTCCTAGTATGCTTGGCTGCTCCTTTCCGTTGTATAGTAAACTTCAGAAGAGCATGATCACTTGCGCCTAATGATCCTTCCACTTCTACCCCATTAACCAGGTCATCGACATTGGTTAGGACCAGATCTAAAATGGCTGTTCCTCTTGTTGCTTCTCCCACTTTCTGGACAATGAAGTTGTCTGCAAGGCCAGTGAGGAATCTGTTTGACCTTATGCTCTTGGCTGAGTTTGACATCCAACAAATATCTGGGTAATTGAAGTCCCCCATTACTACTATCTCCCTTCCTTTTGCATGCTTGGCCATCTGTTCCAGGAAGGCATCATCTATGTCCTCCGTTTGGCTTGGGGATCTATAGTAAACTCCCACAATGAGGTCACTATTATTCTTCTCTCCCTTAATTTTGACCCAAATGCTCTCACTTTGGCTTTGAGGTTCTAAATCTTGGATCTCTTCACAGGTATACACATCCCTGACATATAACGCCACTCCTCCTCCTTTCTTGTCTGGTCTGTTTCTCTGAAATAGATTGTATCCCTCCATTTTTACATTCCAATCGTGGGACTTATCCCACCAGGTTTCAGTGATGCCTATTATGTCATATTTAGTTTGCTGTACCAAGAGCTCAAGCTCATCTTGTTTATTTCCCATGCTTTGTGCATTAGTGTACAGACATTGAAGTCCATTAGTCATTCCCCCGTGTCTCTTATTTAAGGATTTTTTCCTCCCACCACTAGGTCTGCTTGCTGTTTGCTCCATTTGGTCTATGACATTTGGATGATCATCTTCATCAATTAATAGACTCCTACCTTCAGGAGCACTGTCTCCCTCCCCCACATTAGTCAGTTTAAAGCCCTCCTGATGAGGTTTCTTAGTTTTTTGGCAAAAACATTCCTCCCAATCGTTGTGAGGTGCAGCCCATCGCTTGCCAGAAGTCCATCCTCAAGAAACTGCAGTCCGTGATCTAAGAATCCAAACCGTTCCTGTTTACACCATTTGCGAAGCCAGCTGTTTACTTCCACTATTTTCCTCTCTCTCCCTGGGCCACGTCGTTCAACTGGGAGGACAGATGAGATGACGATTTGTGCATTTAATTGCTTCAATTTCCTGCCCAGAGCCTCGTAGTCTCTTTTGATCTTCTGGAGGCTATTGCTTGCTTAAACCAATAAGACTATCTAATTGCTTAGAGATAGTTTGCATGACCAGATTACTGCAGTGTGGCAGCTCCTTTCACATCAGCCTCTTTAAAGCAAACAGGAGTTATAATAGGGTATCAATATCAATGTGAGTAGGGGACATAAGATGTATCTGTTCCAGCCATCTGTTTTCACCAGTCCAACCAGTTGTCTCTGGAAGCTAATAAGCATGACACCATTATTATTTTTGTATTTGCAATTTGTTGTCAGCATCTAGTATGCAGAACATGGAGGTTTTGTTTAGTTATCATAGCAAAGAGTATTTATTTAGAACTCTTCCACCCCACTTTTCTCATGAAGACTTTAAGTGACATACAGTAATGAATGTTGATGGTGAGGAGAGAAGTGAAGAAGATTCCAGAGCCTGTTCCTGTTCCAGCTGGACTACCCACCCTGGCTCACTCCACTAAGCCATCTAGCAAGAACGTCTCTGTGGGAAAGAGCAGGGGAGTGACATAGAGAGGCCTGGGCTATGGGTAGCAGTCTGAGGTAAACCAGGTGCCATAGGACAAGCCAATAGTCATGACTGAAGAGTAAAGACTGTCACATGGATGGTTGAGCAAGCTTGCTTTGTGCTGCTCCAGAGGTTAGGACCTGACCCAATGGATTGAACTTATAAGAAAGAAGATTCCAACTAAACATAAGGAAGAACTTTCTGGCAATTAGAGCTGTTTGACAGTGGAATGGCGTACCTCGAAAGGTAGTTGATTCTCCTTCATTGGAGGTTTTTTAATAGAGGTTGGATGCCCATCTTGTCAGAGATTCCTTAACTGTGACTCTTTTATTGCAGAGGATTGGACTAAATGAATCATGGTAACCCTTCCAGCTCAACAATTGTATTGTTATGTATTGAAGTTCTCACCCTGGCCACCAGGGGTATTGTGTATATAGTTTTCATTCAGGTCCACATAAGTTAATTTAGGCGGGAAACCCTGGGTGTTGTTGTTACAATGTTGACAGCCAGCTGCCTATAAAAGCAGTCCGGCTGAGCTGTTTGCTGTTCAGTTCAGTTCCAGCTTACTTATAAAGAACTACTTGGAGAAATCTCTGTGTCGTCTACTATGTCCACCCACTACTTAATATGTATGATTCTATGACCCAGGACCAAAAACCAACCAACCAACCAACCAACCAACCAACCAACCAAGGGCACCTCCAGATGACCTCTTTATTGAGCATATATCCTAATTTGCTTGTGGTTTACACATCTTTTCATTAATTATTTGTTCATGACAGAGCATCTGGATAGAAACACCTCCTCCTGGAGCCTTCTAATGGGATATCCCATTCCCTTAGGTTAAGGGGACTGTGTCCACCACCAAACAGTAGGGCCCAGCCAAAAAACTGATGAATGGCTGCCCTCAGATGACAGTTGAAGGGGGAGGAGGAGGCCTGATGGAGCCGTCCTGTCACAGCAGAGCTGATGGAGTGTACAGTATGTGTAACAACCATGTGTTTGTTCTTCTCCTATATAGCACTCCCCCTCCCTTTACCTTTGTGTTACCGGTTATTACATTTTTCTTTTGGAGAATTTCATAAACCTGAAGGGATTAGCATGATTAAAAGTTCACGTAGATCAAACTGCTGTGCTAACTCAATCTTATCAGCCAAAAATGTTAATAATAGCACTCCCCCCCCCCCGAAACCTTTGTGGAAAGGATGTAAGTAGGCTGGGCACATTCAGAGAAATTTAACCCAGGCCCTATCTCTAATGTGATAATTTCCTTTTCAAATGGATAACGATTTCCTAGTTCCATACCTTAGTGAATGGTTCAATTAAAAAAAAACCTCCCAGGGTTTCAGAGGTTGAAAGGACTTGGAGTTGTCAGGCATACTATCAACTTTTCTTGTGTCACAAGGCCAGCTATATTCATTTAACTGTTGTAGCAACTTAATATTTTAATAGAGTGACTCACACATGAATGATAAAAATATTCTGCTAACCATTGTCCTCTCTAGCAAATCTTAACAAAGAGTGTCATTCAAAGGGCACAGGTTGGTGAAATCACAAAAATTTAGTTCAAAAGCTCCATGGACTTCCATTTTGCTGCACCCCTGCTTTGAATGATTCAGCCAAAAATGAGCACTCAGGAAATCATTCCCATTTAGCCTAGGACAGTGTGAGGCTGAAACAGAATCCAGAAAAGCAGATGTACCCTGAAATCCCATAGATGTCAGGGACTTAACTCTCATTCAGTTGAATTTTCATGACATTGAGGGGCTAAGTGCATGTTATGTGGGCACACATGTATTTTTTTTCTTAGAAAAACAGCTTTGGGAAAGGGGAATTTCAATGACAAAGCAGGGGAGTGCTTACATCAGCCCTTCTTTTGTGTTTGAGATGCCCTCTCTCAGTCAGCTTCTCCCTGCACCCCACAGCAGTGTCAAAATGTTTATCCTTTCATTAGTTGTTTTTATACAGTTGTCTCCCCCACCCCACTTATGTATGTAAGTGGGGAGCACCCTCTAAAATGCCTCCAAATACCCATTTCCCCCCTGTTCTCCAGTTCTCTCTCTTCCTCTCTCCACACTTCAGACCAAAAAATATGGTTTTGAAGCTCTGGGGCTGGCTGTAGGATGCGTGGGAAAGCAGGAACTTCTGCTGTACTACCACACAAGTCAGCTGTTAAGCAGGGAGGCTGAGCAGCCTAAACAAAGCCCTGCTGCACCTCAGCTCTCTTTGGGGTTTCCTCCACCCTCACTGATAATCCACTTTAGGCTTTGGGGAGCGTCTCCTCATGACTTCCCACCTCTCTCCTGCCATTTCCGGGCTTGAATTAAACTATTTATTTATTGCCTAGGTGGTGCTGTGGGTTAAACCACAGAGCCTAGGACTTGCTGATCAGAAGGTTGGTGGTTTGAATCCCCGCGACGGGGTGAGCTCCCATTGCTCAGTCCCTGCTCCTGCCAACCTAGCAGTTAAAAAGCACGTCAAAATGCAAGTGGATAAATAGGTAGCGCTCTGGCGGGAAGGTAAACGGCATTTCCGTCCGCTGCTCTGGTTTGCCAGAAGCGGTTTAGTCATGCTGGCCACATGATCTGGAAGCTGTACGCTGGATCCCTTGGCCAATAAAGCAAGATGAGCACCGCAACCCCAGAGTCAGTAACGACTGGACCTAATGGTCAGGGGTCCCTTTACTTTACCTTTATTTATTGCCTAGCTTATATGTGGTTGTGCACAAGTTGATCGCACATAAGGCGGGTGTGGTGGGCCTGTATATGGAAGTGATTTTATGTTACAACTCAGAACCAAGGCCTTTACAAACAGCTCACAATAAAAAACAAAAACAAAATATAATAAAACAGCAGCCTAAATCCAATCATTAGCAGTACATACAAATCAGATTACAGTGGTACCTTGGGTTAAGAACCCTTAATTTGTTCTGGAGGTCCGTTCTTAACCTGAAGCACCACTTTAGCTAATGGGGCCTCCTGTTGCCACTGCGCTGCCAGAGCACAATTTCTGTTCTCATCCTGAAGCAAAGTTCTTAACCCGAGGTACTGTTTCTGGGTTAGCAGAGTCTGTAACCTGAAGCGTCTGTAACCTGAAGCGTATGTAACCTGAGGTACCACTCTGTGTGTGTGCGCGCACACACACACACACACACACATTTAGGCTAACATAGCTGCATAGATTGTATACTACATATGGAACATTATGGAGGCATCTCCTGGGATAAATTGTACATCTTTATTATCTTATGAACCTAGACCTATTATATTTAAATCTCAATAGGCAGTTTATTTTTATTCTACATGATTGGACCAATGAATTTTTAAATTGATATCACTATGATTCATACAACTGCTCTGCATTGCATTGTTGTATTTTGTACTGTTATTAGAAAACTGAAATAAAAACAGTTATTCACATTTATGTATGTATGTATGTATGTATGTATGTATGTATGTTACAACCAGCCTGAATAATGAGATTAATAATAAAAAGGCAAGTTAGAAAACAATAATGTTGAATAGCCACTGATTCTCAGGGCATGATCAGAAGGTCTGTGGCACAGCAACCTTGTTCAAGCTAAGGAGGTCTCGGTCTGATCAATGTCTTTGTGGTAGAATTGTTGGAAGCCCATGTTTCCCTGAAGGAGTAAAAAGGAAACAAAGAATTGTATCCAGAGATTATATGCAGGTAGCACTGACTTGTTAGGCTTGATTCTTAAAAAGGAGCCATTTCCCATCAAATATTTAAAAATTCAGCCAGAAGGCATGCACTTATTGCTAAAAGGGTCTGTGGAGAGATTTATATTAAATTTAAGAAATAGTACTCAGTAACTGAAAGAACTTTGAACTGAACAGAACAAAAACTCGATTGCCTGAGCTGTGATCAGTGTGCAGCTATACCAACTGACATGTACTTTGGGCACTAAATTATTGTTGTAATAAGATGGTTAAATCAGGTTGCAGTGTAAAAAATGCTCACTTGTTCCAAGGGAGCATTGTATATTATCACATCAGTCTTGTGCATTTATTTATTTTAAATGGGTGGCAAAACTAGCCTTAAGCAATGTATATAGTGTTCCCATCAGTGCTCAGCATAAGCATATATAATAAACACATTTAAAGGGGCAAAGCCAATTAAGAATTGTTGTGATATGTGCTATCAGCTGAGGAGAATTGTTATTGCCACTGCTTCACAGTCAGCAAGGCAAGCTTGCTGTAATCCGGATTAAGGGAAGAAGCTACAAATCTTATTATACCTTTGGTAGTAATTAGATAGAACATTTGCCATCTGGAGATACATTTCCATAAGAAGAGCCACCTCATTCCATAGGCACAAAACAATGCCATCCTTCTGTGTCTGCAAAAATCCTGCATTGAAATCTCTCACTTGATTGCGAGCTCTACTTGATCCAGCCTCTCTATGAACTGGAATCCACTGTGGGATGAATACGGACTATACAGGGCAAAAGCGACAGGACCAGAAGATCTAGAATTATATGCTCTGCAGGGCTGGGACCCCAGAAATCACCAATAATCTTATGCCACTTTAAAGAAGAAGAACTTCTTACTATTTGGCTGATAACACATAATAATTGGAAGGGTTGACTATTAAGAGAAAGAACAGCTTCGACTTTGTGATAAAGAAGGCTGAATCATGGCATCTCAATCTAAGAGTTGGAATTTCCACCCCTGGAAATGATTTACAACCAAAGGGAATTGCTACACAAGGGAATACTGACGGCAACATTATTGCAGTCATGCAAAGATTTGGATGATCAAAGTTTGATTCCCCACCCCCGCAACTCCAAAGGTTCAGTGATTGGGGATGTTCTCCCATGGAAAACGACTATCAAGAAGAAACATGCAATAGTTGTGCTTGTTTCCTTTCAGAATGGAAGAAGATCTAAAGGGGAACAATGTGAAAAGGTTACATGAGTAAAATACTAGCTACTTGACTTGCAAGGAAGTCCAGATTGCTTCAGACAACTTTCTTGTTCTTTTTCCTCTATCTCATATAGGTTATGATTCTGGGTAAGTACAAAAACTAGGGCTGAGGTAAAATAGCGTCCAATCCCCCACCCCCACTGCAAAAAAACTCTCTGGGTGGCAAAATGGGGCAGAGGAAGCCACCAGATATATTCTGGGAGGGGCAAGGTAAAATTATCCAACAGCTTTTCCTCAGAAATTTCTGAGAAATGTTCTGAGAAATTTCAGCCGACTTAACATTTATTGAAACCCTGTTATTGGTGGTGGATTAAGGAAGGGGTGGACTGTGAGAAGAGGAATGAAAGGAGTATAGGTCATTGTTTCCTCTACTGAAATTAAAGTAATATTAGACAATATTAAAATTAGATCCAGAGTTGTTCCCCAAAAAATTTGGATGGCAAAATTAGAGATCATTTCACTGATAAATCCAAAGGATGACTGAATTCTCCAACAAGACAGGAAGAGTTCCAAACAATAAGTTCAAAAAAATGAGAGAAAGTTATTTGCTGAGAAATTTTGGCTCAGCCACACAATAAACTCAGTTATCCTAGTATAATTAATTGACGTTAAGAAGGACAACTATTTATAGTAATGACACATTAATTTATGCCATGTGCTGAAGTTTCAGCAATTTCTTTGTATATTATTTATGTGAAAAGGCTGTTGATTTCAAGCACTCTTTTCAAGTGGTATGCTTGATTATTATGATTGTGAACAAGTATTATGAAAGAAAATCATGTCACCTTATAATGGATTTGGGTAGAAATGGAAGTGTCGCCACTATGATATGTAGTCAGAAGCAACATCATAATTCAGTGATTGTTAATTTTTTTTAGTCCCAGAGAAGATTTGAAATTTTGAGAGTGTGCCAAAGGCACCAGTTAGAAAATAGTTGCCATCAGGAGTGTGGACTAGCACAAAATGGCTGCTGCCGAAAGAGCAGAAAAAGAAAAGAGATGGGAACTTAAACTGTTTCAAATACTGTATGGGAAAAACCATTCATGGTTGTTGTTTTGTTAACAAAATATGCTTGAAAAACTTCATTCTTTTCCAGACACTGTTAAGTCTTGCTTGTTAAATTGCTGTTGTGCTGCTGTAGATTAGAGCTAGAAAATAAAATATAACTAAATCCAGGAATAATTTTGTATTACTACAGTCTGCCACACACTTAATACTGTCTGACAAGTATTTTTTTAAAACTATCTTTTTACTATATGGAATAGAGAAGAATAGAAATACATAGAAAAAAAATCTCACCAAAGTAGTTGTTGAGCAACACTGGCCTAGACTATTGTGATATTTGAGGCTGAATGTAATTTACAAGTTTCTCAAAATTAGGGATGTATGCAGAGATGATAATAACAACATTCCCACCTTTGTGCTGAGCTCCCCTCTCCCCAAACAACTTGGGAACAATCCCTGCTGTGGGCCAAGCAGAAGGAAATAATACAGTAGTACCTCGGGTTACAGACGCTTCAGGTTACATACGCTTCAGGTTACAGACTCCGCTAACCCAGAAATAATACCTCGGGTTAAGAACTTTGCTTCAGGAAGAGAACAGAAATCATGCTCCGGCGGCACGGCAGCAGCAGGAGGTCCCATTAGCTAAAGTGGTGCTTCAGGTTAAGAACAGTTTCAGGTTAAGAACGGACCTCCGGAACTAATTAAGTACTTAACCCAAGGTACCACTGTAATGGATAATAATGATGCCTCTGAAATGGGTTCCTCAAAAAAAAACCCCAACAACTTGGGAACAATTACGAAAAAAGAAATTATGGTGACAATGATAACATCTCTCCAACATATTGGGAAATAGTAGGAAAAGAATGATAATGATATTGATAATAGTAATGCCTCTGCACTGGGTCCCTCTTACCTATGAGACAGCAACAACTCAGGAAGAGCCAGGAAAAAGGTTAGGGTTGTTTTGCCTCTAAGGAGTAGGGCAACTTTCTCAATTTAATAGTTGAACTTTCTTATTTTATTATTTATTTATTCATATACAGGAATTTCCAGACCAATCAACATATAAATTACTAGAACATACGATGGGCCTTAGGTTTCCCATTCTTCCTCTACTAGTCCATATTTTTCCTGGTACCTTTTAAACATTCAATCTAAGCATGAAGTAGGTCATTTATTACAATCTGTTTTTGTAACTCTAATTAGCCGGTTCAAACACATAAGCTGTAAATTCTCCCTCATCCTTTCTGGTTGAACTCTTGGTTAAGCCTTGTACTCACTGGGCAATCTTATGCAAGCTTCTCTCTCTTATTCTCAGTTTCTGCAATTTGGGGATCGAGTTAGTGGCTTACCTTATGAGGAAGCTGTAGGTGCTACAGATGTAGCATAGGATGTAATTTAAGGAAAAGTACTACACATGACTATAAAGTATTATTATATCTTACTTTCTATTTTAAAAGCTTATCTTACAGATTTTTAATATGGTCTTAATCTAGTGGGTCAAGTGGGGGTGTAAATGAAAAAGTAATAAATTAATCTTAAAGTCTTGACTCCAGAGTATCTTAAGCTGAATGTGACTACTCCAGACTGTGTGGTTTAACAATGAGACTTTATAATACGTTTGTCCTGTTGTCTAGCCCATTGTGTTTACTGAAGAGAAATCCTGCTAGAATCAGTAGGACTGCAGTGCTACAAAACGAATATGCCTGGGATCACAGGCAAAATCCACCAGAAAGTTCTCCTGCACAAACCCTATTGAAATTACAGGGAACTATGTAAACTCACACTGTAATTCTTTCTTCTAGATTGTGCCCAGTTTCTTTTGTCAGTTTTTGGTCATATCCACACCATACATTTAAAGCATATTCAAGGCACATTCAAAGCACATGGCTTCCGCCAAAGAATTAGGGAATGGTAGCTGGGAACAGTTTATCTGTGAAGGGTAAACTACAGTTTCCTGGATTCCTTGGGGGAAGACATGTGTTTTAAGTGTGTGTTGAATGTACTTTAAACATGTTGTGTGGGTGCAATGTCTGACTAGTTCAGAGCTGGGGAATATTTTTCAGGCCAAGGTCTGAAATTTCCCCATGGGGAATATTCCAGAAACCACATGCCAGTTTGCGGGGAGGCCATAGGGAAAAAATGGCTGGACAAATGATGCCATGTTTATATAGTACATGATATTCCAGCTGTGCAAAAGCCAGAGGATTCTTTGCCTTCCAACCTGACCACCCTCACATTTCTCCATCCAGGGAAGCAAGAGGCATTATCATAGTTCAAGGACACCTTTCATCCTGGCAAAAGCACTTGATGAAGATGCAGAAAAGGGTTGATGAGGGGTGTGACCTAGGGAGAGTCCCAACAGCCAGATAGAAAGGCCTGGAAGGACACATTTAGCCCTGGACTAGTTAGTTGGGTCACCCTTGGAACAACAAAAAATCCTTTATATGAAAGCATTTAGAATGTAAAAATAGAAAATGTTGCCACTGCTATTAAAACAACAACAGAAAAGTCTAATTACTATTCTGGTGTGACAAAATACCCCTTGCTAAGTGAAATGTTCTGTTGTAGCAAAATGATAAGATATGTTAAAATACATGGGAGAATTCTACACATATTTGCAAGTAAAGCTTTGTTAGCTTAATCCTACCAGTCTTTGTGGAATTTAGAGATAACAGCTTGGACCTATTTAAGCCATTGATTTTTGGCAAGATTTACTGCTGGTTGCTTTTGTTAAAACCTCCTTTGTGACTTTATAGAAATGAGGACTGCATTATTGTTGTGATCATAAGCGAGCATTTACTTCTGCCTCCTTATTTCCAGATTGCTGTCAGAATGAGTGAAACGCCTTCAACCAACTACTCAATGATTCAGCCCCATACTTCAGAGAGTGAACAGTCTTTGTCTGTTCGTCCTTTCAATGTCACCGAACCCGTTGTGGCCAAACGGATCTGCTTTTACAAGAGTGGCGACCCTCAGTTTAATGGGGTAAAAATGGTGGTCAATAACCGCTCTTTCAAATCATTTGATGCCTTGCTTGACAACTTGTCGAAAAGAGTTCCATTGCCTTTTGGGGTGAGAAATATCACTACACCACGAGGGATACACAGTGTCAATAATTTGGAAGACCTTGAAGATGGCAAGTCATACATCTGTTCCCAACAGAGGAAAGTCAAGCCCATCAACCTGGAGAAGGCCAGTAGAAAGCCATTGCCATGGCAGATCAGCAGGCCAGTCAGTGCTCGCCGCAGAGCTGTACAGTTAGCTAGAGAGGGCGAAGGTGGTGTGTTCCAGCAAGGAAGCACTGCCAGACTCAGTAACCCTAAGAAGCTGCTTGTTTTCAAAAATGGCAATGTAAGAATCCGGCGCACTGTTGTCTTGGGTAAGAAGAACACACAAAGCTTTGAGGCCTTTCTGGACCACATCAGTGAGCTAATGCAGTACCCTGTTGTGAAATTGTACATGACAGATGGGAGAAAGGTAAGAATATAAGAAGATACTCTGAAATATTTATCTTTGGGCAGGTGGTCTTAGGGCTGGTTTACACATAACTGCAACATTAAGTGATGATATGAATGAGCCATTGCAGAGCTGATGTGATAGGTAGAACATTCACATCAAACATCATATCAAACAAAATGCTTGCTTAAATAGAGCTGCTTCCCATTGTCAGCCATCAGTGTGCAGCTATTAAGTTATGAGATCAAGTGATCAGAGACCAGATCATGTGGCAGGGGGAGGTAAGCAGTTACCTTAACAAAATATACAAATTCCAACCCACAACTTCCCCAGTTTTTGCTAGATCATGATACCATTTTCCTTTCTAAACAGATACTACATATGGCATCAATTGCATTGCTCCAAAACACTTTGTGGTTAAAAAAACCTAATTACAGGCAGTCCACTTTTAATTGGGAATGCAGTGTACAGGGAGGGGAGATGTAACGCTTGTCGCTTTGGAATAATGACAATTCATCTCCATTCTCTGAGGGCAGGACTCATATTAGCATGAATGGGACCATTTCCTCTAAGCCTAATGGTGGCTTGTGGGCAAGGAATTAGACTCCCATCCCTGTGTACTGTGTTGTCAATTAAAACTGGCCCTATGCCTGTAATAGGCTCCCAGTACGTTTCCGAGCACAATTGAAAGTGTTGGTGTTGACCTTTAAAGCCCTAAACGGCCTCGGCCCAGTATACCTGAAGGAGCGTCTCCACCCCCATCGTTCTGCCCGGACACTGAGGTCCAGCTCCGAGGGCCTCCTGGCGGTTCCCTCATTGCGAGAAGCAAAGCTACAGGGAACCAGGCAGAAGGCCCTCTCGGTGGTGGCGCCCGCCCTGTGGAACGCCCTCCCAGCAGATGTCAAAGCGATAAATAACTACCTGACATTTAGAAGACATCTTAAGGCAGCCCTGTTCAGGGAAGTTTTTAATCTGTGATATTTTACTGTATTCTTTGTTTCTATGGAAGCCGCCCAGAGTGGCTGGGGAAACCCAGCCAGATGGGCGGGGTACAAATAATAAATTATTATTATTATTATTATTAATAACATTTAGCATAAGAAAAAGTGATTTCCAGTGACACACTTAGCATCACAAGTCATTAGACCATTAGGTTCTACTGCAGGAGGATGTGGTATCCTTCAGATGCTGTTGGGCTACAGCTTCCATCACCTCTGATGGTTGGCTGTGCTGTCTAGGGCTTATGGAGGGTATGATGTTAGCTGCTCCTGTACTACTGCAGTTATACGGCTTTGTTTTCACCAAAACCATGCTATCTAAAATGTTTCTTATGTTTCTTACACTGGTCAAGAACATCTGCTGCTCTTTAAATTCAAATGGCTGGTGTATGTTGCTTCAGTGCCCTTGTGAGCCACAATAACTGTCTTGCCCTTAAAGGAAAACTTGGCATGGCAGGGAGATGGAAGTGAGAGGAATTTAAGTGCTGGTATCCATGAAGACCTAATTTTCTCTTAAACTGTAGCTTCCTGTTCTAGCATGTAACACTCCTGCTTACTAAGGAGCTTTTAAGGGCACCCACAGGAGTGACCTCAATCGTGCTGCACGCTCTAGCCATGTCATAATCCCTTGAAGCCCTATATTATGTTTAGGCTGCTCATGAGGCATTATTCTATCTCTTTCTGCCAAGAGCTTAAAGGTCCCTGAAGGAAGCGGCGCAACCTTTTATTTTCACCTTTTTTGGAGGGGGGTAACAGAATTAAAACACAAAAGCAGTTTCTCTAACCCACCTGGGTGGGGTCAAGAAATGTTGGAGGGTCATCTCACTTGGGGATAACGCCAGTATTAGAGGGAAGCCACAGTAGCATGTAAGTGTGGGTAACAAAGCAACATTGGGAAGCCGTGTTCTTGAGCAGATAGGTGGGGAATGTGAAACAGAAAATCCGTTGGCAGAGAAAGGGTTATACATCTCCTTTCCCCACCATTCCTTCACTTAAAATGACAGCCTCCCATGGCTTTTTTTTATTTAAAGAAAAGAGTTGAGGCTTCATAACATGCATCAGTGTGTAACATGTCAGTTTGCCTCTCATTGTTTTTATATGCTACCATGCAGAGTTTTAAAATTTGAAAAGTGATGTCCCCACATTTGAAATCTAAGGTTGAGGGGAAAGCAATTATGAAGCTACGGCATGGTCAGAGAATCCCAGTACTGCACACTTAGAGTTCCTGCAACAGACTTTCCTATTTACTCCAATGAAGTGCTTCAAGATGTTTCTGTTTTTCAGGATATAAACCCAGTCAATGATGGCTGGAGTACCTTTAATTTTACAAGATCTACAGTCTTGTAGTAAAGCTTTGAAGAAAAGAAGAAAAAAAATTCACACCACTTTCTCAAATAGAAATTGTAATGTGGAACTGTTGTGGCCATGAACAAGACAGACATTTGTTATTATTTAAGACTGTAAAATTTCACAGAAAACATATTGATAGCTACATCTATTTCTTTACCTTCTCAAATATATACTAATATCAAATTTAAGTACTGAGTTGTGACAGCTATGTTGCCAAAATGATGAAATAAGAGAGGTAATATTATGCTCAGGAACATCAAGGTTAAAAAGTAGAAAATTAATTTTTGGAAGGGGTGAAATTAAAGGGGCAAAAAGTGCCACACACCAATAGCAGCCCAATGAGGACTGAGCATCTTCAAGTAACCTCAGAATGTTGTTTGGAGTTGGGACAGATGGGCATATAAAAACAAAAACAGAGAGGAGAAGATGTGAAGGATTAGCATGGGTGGATGACTAGAACACTGAACAGGACTTTCCATCCATGCCTCATTTTGTTGCAGCTCTCCTTTGGGTTTTCTAAAGGTGTCAAGTGCTCATAGAAGCATGGCTTTTAATCAAAATCCTGGACCACAGAATGATGATTTTCTTTTTCACAATAAGAAACCTTGTCTGCTGTTTCTCTTTCAGGTCCCCAACCTTCAAGCTCTAATACTCTGCTCTGGAGCTGTTGTAGCTGCAGGAAGAGAGCCCTTCAAAGCAGCTAATTATGACCCTCGTCGGTATTCACTACCTAGTAAACTGCCTGGGGTCTCCAGTCGTGTATACCCCAGAACAAATGCCAAGTCGGAGGGTAGAAAAAGTAAGTGTCTTTAATGATTCTCAGTTCCAATTTCCTTCTCCCTCTTTTATTATTCTATAAAATGAAATGGCAAAAAGGAATGGTCTGCCTAGATATCAGTATATAAAAAAAGGCCAGTTAAACCATTTACAGACTCCCTAGCCAAATCCTCACAAATGAGGAAAATGAAAGAGCCTGAGGGAAGGGGAGAATATTAAGCACCAGCAGTCTCTGTTATTCCTCTAAATATGAAGGTTTTGACTATATTAAAACCATCATTATCTATTAACAGCTCATTCATCTTTTAACTCACCTGTTATAAATCAGTTATTTTCAGTGTTCAAGTCAGAACACACCCGTTGAAATTAATGGACATAGCTAACTTAGGTTCATTTCAGTGGGTCTACTCTGAGTGCACTTTAGTTTGCTACAACGCTTACTCACATTATGTTCATTTTCAGTTGCTGTAGCATGAATGCCACCCTTTGTCTTGAAAAGTAGAACTAAGTAAGACTGTGTACACACTAATCTATTATGACCCTTGTGGTCTCTTCCAACTCTATGATTCTATAATTCTATTTGCAGCACAAAAAAATGTAGTTTTTCTCAACTGGGAATCATTCATGCTCAGTGCTTTTCTTCTATAAAAAAAAGATGCCGGTACTGCACACACCCAGAAAAAAAGCACTGTTCATGCTTGTCCTCAACATGCTGCTTTCAATCTAGATTGAATCTAGAATCTGCTCTCCAAAAGGTTAGGTGTGGTTACTTGATACCTATTTGAAAATGCTCTCCTTGATTAGGTTATCTATGCCTTTTCCTCCCTGCACATGTGCCAAGTGAAAGAAAAAGAAAGAGGTCATGGCAACCTTAATATATGCCTAACCACAGTGACATTAGGCAGGTCTGGACTCACCCACCGCAATTGCCAGGACCATCTACATCTCTTTTCAAATGTCGTGTGTACATAGCCTAACTCATGATTCATGACATGAATCTAAACCAGGAGTGGGGAACTTTTTTTGCCCCCATGGTCCCTGCCCTGTTCATTTTAAGCCACACATGAATGCCTGAGTAGGGTGTATGATACCAACAGACAAAAGTTAGCAAAAATGTAATGAAAAATAAATAAATAAAAAACCATTGCATCAACACATATTGCATATCGGCATTTTAGTAGGAAGAAGAGTTTGGATTTGATATCCCGCTTTATCACTACTTGAAGGAGTCTCAAAGCGGCTAACATTCTCCTTTCCCTCCCTCCCTCACAACAAACACTCTGTGAGGTGAGTGGGGCTGAGAGACTTCAGAGAAGTGTGACTAGCCCAAGGTCACCCAGCAGCTGCATGTGGAGTAGCGGAGACGCGAACCCGGTTCACCAGATTACGAGTCTACCGCTCTTAACCACTACAGCACACTGGCTCCCAGACGTAAAATAGGAATCAACTTTGTCTCAGCAGCAATTTACTCATTCAACTAGATCATCTTCAGAGACCCTATTCTCCTGCTCTCTGAGGTGGTGAGGGTGGCTACCTTCTCAGTGGTGACACCTGGAGTATGGAATTCCCCCTCAGAGAGAGACAGAAATAGACACAAACCCAGCACCCTCACTAGTGGAGTTCAGATGGCAAGTTGTTCCTGCTATTTTTCAGGGCATTTAGAATAGCACATAGCTAGTTGTTTGTTGCCTTTGTGTCCTTATCTTGTTCTGTTGTTTTATTGCTTCTGGTTCTATGATTGCCTTGTTTTGGTTCATACTGATGTTAAGCCATGTAATGATTCTTTTGGATACAAGAATAGATATTTCAAAAAAATAATATAAGTAAACAAGCAAAAATATATGAAACATGCTAATAGGGTTGTTAAAGACAGAGAAGAGTCCTGTAGTGTCTTAGGCTGCAATCCTAACCACACTTACCTGGGAGTAAACCCAACTGAATTCAATAGCACTTACTTCTAAGTCAACATTGTTAGGCTTGCACTGTTAATGACTAACAAATGCATTTGTTTGTATTTATAATTTTGAGTCTAGGATATCAGTGACTAAATTCCGTTATTGTTGAAGACACTGTTATATGCAGTAGTTGTTTTCCTGGTAGTCGTAGTGCTTGTAACACCAGCACTCTAGGAACTGTATTGGTTCCCTAATGCCCTTTAAGCACAGTCTAATACACTGTTTAAAAAATCATTCCCATCTCTTACTATAATCCCTAAAATCCACTGACCATCCGCGATGCACATAGTTAGGAAAACAAGGGCATGCAGAGGGATGTTCTGAGTGAGTGTATCAAAACTCATGAACTCTCTCCTTGCCAAAGTCTGAAGAATGGTTGGAAGCATTGCTAGCAGCACTTGTTATTCGTTCATATGAACTCTCTGTTTAGACTGTGGTTAAGCAATTTCTATTCTATTTACAATGACGCAGTGTATAAATTATGTTTAATTCAATAAATAAATTGGAACTTTCAAAAATGATGGTAAATGCCGTCATTGTGAAGAAAACATGATTAGGCATCATGAAACTTCCTTCCACACCATCATGCATAGAATTGCACACTGCACACCTGCTTAATCTTAAAAGGCTAAAATTTGAAATCCCTGGTTTATTTCTGGCCAAAATATCTGTCATTGTTAATATTTAACAATGGCGCTGTGGGTTAAAGCCTCAGCGCCTAGGGCTTGCCGATTGTAAGGTCGGCGGTTCGAATCCCCGCGGCGGGGTGCGCTCCCGCTGTTCGGTCCCAGCGCCTGCCAACCTAACAGTTCAAAAGCACTCTCGGGTGCAAGTAGATAAATAGGGACCGCTTACTAGTGAGAAGGTAAACGGCGTTTCCGTGTGCAGCTCTGGCTCGCCAGAGCAGCGATGTCACGCTGGCCACGTGACCCGGAAGTGTCTTTGGACAGCGCTGGCCCCCGGCCTCTTTGAGTGAGATGGGCGCACAACCCTAGAGTCTGTCAAGACTGGCCCGTACGGGCAGGGGTACCTTTACCTTACCTTATAAACCTAGTAAATATTTGTCTATTCTTTGCTGCTCTTTTTTTTTTTTAACTACGTGATACTAGCTGATGTGTCTGGACAGTTATCTCATTTCTCCCTACTATTTAAGCTATATAGGTTTTCATTGTTTCAAGTTTTAGCCTTTTAACCAGCGGGGCTGACCATTTATTACTAATGTTTTATATAATTGAATCCCTCCCCAATGCTATTTTATCTGAATGTTTTTGTACTAACAACCTTCTTTTTGTGTTTTCTCTTGTCTCTTTACTACCTGTCTGCTGCTTCTGTCCCTGGATGGTTATTTCTGATGACTGTCTTCTGCACTTTCCATCTAATCTTATCATTTGGGGTGTTTTCAATAAATTACTTGAAAGTGAGTGTACAGATAGACTCAAGCTCCCGATCACAGATGTTTTCTGCTTCTTCTTCTAAAGGCTACAGTAATGATAACAACTCAGAGTCTTCTTACATACCTAATATTGACACAAGCCTAGCAGAAAATCATTCACATACTGGGGAAGATTTCTCTTTGGTGCCCCCTGAAGATGACATTGAGAAGTCTGTTCATCTTAATCAAGATGGCAGCATGACAGTTGAGATGAGAGTTCGATTCAACATAAAAGAAGAGGAAACTATAAAATGGACGACCACAGTTAGCCGTGCTGGCACCTCTGCAGTTGTTGCAGAAGATGAGTCATGTGGGAAAAATGCAGAAAACTTCAACAGGGCTGAAGATGATGTCTCACTGCAGCCCATCAACACAGAAATGATCAGTCAAGATATTTCATGTGGAAAGGAAGCTAGCAATTATGACATCTGGCAGAATTCTTCTGTGAACGTAGATATGAGCCAGGCAGAGAATGATAAGATCAAACCTCCTTTTTATAGACCACCTACTCCTGGGCCTAGAAGAGTCAAGCAAAAGAAATCCTTGGTTGAAAGTGTAACTGTGGTATCTGACACAGCAGTCCAAAAAAAGATGGTTGGGCAGTATTCTTACAGTGAAGAAATGGACAATGGTGATACCAAATCTGAATATTGCCTGGTCACTCACTCTAGCAGTAAAACATCAAGTGTTACCACACCAAAACTAAGTGAAATTTGCAGCAATCATATGCTCAATCAATCTCAGGATGGCCAGACAGAGGAAGAAACATCAAACAAGGTCACAATTAAAAAGTCCAATGCCTTGCCTTGTGAGGATGGCTTATTACAGAAATTTTTGGAGAAATCAGTTGCAGAGGAAGGCTTAGATAACAATTTAACATCTGGTTATGATTCTAGCATCAGTCATGCTCAATCTTCTCTAAAGAAATCCCATGCAACTGGACTGCCTTTGCTTAATCAAAGTGATCAAACTGGAGGGGAAGTAGGCATCTTCAACGGCCACCCCGAATTATCTCAGTCAAGAAGTGAGGAGGTGCTATGCAACCAGTGCAACCATTCTTCTCAAACTTCCATACATGACTCACCTCCTGGGAGCAGTGAAACAGTATGCAAGTGTGCTCAAAAATCTCCCCCGATAACAGAATCTTCTTCTATCACTGTCAAGAACTCAGCAACTCATCTCTCTGATGGAAGCCAAGCTGCATCTTCCAGTAGTAAAAAGAAGAGCAAGAAAAAAAAGAAGAAAAAGAGAAAACCTTCCTCTGATATTGTGGAACAAGGCACAGCTTTTCCACAGAACTTGCATGATATATCAGCCGAAGCAACCCCTGAGAATGATGTGAAGACTTGTGAGATGCATATCACAAGAGAAAGTGCACCACATTCTTCTCCTCAAATCACAGTTCATAAAAGAGTGCTTGCTTTGCCTGTTGCCAACTTAGAAGGTTCTAATAAAGGCTTAGGTCCTAAAGAAGATTTATATAGTCAAGTTTCTAAGAAATCCCAGAAAAATGAATTAGAATCTAACCTGAAGCAAAATCTAAATAGACAGTTGCCTAAGTTAAAAGCCAAATCAGACAAAAAACCTCACTTGAAAGCAGAAGAAGTGTTAATGGCTAAAGATCACCCTAAAAATGAAATTGAACAGATTAAAGAAGGTACATGTGACACAGCTAATGTAACAGAACAAACACCGGGTTGCATAGTTTCATGGAAGCCATTGACTGATACAGGAAGTGGTCCTAAGGCTGAAAAAGAAAAGAGGGTAACTTCTGCCAAATCACACAAATCATCATTGAAACATAAAAAAGTAAAAAAGAATAAAAAACCTGAAAGTGCTTCAGGTAGTAAAGTCCCTGTGTTGGATGAGACTAGAACATTGGATTCTTTGAGGAATGCAGCCTTGACAAATGAGATTGCAGAACTTTCTCTTGAAAGCTATGTCCAAAACTGGTTGCAGAACATATTCCCAAATGCTGCAATGCCTAAAAAGCATTTACCTCCCATAAATTCAAATAACAGAACAATGCATCAGTTGTCTGTCAAGTCTTTTTCAGATAAAGAAAGTCAGTTAGTAGCAACGAATGCGTGCCTATCAGGGAATAAAAATATTAGTGAAAGTAAACTATCCAATGGTACATTAAATCATCTCAGTGAACTAGGAACTGTTGAAGAATCAGTTAAAAAATTGTACGAAGGACACATTGGCTGTTTGACAGATGCTGAGGCAAGTTTAATAGAAGAAGCCAAGTATTTATTACAGTCAGATATCCAGAGCAATAATAAACTATCCATGTGTAATATTATACATGAAAATGACAAAAAGAAGGTTCTGTTAGAAACCAGTGATCAAAGGTACATTTCTGAAATTGCTGCCCAGGTTAATGCCAATGGCACCAGTAACATTCTAGGACCTGATATGCAGAAGGATTGTGTCAGTGGTCTGTTGCTGCACCAGCTGAAATCAACAGTGCTCAGTGCTGAAAAGAACCATGTTGAATGCATTACAGACATTTCTTCTTCCTCCCTTCTTGGATCTTCTTCCAATCTCCTCCTTGCTTGGCTCCTTTTACTTAACCTCAAGGAAACTTTGTCCAATATAAATAAAGATGACATGGTACAAACTACCTGTAGCTGTTCAGAAGTATTTACACTCCTGCAGTATTTGAAACAAGTTGCAATTAAAGAGGAAGCTGAAGACCTGAAGACTGCTGTCTCTAATCTTCAGGACTGCACAGCAAACCATTTAATATTCTCCGGAATGCAAATAGAGAAACAGGAACCAACATACCACAAAGAAATTTTTTCTCAAGCTGAAATTAAACATATACCAGTCTTTGAAGAAGAAGGAAAAGTAAACACGAATTTAACTTTTAAGAATAGGTTGAGTTCTGAGGAAGTTATTGATGCAGAAGTGTTAGCAGGAGAATTGGAGAAGTCTAGTGGGGAGGAGGGGGAGGAGAACTGCAGTACTCTAGTAGAGAATTCAGATCTAAATGATTTGGATGTTCATGATGAAATGCAAAATTTGAACTGCATTAATGCTGACTTGAATAGCTGTGGCTTGGCTTCAAATGAGGATCTGCCTACAGAAAATGAACAAAGTTCATTTGAACATAGCTCATTTCAAGGCACACAGGAAAAAACCACAGATACATCATTTAATAATGAAGAATCAGAGATATCACAAGAACCTAAGTCAAGCACTCACAGCATGACCTCTAATGATAAAGACCACATGTTTGATCTAGAAACTTCAGAGTTAGATGATAAGGAAGTAAAGGGCACAGAAGATTTAAACTGGACCAACTCTGTGTTGTTAAAGGAAAATTCAAGTGAGTGTCTTACTTCCATTGCTGATAATACCGCAAATGGTGACATTGTAGAAAATTCTGTACGGGAAGACATGGAGGAAGATGGTACTTGTGAGGAGACTTCAGAACGATTGTCTACACCATCACCATTATCTTTTTGTTATGAATCTAAGCAAATTCCAGGAGAAGAGGAACAGGTGTCCCGAGTAAAACTGATAGTAAAGGAACTTGAGGGTGGATCCTACTCAAATTCTTCTTTGGAATTCAAAAAATGCCTGAAAAGTCCTGCCACTTCTGACTTGTCAGATTATCGACCAGAAACTGATGAAAGTGATTACAATGTTAGGCATTCCAGTGACTTGACGAATGAAAGTGTAGATGAAGCAATATATGAAAAAGAGTACAACAAAGGGTATGTGAAAAGAACTATTGAGAGACTTTATGGTAAAGCCGAAGCTTCCTTTAAGTCCCCTTTTAAGCTTGATCCTCCATATTTGACTCAAACGCTACAAGGAAATGCTGTAGAAGAACCCTGTCATGATGTAATGGAGGGAGCTCCTTTGTTGTGTCAAAAGAATCATACCTGGCTGGATGAGTTTGCATCACCTAAAATCCCAGAAGATTTAAACGCAAACAATGACATGTGGGAAAAAGAAAATGCTACCTTGCCAGCACCACAGTTTAGTCTTAATGGGGAAGACGCATATTATAATGATGACTGTTCAGTGGAATACACAAACCAGCACTGCCAAGCTAGGGAACACATTGCAGAAGATGAAGGAGTACTGATTGATAAAGGAAAATGGCTTCTTAAGGAGAACCATTTAATAAGGAGGTCACCACCTGAGAACTCTGGAATGTATGGCAATGCAGAGACAACATCGGCCGACACAGCATTTGACAATCATAGTGATGAAATTCCGTATTCACATTTTGGGAATCTGAATCTCCGGCCGCCACTCAAAGAAATATCATCTTCTGAACTTGAAGACATGGCTAAGCCATATGACAATGGATGCAACTACTTCAACATGCCTCATAACAGTGATTCGGATCCATTTCCTGATACTTTAAGTATACAAAGCAGAAACAACCAGTGTAGTAGCTCCTTGCTTTTTGAGGCAGGATGTAACAGTTCCACACAATTTTATACAGAAGTGAAAAGTAATTCCCCAGCTCTTACTTCTGTAGAATTTAGATTACCAGACAATAAGGTGCATCCTGCAGAACAGTCTTCAAATGATGAGCCAATTCAAACCCAACCAATACGCAACACTCATTCAATCAGGAGTAGCCGTGAAGATCAAGACTCGCTGGATAAACTCCATGCTATCTGTGGACAACATTGTCCAATATTGACAGCCATCATAAAGCCAACTAATGAGGAGATCAGAGGATGTGCTTACCAAAAAGCCTCCGATGTTGAGAACCAAGTGGGGTCACATTTGTTAACAAATACTCCATATTTCATATGGCAAGGCAAAAATATAACTGGACTTTACAAATATCACACAGACCTGAAAAACAGCAGCATTAATAACATTGCAAATAATATTTTTAACAGACTCTATGCTGACAATACTTTAGATTTCATGAATGGCAGTACTTTCAGTTTACTTGTGTCAGCAGCACTGAAAGAAAATCAAGGTTTAAAGAAATTATATGTCACAGAAAATATTGATGTAGGCACACAGGAGATCAACAGTCATGAAAATAATGCCAGTAGCGATGCATTCAGTGAGATAACAGTGGAGCAGAATAATAATTTATCTGTACTGCAGAACTCAAAAGATAAGGGAAACAAAATGGTTGCAGAGAAACCTACTTCTTCATTAGCAGATGTAACAGAAGGCTGCAAACATGAAAAGTTTCACCATCATGAGGCACTCTTAAATAGTACTGGCTTGAAAGTAACTGTAAACTTGGAAGGTGAAAATACCCTCAGTATCAAAGAAGAAACTTCACCTTATGTAAAAGAAGATGAAAGTGACAATGAGTATTCAGACTCTGAAAAAAGTTATTAATAATTATATAGCACTGCCTATATATTAAAACAAAACAAAACCACAAATGATAAAGACAGTGAATTTATGCCCTGGTTTGAGGAATATATATTCCTAATTTCTTATTAATAATTCTTCTGTGAAAAAGTTTTTTTGTTCTTGTTTGTTTTTCTCACTCTTGTTACATATTTTCCTTAACAAATGCAAAATAACATTACAAAAATTTTGTCCATGAGCAACTATGGAAATATTAGTTAATTTTTTTTTTTTTTTGTGATGGTAGATTAAACTCATGACCCATATTATTGAACATTAGAAATGCAGCCCATTATGCTAGCATGGACAGGGAGTAGGCCTGATATTAAGTTTATTTTATTAGAGAGACAATTTGTGATCATTTTATTTATTGTTATTTTTCTCTAAACTGCAAGTGTAATTAACTTACCTGAAAAAAACTGTTAAGTTTACATTTCTAAATCTTCATAATTATTCTTATCATAGTTTATAATTATAATTTGTCCAGTGAAATACTTTGGAGAGCCGTATACAGAACATTTTAGTTTTACAAAACAGGTGTTAAATATACTTTTTCTAACAAACTGTAAAAACAATATTGTATATTGAATGTATATTGAAATGGGCAACAGTAAGTATTGCGATTATGGGCAATATTCTTATGTATTATGTCGGTGAACTTTACTCTTGTGTTCTATACACTGAGAAACTTAGAAAATACACAAAGGCATGATTCTAAGAAGGGCTAACTGATCTCATTTATGTATGTAACCAGGCCACTCTCTAGTTTTGTTGGTTGTTTTTTTTTTACCAAGTTTGCTCTCTGTCTTAATGAATATAAAATCAGACACTAGTTAGTCTTCAATTATGGAGACTACTCTAGAATGGTCAAAAAATGAAAACATCATATACATTACCACTTTTGTTGCATTTCTACTGGAGATAACCGTGATAGAAACTACTAGTCTAACACTGCAATAGCTAAATGTAGCTAGGGTAATAGAACTTGGTTCATATTTCTGAAAGTCCAAAGGCAGCTATTATTATTATCATCTGAGGATCACAGGATGGTTTACAATATAAAAACACAAAAGACCTAACATAGCAACAAACAAAAACAATACCTCCCCACAATTTAAAAGACTATAGATTATTTAATTAGCCAGATGTCTTGGAGAAAAGGAATGTTTATGTCCGACATCTAAAGGCACCAGGTGAGGCTCCCTTGGGAGAGCATTCCACAAACTGGGAGCCACTGCAGAAAAGGGCCATTTTCATGTTACCATCCTCCAGACCTCTTGAGGAGGAAGCACACAAAGAGCCTCCGATGATGATTTCAGGGTCTAGGTCGGTTCTTATGGAAGAGGCAGTCTTTGAGGTACTGTGGTTTAGGGAAGTTTTTAATGTTTAATGTTGTATTGTGTTTTTAATATTTGATTGGGAGCTGCCCAGAGTGGCTGGGGAAACCCAGCCAGGTGGGCGGAGTATAAATTATTATTATTATTATTATTATTATTATTATTATTATCTCCCGAGCCATTTAAGGCTTTATAGGTAAAAACCAGCACTCTGAATTGGGCCTGGATTGGTGTAATGTGACTACTGAATTCTGCACCAGTTGAAGTTTCTGAACTGTCTTCAGATGCAGCCTCATGTATAATGTATTGCAGTAATCTAACCTAGAGGTTACCAGAGCCCAGATGACAGAAGTTATGCTATCCCTAACCAGGCACTCCATGTCACCAAGGCCACCTGAACCTCATCCAACAGCAGTGGGTCCAGAAGTACTCTCAAGCTGTGTACCCACTCCTTCAGAGGGAGTTGTAGCTCCATCAAGAGTAGGCAACTTTTCACCTATCTGATCTAGGGAACCACCCACTAACAGTGTCTCAGTGTTATCTGGATTGAGTTTTACTTTATTGACTCTCATTTGGTCCATTTCTGAGGCAGGACAATGCTCTAGCATATCCACTGCCATGCCTGTAGATGTAAAGGTAGAGCTGTGTGTCATCAGCATATACTGTAGCTGACAATATACTCCAAAACTCCTGATGACCCCACTCAGTGGTTTCATGTAGATGTTAAACAGCACGGGGGACAAAATCAAACCTTGAGGAAGCCCACACTGAAGACTATGTGTTTTTTCTACAGATACTTGGCTGTTATACATTGTTTCAAAGCAGTAGCTATCATTACCCTTGTATTTGTGTTTCTGTGATAATGAATCTGTATTATGAACAATAAAGTAAGCTAAAAGAACAGCCCTTTGTTATTGAAGAAAAATGGAAGATTGCTGAACAGCCTGACCTCAATCTGTATCTTGTATAATTAATAAAAGCATAATGGATGATAACACCAGTCTTGGAGATATTACATATATGTTGCACTAATTTTTGAAACCAGTTTTTAAAGGAATAATTATTGTAACACAATACAGAATTTATTCCATCTATCCTCACAATCCCTGAATCAGGCTCTCACAGTAACATTTCCAGTTTATGGATCGAAAACTGACTCTGAGGGAAGGTGATTCATCCAGAGACCAACCAGAGGGTTCATGATTGAACATGTATTTGAAGTTGCATGTTCAACCCAATGGGCTGTAAATGTTGCTGCCAATGCACAAATGGAATGGTTTTTCAGTCACACAACAGGGCCGCACTTTCTTCTCATGCCCCTGCATTACCTTGCACTCCCTCAAAACCTGCTCTTTAGGGTTGGGGGGATCCTCTGAAAAAAGATTGGGGTTTATGTGTTGAATAATGGAAAGCTAACTCCTGTTGCACAAGCAGAGGTCCACTCTTATAACATTGAATTCTGTCCAACATCAACCAGACTATGCTGGTTGTATTAGATCAATGTAAGGATGCTGGGTCCATAGAACCAATAAGAAAAGTCTATAATGCAAATTAATTCATGACTGTGTAATCATTTATTAACATTTCAGTGCATTTTATAATAAGTAACTTAGGTAGTGCTAAAACAAACAGAAGGAATTGTTTTTGTTTATATTATTTTAGAATTTTTAAGAATAAACATGTCTCAAAAATTGGGCACACTACAGTTCCCACCACAGATGAAAATTGCTTTTTTTGAATGGCCTGTATGGCCTTCAGTTACTGAAGCTCGTAAGTGGGAAGAGCCTAGGATGGAGAGCTTTGATTAGGGCTCCATCTTGAAGAACCATGAGGTACAACAAACAAACAAAAAAGGTGCATTTTTATCTTGTGAGCTGCCCTGAGATCTGAAGATGAAGGGTGGTATATAAGTCAAACAAACAAACAAATTCCATCATGATAATTTTATACACAAAATATAGTCATGAAGGCTGTAAGTCCCCTGATGGAATGTGAATAGCTGGAAAGTAGAGAAAGGCAAGATGGTAGCTGGCTGGACTATACTTCAGTGGTTGGAACTGGAAGGAGGTCATTTAAGCAGTACAGCCCAACCACTCTGTTTTTCATAGTGGAGTGTAGCCTACGGTACAAAGGTAAGTCATGTGCTGCACACACTTTTTGCCTCTGGATTTGTCCACTGTTGGCATGTGGTCCTGGAAGGTCACTCGAGAGGGGAAATGGCCCCTGGGTATAAAAATGTTTCCTACTCTTCTTTTACTCCATCATGAACACAAGCAGTAACTAATAAGATTGCCTAAAGGTTGCCATTAATGTCTGGAAATTTTCAGATGAAAAACTTCATTATTAGGTCACAAACTATTTGGACTCCTAAGGTGTGATAACCAATGTGGTACTTCTCCTATACATATAGTATTTGTGTTATAGAAGTTTCTAAATATAAATATTAAATATAAAGTTTCTAAATATAAATATTGCAGCAAGTGGTTAATGGGTAGTGACTAAATATTGAAAGCATTACATCGTTTCATTTGATGATGCAGAGAATGATTTCTGCTTTACAGAATTGCAGGCCATTATGCACTGATGTTCAGTTCCCTTTCACAGGTGCTATTGCCCCAAAGAACCCATTGTCATTTATCTCTTAACTGCTGATTCTTAAAACCAGTTTCTTCTTTTAATCTCATGGATATTGCTAAATTGGATTAAACAAATGAGCATAATATTCAATTACAACTAGTGAAGAGAATGATTTAATAAAAGCAAAGCTGTACAGGTCTTATTGGTGCTATATTATTAACATTATAAGTCATTATCAAGGCACAAGTACAGGGACAGAATGAGAAAAACTAAATGGCTGCCCGTTGAGTGTTCCTGTTCATTTCATGGATAATTCCCGTAAGGAGGAAATCACTGTAGAAAATCTGTGCTAAAACTGAATGTGATGGAAGACAGCCTCTGAATCTGGCTGCAATAATTGTAAATCTGTGTGACAAAGCAATCTGTGCTGGAATTGGGACAATGGCTACGAGCCATAATGGCTATGCTTAGCCTGCACTGTTGGAGGCAGTATGTTTCTGAATAACACTTGCTGGGAATCACAGTGCTGTTGCTCTCTGGTCCAGTATGTGAGCTTCCCCTAACATGAGTCCAGATGAGATGGGCCTTTCTCCTGATCTGGCAGGCCTCTTCTCATGTTCTTATCAACTTTCTTTGGAATCAGGAGCTGAAAGGCAATCAAAATTGACCTTGGCGAAGAAAAGAACCTATAAGGCATGAGGAAGAAAGACTGTCTGAGGTTCACGGAAGCATGAGCTTGTTTGTGTGAATGTGTATCATTGAAGCCCTATTGCAATAATGGACAGTGTAGTGGAGTAGACCTCTTACCTGACATGACCTGCTAGGTGAGCCAGTGAAGCTTATTGGGAGGGGTAGGGCATTGACAAGGGTGTCACGGAGCAAACACACCAGAGGAGCTAATCTGGCACTCCTGACGTCCGCACTGTGCCATCCAAGCTACTGCATCCCCTGTTGCCCTTCCTGCTAGTGAACAGCAGCGACTCACCTAGGAGGTCAGGTGAGCACCTCTGCCCTACGATGCCATCTGCTACTGCCTAGTTGAAACCAGAGTGTGGAAAATGGGTATTTCAGGCACAACTTCCAGTAATTTGTGATTATTTTAAGGAAGGGCAATTCTTACCTGGTGAGAGGCACATCCTAATTCCCATTAATTATAGATTTCTTTATATGTTTCTTTAGCTAGGAAATGGAAGGTAACAGTTTTTACCAGTGACCTACCATCTGCCAGCACCAGCTCACAAGTTTATATTGTACTATATGGGGATCAAAATAATTCAGGAGCTGTCTTTCTATATGGAGAGGAGAAAAAGGTGTTTGAAAGAGGAAATGAAGATACATTCATTGTAAGTTATTACTATAATAAAATACTGTTTTTTATAAGGATAGCACATAGTTAAAAATAAAGAGCTAACTTTTTTTGTTAAGCAAAGTTTTCATTTCTTTATTGTTAAGTCCAGAACACAGTTCAGTCATTCTCCAGTTGTGTAGAGTGGAAAAGACTATAACAAAAAGTGGTGTATGCTTCTAAAGTAGCTCTTTGTGGTTTTAGGGCTGCTCCACATAATCCTGTTTACTGAATTATATTATTTGCCACCGTCACATGGCATTTTGAATTTGCAAAAACTGCTTTCATTGCAGATCAGTTGTAATGGATGTTCTAAACATTTTGTCATGGGGAAGCAGTTCGATCCATTGGGTGGTGTTCAATAACTGCATGCTGCCAGCACAAGACTTCTGCTTCCATGATGTGACTTTTCCACCCCTCTCATTCCACTGCATGCCCTGAACCCTCTCGGTTCTGTTCCAGAGGGTTGGGAAAACTCCTAGAACACATATGGGGGTGCAGGGGGAGGAGATGGGGAGAGCAATATGTTGCATGAACAGAAATATTTGCATGGACAAAATGTTTATATAGTGCTACATTGCATAAAACCCATGACTTGAATTTAAGGCGGGTAAACAGTAATAATGGGGTTTTCCTGATGAAGCTCACTTGTATTCCCAGGGTCAGTTCATGACTTCCAGCATATCAGCTGAGGCCAAGATGGCTCTATGTTTTCCAGTGATACTTATTGAAGGTGAATTCAGTCCAGTTGGCTTTTGGAAAACCATGAGAAATGTAGCCTAAGATAGATGGGTGCAGTTGAAATCCATGGTTGCCACCATCAGAAATGGCCAGTCCCCAGAGGGTGCAGTAGAAATGAAAAATGAGTGAACTTGTATGCATGGGCCTGTATGATCTGTCCTAGCTTGGCTTATAGTACCCAGGGGAGGTTGGATTGAAGCAGTGCACTTACTGGAAGGATAGGGTCACATCCTGAAGAGCAAAGTCAAATCTGAAAAGGCAGAATCACATTTAATAAGCTGTACAAGATAATAACTGCCAAGGTAAAGCACAATATGTTAGAACCCTGGACTATGGCAAGTACAGGCAGAAACTGCTACCTCAGAATTATGCTGAAGCCTTCTGAAGGCCAACTGGTCTGGACCTACTTTTGACATCTCCCCCTATGAGGAGCTGCCTGTTTCTTAAAGGATCATTTCATGATTCTGCAGCTGCAGCCTCCAATGGCATGTGGAAGGTGAAGACTGGATCAGGGGGTACGCTTTGAGTCTGAGAAGTCAGGGAAAGCAACATCCTCTGGCCTAGAAGTTACTTGAATAAAGGGCAAAGGCTTCCCAGACAATTCTCCTTCTCCTCTGATTTTCCCCTGGGCTGGGAAGAAGAGTTGAGGCCAGAGAACAAGAGACTGTATTCCATTGGCTGGCTAGCCTTCTGCTTTTTTGGTCCATCTAAGGCAACCTCAACCCATATAACTCTCAGTTCATCACATTTCCCTGTAGAGGTTGGCTTCACGCTTCAAGGACTACAAGTATATAAAAATAAACAGTGATGTTCATATAAGTAATGAAGTCATTCCAGACTGTAAATTGATAAGCTGGCTAATGTCCTAAGATGAAACACTCTATATATCACACCACTATAAGCAAGGACTTGCTGCTTCAATATGTTGTCGGCTACATTGATGCCCTAAGATTGAACCCATTGACACAAAAATCCTAAACACATTTACTTCATTTGAATTCTATTTCAAGTAAATTTACTCAGTTTTGCAGACTCACAGCTGGACCTACTTATTCAGTCCTCCTTGAGCTAAATGCTTTACAAAGATGAAATAGTATTCTGAACTAATATGTGAAACATATTGAACCAAAGTTACTGGAGCAGTTTTATGTTCAAAGAAGCTAGATGAATTGCTATTTTGTGTGTGGTTATTTTAACAGATACAAACGGAAGACCTAGGAGAGCTCTACAAAATACGGATAGGGCACAATAACTCTGGAGAAACCCCTGCCTGGCACTGCAAAGAGGTGAGCTATGTCCATATCTTAAAATCAATCATTCTTTCTGAAGATCTTGGCAAATGACACTTTTGCTGCTTTGCCAAAACCTTAGTCATGCACATACTATATGTTCACATGTTGCATAGCTACACAATTCGAATAGTACATTGCTGCTGCTGAAGAAAATGTTATCCAGTAAACAAAATTTTGGTAAACCACAGACTCAAGGTTAGTGATGTACAGTGGTATCTCTATGGTTACAGACGCTTCAGGTTACAGACTCCGCTAACCCAGAATTAGTACCTCGGGTTAAGAACTTTGTTTCAGGGTGAGAACAGAAATTGTGCTCTGGCGGCGGGGTGGCAGCGGGAGGCCCCATTAGCTAAAGTGGTACCTAAGGTTAAGAACAGTTTCAGGTTAAGAACAGACCTCCAGAACAAATTAAGTTCTTAACCCGAGGTACCACTGTACTTTCAAGTGAATGCCAAGTTACTAAAGACAATGAAGAACACCACACAGCCAATGGACTATGATGACAGCAAACTCTATTTGAATCCCTGTTCTCAGCTATTCAGATCACCAGGGGCTGCTCTAAACAAACAGTGAAACCATTTTATAAGATTTGAAAGTGGAAGGAGAGTTACATGCTTCTTTTGAATTTCAACAATAGGTGGTGGTCTTGGGACAGTCACTGTGTTTCAGCCTAACCTTTTTATTTTTAAAAAACCCCTACATTGTAGTGAGGATAACATTCAGATAGCCCTATATATTTGCCATTTTTAAGGTTTTGGTTTTTTAAAATAAAGGCTGCAATTTAAAATTAAAAAAAATCCTCCAAGTACTGCATCCACACAAGAATGCTGATAAGGACTCTATTCGCTTGTTCTGTCCCCTCACACCACAATTACTATCATGTGATTGGGAGAGTGGGAATGACTCCTTTGCTCCTGCCTTTTTAGAATCATAGAATCATAGAGTTGGAAGAGACCACAAGGGCCATCGAGTCCAACCCCCTGCCAAGCAGGAAACACCATCAGAGCACTCCTGACATATGGTTGTCAAGCCTCTGCTTAAAGACCTCCAAAGAAGGAGACTCCACCACACTTTCTGCAGTCATTTTCAATATACAGTGGTACCTCAGGATAAGTACTTAAATCGTTTCGGAGGTCCGTTCTCAACCTGAAACTGTTCTTAACCTGAAGCACCACTTTAGCTAATAGGGCTTTCTGCTGCTGCTGCGTAGCCGCTGCACGATTTCTGTTCTCATCCTGAAGCAAATTTCTTAAACCAAGGTACTATTTCTGGGTTAGCGGAGTCTGTAACCTGAAGCGTATGTAACCTGAAGCGTATGTAACCCGAGGTACCACTGTATACGTATTTAATCCCCATGAAAATTCTTCAGCATTTTACCGTTAATTTCTATCTAGTTACACATCTTTGTATGCTGTTTTGATTAATGTAAACATCTTTACAAGCAATTTTACTCAATGCATTTTAGTATGTCATTTTCACTAATATATTAATTTTTATCTTCACTTCACCCTAATATATGCATTTTTTAAAACATTGGCTTGACAACTGCAAAATTTGTTAAATGCAAATTTTGAAGGATGACTGTGTTTTAGTTGTCATCAAAGTGTAAATTTGATAGATTCAAATTCAGACATGAATTGAATTTGTTGTATTGTGTCTGCAATTGGGAGACTGTTCTGGTCAAGTAAGCTCTTGGTGTGATTCAGAATACATGAAAAGTATTTCTGAGTAAAAAAAAACAGAGAAACATTTTGTGCATTTTTGGGGGGTGTAGTCAGGTTCCATCCTTGAATACACTTATCTTAGACTTCTAAAGAGCACAGACATAGTTATCATGTATTCTGAGGGGTGAAAGGTAGATTAGAGAGATTTGTATGGTACTTACAGTACAAATTCAGGAAACCTCTGACATGGGTTTGGGTTGGAAAACTCATTCTATATATTTATAATGCAGCATAAAAAGTGACCCTCACTATACTCGGGGTCTGTTCCAGTAAAGACTGTAACAGCATTTGTTCATTTTTGAAAAGTATTAGTTTATTTTTGTAAAGATACCACAATAATGTAGACTTGATTGCTTGCATTTCAGCTGCATTTGCAGAATCTTGTGACAGGGGAGCAGTTTGATTTCCCTGTAGATAGGTGGCTGGCACAACAGGATGATGGCGAAATAAGTCAAGAACTTCCTGTTTTACATCTGGGTCAGCCCATTCTTCCAGGTAAGGAATACAAAAATAGCAGGAGTTATGGGGACTCCATAGGAAACTGCTTAGACATGGAAAATACTTAATGGGGAATGATAAATAGAAATATATGACCATTAAATATATGTTTAAGCCCGGTACTTTTAACATTAAAAGCTTCCCTAAACAGGGCTGCCTTCAGATGTCTTCTAAAAGTCTGGTAGTTGTTGTTCTCTTTGACATCTGGTGGGAGTGCGTTCCACAGGGCAGGTGCCACTACTGAGAAGTCCCTCTGCCTGGTTCCCTGTAACTTGGCTTCTCACAGTGAGGGAACCGCCAGAAGGCCCTCAGTGCTGGACCTCAGGGTCCGGGTAGAATGATGGTGGTGGAGACGCTCCTTCAGGTACATTGGACCAAGGCCATTTAGGGCTTTGCCCACATCCCTAATATACTGCTCTGATCGCTTCCTACTCAGCGTTATATCTGGTAGCTACATTTGCTAACAGAGATTCCCCTCATTAGGTACAAGCAACCATTCCCCCTTCTCTACTCTCTGAGTTCCGATAGTAGATGTGGAAATACTCCAAGATAAAGAAGTTAATTTAGAAATTATGTCTTATTGGGTTGGAGACCAACTTAGTCATGCTTAGAACAGTCCCAATGAAACCAATGGGATTTAATGGTCCACTAACCCATTGATTTTAGTGGGACAATTAAGCATATGTTTAATTCTCTCTCAGTGAAATTGGCTGAACTTCAAGATGCTTAACTTTGCCTGGTTGGTTTCTTTTCCACGTTTATTTATATACATTAATATTTTCCTTGTATAAATCAGCTTAATGCCTCTGGGTCATTGCTCCCAGACAGATGTTACAGAAGCTGCTTGCCTTGATATACAACACTTTCTCCACATTATTGTAGAGAATTATTGTTATCTTAATTATATATTAAATTTTTATACTGCCCTTCTCTGAGGATCACAGGGCAGTTTACAATATTAAAACACAAAAATGTATAACATCATAACAAATGTATAGCAAAAATAATATCTCTCCCACCCCCCCAGTTTAAAAGGCCATATACATTTAATTGTTTAATTAGCCAAAGGCCTGGGAGAAGGGAATGTTTTTGCCTGGTGCCTAAAGGTATGTAACAAAGGTGCCAGATAACCCTCTCTGGAAAGAGCATTCCACAAGTGGGGAGCCAGTGCAGAAAAGGCCAATTGTCATGTTGCTACCCTCCAGACCTCTTGTGGAGGAGGCACATGAGGAGGGGGCTCAAATGATGATTGCAGAGTCCAGGTCAGTTCATTTAGGAACAGGTGATCCTTGAGCCATGTTGAAGGTCAAAACTAGCACATTGAGTTGGGCCCAGAAAGTAATTGGAAGCCAGTGCAGTCGGGCCAGGATCAGTGTAAGACAGGCATAGGCAAACTTGGCCCTCCAGATGTTTTGGGACTACAACTCCCACCATCCCTGACCACTGGTCCTGTTAGCTAGGGATGATGAGAGTTGTCATCCAAAAACATCTGGAGAGCCGAGTTTGCCTATGCCTGGTGTAAGATGCTCAAACTATCTTGCCCCAGTGAACAACCTGGCCACTGAATTCTGCACCGGCTGAAGTTTCTGAACCATCTTCAGAGGCAGCCCCAATAGACTGCATTGCATTGCAGTAATCTAGTACTAGAGCACAGATGACAGAAGTTAGGCTATCTCTGTCCAGATAGGGGTGTAGCTGGGCCACCAGCCAAAGCTAGTGGAAGGCACTCAAGGCCACTTGTGCCTCAAGTGACAGCAGTACCCTCAAGCTTTGTACTTGCTCCTCCATATTGAAAAAGGCACACACCCTTTCATGAATGAGGCAGAGTACAAACATTTATTTTCCCATAAACACATACATCCTGATGTTGATGACACATAAGAAACACCCTATATATGATTTGTTTTCTTATAGACACTAGCTAATATGGGGGCAACTCTTTTTACTGTATAGTATGCCAAACTTCTCAATAGGATGATGCATCAATAGCAGTTGTTGGTGTTGTGCATGCAATAGTATGTTTGTAAAAGCCTGTCTTCTCTTACTCTCAGTGGCAGTGTATGAGGTGCATGTGGTAACAGGTGATCTGTGGAATGCTGGAACAGAAGCTGATATCTACATTGCTGTCTATGGAGAAAAGGGTGACACTGGTTCCCGACAGCTCCGTAGGTCAAAGAAACCTAGGAAATGTGTAAAAGGACAAGTGAGTGGATTATAGCAATGTGTCCTTATCTTCTGAAGTACTCCCCTGTCCCCATTTCATTGTGAATATTTCTACAGGGCTATTCATGCATTCAGAAAGCACAGGTTTCTAACCCATAAACTCATTTGTTCCAATATTGCTACTAGCAATATGTCAGGACATTTTTTTAAAAAAATCATATCAGTAGGGACAGTTCAAATATGTAGGTTAGGAAAGTATTCTGCCAAAGTCAGATCGGCTAGTGACCCTATGTGGTTTGGCTGAGATGTTCTTCAGCAGACTGAGGTCCCTGGGGTAGGGTGCAGCCAGCCTTTATAGGAGTGAAGCCTGCTCCACTCCCAAACCCCACCCACTTGCCACGGCTGGATTAGCCCAAGATTCAAATGCTTAGCTGGAGGGAAAGCCCATCCATCCAAGCAGCCGGCCAGGGGATTCCTCAGCTGCCAGCCACCTAGCCTCAGTGTTGCTTCCAAGGGATCTGAGCCCGCTGAACAATTATTTTAATTCAGGCGAGTTACTGTGATCAACAAGAATTATTTTTGCCATTTACTACACAGGTAGAAACTGGTTTTGGGTATCCATTCATACTTATGTGCTTCACTGACCACATAGACTGATAATGCATCAGAGAGAGAGATCTAACGTTTTTAATCCTGAAACTTTTCTAATCACACTTTAATTGTTTGATTGCAGACTGATATATTTTTACTTGAAGCCGTGCACCTTGGAAATCTGCATAGAATTGTTATAGGACACAATGGACTTGGCTCAGGTCAGAAATGTCAATGCAGTGAACTCTGTCAACCTGTTTTGCTGACATAGAAATGATGACAAGTAGCCCATTTATATGACTGCTGGACTCACAGAAGCGACATATTTTTATTTTTAAAATGACAGATCAATATTTAGGACAAGCAGGTTATTTTAGGAAAAATATGCCTACCATCATTTGTGAGAACTGTGACAAACTGGACATTCAAACTGTTTTCACACATGATTGCGTACACATTTTTTTACATATTTTTTCTTAAACTTCGTGTAGGGAAACTGTAATGTTTGAAGAGGTAAACTGATTTTCAGCCTTTTACTGAGAACTGCAGCATAAAAGAATCAATCTTCTCAGTTATGCTTTGTGCTTGTCAATATACAATTCTCCCAAACTGGTGACAATCTGCATTGTGAACCTTTGCTTTGATTGGTTGATGATTGAACCATTACTTTTCCGTGCTCCTGGAGTATGCCACAAAATTACACTGCTTCACAGCAGTTTATCATTCAGTAAGCACTGCAGCCTTTACAGCAAAAACTGTCGGATTAGGGTTTTTTCCTCTACATACAATTCACATTTGATTCCCTCCCCCCAAAAAATATCATAGAGAAAAGTTTGCTAATATGTAAATGCTATTCATATGTAGTACAAATAAATGGTCCACAGATGTGTGTTGATTATTTGATTATATAAGACTTGCTTATTAGCAGGTGAGCATGTGCTCAGATTGAATGGAAAAGGTGAATTCAAGGTGACATTGAGTAAGATATATGTTTTGTTAGCCCTGCGATGACTCAATTGCATATCTACAGTATCCCATGCATTGTTCATGCACATTTTATCTGGATCTTAGTAACAGACATTTGTGTGTGTGTGATTAGTTCACTATTAAGAATGGAATCTTTATCATCTTCATAATTGCTCCTAGGAAATGGTTGGTTTCTGGAGAAAATTGTAGTCAAAGATTTTATCACCAGCTCGGATTATAACTTTGCGTGCCACAGGTTTGTGAAGTTTATAATTTTGAAAAAGATTGCGTTAACCAACTCATAATGTTAGACCTCATTGTACGTGATGATCAGCTACGATCTTCCAAGAACCTGTTGTTAAGTTAGAAGAATTGCATAGTCTGAATTTCATAGAATCAAAGAATTGTAGGTTAGAAGGGATCCCAGGGGTCATCTAGTCCAACGCCCCTGCAATACTCTTTGCTTTTACTCAATAGTGAAGAAAATGCACTGAGACCATTCAAAGGCACACTCAACATTTATTATCTCACCTGATCCAGATATAGCCTTTAATACTTAAAGAAGATTCTGGGGCTTACCTCACAGGTTCTGGGAAAAGACCTGGCTCAAACTGAGTCTTCCCCAGCAGATTCCAAATATTTTATCATCTTTTGACAATTATTTGTATTTTCATTATAAAAGAAGATGTTTCTATTTGGTGAGGTTGGGAAAAGGCTTACTGTTTCAAAACATGAAGCAAAAATTTCAAGGATATAGAGCACCTGTTATATGCATCTACTAGTCAAATACTATGGGTGGTAACATTGCGTTTGATCTTTTGATCAAATCATGGGGTGTGGAACCTGTGCCTCTTGCAGTATTGCTGGGCTACAACTTCCACCGCCTCTGCTCATTGACCACGCTGGCTGGAGCTGATGGGAGCTGGAGCCTAACAACCTCTGGAGGGCCATAGATTTCTCAGTCCTGGTGTAAGAGAGATTAGATATGCCACATCGCCCCCTCCTGGCAGTCAGCCCCATTCACACCTCTTCATTAAACACAATGTGAGGGGGAAGTTCCACAGTTGCTTCTGGGGTGTCAGGGAATACAAGTAATTATTTCTTTACCTCAGTCACCCACATAAAACAATGAAAGGAGAACTCATCCTCTTTTCATAGACCTTAGCACAGGTCTACCCCCAGCTAATATTCCCTCTCAAGCTTTGGCCATCCTTTTTTTATGGAGGCTGTATTGCATACTGTATTGAATGAATTGTTCTAAATATAATCTTGTCCATGCAACCCAGTACTATTGCAAGTTTATTTGGGAGTAAGTCATTTGACTGCAATGGGACTTGCTGTTCTCAAATAAGGCTGCTCCCAAACAAGGGAAACCCAGCCAGATATTATTATTATTATTATTATTATTATTATTATTATTATTATTATTAATCAGGATTTTCACAACAAAACATTATAAATGACCCATTCATATCTATTTTGTTCTTGTACCCAATCATTTCCTTTAACATACAGATTTTTATCTTCCTATATTAATGCTAGCCCCCAATCTATCGATAGAAATCACACACCGCTCAAGACAGTACAGTACAGTTTTTCAGTACAGTTTTAATTTTATGGCAATCACATTTTTTTTCATAAACACAAGAATTGTTTGTGCCTGTACTTGTGTGTGTAGTAGCTTTCATTCTTCACACAGCTGTGCACCAGTTTTACAATACTGAGATTCAAGTTTCTTAGGGGGAAATACTCATTATTAAACTTCTGAAAGAGAAGTTAACAAAAATGTGGCTCTTTTAAAATATTTGTCTTTTCCTAAAGGTAGACCTTTATCTGGTCCCACAACCATGTTTCTGATATGTAATTTAGAGTTGGCCAACCTAATAACCCAGGTTCATTTTAATATACTTGAGTTTATAAAGAGCAGCATGGAAATATGTATTATTATTAAATAATGTGTTTCCCCCCCAAAGGTGGCTAGATCAAGGAGAAGATGATGGCAAAATTGTTAGAGAACTGTATGTCACTCTTGACGACACATTTGCTGGGAGTAAGTATAAACCACTGGCAGACAAGAACATTTCATGAGTCATGGCACTTTGTGGTGTGTCTATAGAAGGTCACATTCTGGGTGTTTCAATGTTGGTTGTGCATGCAACCAGTACATAATTTCTTTGATATTTAAGGTTTAGCACCGATACCCGCTTCAAAGCCTTAAGGCTTAATCAGTCTGAGACTGTATTCTTATGCATGTTTAGTTATGAGTAAGCCTAATTGAATGCATTGGGACTTACTTCCAGAGCAACATGCGTAGGATCACAAAGTTTCCCTGGAATTATATAGGATTTAAGTCTTGTTGATTCTAGCAAATTTGCTAGCAAACTTTACTCATGTTAGTGTTTTTATTTCTGTAGGACAAGAGCTGGAAATCAAAAGAGCAGAAATGGTAAAATTCTACCTTCTATCCTTTTTTTAAAGCTTTAAACAAAATTATTAGACCCATTTAAATCATGCTGTACAACATCTGTGGCTGTCCATGTGTTTTGCACAAGCAGTCTTTGGCAGGGGCCATAGGTTCGTAGTAGAAATGGGCACTGTGGAAGCACAAGGTACAGTCCTTAATTAGCATCTCCAGCTAAAAGGTCATGGGTTGCAAGGCTAAAAGTCTTCCGATGGACACCCTGAAGAACTTCTGCCAGTCAGAGCAGACAGCAATAGGCTGGTTGAAATTTATATTAATTCAGTGTAGGATACCTGATGTGTTGCCGTTTGTGTGATGATTTGTCGTCTGTCTTTCTTTTACCAGTGGGCAGCTGAAAAATGGAAATTTCAGAAAGGCAATACACTTCAGTTTTACAACAAGGTATCCCATGGATTCATATGCCTATCTCCTGATGGAACTGTTCATGCCCGTGGTGACAAGAAAGATAAATACGGTAACTTTATTGTCTCTTCTTTGTGATCATGGTAAATTTTTGTTAACCCTTTTTGTGAAGAGAACTCTCTAAACTTTTGTAGATGTACAGTACAGAGTTAAGACAGTAGATTATTTAAACAAAATTCTTTGTTTTGTCATATCATTACACATATTAAGGCTAAGAGGAAGGGACAGCTCCTTGAGCCTTTGTTGTACGGGCTGTAGAACCACACAGAAATGCTCATATTGGGTTTGTGTAGCTTCACAAATGAGAAGCAGCAAAGATCAAGCCTGGAAATTGCTCTATTCATCCCAGACACTTTCCTCTGTAATTCTACATGTGTGTGTGTGTGTGTGTGTGTGTGTGTGTGTGTGTAGAAGGTAGCTTGTAAGACCTAGGTGCTGATAGCAGCAGTGTACACTACCTGCTTAAAATGCAGCAAGGTCATTTCTCCACAATGTGATTCAAATTGTATCTGCACATCCTTGTTTGTATCAGTATGGCTGGGTGTGTTTCAATGTCACCCACTGTCTAGTCACACTAGTGGGCAAGGATAAACATTCCTGAGAGAACAACCTTGATATAGCAATTTCACCACCAGGACCATCACCAGAGAATCTAAAAGCCTCACATTTTATCTGTGAGAGGAACAATATATTTCAGAAAGAGTAAACTTCATGCTGTCTTTTGGGTTTTAAGAATGAGAACATCCCAGACAAAATGCTATGAAACAGCTGATCAGGTTTTTTGCTTCTGTTTTTTTTAAAGGTCTTTTCGATGTGGCCATCAAAAAAGGAAACACATGTGTGTTTAAAAGTCACCCAGTGCCACACCTAGCCCTTGGCTTTGCTCATGGTTCAGTTGCTGGAATGGTATGAAGCTGCCCAGGTTTTCCCCATGTGTCTATGAATTTCCAAAAATGTAAATTGTATCGCAAATATAGTGGTCACCAAAACCAGACGTATGTGATGAATCTTATGAACCCCCACCCCCATTTGTAATCAGTTTTTTGTTTGTAAATAGCTAAATATTGAAATATTAAGAAGTTTGTTTTCAGGATGAGATTACAGGGGACAAATTGTGCCAGTATATTTCAAGTGACTATTCTCAAACTGTTGAAGCCTTCAGGATTTGTCCCTGCAAATGTGTGATACTATTTTAGAGTGAATAATAAGAAAGAAGTAAAATAGTTGCTTGTTTTCACTATTTAAAATAGCAATGTAGCTTTCTTTTACGCATTCTCACTGAAGCATAGTGGGAAAGCTATATTTGTGACATATTAACAGTTCTTGAGGGACTTTTGGATTGAAATCATGCAGAGAAAGTGAAAATAAATAAAAGGTTAATACCTTACATTTTGTGGGTGGGTTTGAATTACCGTACTGGGCTCCATGATTTTGGTTCAATCTTTTGTCTTTGGCATAACCAAAACTACTAATGCTGCTGATATTGAGAATCAGCAAAAAAACCATACAGATTGCATTCAGTAGATAGGATGAAATATGGCAAGATCAGGAACTGATTAATATGCAGCGCAGTCTTCCCAGCCTGAAGGGAGTTGTTGTCCAAAAACATCAAGAGAGCACCAAGTTGACAAAAGCCAACACAGTTTAAAGAGAGAATCAGAGGGCAGTGGGGTGTGGTTCTAAATGGTTTTGTACCACAAAGAAGTCTTCTTTGCCTAGAGTGTTTTATTCCAAAGCTGTGCACTGTGCTGCTGTATTTTTATACTATTGCATATTAGTACCCGTTATAATTTACTTAATACTATGCTTTTAGCATTCTAGCTAAGAGCACCATCCATAAAACCACAGCGATGCCTGTAATGCTGGAGGATTATCCCACAAATCATATTTGCTGGTTTGGCCTTAATAATGTCTGTTTTTTTCTTCATAAATACAATGTAACGGGATTTCACTCTTATAAGAAGTCACAGATAGCTTCTACTGGAGACAATGATAAGGTGGAAATCTTGAATTCGAACTGAAATGCCAAGAGACTTTGGTTCTAGAGTATGATCTTCTGATTTGACCTTTTGCAGTGTTGTTTGTTGAAGGTGCTAAAGTACCCTTTAAGAAATAAAGAGAGGTGAAATTCTCTGGATACTTTATATCTCCAGATAGCAAAATCTGAGACTTGAAATCCTGCAGCGTCCAGCAGCGTCAGACTGCAAGCCTGAAGGCAACAGAAGAAAAATGTCCCCATAGAAACTAATGTGTTAAGGATTTTATAAATTGTTGAAATAAATAACGAATAATAAATGAATAACAGCAAGGTGATCTTTGGTGCTTATGGCAATCTGCAGTTGGCTCTGCAGTTTGGGTGCAAAGAAAACCATGACTTTTTATCTGGCTCAGTTTTCAGTCTAATATACTGATTAGTCCCATCTTGCCCTTATTAGAACAATGGTGACGTCCACTGTGAGCTGCAGGTTCACGTTCAGCCAAGTCGTTGCGCAATTCTGGAATCTGCCCGGAACCCAGGGCAAATGGTGACTTTCAATCTCCAAGGCACTGTAGCTGATGATGCCACAAGCTATGCAGGACTGACAAAGGAGTTTGTAGTTCATGTTAAGGTAAGATTGGAGGAGAAAGGCCATTGGGTGGTATGTTTCATAAGCCACTGCCTTAACTGGTTTCAACAGATGAGAGAGATCTCTCCACCCACTAGGTGGAGCTGAAGACTGCAATCGTCAAAATCACTGTGTGAGGCTAGGGTTTCTTTTTAAATCCCTTTGTTGTTCCTTGTGGCCCTGAATAATTCTGCCATACACAACCAAAAGGCAAGTGAGGTTGTGTGCAAACACATATAAAAACAACCAAGTCTGATATGTAGGACTGCTTCACACTTTGTGTGTGATCCCCCCCGCTTTCTACGTGGAAATAAGATCTATTTTTTTAAAAAAAGCTGTCACTTGCAAAGTGGAGCACAAGTTTTATTTCCCTGTGAAAAGATAAACTTCCCACATGGTTTTTATTTAACCGGAGCAAAATGAATATATGTGCCACATTTCACAAGTACCATATTTGTCTTAGAGCTGAGAACTAGGAAATACTTAGGCTTGGTTTTAAGCAAACCACTATCTCTCAGACCCCCTCTCCCAGCATCTACTAATCTGGCTGAAGTAAGTGGAAGTGCAATGCTACACATGACATCTCCTCAAAAGTAAGTCCCAATGAGTTATTTGACACTTACTTCCAGGTAAGCTGGTATAGGATTGCAGCCTTACTGGCTTGTATCAAATGTGTGGGAGACCTGGCACCATAAAAAAAGAAAACATTTTGTGATTTGCTGTGGGTAACAAGGATTAGAGAGTCACTGCACTGGGATGAAAGGTGAAGAAGTACAGAACTGTTTGAAAGGCCATATTATTTACAGCTGGTTCTTTTTTGCTGATTTCTAGGGAGTGTTCCACAACAGTGCCATAATTTTGCTCACTACTAGCTACTGCCAGTCTCTCTGCCTGAGGCCTGATGGGAGCTGCAGTGGAGCAGGAAATCAATCTGACGACTCTTACTGGAGAGTACATAAAATCAGCTCTGGGGTTTGCATGTTTGAAAGTGTAAAAAACCCAAGAATGTATCTGAGGATCAAGGATGGGCAGTGTAATGGAACGGTAAGGCGCTCCTGTTCATGCTTTCTCTGTGGATGTGAACATAACTTGCCACAAGAAGAAGCAATTTTAAGTGTGCTAACAGAGAAGAATCTGGCTAAGACTTGACAGTACTATGATTTTTGTTTCCCAGAAATATGGTAAAGATTATATGAGACAGGTGTCATAATATGAAAGAACCACTGGCTATGGCCTGAGTAGGATGGGATTCCTGGGAGGAACCAGGCAGGGGCAGAGCAAGGTGGGGGCAGTGGGGGAGGTCTGGTGGAGGAGGCATACAAGGCATGCAGGGAGAGGACGCGAAGGAGGCAGGCAAGCAGGCAAAAAAAAAAAAAAAAAAGGTGAACTACTCAGGTCAGGGGCAGTTACCTTTTTCAGCAGGGAGCTCACCTGTCCCTCAGACCTTGTGGGGAGCAGGACTATATTTTTTTTTGGGGGGGGGGAATGAACAAATTCCTATGCCCCACAAATAACCCAGAGATGCATTTTAAATAAAACCACACATTCTACTCATGTAAAAACACCAGGCAGGCCCCACAAATAGCCCAGAGATGCATTTTAAATAAAAGGATACATTGTAAACTGCCCGGTTATCCCCAGATGAAGGGCAGTGTAGAAATGTAATAAATAATAATAAAAATAGGAAAGCTTAAAACTTTTTTTTAGAAAACAAGGCCTGTTTTATTCTGTAAGGGGTTATACAACAACCTTTATAACAACCACGGTTATGTAAAATGTTTCAAATAGTCATGCTAGTAATTCCTGTAGATAGAGTGTGCCTACCTTATGAGTCTCTCTCCTCCCCATGGATCAAATTGATTAACTGCGGGTTTCTTGATAATAATAATGTTAAATCTGGTTTTAAGGTCAGTGCAAATTGCTGATTAAAACTGGATGGCTGCCTATAATATGCCTGAAGTATTGCATCTAATAAGTATCAGTAGATCTTTAGTAATGTGAATGTCAATGAATATACTGAAATGGCCATTATAATGTTGTGTCAAGCAGTACTATTAATAAGATGGCTGAGCTCTCAGGCTCTTAATAATGGCTTCTTCAGAATAGAGATAGACCATTAGAGGGATAAATAGTAATATTACTTTAAGTATTATCCTGGGAAGCCAGTAGGAGACCTGTTATTTTGGAAGCTGTGTCAGATTCTACAGGAAATGTTATGTTTAGAAATCCACTCCATGTTTTAAAGTCGTTCAGTATACCAAATTTGGAGCAGTTCTATCTTTGGCTTTACTTAGGGTTTTGCTCTTTGTAGGTTGAACAGGGTCAAGCAGCCAAGAGAGATTCTGGTAGGCTGCATTCTTTGTTTGGTTTGCACAGATTTATTTGATTAATCAGATTTCTTCTGCCTTTAACATCTTTTCTGCATCTTTCGACCATGAAATGTATATGAATGCTTTAGCTGAGATTCCTTCATCGCAGGGGGTTGGACTAGATGACCCTAGGGGTCCCTTCCAACTCTATGATTCTATGAACTCCCTTGCCTTCATGAGAAATTTACCAGAAAAATAATCTTTGTATTGATGTGTGGACACATTCAGCTGATTTCTTGTTATTATGCTGCTTTCTTACAGGGCACAGGAGATGTGGACTGTCATTTTAAAGTGGAAAAGAATTTAGAAAGTGGGTCTGTAAGCCTAGAATCTGCACGAAACAGAGGGATATATGTAGGTCTCCTGCCTAATGGTCAGACCAAACCAGTTGTTCATACTGGAGAAAGCAACATTTGGTTTTACCCGCAAGTTGTCAAATGTAAGTCACATTCTAAATGGTTGGTCTTTTACATTAAAAATATTGTTTGGAGTCTTTTTAAAAGATAAAAACCTTGATTGAAACTAAAGATGAAAACTGTATTTGAAGCACCAATGCAGGGCCTGTTTATGAAGCATTTGCTCTATAGAACTGCAATAATCACACATTAATACTATTTTAATTAATGCAACTCAGTGTTATTGTGTGGATCAGGCAGCCCAGGTGATTTGCAGGAGCAGCCCAGGTAAGAGACTGTGTCATTTCGTGTATCCCATTGCAGTTTCTCAGTACACAGTCTACAAAATATACCATCCTAGAACCAGGCTCAGTCAAGAATTGCATTTAGAGGGACACTTTTAGTTGAACATAACTGCTCAGAGCCAAACCAGAGTCTGGTGATGCAGTCCTTCAGAATTCCACCAGAGGGCTGGAACCTCTCTCTGATTGGCTACCAAGACAGCTAACCAAATAGGAGGTGTGGAGCAGCACTTTGGGAGAAGCAGTTTCTGAGAGAGTTTTTAGACAGGGCTTTATTTGAGATGGGAGACAGGAATTAGGACAGGGTTTGTCTGAGGGAGTTTGGTTCAGAATTGAGTTTAACATCTGCTCTGAGGAGAATATCTATAGCTAGAGGAAGGAGCCTCATAGCTTAGATAGTAAGACTGTAGTGAGTGTCTTGGGGGAGTATACAGACAGGAGGGCTGAGTCTGAGCCAGGGGAGATAGCAGGTGTGCAGATACAGTCTACCTGGGTCTCATCTTCTAGAAAGAGAAGACTCCCAGACCAGTTAAAAAGAGTGTGGTGATCCCCATGGTATATTACACTACAGTGGTACTTCTGGTTACGTACTTAATTCGTTGCAGAGGTCCATTCTTAACCTGAAACTGTTCTTAACCTGAAGCACTACTTTAGCTAATGGGGCCTCCCGCTGCTGCTGCACTGCTGGAGCATGATTTCTGTTCTCATCCTGAAGCAAAGTTCTTAACCTGAGGTACTATTTCTGGGTTAGCGGAGTCTGTAACCTGAAGCGTATGTAACCTGAGGTACCACTGTATTTGAAAATACCTCAGGCGAACTAAATTTTCACTCACACAAGAACCCAAAAAGATGACTGGTGGCAATTTAGAAATTAAATTAATTGGTGCACCATACAATAAGTTCACTACAAGTTTAACTGAGGGCAGTCAGTGGTGGTAGATCCATTGCAGTTACTTTCCACTTAAGCATCATTAAGAGGCAATGCAGCACTGCAGCACTTTCTTAGGTGGACTAAGTAAGCAAGATTTAATGTGTGTGCGCACACACCTGTCTATCTATATGCACATACTTTTATCTTACAGTATTACTACCTGGCCAGAGCCCTTAGGGAAAGGATATATTTTTTATCATTCTGAAGAAATAATAAATGAATGCATGATCTTGCATCCAGACTTTGCTCCTGCAAAGTAACTTTGCTGATTTTCTTCTCTCCAACAACACCTGCTGCACAGTACTAGAGGGTTGGGAAGAAGTCACTCTGGGACTGCAGGGTGTGAGGGGAATAGGCAAACACCAGCTTCCCCCTTTTGCTGGATCAAAGGCTTTCCATGGATGGAAACAGCCTTTCTATCTGTGAAAGGCAAAGTCTGGATTCATCCAGTGAAATGCTCTCCTTTAGGATCATATTTAGGCCAAGCCATTAACCTCCTTGCATTTGTAACTATTCCTATCATGTTTTTTTGACTTCCTGGGGGTATTGAGTTGGGGAAAATTAATTCAGTTGTTCAGTTTGTATTTCTTGTCACAACTTGGCAGGTAGATGAGTGCTGGAAAGCACCTATTAGAGACTGGTGTGAGGGGTTACAGTATATGAGAGCAGGTAGAGAAGCTGCCTTGTTCAGAGATGGGAGAGGGTTTGTTAGCTGGGCTGAGAACCTGTCAGTGGCTGTGGGCTGGGCTCCCCTCCTTGACTGAAAACACTGAGCTGGACCATGGAGTCACTCAGTGGTACAGCCAGGCCCAGCCCCAGGGGAACTGGAGTGGTTAGACCTCTTCTCCATCATGGCCAGATTTGATAATTGCAATATTTGTAAGTTTAAATTTTTCAATGGATTTTAAAAGTTGCAGCTTATTTCAAGCTGTTCCCAATTTGAAATCTATAACTCTACATCTGATTCTTCTTTGCTGCTGCAGTATGTATAGGAGCAGAGCTTGGTGGACTGTGCACACTTTTAATTTTGGCTGAAGAAGGCTTATGGCAGTGTTTTCTTTTTAAAGAGAAGGAAACAGAATTATGTGGTAGTGGAATATACCTCAGGGACAAGCCACTTGAAGCATACATAGCTGATAACACATGACTTGGATTTCCAAAGCAGTAATAGGAATTTATTACCATCTCATTTTGTGTGGGGAGATATTAAGGAGGGAGCTTCTAGGAGACCAAACTCAAATATGTATATCTTCCACAATGCATAAGGATAAAACATGCATTAATAATATGATATATTGAAAAACTGCAAGACCTATTGCCTTCTTGATTTTTTGGGAGATTTCTAGAGAAATAAAATATGATGACCTTTAATCTTCCTTTTAATTAAATTTCAGTTGGCAGAGAGAAGCCTATGGGAACATCTGCAACGCCTGCTCAGCAGAAAGAAGTGATCAGAGAATCCAAACACCAACAAGCAGGAACTCCAAATTTAGTGTCCTACAGATGTCCAGATTCTCCTCCCTCAAGTAAGGGACCATGTAAAACAATAGCCCTATAGTGCAGCATTATTGTTGTCTTGCTTCAGTTTGGCACCTAATTGATGAGACTTGATTTTTCTTACCACTTAAACTCTACAATGAGTTGCAGATGGTGACCTTATGCTGTCATAGAGCTTATGTCATCTGAAATCCCTCCAAGTTATGGCTAGAGCTGGCCAAATATTTTTGCTTTCTTTCACTTTCTCATTTTTCCAATCTTAAGTTCACTTATCCATGTTTCCACATCAGTTTACAATTTTTAAAAATAAAAGTTCTTATGAAAATTCATCACAACTTTTGTGCAGGTTTCTCCTACTACACACATTTTTAAATGTTTGTTCTGCAAAGCAATTTTTCCTAATACAATGTATTTTTCTTTTTTGTAAACAAATATATGCATTTATATGCACATCCAACCCTAGTAGATGCATTTTTGCACACTTAGCTGAAAAACTGCATTGCAAAATCTGGATAAGTGTGAATTTCCATAGACAGTTGTGTTTCAGTTCATGTATTCTTTTGGAAAGTGCAAACTAAGTAAGATTGTCTTCAAATGTTGACTGAACTGAATTTTTCCACCATTCCTAGTTATGAACTGTCTGTCATATCGTGCTAGGCATTTGAAGCTAAGCTACTAGGAGATTGAGCAGAGCTTTGTTTTAGGTAATTAATTCAGTCCACAATTCTTTGTTGTGTATTAAACATTCTTTGTACTCTTCTTGCAAACAGGAAATTGTTATAGCTGCTTTTTTATCTTGAATCAGGATTGGGTATGTCTCTTGCATACAAAGTACATTCTCTACCTCTGTTGTTGCTATTCTCCTAGCATGTGTTCATCCAAACTGATTGGGGGAGGAGAGAAAAAAATGGGAAAAAATGTTCTTATGATTGAACCCTGAGTAAAGCACAAGGTCTTTTCAAAATCTAAAGTAGCATAGTTGTTCTCTTTGTGTGGATTGTGCTGGCTTCTAAGTTATGCCTTTAGCCTTTAAGTTAACACAGTCCTGATTTGTTACTGTAGAATTCACTCTAAGTGTCAATACCTTTACTCAAACCAATGTTTATAATGTTAGGAGTTACATTTGAGCTACTCTTCTTCAAATGCAAGTGCTTAAGGCAAAAATTAAAAAAAGAGATAAGTCTGATATAGAACCTGCATACAGCTGGACTGTGAGAACCTGATAAAGTTTAATGTTCTTTCAAACAAAGGAGCATAAATTATATTACAATGCATCTAGCCCCAAGAAATAAGGCAATGAAAAATTCAGCAAGAACTAGCTCACAATTTCAGCTAGGAAATATAAAGCAACTAGATTGCAAGGTTTCTATGGGAATAAGTTTCTGTTTGTTTATTTTGATCTAGATGCATTATAACCAGAGACAAAAGGAAAAAAGATTTTATGAAGCAGCCTGAGTTACCCATCTATTTAGCCTTTAGAATATATTTTTTTTGTCATGGTGGATTTGCATCTTGATCCCCTGAAGTGTGACTAATCCAGGGTAACAATCAAATCCAGTTTTCAGAGTAGAACATTTTTAGCCTGTAGGAAACAAATGTCATTGGTTTACATGTCTCCAAAGAACTATTTATAACACAGAACTTGCAGAGCGTTATTTGCGTATGGATTTTCTAAGGAAAGTTCATCATTATGGCAGGATCCAGGCATTATCTACAGTTTGGTCACATAACATTACCCATTGCCTCAATACTTCAAATAGCATAATCTTATTTTCCTTCCTCTTTCTCCAGCCTCTTCAGGTTTCTGGTCTAAATACACACATTCTCAATTGTAATCAGATTCAAGCTAGTATGGCTGACTCATCACTAATGGTGTAGGCCACCTTTCACCAACCTAGTGCCCTCCAGGTATTTTTGACTGCAACTCCCATCAGCCCCAATCAGCTGGTGGGAATGTGGTCCAAAACATCTGAGAAACAGCAGGCTGGCAAAAGCCTTAGAGAATCATAGAACTGTAAAGTTGGAAGACACCCCAAGGGTCATCTTGCCCTACTCCCTGCAATGCAGGGATCTCAACTAGAGCTTACATGACAAATGGCCATTCAACCAGCTACAAATCCACCGCTCATTGGAAATGGGAGGACCACCTGGAGGAGAATTCTGTTGAGTGGCGGCCCACTCCATTTCCCAGTGGCATGGATGGCAGGAGGCGGCAGCAGAGCACAGCTCTTTCCTATTCATATAAGGCTGAGAAAATCAGAGCCAACAGCCACCTCTAGGCATCCTTCCCATTTCTTGATGAGAGTTTCTCTACAATTGTCATAGGGAGGTCTGGGGTGATCTTAAATGGGAGTTCAGAGCATGTCAGGACAATGCCCAGTTAACCGGGTCCTATATTTTAATTGAGCTCCATAATATTAAATGATTGCATTTGATTAATCAGTTAATGTTGCAGCCCTTTGCTTAATAGTTCTTTCTTCTGCTGCTTCTGTTTTTGTTTTTTAAAAAACAGATTGGAAGTTCTAATAATAGTGATGAGGTTATTTATGTGTTTCAAACTGAGCAATGTATTAATTTTTGTTCCCGGACTCAAAATGTATACTTGAAAGATTGCTTCTTCTTTTTTTCAGCAGTCAGTTTTGAGCACAGAACTAGGGCTTCCACACCATAAATGTTAAATGGTACTTATACTTTCCCACCTTTTTGTGGAAGTAGGAAAGTGTTTGTTCTAACAGTGGATATGCTATCACACATGAGGTGGAATCACACTTTGAGAGCTTCTGCTATCCATTCCCCGCAACCACTTTGCAATAGCACATTTCACAAGATTGCTGTCAGCTTCATTTGCTACTCCTGACACCAACGGATTCTGAATCATAAACTTCACACACACCCTCATTCTTCGAGAAATAAATGATTCAAATAATCCATAATTAGCTTGCACAGGTTTTAAAACAAAGAGCTGCTGTTTCAGTTTTACTGTCTTTCTCCCATGTTCAGTTTTCTGTAACCCATGTTTCAGATTTCAGGTTTCTCAATGCTCATCAGTCAGGTGATTGCACACTTGACTCGAGCTCAACTGCTTCTTATCTTACACCGTTGGGTACCTTTAGGTGTCCGTTCACTATGTTTACAGCAGGCTCCTTTTATGCTATGTTCTTATTTTATGAGATCATAAGACTAACCTGTTGAATCAGGCCAAGGGCCCATCCATTCCGGCATCCGGTTCTCACAGTGGCCAACCAGATGGGAAGCTTGCAAGCTGGACATGGGCACAGGAAACTCTCTCTACCTGCGCTCCTCAGCAATTGATATTCAGAGGCCTACTGCCTGTGACAGTGGAGGTAGAATATAGGCATCCTGACTAGTTGATAGCCTTGTTCTCCATGGAGTTGTCTAATCCTCTTCTAAAGCCATCCATGGGAAAAGGTGTTGACAGCCTAGATCTCAACAGGAAGTGATCTGACCATGACAAGGGACTGATGTCAATGTCCCCCACCTTCAAATCACCCTCTTCCTGAACATTTGAGAAAACAAGGTCCAGAATGTGGCCAGACATGTGCGTGGGGCCGGTGACATCCCCATGGTTGTCATGGCGGTCATGAAGTCCTGAGCTGCCTCAGAGCCAGCTGCCTCAGCATGGATGTTGAAGTCTCCCAGAACCAGCAGTCTGGGAGTCCTCGACACAGTCTCCGAGACCAGCTCTGTCATCTCAGACAGATACTTTAGCATGATAGTTTTCCATGGCAACTATCACTATGTTGGGCACCACTGTTATTTTTGGGAGATTGAGTTATTTGCTCCATGCTGCAGAGGTGGGGATGTTGAAAAAAATAAATCAGTGTCTAATTGGCAACCTGCAGCACATAAACATTTAATCACATGTGGCAGTTGCAACATGGAGTACTTTACTACAGACTCAAAAAGGTGCCCACAGTGTCCTGCACTTGCAAGGACTGCACTTGCTGTCCTTTCCCAAGCTTTCCATGATAGTTACATCAGTTATCCAGAGCACTGTGATTTGCACATATTGTGGTTGTTTTCAGTTCTCTGTCATTGTGTTTTGGGAAAAGGCCTTCAGACTCATGTTTATCCTATTATAACTACTATTGACATTCTGTACTTCACAGAGGATATGAGAAATATCCAAGATGGTGAGTCTCCTTTTCCTTCAGCTGATAAATGGAAAGTGTCAGTGCTGACAGGAAATGCAGGAACCCGAGCAAATGTCACTCTCTGGATATATGGAGACAAAGGGGTTGCTGGACCAATAGCTCTTGGCAAGGACAACAGAGAACAGCTGTTTCTACCCAGGATGGAAGATGCATTCCAGGTAGCTAATATTATTTTGCGACATATTTCCTACCCACACAAGATCATTCTTTCCAGTGGTAGGGAGAAGAACTTCCTCCTATATTTACTGCCTCAAATAAATTTATCTAATGTCTTTGGATTCATCATTAAATCAGCTGAATGTATATAGGAAATGGCAGTTGGAATTCTCTTTCCTGCCATATCTCTGAGAGCAGGGGAAACTGCAGAAGCAAATTGTTTTCATTAAGACAATTAGTTATAAGCAATGGGTTGAAAACTTGTCTTTAAAACAATATGCCTCTGTTGAAATCATAGGTAATGAAAGGAAAGTAAACATCTTGTCTAAGGAAAAGGATATATCGCTTCTGCAACATTTTTTGGTACTGAAATGTCATCTTGTGAACAGTGATGTAAAAGAGGTAATTCATAGCAGGGTCTGTGAAGAGTGATAAAAGGGTTGTTTTCCAGAAAGAAATAAGAAGAGAAAGAAAAGGGCTTCATTATAAGAAGTTACAAGGTACTTGTAGGCAGATTATGCTAGCTTGAAATTTTAGGACCCACTTTACTAAAATATTTCAGTAACTGGAACTGGACCATACTGCTTTCATGTTAGAACTGTCTTGGAACTATTGGAACTGTCCTTGGAAGGACAGGATAAACAGAACCCTTTCTAATCACAGCAGGAGTGACTATCCCTTTCTGAAGGTTAGAAAGAATTTTTCATGTAGCTCATAGGGTGCACTGAACTACTAAAAATCTCTTTCTGTGCCTGTGCCTCTGATTATAGCATCTTTACTATGCTGTACTGATGGAGAAAGGATGCTGATGTTTCACTTAGGATTTCTGTTGGTGGATTTCAACACTATCAAATCTGGAAGACCCGGTCCTTTCTAGCTGGCTTTTACCACCTGAATGCTAGGGCCACATTGCATGTTGTGCCTGCTACAGAACCATAACCCCTGGTGGACACTCTCCTCTCTCCCCCGCCCCCCCTAATGTTTAGGGATATTTTACCCATTGTGACTTGCCATGCCACTGCTAGGACTCAGGGACACAGAAACTAACAAGGTGATGTTGCAAAATCACAGGGTGTAGTGTTCCTCCCATTACACACGATGGTTGAGAATTCTGTTTTCAATGGCATGCCTGTGGGACAAGTAATGTAGGGGAGAGTGTAGGGATTTGGCCTTTGCTGAGCTGGCCTCACCTATCTCTGGCTGAGGTAGTTTGGCTCTCTTCTCTCCTCACTCCCAGGGACCTTCATAAACAGCCTGCTTGAACATCCAGAGAGGTAAAGATTGTGGTGATTTGAACTACGTTTTTGTGGCTTGGTTGCCAGGCATAAAGGTCAGACTTGCTGCCAAAATTGTTCAAACTGTTCTGGAATGTGAATTGACTGCTGCTGTTGTGCCACCTTCAAATGTTGATCTGAAAAATCTGGTAGTGATCCTGAAATCCAGCAAGCTGTTGACAGTTCCACTTACTACATCTGCCCACATGAAGAAACATTACGTAGCTTCTTGACATCTGCGTTACAAGCCAAATCAATTGTAGTCTCATGAGCCACAGAGCAAATTATATTTTCTCTCTCACTCAAAACAGGAATGATTATTTTTTGAAGCCTTTAAAATTCAAACCCAGGAAACAGTGTAATCAGAAGCAAAACACAATTGCAGAAAACGTAAATTTTTTTTAAAAAGAAAGAAAGAAAGAAAGAAAGAAAGAAAGAAAGAAAGAATAATAGGAAACAGAGAATAGGGAAATTAATTTATGCGTAGTAAGAGCATGCCAGAATTCATACTGACAACCAGATTTGTCATGGATATCTGCTACTCAGAATTAGAAAAATAGATCTACAAAATGAATTTTCTTCAGCAGGATTTACATGCAGCTAGTAAAGATACAGTCATCCCTATAAGTTGGCATGAAGAAGGGATGGCTAAAAGCCTTCACCACATTTGTTGCAAATGAACCCAATGCTTTTAAACAATACCAAGTCAAACAGCCCAGCTATTCTATTCCACAGACTGAAAAGAATTACAAACTTTCACCTAAACTTGTATTGGAGGGACTTTTAAAATCTGATTGTGTAGAATGGATGGGATGTTTATAGTTGTTCTTGTTAGATACTTTTTATATGCTTTGTGTAGCATAAATAGCCACAGTGAAAGTTCTGGAGATTTTTGCTTTTGAAACCTGTGTTTAAAGATCTCTGGGATTTCCTCTCCCTCAACTAGTGAATTATTCATAACCAATATAGGTAATAGCATGTCTGCAGCACTACCTTTCCGCAGAATACATGGATTCCCTGAGATACGAGTATATTGACCTGCCGCAAATCAGATACTACCTAGTATTGTTGTGTTCTGAGGATATTGATCTTACCGGTGTGGGTGTGTGGGTGTGAGTACCCTGGGCATTCAAGCTCTTTGTGCTGACCTGATTTTGCTTTATGCCTGATATAACCAATGCCTCTATAAAGGATTGCTATTAAAGAGACAAAGATGATCTGATAGGGAATGTGACCAGGATTTGACTGGCTCCTCAATTACACCATTATCTAGTACCAGTGATTCCTATGAATATTGCAAGCCACAGAAACCACATTTATTTTAATTATAGAATTTGCTGTTCTCCACTTTCTTTATTCTGATTTGCTATCATGCATGTCAAGCTAGAGGGATTAGAAATTTGAAGTAGGATTTGAAAGTTATTGGCATCATCACAGATAATAATAGATAAGAATGGGGTAGGGGAGTTATTTGCAGCAGCTGCTCCCACAACCAACTCCTTAGTTGACATCCCAGATCTTCTCACTTGCTAAATAGCTGTCAGGCTGCAAACACATTTTTTGTCTCAGTAACTAGGAAGCAGGAACAGGGTATGAGTCTTAGTTCCTTAACGTTGTAAGCAATTAGACGTGGTTGTATTTCATCATGGGAAGGATGGAGTTAGCTGTGACCTAGATAGGAACTGCAATTGAGTGGGAGAAATTAGGAAGGCTTAAGACCCAAGGGAAGCAGTCATACAAGGCAGACCTGGAAAGGAAGGGTCTGCGAAACAATAGACAATGTAACAGAGAGAGTGAGAGATGAATCTCTGGGAAACAAGAATAACCATGGATGAACTGAGTCTTTGGCTTTTCACAGGGAGCATTGGATGCCAAGAAGTGTGCACCCAGCATAATGGCAGAATTTACCCTGCAAGTAAACAGCACAAACGATCTAGCAAGAACTGCTGTTCTGCAATATCAATTTATTTCAATAGGTCTTGAACAAAAGGAGCCCAATTAAAGTTCCAGGAGGTTTGTAGCAGCAGGGCTTGCTTGGACACAAAACTCTGGAGGTGGTATCCATACTCAGAGTGGACCCATTGAAATCAGTGTGGTTTGATTAGTACATGGCCAATGTGAATCTGAGCTTTGAAATTGCATGAGCAATCCTTATGATGCCATGCTCCTTCCACCCCTCTCCTTCAGGTACTCCCTTTTAATCAGTTATTTCCACTTATGCAGAAATGAAAACAGGTGTGCATGATCTTGGTTTGATTACATAATTTAAACTTATTTAAATTTAATCTTATTTGGGGTCTTATCCAGCACTTTGGAGTTTGGGGCCTTGCACACTAATGTAGTCATGGGTGGGGAGAAGATGTGCACCTCAGCATGAGACTCTTATTCTCAGATCGTGGACTTGAGACCCACATTGGGCAAAATATTCCTGCATTGCAGGGGGTTGGGTATGATGACATTTATGGTCCCTTAAAACATCTACAATTCTATGATTCTATCTCCTTTCCCCCTCTCCTGACCATGTGCTTAATCAGAGTTCTAAACTCTAATTAAACATGTAATCAGGAAGGAGAAGTGAGATTACATCTTCTCCCCCCAACACAAGTCGGTTGGGAGGAGGAAAGAAGAAGATGCACACAGGCTCCTTGCGAAATTCCTTACCAGCAGACATCACCCCCCTTGACAGGTGGATCTGATCCTATCTGCAGTGAACCAGGGTTGCCACAACCTAATCCAATTGAAACCTGGATCAATCTGAATCAACTTGGTTTGGTTTAGAATCAGATTCAGCCACATCTGGTGCACAAACCTAGTTTAAACCATAGTTTGCTGGTTCAAATGTGATACTAAACTGTGGTTTCTGCAAAAGCGGAAGTAACTGAGTAAAATTAGAATTTGCAAGGGGCGGGAGAAGGCTGTATGTGCAAGGCACATTCATGTGATATCAAACCATAGTTTGGCAGCACATGTGAGGCAGCACACTGTCTTGGTAGGTTAAGATTCTATACAATGAAGAAAAGTACTGTAATAAATGAGCAGAAAGGATAAGTGGACAGCGTTATTGAGGGTTTTTTAAAATGGGAACTAAGAGGAAAGCTACTCTAATAAGTTCTTTAAGGTAGAAAGTGATGGTTGAGCAGGAAAAGAAAGAAAACATATCAGAGGAACCTGCCTCCAGTTTTTATTCAGAAGAGCAATCATTTGATAAATAATTTGACAGAAGATCTGTTTTTTAAGTGTTGAAAACCTCTTCTTGTAGTGCAGTGTATACATGAAGTCGTTTATTTCCAGGTTTAATAATGGTAGTAGTTTAGCTTCAAAAACACCTGAGATAAATGGAATACAGCTGGACTAGAAAAAGTGTCCTTTGTCTTCAGAGAACTGCAGAAAGCTTTTCCGTTCACATGTAGTATGTCCATAACTAAAATGTTATGGTTTTGTCACCAATATTTCCCCCTGTATGTATCTTTGCTTAATTTATCTGCTTCACCAAAGTGTTGGACTTTATCTCCCAACCAACTTACAGGTTTCCTAAGAATCTTGCTACCAGTTTGCTTTAGGGTTAGTTGATATATTTTTTAGAAATTCTTCTGCCATCTTTCTTCATATATTTCTGACTTGTATATATATTTGTTTTTTTATCAGGATTTTTTTGAAAACAGCCTGTCTTTTTGCGTTTTAAATGCTTTTGTTTGTTTTGCCAAAAGTGCCATAAGATCTGGTATGTCTGAGAGAGAAATATTCCTAGTGACTATATAAAGCATTCATTACAACTTCAAATTTGTACCATTTGCATCTCCTTTCCAAATGCAACCAGAGTATAAATAGGAGTAACCAAAAAGCAGTCACCCTTTGCTTGAGTTTCTGTAATAAGTGGAAAAGTCTTGAGACAGGACCTTTCTTCTGGGCAGGGAGTCACAAAAGGGAGACGGTCAACTGCATATTGAAATCTGATGAAGGAACTGGTGGACCCTGGAAATTTCTTCAGTCTTCATAACTATCCTAGGTCCTTTTTCTTTATATTGATTGTTAATCTTATTTGATGCTGCATTTAAATAAGAGGCTTCCCCCCCAACATTGTACTGCTTGTCAACAACAAATGGGAATTTTAATGACTAATCCCAGGTGTAACAAAACTTATCATCTTCATCTAATCTTTGTCAATTATCTGTGTTTAATTACAAGCAATTAATATTGTTCAGATTCGTCACAACCAGTTAATCTGAGTGTATCAGTAGACAATTGTATCAGTCAGTTAAGAAAGAATTATATCATTATTATTTGAGGCTTTTTGTAAATAATCAATGTGCTTTGGGTCCTTAATAATTCAGTCATTGGTTTTCTTCATTTGATTGATTTTATTTGGCTACAGCATTTGTATGCTCCCCCATAAGATGAATTGCAATTTATACTTAAGAAAACAAATGCAAAAGAAAACATAAAAGCAACACCAGTGCAGCAGAAACAACACACATACATCTCAATTAAAACACAGATAAAAAAAAAAGATTGATTAGAACTCACCCCAGAACTGGCCCTACTGAACATCTTCCAAGATCACAACAACCACTCATGTTATCCAGAGCTCATAACCCACCTACTCTCAGCAGCCAGAAGCCTCAGAGCCAGACACTGGAGAAAACTGTCAGGAGTAAACATGGACCAATGGTATCAAATTGTATGGAAACGGCCTTACTAGAAAAGCTAACCAATATTTTTTTCTCAGTTTGTTTCAGTTCCATAATAAATTAATATATTGTCATAAATAGTCAGTTATCCCTAATTATTTGTAAATTTGTTGTTTTAAATTCACTGGTAATCCACTACCTTGGTTCAATAAGAAACCATACTATCCCTTCGTTAAAAATGAATGGATCTCACCAAGTTATATCACTGTGGTCTAAATCACCACTTCTCTGCTTCTTCTGCCTTTTGATATTCAGAATTCAAACACCCAATCTTTCCTCTGTCTTTCCTCTCTGTCTTGTTCAGCCCACAAGGCCAAGACAGGTAATATATCAAAGAGACACAAACGGTCTCCAACCTGACTCCTTCAAACAGCTTCTTCCGTGCAAAGCCAAAAGTGCAGGTGGCAGCATCACACTTTGGCACATGCCCAGCTCCTCATGCCAGGTGTCACGCCCTGTCAGAATGCCACAAGGAGCTAGAAATCAGGCTAGTGAAGAACTTGGGCTGCAAGTACACACCTCTTTCACCCGAGGAGTTAGGATGAATTACACAGAGTACCTGTTGAAACAACAAAACCAGCAGGCACCCTCAACCCCCCAAATCCACGCTTCTCAACCCACAGAAAATTAGGCTAAAATAATTGTTGCATTTTGTTTTGACGAGAGTTGTTTGCTGCTTTGGGGAAGAGGGCTTGAAAGAGGCCTTAGGTTTCTCTCTCTCTTTTGCAACACACCTCTTAATGTCGAATTTGCACCAAAGTTTGATGTTTATCAGTCAGTCTCTCTGACTTTGTCAGCTTCTTAGGGGTGAAAGACCCCATATTGAGACACTGAGACATTGAACACTGGCATCCCATACTTTAACAGAAACTGTGATAGACTAACCATTCTGATTAACCATCCTAATCAGGTGTTCACAACCATATATAGGATGTGATGGAAAAATAATGAAAAGTAGATTGTTGTGTGCATGTATGTATGTCCATATCACATGGCACTTTGTATGCATAATGGTGACTCCATGCTGCAGGCCATGTACAGAATTGCTGTTTTTTTCTGTTATGCCATAGTTGATATATTGTATCTGTCTTTTTACAATTCAGGTTGAAATAAAACATATTGGAAACATCTACAAAATCAGAATAGGGCATGATGGAACAAGCAAACAGCCAGAATGGATGTTGGAAAAGGCAAGATTTTTGATCTATTTTCTGGGTGCTTCTATAGTTGGTTAATGATTCATTTTATTGACTCCCCCCCCCCCCAATGTTAGACTAGCCATTCTAAAAACAGCAGTGCTTATATAACATTTCTATCTAAGAAGAAAAGCACAGCTTTTCACTATGCAGTATTAGGTACAATGCAAATGGAGCTTTGATATACTCTGAATCTTAGGTTCAACCCACTAACTAAAAGCCCAATCAATTTTTCTCCTTACATGCAATTACATAACAAAAAGTGCTTTTAAAAAAGAAAACACTTTCCAGTTGTGACTGTGCTCTTAAGGCTCAGGACTCATTCCATTAATAAAATACAGTATACTATATGAACATTTGTCAGTTATTTTTAAAAGCACAGGTTACTTATTGAATTCACTGTTGATTGTTGAGGGATGCAGGTGATTTATTGGTACTAGTTTTGTTTTTATAAATAAGCACAACCTCAGAGCTCTACATAATGTCTTCTTATTTGAGGCACCCAAGAAACTGATATGTTTTCATTCATAACATGCATTTCTACCGCCTAAGTGTATGTGATCTATAAATGCTGATTCATGTGATTGATTTAAAACTTTCAAAGCATTAATGGCCCCACTCCACCAAGCACTGCTGTAATATAATCAGTATTCATTTCAGTGGTGCTTATTCCATGCTTATATACTGTAGTTGCTGAAGATGTGAGTTGAGAAGTTCTTGGTTCAAATCTCATCTTAGCCATAAAATCACTAAATCCTACTCTTCTGTACTCAGAAGTCCCACTGAGTTCAATAGCTCTTGCTCCCTGGTAAGTGTGCACAGGATTGCTGCCTAAGTAGCATTAAGCAAAGTGACTATCTCTGACAGCCTCCTTTATGCAATATGGAAATTAATAATATTGGCTTCCCTTGCAAAATTGTTGCAAAGATTACAACATGATAATGTATTTGATTGTGAAGTGCTTTGAGCACTCAAAGTGAGCCCTCTAAATACTCAAGAACGACAGCCGTAATCATTGTTTGTGTTAACTACGCCCCTTCTCTGCTCAGTTTACTTTTTGCACAGTTTGCACAGTTGCTCTGTATGCCGTCTGGCTCTGGTGTCCATGACTTGAGTAAAGGCCTTTACCCATCAATTGCTCTTATCTATCACTCTCTGGATCAGGAAGCATAGGTGAAAATGGATGTGCATCTAAATGCATTCTGTAATGCAGAATGTGCTTCTCTGCATCACATGAGTGTCTGAACGTGCACCCTGTTGAAATGGATGTGATGCTGATAGATGAGTTCTGCATTTCAATATGCATCGAACTTGCAGGCCTTCTGGGTCTAATCCAGTACATGATTTGTGTGCAAAAGTCTGTTTCAGTGCACAAACCTCCCTCTTTAGTTTAGGGCAATTGTGCTGGGAGCAACATCCTGTTTTGACTCACAAGCACGGCATAGTGCTGAAGGTCATAAAATCGCCCCAGTGCCACAACCCTGTCTATATGGTTTTAAAAAATAAAACAAAAGACTTATTTTCTCATGTTTTGCTCACAGCATCTGGTATTATATTGGAATATTTATTCATGCTACAATGTAGTACTCTTTCGGAACTCAATACATATCTGTGTCTTGCCTGGGTAGCTGGCTCCTGTAGCACCATGCCCATGTTTTATTCTGACATTTTAACTTACAAGCTGAAATCTTAAAACTTGAATCATGTAGTAACAATAGTTTCCAACATCAGCTCAAGGACCTTAACTTCAGAACTTTAGAAACAGTAAGCCCAGATGTACTGGAAACAGTTCAGTTCAGCTCCAATTATTTCAGGGATTCTTCTCCCCCCCCACACACCTTGTCTTGTTTGCTTCACTTTTCTTAAACATCTGAGTCCAAGGCTCAAAACAGTAGCTTTTGCTTTTCAAAGGGTAACTTTCAATCAAGGCAACAAATAACATATTGGAAAACTGTGTTTTCTAGCATTGCAGCTAACGTTTGCCCTTGCGGAAAAGCTATACCAGTAAACATGCAAAATTCTAGCATTGAATGAAGCCATCAAAATTGCACCTGAAAATTTTATGTCAAAATGAAAATATTCAATTTTTAAATGCAACTTTTTCTAAAAAAAGAATTAAATTGATACTCCCTTCTGTGGTTAACTATATGAGCGTGGGTGTTCTTGTGCTGTTGTTTTTCCTTTCCATTATTAATCCTCAGGTTATTTCCAGATAAATCCTGTGGTATGTTAATAATTATAATGGGTAGTAATTGACAATTTATGAAGTGGAATTTATTTATTTATTTATTTATTTATTTATTTATTTATTTATTTATTTTAGTTACATCCCAGTGCAGCAGAGAAGCACAGTGATAAAACTACAAGTATAAAGGTTTTTGCTGTTTTTTCCCTCCTTTCATAGGTAACCCTACAACATCTAAAGAGTGGAAAAATTCTGAATTTTTCAGCAAACAAATGGTTGTCAAGGAGCAGAGGGAATGGAGATACTCTGTGTGAACTTCCAGTAGTGGAAAAAGGAAGAAGCCTTTATCCATGTAATAGCATATTCTTTCTTCAAAGAACCATAATAATTAATATTACAACTATTACCAAATGAGATGGCTTTCACAAAGATCATTGCACACAATCCTGTCAATGCCAACCACTCATTCGAATCAGTGGGGCTTCACAATAGTATCCATGTTTGTTTGTTTATTTATTTGATTTCATTTATGAATCGCTTTATGAAGCACCAACAGAAACAAACTAAAAGCAATTACGCAACCCACCCACACACCATGTATTTACGGAAGGTGCTGCCAACCTTTTCGAAACTGTTGTGGGCACAGCAATGTGTATGTGCCACAGTTATGCATGCACCATGTAGGTGCATGTATGTACCACATGTGCATGTGTGGACATGCACAAAAGAAGATTTCTTTCAAGCCTGGCCCCAGTGGTGTGAGGAGCAGGAGGAATAGAACTTGGTAGGTCCCAGGGAGGGCCTCTTATGTGCCCCATGAGTGTTAGGTTGACGATGCATGCTGTGTATTTAAGCATGAGCCTGAAGGTTAAGTGTAACATGACATTACACTCAGTTTGTATGGTTTCAAATTATTTGCATCTTTTAAAATGTTGGTTGTCTTCTCTAGCTGTGAGTTACCAGGTTTATGTGTACACGGGGCACTTGGAAGATGCTGAAACAGATTCTTCTGTTTATTTATGCATATATGGAGAAAGAGGAGATTCTGGTTTGAGACTTCTTCACAAATCGGACAAGACGGTGAAATTTCAGAGAGGAATGGTAAGCCTGCTGAAGAGAAGCAGTATACTCCCATTTCAGACCAAATGAAAGTGGTTTTAATACACAGCATACTTAACACTAGGTTCTGAAGGAAATTGAGTCAAATTTTGCATCACTTTCTTTACTAACACTTGGTAAACTATAATACCTTGCATACCGTTTTTGAGAGAGAATATCAGTATCAGGAAAAGCAGGATCCTATAAATAACTGATAAAAGAAATTGAAGGAAAATAGAAAAGAGAAAAATAAGGCAGCAAGAAAGACTTTTGGGATGGTTGTGAAAAGTGAAGAAAAGGTAGACGAGAGAATGTGATAGTTCAGGTTAACTGATTTGTTCATGTGGCTTGCACTTTCAGTATCTTAGAAATTCACCTGTGGAATCGCAAGCCAAACAGTGCAGACAGAATTGGAAAAGCTCTATTAGTCACACTTCTAGAAACTCTATTTTAAGTTGAGAACCTCAGTAAAACTTCCATTAAATAATATTTCTGAATGGGAATAGAATCATAATTTCATATGTTTTGATCAGATAGATCATCTCAATGTGTAGCATTGAAAATGGGGGTATTCCTCAATCCAGCACTGTTATTTGATGCTGAGACTGAGGCTGAGGCTTCAGCTAGAAGTGTCTATTACCAGCTTTGTCTGGTTCACCAGATATGGCTGTTCCTGGAGAGGGACAGCTAACCCACAGTAATTTTCATCTTCCCCACTCATAATAATATCTTCCTCTGTAATATTTTGGACTGTTGTTGAGATATTTTATAGTTCTTTGTTTAGAAAGGATATAAAGAAAGACTAATTATTACTAACAAGAAATATTATTTCCTTTTAAAGCCAATGGGAATTCTTGCATGACTTTTGGGAAGTGGTTAATCAAGCTTTCTCAATAGTGTTTGCAGCATAATGTTTCAGCACTGAGCTGGTTGTGACCTTTGGTTATTATTGACTGCATAAATGTATATGAAACCTGTTTCTTGCCTTTTAGGTCGATCGGTTTGAAATACAAGCTGTGTCACTTGGAAGACTACAGAAGGTGCTGTTGTGCTGCAAGGCCTATAGCATGTCACAGTATTGGTACTGTGAGAAAGTAGTCATCAGAGAACCTGAGAAAAACTCAGAATATATTTTCAACTGTGAAAGGTTGTATTTCATTAAAAGTCTTCATCTAAAAGTAACTTTCCTAACACCTTATTTCCTAAGTGGAATCTAATGCCTCTTTAAAAGTTTTAAATTGATTACGTTTTTTAAAAAAACAACAACTTTGAAATACAAACAGAAGCAGTGATGGAGCCTTTGGACCATCTCATAAGTCCTATAAAAGAAGTAACTTTGCATTTCTGTATGGAGTTTGAAAGGTTTTTAGATTAAAGATCCACATGGAAATGGGATGGCTTTTGTCCCATTCCCACGCAGAACTAGGACAGATGGGACTTCAGTAAGACCTTCCCTCCCTAATACAGAAATACAATACCCTTTTCAACACAAGCTCCCACACCTGCTCTAACAAATACTACCCCATTGTTTCCTTTTTACTCAGCTACCTTATTCAGCAAAAGCTCCTCCAGCATAGACCATGTCTTCCCTACCACTCTTAAACCGTTGACTACCAAGATATTTCTTGCTGCCAAAATGCATGACTTCGAATAACCTTTAAGAATTTCAGCTAACTGTTCTTTTGTCTGGTTTTATATTTAGAAGCCTAACGGTTTTTTATCTTTTAGTTTTGCATGAGCAATATGTGCATATATAGTAATCAGTCCTTCACAATATCTAGCACCGAAGTAATCAGCCGCTTCATATATTTGATTAGCTAGGGCCCTTTCCTGCTTGAAGCTCAAAATCACTATCAGGGTGCTGAGTTCTTTTATTTGCCTTCCAAATGGTTCTCTTCCAAGTCAAATGTACTTGTTAGTGTTTAGAGGATGCGTGATGCATTTTGCTTCCTTAAAACAGAGCTCCCAAATGGTGCTGCTCACTCCCCTGCTAGGGCCAAAACTTTAAAAAGCCTTGTCTCACCTTTCAGACCCCATTTTTTTGTCTTCATCCACTCACCTCCCACCAGACATGGCGCCAGCTGCCCCTGTCTCATGGCAGGACCAGCTCTGGAGTCCAGACCCCAACAACAAGACTCTTTTCACTTCATGGGCCCTTCCTTGCAATGGATCCCTTGGCTGTTCTACTGTTTTTCTCCATTCTGTGAAGTGAGCAGACAGATGTGGTTTGTCAGTCTGAAACATCTCTGATACAAAGCATCCTTGGAAAGGGAAAAATGCTTAGATAGTTCCAGATATGTACGCACCATCTGGAGTTTCATTGGAAATTGAGTTTCTGATACTGCAGTTATCTTCTTTATGCTTCTTGTGACCTACATGGCTCTGATCCTGCTTAGGATGTGCTTATAATTGAAGTTTAGCAAAGCCATGGTATGATAGGGCAAATTAGCAGTACTTAGTGAGATAAAAGGTAGAGCATTCTATAATTCAAAGGGCTGTACCAGAATGAGATTTGTTTGCTGAAACCATTTATTTACCATATTAAAAGGTGACATAATGATAGTCATTTCAAAAAACTTAATATTTCTGAAATGGTCTGTTGTGTTTTGCATTGCTCCTGCAAGGGAGTGTTGTCCAAGCTTCCCATAAATTAAGGGCTGCTGTATGATAATTGCATGTGTTTCACATGCAAATATTTCATTATCAATGTTAAAAGCTTTGTAGGACTTATGGAACAATTCCTATCCTGTGCAACATGTTCACTTGAAGAAATTATCCCAGTTAGACTAATGCTACGTATGGAAATAACAAAACTTACTTCATTTTCTTTATTTCATTTTGTTTTTTCTCTTCTCCTACTCTCAGGTGGCTGCCATTTACCTCCCAAGGCACAGTTCATTCAGAAATTGAACTCTCTGCTCAAGGTAAATGATACAATTAAAATATGGAGGTGGAGGTGGAGATCCTAAACACAGTGGGACTTACGTCTGAGTAACATTGCATAGGACTGCTCTGTAAATCAATTTGCTGTTTGCATAAAGGAAAATGGAAGCCAAGTGGCCCACTTGATTTTAGAGGCTAGCAGGGTGGGGGTTATAAAACAATTGGGACAAAGGGAGAATTTGCAGGCTGGGGTGGGAGGGTTAAGCACCCCCCTTCCTGGGGGGGCCACTAGGGGCGCATCGGAAGATGGCTGACAATAACATCTCTCCGACCCACACGAGGTAATTAGGAGGCTGTGATGGGAGTAAATAGCCTCCCTACCCCCCCAAGGTTGTGGGGGGGCTGCCCTTGCCTGCTGTGCCCTATACCACCCCCAAATTTGTGGGATGGGGGCACTAGGCAGAATGCCCTCCTGTGGGATCTCGGCGCTCCTGGACGCTGTCTCTATTCCGCGCCACTAGCTGCAAGAACTTAAAAAGAAACAATTAGGATGAAGCGAATGCACATATTTCAAGGAAGGAGGGGGAGTAAAGACTGCTAACTGAAGAGATCTCTGATAAACAAGATGAGTCGGAGGAACAAGAATAAATCATGAGAAGATACGCCAAGACTCGGTATGGCAAAGGGACTCGATGGGGGAGGGGGGGGGACTTTCCTTTCTTTCCTCTATGTGATTAAACAGGAATCCCCCCCCCCTCACAAGTCAGAAATATTGTTTTAATGACTTAAGCTGTGGATTTAAGACTATGTGGAGATAAATTTTCTAACCAAAGCATGTTTTAAGAAGATAGTGGAATGTATAAGAGCTTTGGAATGACGCAGTTAAAAATACCGTCGCCATGTTGGCAAGCTCTGTCGGAGGACTTGAGTCTGGGAGGAGAAATAGAGTTGCTTTTGTATTGTGTGTGAGACTCCTCAGAGGGACTTAAGAACGACAGTTTGCGAGATAAATGATGGAAAGAGCGATGTTATTTATGAAAGTAATGATATATGGAAACCATCTCGATATGAGGATTGGACGAACGGAAAAATTCACACAGGATTACAATTGGGGTTTATCTGCTTAAGGAGATTATCAGAAGAGATCATAAAGAAAAAAAGAAAAAATATATACCAACAAGATGAGATGTGGAAACAGCAAGATAAGACTGGATAGAATTATGAACTTTATTTGGACTGATTTGGATATTAATGCAGCAGCAAGAAGATGATCGGAATCCCCCTTCGGAACTTGAAATATGGGTCCCCTCAACAAAAAATTAAAATTCGGCTTTGTAATTCGGAATTTATGTGATGTGATTTGATTTGATTGGTCAGTTAATAATATTTTTTTTACAAAAAGCACCCCCTTCCTGCTTGCAATTTTTCTTTGCCTTTGCTCTCTGCTCCTGTATTAGCATAAAGATGGAAACTATGTAACACCAGGACAGAAACCCTTGTTTTCCTTAAAACTTATAGTATGTGTCTTATCTGCAACTGCACAATAAGTTACCGGTAGGTGTGTTGCTGCAGGTAAATGCAATGCAATGCCCCTTTCACCTCTGGCCTTCCAGCTAGTAATGATTCATGAGCATATGTACCAACAGCTGTCATGACTTCTCTTCATCCCTGATAATCACTGCATATGACCTTGCATAGCTATTCTATGGTAATAGCAGCAAGGGGCCATCACTGCAGGAGTACCAGTGACCAGCCAATGATCAGTTTCCACTACAGGTATAATGGTCCAGGTATTTCTGTACCTATACCACCAGATCTTCTATACTGCAGTGAGTTATGGGCAGAGCATAAAGCAGTAATTACCACTTATTTAGTGTACTATGTCAAAGGACCATTCTTGGTTACTGTTTTCAAATGCTTCTACAATCCCCATATTGGTTTGTGAAAGAATACATTTTCCTCTGTAAAAGCAGAAGTGTTAATATATGAACGCCTCCTCCCTCCTTCCACTTTTCATTGTAACCTGACAACTCTATTATTAACTGCACTGATGTTTTATTTTTGGCAGAAATGCAAATAAATCATCAGCTGAAAATGCAAGAGGAAGAAAATGGTAAATTCATCTTCTGCTTTCTATCATTTAATCAAGACTAAGGCTGAGCTGAAACGAGTAGGGGTGGGCTTTCCGTGATTATTTCCAAAGTCTCACCTTTGAGGGCAGGGGGATTGCAAACTGGAGTGACAGTGTTCATGGTTCCATTAACTCCACAGTCCCCATTCCTGCCCTCATTTTGAATTAGCCTTTTGATGTCATCATAAATTCAAATCTCATCACAAAGTTGATTCAGAAAGTGTACAAGGCTTTCTACTTTCACTCTGACCTTGTGACATTGTGTTCATGATATGATCCTGGATTGGCTGGGATCTCATTAACAGGCACTTGAAGAAAAAATAATAATGGCGCCAGGCAGCAGATTGGACAGAAAAGTAGCCCCACCTAGGAGGTGAACAGGTTGTGACTAAACTTAATCACATTTAAGCACAGCAGCAGGTGGGTGGAATTTGTATCCTAGAGTGAAGAGAATGTGTGATTTGGTCCATCTTGGATCCCGTAAGCACAGTTGAAGTAGTATCCTGCATTGGCCCCTAAACTGATGAACATTTAATATATTGTCAAGAGAAAGTTTTGAAAACATGTATTCCTAATATGCAATTATATTCCACTATCTTTATTTCAAATGCAGTCTGTCTGATGAATTGATAATTATATTCGAACCTATTATGCAAAAATATGTGCAAAATGACAGCTTTCTTATGTAAACATCTACATAGATGCATAAATAGTATTTTCAAACAACTAGCTTTGTCTTCAGTACTTGCATGTATTTCTAAGAAGAGATATTATTTCTTTGACAGTGGAGTACCTTTTTATGGATCATATCTGTTTTAAATTAGGCGGCTGGCATCAGGTACACACTCACAGACCTGCTCATAGTCAAGTGTTACTAGTGTTTGTAACCCCATGCCCAAAATCACAATCTTCTGCAGTATCCCTACTTTCAGGCATGTGCTGCCATCTATTCACATCCCCAGATCTTCAAGAGCACCAATTTACAGATGACATACATGTGACATTTGTAGAATGCAGCCGCTGAGTGGCAAGTGATCCCAGTCCTTGCCGTAATATGTAGATTCATTTATTTGTGTCAAAAGAAATCTAGGGTGCATGCTTGGCTTTTGCCCGCTTCTCCAGTGGCAGGGGGAGATGAGGGAAGAGACTGGGAAGCTACTGAGAGAACAGGAGAAAAAATACACGGGGAAGAATGCACCCAGGAGGCGCTTACTTGCAGGATGTTAGGGTCTTCTATCCATAGGGTTGAGTTGAGGATAAGGTGTTCTCCTCTGCTGAAAATACCAGCTCTAGGAAATAGGAAAACTTTGGCTAAGGCCAAAGCTCTGGTTGACATAGTGGAGTGAGCTTTCTAACAAGAGGAAAGAACATCTAACAAGTTATTTAAAATATTTATGTGATGCTTTTCCAAGTCTCATTGTGGCTTTCAAAAAAAGAGAGAGAGCAAACATTTTAAAACATAATAAGTATAATACAGCATTGACTGGGAAGACTCAACCATCTACCAGTGAGGCACTGCCCCATTTTCCACCTACGTGGGAGTGGAGACCATCAAACCCTCAGCCACTCAATCCCTCTCTTGCGATAAAGAAGACATTCAAAGGAAAGCAAAAGTGGGCGAAAAGAGAGACTGTGATTCCAGACTCAACCTTTGTTCACCAATTAACAAGCAAAAGGTTTTCCCCTCCCTATTAATATAGCTGAAGTACACACTGTGACATTTATTACTAACAAGTCTGTGGGTTGGTATTTTATTAATTGTGTTTGCTCTCTGCAGACTGAATTGTAATTGCTAAATGGAGGCTGCTGCAAATAAAGGCAGAAAATCTCTAAAGTGATTGAAGTGAACATAATTTCTGCTTTTTGATGTAGGAATGCAATACTAGACAGTAGTGATCTTACCTAGTCCCAGTTAGTTATGTTTGTACTATCCTGCTAAATTCTAGATACTGTAAACTAAGGGATACATGTAAGCATGCAGGGGGTTACTTAGAAATGTCATTGTCCATCCAACTGCAATTACAAGCAGCTAATCATATGCAATGCATTAGTGTTAAAGATGCATGATGTTTTCCCTCTAGAACAGGTATAGCCAATGTCTAGGTGTTGTTGGTCACCAGCTGTCATCAGCCCCATCCAGTATGGGCAGTGGCCAGGGATGTAATCCAACCATATCTGAAGAGCACCTCATTGCTCTAGAATCTAATGCAATCTTGCCTTTAAATATTTATTATTATCCAATGCAACCTTTGTCTTCAGCATTTTCTCACTCACCCATCTCTCCTTTGAGCACTACCTTCCCTATTTAATGGAACAATTACTCCTGTTCTGTAAACTTAGTGATGCATTGTTTGCAATAAAGCCAGTATTACACACATCTCCAGGCACATGGTAGTCCCCGAGATAAAACTGCTCAGTCAGTGGCACTCATTTTCATTTTGTTTTTACCTGCAGGAGAAGATTGGAAAATCACTGTAGTCACTGGAGGTTTTGAAACAGCTGGCACAACAGCAACTGTGTCCCTGTATGTTTATGGAGAAAATAAGGCTTCTGGTCCTCTTATTCTGGGATCTGGGAAACACCAGCTGTTTAATCCCCACAGTACAGATACATTCAAGGTACAATTGCACTGCATATAAATAATTGAGAGTTTACTTACACAAGCTATGCAGAACAGGTTTATTCCAAGGTGAATAAGTAATAGATACTTAAAATGATTTCATTGTAATGATTTCAGTTCCACATTTCATTTTCTGAATTGTTCATTGATATGGCGTGCAGCATCCCTGGGAGAATAGAGTAATTGTATATTTATGGCAGTAATCAACTTAACAGTACATTACTAAGATTAGTGTTCAAGCAGATGATTCAAGTCCAGGAAGATTGTAAGCCAATATTGGATATCTACTTCCCCATTCCTTTCTTCTGCAGTACAATGTTATTATACTGACTTCAGGATTTTAAGATTACAGCCTGCCAGGCCTGAGCCTGACCTGGTGACTGGACCATCCACTTCAGCCACTAGTCCTCACGCTTACAGGCATCCTTATCCAGGAATCATCCACAATTTTGAACATGACAATCAGAAAACAGATCCTAGTTTTGAAGCAGCCAGTAGGTCACTGAGGCAGCATCAACTACCCATATCTTCAGTTGTTTGACACCTATAAAAAAATCTGGCTGCTTCAATCTCCATTAGCAATTGTGAACTAGGATGCTGTGGTTATTCTACATTAATCAAGCATGCCGTCATTTCTCTCATTTGGCTTTATGAGCCAAAAGCCACATATAACCCCCTTTCACCCCTTTCCATTTTTAAAAAAATTAAATGTGCAAAAGGTATATAGTTTATTTTTATAATAGAGATTTGATTTTCTGGTTTTAGAATTAGAGTGAGGGAAATGGAAGGGAATTCTACTCCCTTCTGTGTGTTGTTGATATGTTAAAATACTTGTTTTAGATGTAAGAAATGTTGACAGTGATGGATAGGTAAGTACACTTATTGCTTGCAACAGTGAAATGAAATGTAAGAAGACAGAAGGGATGCCTCTCGTCACTGTACTGTGCTGACAGTAATGTTCTGAAGGTTAGTAAGTATTGACAGAATGTCTTGCATAAGCAGTGGCTGCATAGGTTTAAGCTGTCTGCCCCTTCAGAACACATCACATAGCTTGGCACATATCAGCGCAGTTGGCAATCTGTGCTTAAGATAGTTTTGGAACTGAAATAGCAGGTGATAAGGAATGAAGTGTTTTACAAAGCTCTGTTGTGGGATGTTCAAATGATGCCTACTGTAAAATAATTCTGGGACCTTGCATAGCCAGTGTGGTACTCCAGATGTTGCTGGACTCCAGACCCCATCAGCTCCAGTCAGCATGGCCAAAGGTCAGGGATAATGGAAGTTGTAGTCCAGCAACACCTGGAGGTTGCCATGTTGGCTATCCTTGGGTAAGGATTCAGAAGAGACTGGGAAATATAAATGCTTAGGTGTTTAGAGGTTTCCTTAGCTGTTTTTTTTTTTTTAAAAAAAACAAACAATAACAACAACATGCAAGTTCTTCTGTACTGATAGAGTGAAATATTGTTTATATTGGCAGAAGAAGTCACCTTAAGTGTAAATAATATTTCCCAATATCTAGGAGAGCAGGGAGATCTTTCACACATCTTTCACATATGAGCTCCTCCTGAATGTAATCTGAAACCAAAGTGATATGCAGACTTGGAGTCCATAAATATGATGAAGTTGGATCAATGAAATATTATTATTATATCAATGAATATAATATTCCAAATTAAAGCAGGAAATCAGCTCCATGTTCAACATACTGTGTATACTTTGGATGGCTTCTTTCTTTGTTTGGCAATCATTTGTAGCTGAGTAAGATTGTCTTCCATGAACATGGTCTTGACAGTATGTCCATAGGTGACTGTGGAGGCCATTTCTGGATCCACATGTCCTTCCACAGTGGGGATATAGGTTTCCAGGTGGGAGTTGAGGATGGTGAGGATTTGCCAAACATGCCCTCCTCTAAGTCATTTGTCCCTTTCATCCTGAGTTTCTTTAAAGTCCATGACACCTTTGGTACAGGCTATTCTCCAATGGGAGCACTCACAGGCCAGTGTTTCTCAATTGCTGGTGTTTATATTATATTTTCAAAAAAATTTCCCTGAGAGGGTCTATAAGCCTCTTTTGTTGACCACCAGCATTACGCTTTCCATTTTAAAGTTTGGAATAGAGTAGTTGCTTTGGAAGACAATAATCAGGCATCTGAACAACATGACCAATCCAGCAAAGTTGGTGTTGAAGAATCATTGCTTCGACATTGGTGAACTTTGCTTCTTCCACTACACTGATATTAGTTTGCCTGTCTTCCCAAGTGATGTGTAATTTTTTTCTGGAGACACCGTTGATGGAAGCTTTCAAGGAGTTGGAGATGGATGGATGTGCATGCAGAGAGACAGAGCATTGGAATACTCACCCCTCTCCAGCACTATCAGATGGAGATATTTCTCACCCCTGTCGCATACAAAAGAGGCATATGCACTGCTGGGAAAGCAGTGTAAGGCAAGGCTCCATAGATCTTGATGGTTCCATAGCCAGGCAGAGTGGTGCTGCATATGGAAGTTTCACTGAGAATTAGGAGCTAGAACTTCTCCTACCCACTCTGCACAACTGTGGCTTCTCCTTGGATGATGAAACAAAAGAACCAGTGAGAAAGAGAACTTTCCTCTGCAAAGGCAGCAGACTGAATTAATCTCCTTACTCCTTACTCGCTTTACCAGTGGCAGAGTAATATAAGTAAAGAACAGGAAGCAGAATGACATGATAAGGTTGTTAAAAGATGGTCTCATAGGACCACAGCATATGGGAGTTGTGTGATATGACCTTCTAATGCTTCTTAAAGCTTAAAAGCAGCATGTGTGGGGGGAATTTCCTTCAGTGCAGTGATACTGGGGTAGAGGATGCCCAATTCCCAAAGTGAAATCCTCCCACCCCATCCTGCAACTGCTAATACATTTAACCCTGGGATTCAACACAATGGACACAAAGTGAAAGCTGGATTCTGTCTATGCTTGATACTTGCAGAATAAAACATATTCACAGTGAATCAAAGTCACCCTGCCTTCTTGACTATGAACTCCAAAATGCTTCTGATCAAGTACCTGGAGCAGCACTGGTCCACTTAACTATTGTCTTGGTAATACCTTTGAGGTTGGAATTCTTCTCAATTAAATCATGGGGAAGAAGAGGGCAACCTTTCTTGCTAATATGGGGTTTGGACAGAAGATTGAGACATGGATCTCTTATTGGGTTGGAGACGTCAAGGTGTGAGATCACATGTTTCAGCCCCCTTTCTCAAATAAATTGTTCTTCTCCAGTGGTCAAATCTCCAGTTGCTCACTGGAGAAGGTGGACTGGTCACAGTATCATTAGTTTTAAGGCAACTCCTCTCTGTTTTTCTTTACTCCAAGTCTTTTGACAGGCTTTTGAAGATTTGCCAAATGCTGTCAAAATGGATATACTCAGACTTTCTCCTTAATATAATATTTAGATAGTTCTTGAGACAGAGGCCTTACAGTTTGTATCTTAAAAAGGAATGCCAGTAGTGTTCTTTAGGTTTCCCTAGTTTTCCCCCTTTTTTATTTTTTTAGGGTGCTTCCAGATGGAAGCTTCATTCACAAACTGATCATTGAGTTATTCCAAACAGGTCATTGGCAACAGGGTTTTGTTTTGTTTGTTTTTTACCCAAAGGGTAAATCTGGATGAAATGGGAGAAAATATGGGTTGGCATATTGATGCTAGTGATGTCATAGTGGATGCTGCAAAAAACTTGCATGTGTGAGCACTTCTGGCCCCACAAAAAACTCCTGTCTGGAAGCACCTTAGTATCACATTAAACTGAAAACTACCTTTGCAGCCAAAATAATCTCCTAGGTCCTAGAGCAATGTTTATCAACATTGTCAATAACTGTAGACTCATGTAATGTAAAAATAGTTTTTCAATGAAAGATTCGTAAATGCTGCTTAGAATTTGCATTATACCTCTGAATACCAGTTGTTAGTTATTGCAGGTGAGTAGAGTGCTGTTACAGTCATGTCTAGACTCCCCACAGGCATCTGGTTGATCACTCTGAGATAAGGATGCTGGACTAGATAGTCCATTGGCCTGACCCAGCAGGCTTGTCTTATGTTCTTATGTCTCATGCCATAGCAAAACAGCCATGGACAATTGTGTAAATGAAAACAAGAATTTGGATAGTTGTGTTGGTCATTAACAAAAAGGGGGGAAATAGCAAAATATAATATACTTAACAAATAAAAACTGTTTAGTGGTGCAGAGCTATTGGGAGAGCCTTTTCATCTACACCACGCCACAGATGACACTCCTCTGAGAGCTTCCTCATTGGCAAACAACTGCATTTCATGAAGTCCAAACTGCTGAGATATTGATGTACTAACTGACTTATAAGTAAGATAGCTTCTTCCAACCTTAAACTGCAGCAATACTAAGCACTACATTTTGTACGTCCTTTCAGAACTCATCACATGCCACTGAAATGTCTGGCTGAATTTCCAAGAGAAAATACACATTGATTTGTTGGCAAGGAAATACGCTGCAATTATTTATAAATTTGGAAAAAATATTAAGTCTGTTTTTAATGTGAGAACAAGTTGAACTTTCTCCCACAAATGTTTCTTCTTCTTTAAGATACAATTTAATCATTAATGGAAACCATGTTCTATTCCTTCCAATCTGGTGATACATTTAATTAGATTTGCTTACTGAACAAGGTTTCATTTGTGATCAGGGACTTTTGCTGCGTGGACACTGAAGAAAGCTGAAGGAGGGGGGAGGAAAAGCATTGATGGAGTGTGCACTTCCTTAGGATCAGATAGAAAATATGCCTCTCCCACTCACTAGATTGCACAACTGTGGAACCTTTCTCCTTTCCCCAGTGATGCTTGCTCAAATAATAGCCTGACCAGTGTAGTCCATGCATTGGTAACCTCAAGGCTGGATTGCTACAATGAGCTCTATGCAGGGCTGCCCTTGGGCCTGGTTTGGAAGTGGCCAGGGTGCTTATGACTTGACAACATGTGGTACCATTGTTAACATCTGAACTGACTGCCCATCTACTACCAAACCAGGTTAAAGGTCCCCTTATTAATCCCTGAACAACTTAGATCCAGGGTACCTTAGGGACTGCTTAAAGCCTTACATTCCAGCTTGATCACTGAGGTCATCTGCAAGAGTTTTGTTGGTTTCCCCCCAAATTGGCAAAGCACATCTGACATCAACATGAAACAGCTCCCTTCTCAGAGTTAAAATTCCCAGAGTTCCCTGGGAAGAGGGATGGATTGTTAAACCACTCCAGGGATCGTAGCTTAGGAGGGATAAATGGTTGTCCTAACAATTCTCACCACCCTTAGCAAACTACAGCTCCCATAATTCTTGGGAGGAAGCCATGATTGTTTAAAGGGGCATCAAAGTGCTTTAAATGCACAGTGCGAATGTGGCCTCTGTCTACTAAGGATCATATTTGTGTTAACTACTCTGAGCAAATATAAGCATATCCTCTTATTTTAGAAATATAGTTTATCTGGTGTACAATAGCAAAAGGGCTAGCAGATTTCATATGATAACAAGCAACTGTCAGAAGTAATTCCATGTAGTAATTTCAGATGTATGCGCAGTGTTTCCCCTGGTAACAAAATGAAAGCTAAGGAGTGTTTGCCTTTTGCTAAAGTTCATGCTGAGCATGACTACTGTGTTTGTACTTCAACAGGAGGAATGCTTTGGAGAGGTAGGCTGTCAAGTACATACATTTAGGACTGCTGTCCAAATGCTGCCTGTGGCCATATTATGGCAAAACACAGGTCAGAATCCCCAGCTATCCCCAGTTTCAGTATCACATGCTATAACTGAAAGAGGAGGGAAAGGGGGTGCTGACTTGATGAAGTGTGCTTTAGTGTTCTGAATAGAAGAACTGAGCCTGCACTAACTCTCTTAAAAGGCTGCAGTGCACCATTCAAAACCGAAGGCATTTATGTCAGTTTGTCTGTTTTAGACTATTCCTTGCCTGCAGGCACATCTTGTGTAATCTGCCATGGTATATTCTGTAGAGAGTTAATGTTTCAATGATTGCCTTGAGGCACTAGGTGGGAGTAGATTAGTTCTGGTTCTTTCTCCGTGATTTTTTGGGCAGCACCTCCATTGGCCTCTTTTACCCTGGATTATCAAAGTATGGTTCTGCTGTCACCCAGGCCATGGCTTCAGCCTTCATAATTTTACTGGGGTTAAGAATTCTCCCATCTAACTGTGTGGCAGGAATATCATATTTATTTTTCCTGCGGTGTGTTCATTGCGTTTTCATTTTCTATCATTTGTTGTCATGGACATGTTTAAGCGTGCTTATGAAGGTTACAATTACTTAGCACACTCCTTTCACAGTCCAGGCCAAAGTGGAGTTTGTATCTATTTTCTGTATTCTGCATGACACAATGCTTGTGTTTTTTTAGCTAAAATGCAATTCACTAGTAACTCCCATGAATAAAACGCCTGCACCTTCTTTTTTTGGTAAAGGATTTTAAGGGTGCTATTTTAATTAGTGCTATTTTTCATGTTGAAATTTGTCCACTTGGTGGGCCAAATTGGATATCTTTTTTCTTTTCATTTTCTAAAGTTGCTGATAGTTTTGAGAAAGTGAGTGCAGAATACTTGTACCTACCCACTTGTCAAACTCCTCCAGCATGGCTGTGGGCCCAAATTATACGGGTTCCTACAACATGCATAAAATACCCACACTGGGAAGAGGAAAAGAGGTAGATGTCAGCTATGGCACCACTGGAACCAGATCTGCTGCTGCTCCTTCCTCCACCTCCACCTTTGGCAAAGGTTGGTTGGCCCTGCCTGTAATGTAGGCATTACACACAGGTTCAAGAGAAAAGAAATCCATAGCTGTGGGGCTACCATAGAGATGGATTTCTATCACATGGCTGCCATCCTTGCTAGTTTGTGGTGTGGGTACACTTGGAACTCAGCTAGATTGCTAAAGAAAAAGCATTTTACAGTGGTACCTCTGGTTATGAATGCTTCTGGTTATGAACACTTCAGGTTATGAGCTCCACTAATATGGAAGTAGCTGCTCTTGCTTGTGAACTTTGCCCCAGGATGCGAACAGAAATCACGTGTCGGAGGCGCACGCACAGCGGAAGGCCCCATTAGTGAAAGCATGCCTCAGGATAAGAAAGGTTTCAGCTTAAGAATGGACCTCTGGAACAAATTAAGTCAGCAGTTTGAATCCCCACGATGGGGTGAGCTCCCGTTGCTCGGTCCCAGCTCCTGCCAACCTAGCAGCACGAAAGCACATCAAAGTGCAAGTAGATAAATAGGTGGGAAGGTAAACAGTGTTTCCGTGCACTACTCTGGTTTTGCCAGAAGCGGCTTTGTCATGCTGGCCACATGACCCAGAAAAACTGTCTGTGGACAAATGTCAGCTCCCTCAGTCAGTAAAGCGAGATGAGCGCCACAATCCCAGAGTCATTCACGAATGGACTTAACTATCAGGGGTCCTTTACCTTTACCTTTAAGGTGCTAGTGGAAGGAATTTTTTTATTGTTTCGACTACGGCAGACCAACATGGCTACCTACCTGTAACTAAAGTTTACAACGTGTTTTCCTGAAATGCTTCTTTGATGTGTCTAGATCCAGCCTAGGAGAGCTTCCTAAGCAGATCTTAAAGTGCAAGCAGGAAGGTACTGGTGTAGGCAGTCAAATAAATAGCTTTTATTTTATATATCACTTATGGATGACTTACTGCACTTAGGGGGGAAGATGATTGGTATACCTCTTTGGTAATATGTACTAATCAGGGGAGTTTTGTGATGGGCGAATGAATTATAATGGGCCAATGAACTATAATAATAGCTTTTGCTATTTTATTATTTTGCAGATTAATCTAAAAGATGTTGGAGAGCTGTATAAAATCCGGATTGGCCATGACAATAGTGGACCAGATCCTAGTTGGTACATTGATGAGATTAGAATGAACTCGCCATTGGACCAAGAAATTTGTTTACCTGTCAACTGCTGGCTGTCTGAAAGCCAAGGTGATGGAGAAACATGGAGAGAAATAGCAATAGGGAGGCCTAACAAAGCACTTATACCATGTGAGTATATAATTACATATATTAAGCTACACGTGTAAAGGACTGAGGTCCACTGAGCATCTTTCATGAGTCTTCATTGCAAAGAAGTGAAACCAAAATAAACAGCAGAAACTGTTAGAACGTAAGTTGTTACCCTTTCCCCTTGTCTTTCAGGCACTGTTCCTGGAGCTATGACCAAAGTGTCCTTAAGCTCAGTTATTTGTTTTAGCAGTTTCTTGCTGTTTAGAAAGAGCGAAACAGAAGTTTATTCAAAGAGTTATGACCTTCAATTTCACCGATGGGATCTGGATGGGTTAGCTTTTCACTATTATTAATTATAGTTTAATTGACAAGAAAAGAACCTGTGTGGTGTAATGATTAGACTGTAAGACTAGGAGAGGGGAGATCTGTGCTTGAATTCCTCCTCAGTCATGAATCTCAATGGATGACCTTGGCCCATTCACTATCAATGTCACAGAGTTGTTATGAGGATGAGTGTGTGTGTGTGTGTGGAACTATTTATACCACCTTGCACTCCTTGGACGTAAGACCAGATATAAATGTAATAAATATAGAAGAAAAGAGTAGTGCCTCCTGGTGGGAATACATGTGCTATCAGTTAGGCAAATGTTATTCAAGATGAAATAAAATATCTGAGGGTATTCAGAGATTCAAAATACAGTAAATTTATGTTTGGCTTCCTGATGAACTGAATTATTTATAGAATCCAGGAATTGTAGGCCTAGAAGGGAAATGAAAGGCACCAAGGTCAAGCTTCTGCATACCAACTTAACATCATGGACTAGGTCATTCATAGTATAAAGTATACCACAATAAGAATGAATGAGAAGATGAAGCACAGGATAAGTGCTTGTAAGGCAGGATAAGTACAGTAGAAGCCACCTAAGATCACTCAAAGGAAGGTGAACGAGAACTTTGTGAGACCAAAGTAGGAAAGCATTCCATGTCAACATCAGCTGAACATGGGATCAGTCCGTTCTAAAAGGCAGACAAGTGCTGCCCCCAAGGAGTAGGTGATAGCCCTCTGCTGCTCAAAAAGGAGTTGAGTTCAAGTCCTCACATCTGGAGTAGTGGAGACAGGCACCATGAGAAATCCAGTGTTAGCTGTGCTGAAGTTTATTATTTTTATACGTAATTGTATTTCTACCATACCATTTTTAGCTTTATTGTAAGCTGTTTTGTGAAGGCTTTTTGCCTTGAAATGTAGGGTGTACTGTAAACACTGGAATGAATGAATGAATGAATGAATGAATATAAGCAAAATAGGTACTGCACAAGAATTCACACAGCTATATTGTAGTAGCTACATTCTGTAGCCATTCTCTTGATTCAGCTGGAACAAGAACTTGTGCACCTCCAGATAAACATCTTTGGTATCCTTAATGAACAGAAGACAGCTTCTATATGCAGAAGGGCACCTTTGGATCCAGCCCAATAATAATGTTTTAGAGTAAATGAGTTTTCAGTGTGGCCAGTATTTTTCATTGGATGTATTTCCCGCCAAAGTAGAACATTTGTTCAGCTTTATTAATAATGGTGTTATAATGGTATATTTATATTTTCCTTCTCTGGCACATTATACTTATTGAAATATATTTGACAAATAAATGCAAATGGAAACATTATATTGCTGTCAGACAAGTCCTAAATTCATAAGTTTATGACTTCAAATTACCTATTGATTTTTGGTTCATTTCAATTGAATATCAATAGACAGCCCAACTAAAAACTTTTGCTCTCCCCCCCCCATCTCTGAGAAGGAAACTTTTACCATCTGCATTCCTATTTTAAAGGGATAATTGCTTAGAAGCACCAAATGTGCAGCCTTTATAGGTTGTTATATTACAGAAAACAAATGATGTATTACATGATACATAATTACAATCCAATATAAATTTCAGATCAATCTGGATATTTTTCCAGCGATCCATTCACTTAATTATAAAAAACTTATTTTGTACAGAATATGAAGTAGCAGAAGAAATTTTATTTCATAAATTCAACTGAGGTGTTAGCAGGCTTCATGTTGCTACTGTACTTCATTATTTATTGCTTTACAATCTTGCTTCTTTTTTATATTCTGCCACAATGAAACCATAAAGCTTGAAGATGGTTTTAATTTTTCTGTCCTTGCTGTGTAATTTCTCTGTCTTGCTATCTCTAGATAATGGTAGTTCTTTTTTTAAACATAATGTTTGACACACCTTCATATTTCTCTGCATCTTGCATTGATAGGTTCTCACTTTTTGATTGTCTTCTTTCATTATACCAATCAATGCAAAATTCTGACAATGAAATACTATTTCTCCAGAAGCTCTGGCCCAGCATGGTATGTTTTCCCCAACTATGTATGTTTTGTATTCTTCATAGTTCAAGGCTTATATTATTTTGCCTATAATTCCATGCCATTGAATTTTTCATCTCCCTGTCATGCTTTGTGTCTGTCTGGACCTTTATGTCTCATTTTCATATCCAGGTTCATTTTTATTTTTGTTTTTGCTTCTTACATCTTTCCAGAAATCCTTTCCTAGTAGTTTTATATGGCTGGTTTTTTTTGTTTTTTTTTTTACTCTGTTTGACAACTGATTTGTAATCCTTAAATCATAACTCACAGACAGGTAGACTCGAATAACTGCAGCATTAACCTTGAACTTGGTTTGAACATTGTAATGTAGTTCCTACTAGGAGAGTTTGAACAATCATATATCAGCATTATAATCTGATGTAAGAATCCTTTTGACTGCACATGCAGCACCTTTGCTTCTCCCTTTCTGGTGGACACAAACAAATTCAAATGTCTTACACTAATTATAGGTTCTTGTTTTGTTATTCTTTGGATCAAGCCAGGATATTAAACCATTTTCATACCACTATTTAATATGCTGGCTTCTTCCAAAGCTTATGAACCATGGTTTCCTATATCGGACAATATGGGAATCTATGGTTAGCAGAAGAATTCCTGGTTTGTTTGATCCTACTATAAAAAGTGGGGGCTAAGACTATGTGGTGCTTTTAAAGGGCACAAATGGCTGCTTTAAATTTATTTATTTAAATAATGTATATATTGTTTCACATTTTGAAAAGAAAAACATCTAAGCAGTACATGACTATTCCAAACATCACAAAAAGGTTACATTTTTTAAAAAAAGAAAACAACAATAAATACAATGCATTATTTTAAATGATAAAAATTTAGCAGTCAGTAAGAAAACGGAGTAACCTTCCCAGGGGTGCCAACTTGAATAAAATATTGGGGAGGCAGGTGAGCCCCACCCCACATAATCAACCACATTATGTGGCGCGCACACACCATTTGAGTGACAATGCCCATCAACTTTGGGGGGCCCAGCTCCCTCAAATATTTTAATGGGGAAGCAGAATGGAACTTTGGCCTCTGGGAGTTGGCTCCTATGGACCCTCCTAAGTATCAAAATAGGCCTGGGTAAATAAATGAGGTTTTAAAAGACATTTGAAACATATAGCTGGTGGGATTTCATGCACCTGTTTTGAGAGGAAATTCTGGAGTGTTCTTATTCATGACATGATTATCCGAATGTGGTCATTGTGACAAATGTTTAACAAACTGCAAGAGATACATTAATAACTAGAGACCTGCAGTTCAAGATCTGGCAGTGAATTTGGATCTTTATTTAAAAGTTAGCACTCCTAATCTCACTGACTCAGAAATGCCTAACCTTCGCCCTTTCCTAGTCAACCGCTTCTTTAATAGTTTGATACTTCCTGAAGGTTCCATGATACCGCAGAAGCCAATTTCTGTCCATTTTTAGACCATTGGTTGAGGGAACTAAATTAAGGTTACTCTTATTTTTTCTAGACTGAGCTCAATAGATTTTAAAAGGCCTGTTCTTGTGTCCCCAACCGTGACGTTTTCCCTAGAGCACCTCATCTTCTGCTACCATTGAAACTACATAGGGCATTGGTTTGACTCACCAGCAATTATGATGTTTGCTTTTATAAGCCTGCAAAGCATTTGAAGGAAAATACTGTTCAAATGCTCAGAGTAAACCTGTTATTGCTATATGTCCAATAAAAGTATACAAAGTTTGTCCCAGCAGATGGATTTAAGTTCAAAGACTGTCAGTCTGCATAGCAGAGACTTTCAAGATAATGTTTTCATGAGTTTGCTTTTAGAGTGCCCTGAATTTTTCAGATACACTTCAAAATATTGCAAAATATGAGGTGGGAAAAGAAAAACATTTGCCTGGTTCTGTTTGCCTTTTCAAATAGTCAGGAAATAGCTGATTGGAAGGGCGAAGTGGGCAATCATTGGCAACCTATTAAAAAGTAACCTTTGTTCTTGGATTTCCCTTGCTTCACTTAACAGATTCCTGTTCTTCCTTTGCTCTTTTGCCTAGTGATGTGGTGATTTTGTTTCTGTGTGATATAAGAGCTTGATTAATGCTCACCTTTAAGAAATGAATCTCACATTTGAATCTCATATTTTCTTTAAAATAAAAATAAAAATCTCCCCTTTTCACTCCAGGAAGCACCATCGTGATATTTACATTAATTGACTTAATTTTTGCCCTTCATTTCTTTTTCATGATCTTGTATGCTTCCAGATGAGTGTCTAAATATAGTGTCATTTCTGCATGCTGAGATAGCATCTCCAGATTTGTGTTTTATCCTGTGAATGGTATTTCCCAAATTATTTCCCATTTGACTGAGGATATGGCAATACCCTGTTTCCCTGCAGTTTAATGCTAATATAATGCCACTGAATGCAAGGTACAACGACCTCAAGCTCAAGAGCCAGGAATCAGGCCCTGAATGATGATTGCAATACATTATATATTGCTATTGGTTACTGCTGCAGTACAAGAAGAAAAATAGGCATTTTAAACCATTACAATATTGTTTCTCCTGTGCTGATAAATAGTGGTTTGGGGAGAATTGGAGTGTTCCAAACCACTTACAGAGGAAGTCAGGGGGGAGAAAGAGACATGTCTCAATTCCATGAGCAGCTACACTCATAAGATTTGCTGCTAAGACTAAATAGCCAATGAAAAAAAGCACCTTCTTTCAGCAGGGTTGAGTGAAACTGCACTCTTAAGACCTCAGGTCTGTTCACATTATCAAAATGTGTTTAGAAAATGTCTGTGTCCCCCCTTCCCCCCAAAATTCTGCATGCTCAGAGGACGTGGGAATGTATAGAGAACTGTATTCCTCTTCCATGCAGCTGGGAACTGAGCATGATCTGATCCACTTCTTATAGTAAGAAATCACTTCTTTATTAACAAAACAAAACAAAACCTGGCATCTCAGACCAAGTGTCCTTGAACAAGTACGATTCCCATGAAGAGAACAAAAATTCTTTTTGAGGGCCCAGTGTCAAAATGAGTATGCAGAGTGCCTTTTTCCTATAACAATAAGAAGACTTTCAGGAGTCAAAAGAGCACGTGCAGAGTGATTTTCCTGAATGGTGCTATCTTTCTGAATACTACAGCTTATACAAAGTTAAATAATGCATAATGCACACCAAGGCTTGTTGGTTTGCCTGTCCTAGTAACACACAAGGGAATGAATTTCTGTTTTACTTAGTAAAATTCTGGTTCAGTGACAACTTTAGAAGTGAGTAGTATTTTATTGGGAGTGGGGGCACAACTAGTTAGCAGCTTTCTGCTCCTCTGGCCAGAGAGACATATTTCAGCTGCAGCAGCATGTCACAACTTCTGCTTCTGCAGCTTAGAAACTTCATTGGTTAGAGGGCATGTTAATACACTTAGTTAACGTGCCAGGGCAAGTTAATACACCCAGTTTGTAATGTGGTAAGCCGTACCTATCTGATATGCTCAGGCATTGCCATGTTACTGTGTAGATGTGTATGTTTTAAGTCAGGCAACCAGGTTCCTGAAGTTTTCAAGTATGTGTGGAAAGTTAGTATTCGGTGCTCAGCCTAGAGTTCGTACGCCATCTGATTTGTTGACAGGCGATCAATATCAGTAAGTGTTGAGGCTGAAAGGGACCACACACATGGTCATCTGTTTGCAGTGGTGCTTGGTGCAATGTCCGCAGTACATCCCACCATCTCATGCTCAGGTTTTTCAAGTAGCTGGTGCAAATCATCATCATCATCATCATCATCATCATCATCATCACCTCTTTTTGAAGATCTGCATGTGACCTCTGTTTTACCTTAGGTGAGAATGGAGGGATCACTGCAGAAATCCCAGCTAAAAGTGGCCCGTCCTTTTAGCTAGCAATCAGTTTCATTCTCTCGTTTTGCAAGCTGTTCTGCCTCCAGCATTCCTTTCCTTAAGCATGCACAGGCTCAGACAGGCTTTAGTGTTAATATCAAAGGGATATCAAATACACTGTGATCAGTGTTAACAGAAGCTGACTTCTGGGTAAATCTGTTACCACACACAAGCTCCACTTGCAGTTCTCAAGCCAACGAAGGCACCGGTAGATTTTTTTGGGAAGCTGGTGTGCTTTTGGCGTCACTTGATGGTCACATATAGAGTTCACCCTCCGAAGTGTGTCTATGCATGAGTGAGGGGTGGTCTGAGGGAGGGAGAAGCTTCCCCTCTTCCCCAAGCTTTTCAGTACAATATTTCATAGCAGGCACTTGTTTATTAATGAATCATGATTTTTTCCCACTAACTTCACCATGGCAGCTGTTGTTTATTGAATCCTGTCAGTGTGTACAGAACTGTGAGTAAAAGATTTGGAATTTTCTATGCATCCAAAAAATTAGTTTTTCTAATGGCTGCCTACAAACCGTGGCTGGAGCTATTAAGCTAAGCCTTATTGTGTAGTAGCCAGCTGGAAAAGTCCAGTCCTGTTACTTCCAAGCAAAGTTGCTTACACCTTAAATGAATTGCTTGTTATATTTAGGTACTTAGTAATTGTAGCCCCACAACTGTGGAACATTATGCTGTGTAATATTAGGCAGGCCTCATGCCTAGTTACAGCAAGCCCTCAGCTTATGCAGGGGTTATGTTCCAGGGATCATCATAAAGCCAAAATCACATATGGTCAAAAAACATTGTTTCTGTGGTGGAAGGGGATGCCAAAGTCATTTTTTCCTTGAAACCTCACCCCCTTTTTAATTTTTGCCAAGTGTGTAAAGATCAACGAGCACGTTAAATGCGTGTAAATTGTGGGTTTACTGTATTTTCAAACAGGCATTTAAAACCTGCCATTTTACCTTGGCTTACAGAAACTGGGGGATCTGATTCTTTATTTGTATCCCATTCTTCCTCCCAAAGGAGCCCGGGTGGCATTATGTATCCTGTTGCTGGTGGCTGTATTTTGCTGCATTTTATATTGGATTGCTAATTTTAACAATATGGGATTGTTTTATTGAGCTGTTTTAAAAATGTGATCTATGGAATTTCATTGTTGTATTTCACACGAACTGCCTTGATAAGGATTTTATTCTTGAAAGGTGGTACAGAAATATATTAAATACAATAAATATAATAGCTTTTAAAGACTGATTGTGAAATTTACCCAGAATTAAGAAACACTTTCAGCGGAGCTTAGTCCATGTAAGCCTGCATAGCCATGCGGCCTAAGAGTTTAGTACAGTAACGACAGTTGTATTACTAATTTCTGTATCCCTTCCAATTTCTCCAAGTCTCTGTCCTGAGCAGGAAATGAAAGCAAGTTTTTAAAAGTGTGGGTGTATAAGACAGAGACAGAGAGTGAGTCACCTCCAGACTGTCAATATTTTGCAGGAGGGATTCAAATACATGTTGGAAATTTAAGTTTGCACAGTTAAAGTGGATTAAATCACTCTGTTGCCCTAGTGCTTGAGCCACAAGCTTCAAGTCAGTACAGCGCAGTATGAAGCAGTCTTTTGACAGATTATGGACATAATGGAAATGTCATGATAATAGTTGGCATTCAACTAAGTTTTACTAAGAGTAGACCTATTGAAAGCAATCAACATAACTTGGTGATGTTAATTGATTTCAGTGGGTCTGCCCTGAGTAAAACTTAGTTGAATACCACATAGTAGTAATGCTTTTTTTCTCTCTTTCAGTGGTATTCTACAATGTCAGTGTATACACTGGAACAATCCCTGGTGCAGAAACAAATTCTAATGTGTACATTACCCTCTTTGGAACCAGAGGAGATTCTGGAAAACGAAAACTTCATAAATCAAGGACTAATAAAGTTTCATTTCAGCGTGGTCAGGTAAAGAAAAAGATGCTGTTGGAATTGTCAAATAATTGCAGTAATTACTACTACTACTACTACTATTATTATTATTATTATTATTATTATTATCATCATTATACCCTGCCCACATGGCAGCATTTCCCCAGCCACACTGGGCAGCTTACAACATATCTAAAAGCATAATTAAAACACCAATCCTTTAAAACTTCCCTAAACAGGGCTGCCTTCAGCAGGGGCAAATGAATGCGTCGTGACACCCAGGGCAGGGCGTCGCTATATAAGGTGCATGTGTGGCATCGCTATGATGCTCCTTCATCGGGACCGGTGTTATATGGTCCCGGCAGCTACTCTCAGTCACCAGTCTAGCTGTCGCATTCTGGATTAGTTGTAGTTTCCAAGTCATCTTCAAAGGTAGCCCCACGTAGAGCTCATTGCAGTAGTCTAAGTGGGAGATAACCAGGGCATGCACCACTCTGGCAAGACAGTCTGCATTGAGGTTACTTAAACTTATGTAATTGTACTTGAGCATTATGTTTCAGTTAACTATGGAGAAGATTTATTATGTGGTGATCATCCACACCATATGTTTCAAATGTAGCGATACAATGTGGCGAAGTATTTTTTTTTCATAGTTAAAACAGAATTACTTAAATGCTCAGTATTCTCTACATGAAGGATGGTAACCAAACCATTTTATTCTAGAACTTACTGGAACAAACGTTAGCCATGTTAAAAACCCACCAGAAATCTCCCTTCAACTGCCCCAGGGCCATAGCTGTCAGCTTACAGATTTGAAAAGGGACCAGCAGCCTCGAAAATAAGGGATCAGCAGCCAAAATAAGGGATCACAGGTCCCAAAGTAAAGAGCTCAGCTAATAGCAACAGTTCTGCTACTCCTTGTTGCCAAAGTTGCGCTTTGTGCATGGAGGGAAAGCGGCAGGTTTAACCCTTTGCGTGGAAGCCTGCTCTCATTTCATTTTAAAGCACATAAATATATATCAGTCATCCCCACCTCCTTGCAGTCTCCGCTTTTCTTTTCCCCCCAACCGCAATGGATGACAAGGGCAGATGCCAGCAGCGCAAAAAGCGTGGCACAACAAGCAAGCCACGCAGGAGATGTGATCGGGGGCAGGGGGGAGGAAGTGTTTCCAAGCCCCAAAAGCAATTGCAGAGAGCGACAGCCTCCCCCAAAAAACCACAGACACTGAGCAAGCCCTACAGTGCGCCTAGAAGAAAGGAGGAAGAAGAGCTGAGCAGAAGAAGAGAAGGAAGAAGAGGAGACAACAGCTCTCTACCTACCTCCCGCCCTTTGCACCCTGCTGCCTGCTCCGGCCCTGGTTGCACTGCTTGTCTTTTTTTTCTTCTTTTTTTGCAAATCTATGCAATATTGCGCTTGACCTTCCCGGCTCGCCAGAGCCACCGGCATGAGATGGGAAGCCGAGGGGAAAGCAGCAGAGCCGGTGCAAGGCCCCAGCCAAGTGGGTGGGGCTCGAGCCACCCGCAGCCCAGAAACTGGACGGGGATGGGAGCAGAGAAGAGAGAGACCCTGTCTGGGCAGAGGCGAGGTCACGTGGCGGGGAGCCGCGCTCACCTCTTGCGAAAGAGAGGGGGTGGCAGAGGGTCTCTCTCCGACGCGTCACACCACCACCAAGCTCCCGGAGTGTGCATGGGCGCACGCGCCAACACAGTTGGAGCCTCCCTCCTCCCTGGCCGGCAGGGAGGGAGGGAGAGGAGCTGCTTCTTTTGAAACCCGGGAAATTTAAGGGACATTATCAATCTGGGACAGCAGCAGGACATGGCGCTGGGATAAGGGACTGTCCCGCCAAATAAGGGACACTTGACAGCTATGCCCAGGGCCCTGGTTGCTAGAGCTCTTGAGGTTTTTATAAAATCTGGACTGGAGCTGCTCTAGACTCTGCTGAACTGGAGCACATGAATCACAGACTGGTGCCCTTAACATTGCAGTGATTACTATTTCAATCAGCTAGACTCACTTGCTTCTGGCTAGCCTTTTTCCCCCTTGACATTTTGCCCACCCCGGTGAAAGTACAGCAGTGATGGTTGGCAATGAAATTTTATATTTAATTTAAAATAATTTCATAAAATTTATACTCCGCTTTATCGTTTAAACCCCCAAACAAAACAGTTTGTGATTCTCATTTTTGTGTTTCTGCAGACTGATGTGTTCTCCTTGATGGCTGTATCGCTTGGAGTTGTGAATAAAATTCTCATTAGACACGATGGAACTGGTCCAGGTAGAACTAATTTCCTATTGATAGATCAGTTTCACAATCTGTTTGAAAGTGCATACCCATTTTCTTCTGTGTAGTTCCATGGTCTAAGATCAGACAAGATATTTTTTTCTTGCTGTATATAAAGAGCATATAGTTTATTCATCTTATATGATAACATATATTTTATAAAGATAATCAAATTTTATAGAAGAACTTCAAGCAATTCTGAGCCTTCTCCCTGGCATTACTGTTGACTCCTCCCATATTATAGTTGTTGTTTTGTCTAATGGCTTAATCATAATTTATGGGAAAGCATGTTTGCTTCTTGTCGTTCACATGCTTCCCAATAAACACAGTAATGTTTCAAGGTGATGTCCCCTTCTCTCTAAACATGGGTACATGTGGTAGACATGCACCAAGAAACTACGATTGGCTATTACTCTTGGTACATATATACTACATGCTTATGAAAGACATTGCTTTGTTAACCGTTACAGGTTTGTATGCAGTAGACATACACATCCGCGACATAAAATGTGAATCAGACCTATTTTTTTCTGTATGGAAAACGTTTGATGTATTATATCCCTTTTTAAAAAGAAAAGTTCCACACTGATGAAGTAATAAAAATATATGTTGCTTTTTCAAAGAGTGGAATTTACCTGCAAATCAGTCAGTTTAGGGAACATTTTTGTTCAAATATTTCACCAATAAAGAAATTGCAGTGCAATCCTAGATGTGTCTACCCAAAAGGAATTCCCATTGTCTCCAGTTGAGGCTTCATCCTAAAATACCAAGATTGCCAGCTTGGAGCATCGAATCAGGGAAATGCTCAGTCTCTTAGTTTTTAAAATCCCAAAATATAACTTGTTAAAATATGATAAAATTGTGTGGGTATTGTGGAGGAGTTGTGTTGTATATGAGTTTGGATGTCACAGTCATGTAACCAGATTAAATAAAAAATGTGGTTTGGTTGCTGGGAAAAGTTATTACCCCTGCAATGAATGTATTTCTTACTGTAAACACATCTGAATCAAATAAATATCAGCTGATAATTTATTATATTATTATTTAAAACAATAATTTGGGAAGGTTCTAAAATATGTTTGAATAGTAATGAAATTTGTTTACCTAGCTCTCCTTGAGTTTCTGTTGCACAATGCAAAACTCTCTCTCCCACCCTACCGAAAAGCTAAGCATTTCATCCTTCACCCATATGCAATGCAAACTGTAAAAAAGATGCAGTGTTTAGCTCATCAAATATTCTGTTAAAACCATCTCAGACAAAATATTTTCCCTTAGACCTAAAGGTTTCTTATTTTTGAGGGAAAATAAAGTGTTGAGAGTATTAATTATTGGCTTTGCACAAATGAACTGTGTTAATCCCTTTGTCCTGATTATCTGAGTTTGATATGATTGAATTAACCACCACTGTCACCCCTCTCTCACACACAAGCAATCTAAGCATAGGATGTTTTTGTCATTGAATCACAGGCAGTGGTTGGTTCCTTGAAAAAGTTGTCATCAAATTTCAAGAGAGAGAGGAAGGGGAAGAAGAAGAAGTAGTGTTTCCCTGTAATAGGTATGCTATTGATAATATAAACCAGAACAGGCTGAACCACATCTCCATGGCTAGGTGATTCCTGCATTGCAGGGTGTTGGACTAAAATGATCCTAGTAGTCCCTTCCAACTCTAAAATTCTATGCTTCTATGAATCACAGTTTCTCTGTCTTGTCTGGATTCACTTTATTGATCCTCAGCCAATTCATGGTAGTTTCCATATAGCAGTTCAGCACATCTGCTGCTTCCCTGACTCAAGTGTAAAAAAGAAATACAATTGAGTGTTTTCTACATGACAAGTCACTCCAAATCCCTGCATGGCCTCAGGGGTTTCATGCACACAGTAGAAAGGCATGATGCAGAGGCAGGGCAGAACCTTGAAGGACCTCATAGGGTTCAAGAGCAGGTTTGGTGTTGAAAAAGCATTGGTTGCCTTGATGGATAATCTGTGTTGTCAGAAGAAGGAGTGTGCCCTCCTGAATCTTTCAGTGCCTTTTAATATTCTTGAGCATGAGAAGCCTCAACAGACTTTCTGGGTTGTGGCTCAGGGGCATTGTCATTCAGTGACAATGTACAAATGCTGGTGTTAGGGGGCTACTGCTTGGTCTTATGACAATCTGCTCTGCAAAGTTCCAACTCGCGTTCCATGAGACACGTTTACCTGAATCTGCTGGGTGAGGTAATCCAGGCATTTGGACTAGGATGAATGTCAGTAGGCTAATGACACCCAGCTGTATTCTCCTTTTCATCTGATTCAGGTGAGGCAGTGGAATTATTATTATTAAATATAGAAATGTTTGTAGTGGTGTGTTGAACTGATGCCAGGAATCAGTAAGGGGTTGTTGGATGAGGGCCCATAAAATTAAGCAGAATTCTCATGAGACAGGTCACTGTTGGTGGGTTGTTTGTCTTACTAGGGGCATAGTGTTGAACCTTCTAAGGATGGACTTGTACTCCCATTGAAATATCTGAGACAGATCCAGCTTCTTATAGAAGGCCCAAGTAAACTCCATGATTTAAAGCACATTTTATTAGCTAAGACTGGTGTGCTGATGCGACTTATCCTGGATAGAGATAGCCTGGCCGTGGTCTGGTAACCATCAAACTAGACTACTGCAATATCTTATATGTGGGTTTGCTTTTGAGGACTTTTCCAAAACTTAATACACCCACTAGGTTACTAATGCTGGCAGGCCAAAGGGAACACATTTTGCCAGGTCTTAATGGATGACACTAAATGGCTTGGGAAGCTGGAACCAAAGGACCACTATCTTCCCTATGGCTGTGCTGTAACATTAAAATCTTAATCAAAAATACTTCTCTGAACCTGCTTAAGTGAGACAGGTGGTAATGGAAGAGAAGAACTTTCAAGGTGTGTCATCTTGAATGTAGAATGCTCTTCTTTGTTGCAGTTTTTTTAAATAAAAAAAATTGTTTTGGTATGTTTTATTTTTTATTGTGTGTTGGTTTTGTAATTGCTGTGCGCCACCCTGGGAGTTGTTAGGCTGAAGCACGACATAAAATTGTTTACAGCAAATAAATCTACACCATTCCTCTGTATTAAGAACAGCTACCCTTGTTTATATCTGGAGAGACAATATGTAACTTGACAAGTGATACTTAGAAACTTTGTTAAGTTGGGGGGAGGGAAATAATGCAGGGTTTTGATTTACCAAGACTAATTACTAACTGCCTTCACTGTAATTACTTTCTTTTTTTACAATGGAAGATGGCTAGATGAGTACCAGGATGATGGGAAGACAGAAAGAGAGCTAATTGCCAGAAGTAAGTACTGAAAATAAGATCATTTGTACTATAATTATATCCTAGGTACCAAATTGCTAATTAAACTTAAAACTATAGATTCTTCTTGTGAATAAGAATAAGATTGTTTTTGCTTTTCTATTTTAGAAAACAGTAATGCACCAATGGAATATAGAGGTAAGTTACACTCTCTATTCATTTCCTGTAGAAACAGTCTTTGCTGTTTGAATTTAAACATCATTCTGGGCTGAAGCAGACACATAAGGGGGAAAAAAGGAGGAACACATGGTTGCATTTATTCAGGCTTGTCCATCTAGCATTCAATAATGGTTTAGTGTTACATGCAAATGCAGCCATTGTCTTTTACAAGTAGCCATTCATGGAAAGCGTCTGCTAACATGGAAAATACAGATTGTCTGATAATGATCTGTAGAAGGGGCATCATAAGTCATTTAGCTGAGTAGTGAAAAGGATTTCTCACAAAGTGTTTTCCTCATATTTATTGTTCTATTCTAAAATGAGTCAGAAGTTCTTCTGAGAGCAGATCCAAGGTTTGTTTTGTTTACGCCAACATCACTGTCATTTAATAATTGGAGACAGCTACTCTAGCAAGCGAGAGGAAAAAATGCATTGTGAAGTGACAGCAAAAGCAGTTTCAGGTCAGAGTTCATCAGGGTATTCTCATAGTATCCAGAAATAATGCAGACTTAAGCTATACAGCTACTATGCACAACCACGTTTTGCAGATCCCTGTCCTGAAGTCCATGTACACCACCAAGTCCATTGAGCCTCTCCAGACAGTCTGTCAAATTTCTGCTTTTTCACCTGCTTATTGCTGTTGCCCCAGTAACAGTCTCTCTTGCTTGGTCACCAGTTTTTCCTGCTGCTCATGCTCTGTTTCATCATATTATTTTATATCAGTGATGGCAGTCCACGCTGGGCTGTTGGTATTACTAGGAACAGAGGGATGTTTCATTCAGTCCATATTTTTAAGTAGACTAATTTTCACCTCCTGCACTAATACACCAATTGGAATGTAACTTCTCCAAGTTTTGTAATACAGTTCTCAGCTAAAAATATGTACCAAGATCATTTTTTTAAAAGCCTATACTGTATTAGAATATATATTTTAGGAAAATGCACATTGAGCTAAAACAAGTACTTAAATGTGTATTTTTAATATAAAATTATATGTAGATCCATATTTAAACGAGAATTTTCATACAGATAAAATATTCACAGATAAATGCAGAAAAGGAATGCAATTGATGTTTTAAGAATGAACACGTGCAAGACTGACATGGACCAATCTATCCATTCCGACCTATTTTGCTAATTTGATATGGCTTCATTGTTACTTTTAAGGATCTAGCATCATCTGATGGAGTGCCTGCTGCTACACAGACCAACTTGTGTTTTCTTGTTTTCATATTCATAGAAATATGGATGGAGACCTAAAATGGTCTCTGCCTGTATTTCTGATTGCCTCGATTCAACTTGTAAAACACATTGAGCTTTAACAAAAGATTGTCAGCTAGGTGAAATGCAAAGTTGGATTTTCTATTAGAAATGGAAAGCATTTTGCAAAGAGGTCTTAAAATTTCCTGGCAGGAAGTAGGAATGCCATCAAAGAAAAGAAGAGCAGTACCCAGCCTTTTTTATTATTATTTCCCGCATTTACTGTCTTTCCCAGTGGTAATCTGTCATGAACCCTCATTATCACCCCAAGGTGGGTTTGTTGTTCACCCTCTTGCTTTGCTAGATCGTGTAATCGCTTTTGCTCTGGGAGCTGCACCTCCCTTCATTCTCCTGCTGCTACATTACTAAATAAAAAGAGGACAGAGCACCATCAATGTATTAGTAGCAGTTCTGATCTCCCTCATCTATGTCAACAAGTAAATATAAAATGACATGAGAGGAGAAGCAAAATGTCTGTTACAGCAAAGGGCTTTAGTGAGGGGTGTTAAAACAAGCAGAAATTAATTCAAATGTTTAGGATTTGAACCTTTGCTGCCATAAGCAGCTATGGAAGCCTGCCATTGTGATTGCCTATGGGAAACCCACCCCCTGCCACCTTCTACAGAATATAGTATGATGCCTTATCGGTGCCAGGGAACACCTGTACCAGATCCTGACTGATTGAAGGGATCAATTAGAGCAGGATAGCATGGAAAACTATGTCTGACTCAGCAGATCTGACTCTTCCATTCTATAATTGCTGATTCTCTCCCCTTCATGAGGCTTGCTCCTGTGACCTGCATAACTGTTAGCTCTTCACTGGTGATAAAGAAGAGTTGTGTATGGTGGAGGGTAATGAGCCAGGACAGCACATGCAAAGGAGAAAATGTGTGGGAATGGGAATTTTAAAAATGGGAAAATGGGGAAGAATCATGGAATTGTGTAAAGTTGACTGGTACCCCAAGTGTCATCTAGTCCAGCCCCCTTCACCAAAGGAATCTCAACTGAAGCATCCATGACAGATGACCATCCAACTTCAGCTTAAAAACCTCCAAGAAAGGAGAGTCCACAACCTTCCAATGGAGTCCATTCCACTGTCGAACAGCTCTTGCTGTCAGAAAGTCCTTCCTGATCAGAATCTCCTTTCTTGTAACTTGAAACCATTGATTTGGGTCCTAGCCTCTAGAGCAGGAGAAAACAAACTTCCTCCATCTTCCATGTGACAGCTCTTTAGATATCTGAAGATGGCTATCATATCTCCTCTCAGTCTGCTTTTTTTTTTAAAGGCTAAACATACCCAGCTCCCTCAACCCTTCTTGGGTTGGTTTCCAGACCTTTGATCATCTTGGTTGTCCTACTCTGCACACATTCCAGCTTGTCAGTATTTATTCATTCATCCTTTATTGGCATAATATGTCAATATTCTTCTTAAACTCTGTTGCCTAGAACTAAACACAGTATTCTAGGTGTGGTCTGACCAATGCAGAATAGAACAGTACTATTACTTCCCTTCATCTGGACACTATACTTCTATGGATGCAGCCTAGAATAGCATTAGATTTTTTAATTGCTGTATCACACTGTTAACTAATGTTAAGCTTGTTAAGAAAAACCATAATGGGGGGGGGGGACAGAAAATGAAGTTGACAAATGATGTTGTAGCTATTTCATAAATTAACTTACTTGAAAATGTCACAGAGCTGCCTAACATGCAGTTACTCTTTGCCTAAAATGCAGTTGTATAATAGCGTATAATACACTGGTCTCCAACATCTCATAGCCTGATCTTGTGTTGCCTTGCCATTGACACAATCTTAGTGAATCAGTGCTTTTTGGTGGTGGTACAGAGCATCCTAACCCCCTTTTTTGCTGCATGTGGCAGCTGTTTTGTGCTGGCACTCACAGCACTTTTATCCAGCCATGAATACTGGCAATTATTATTTTTTGCAAAAAAACCCACAAATCACTGCAGTGAATGTGTGAGTACTTGACTTCAAAAGTCCTTTCCTTATGTACAGCACTGCTGAAATTCATTTTAGTCACAAAAATAGCAAGAAACCCTTGATAGTTCTTCCTCAGTCTTATAAAATACAATTTTGTTTTGATTGTTTGTTTACCTTTATTCCACAGGTCAGTGGAGAGTGCTGGTAAAGACTGCTCAAGATTCCCCACTGTCACAGGAGTGTAAAAGAACCCTTGTGATTTACGGCTCAAAGGGCAAAAGTGACAATCTTCTCCTTTCTTCCCAAAGCTTGGGAGATATGCCCTTTCAACCAGGAGCAACTGATGAATTCCTTGTAAGTTGCAGCTACAGCACAGCACAGAGATTGCAGTGGCATCTTGCTCTAGCCAAAGGATATATTTGGAATCCTATTATGACTGTAGCAAATGCCATCTCTTATTTACAAAGATGGCTTGATTTGTGGTTTAGTTTTTCTCGATATATTTTCCCTGTTCTTTTACAATCTGTAAGCTGGATGCAGCCAATATGGAATGCAACACATACCCAAAGTCAGAAACAATGAGAATCATAGAAGTATCTATTGAAAGACCGTGTTTAGCCTATGGTCAGAAAAGGTAGGTTCTATGCATTTTCAGAAGAAATAAATTGACACTTTACAGAACATAGGCAAATTGGTGACAGCTGGCCCAGTGTTAGGCCATGACATTCCTGGGCAGTTACTGATGTCTGCCCTGGGCCTCTCTTTATTCTTATTTTATCAGTGGTGGGTGGCTGGGTCTGGGAGCCATCCTTTTAATTTCCCATTTAGGGGCATTTACCGGTAACTTCCATTGTATTGTATTGGGTTGTAGCTCAGAAGAAGCGCCACTATCTATTTGATTTTGTGTCACAGCTGTTCACAGTTAGATTCTTCTCTCCCACACAGTGGTACCTCAGGTTAAGTACTTAATTCGTTCCGGAGGTCCATTCTTAACCTGAAACTGTTCTTAACCTGAAGCACCACTTTAGCTAATGGGGTCTCCTGCTGCTGCCGCACCGCCAGAGCACGATTTCTGTTCTCATCCTGAAGCAAAATTCCTAACTTGAAGCACTATTTCTGGGTTAGCGGAGTCTGTAACCTGAAGCGTATATAACCCGAGGTACCACTGTATTAAGCATTTACAATTGAGCTCCTCCACCTCTACCCCTCTCAGAGTGAATAGACCACAAACTTCAGTAAGTGTAAATGCTTTACTCGCCCATGCATTGTTCAATGCTACAGCAGAAACAACACAGATAAGATATTCTTGGTTACAAAATACAAAAAAGTATCTTCAAACATGGAGTCTGGACTTGGGAGCTCCAGCTTCATACATGGGCTGAGCTTACATAGGAGGGAGGGGAGGCAGGAAACAACCCTTACTTCCCCGCTCCTTGGAGAAGAGGGGAGGTGACATAGAATCATAGACTCATAAAATTGTAGAGTTGGAAGGGACCCCAAAGGTCTTCTTGTCCCACCCCCTGCAGTGCAGGAATATTGCCCACAGCTATCACTGGGTGGGCTTGCGCCACCAACCTTCTGCTTAACAGCCAGACGGACTGACCCATTGCACCACATAGTCTTCTTTAGAAATTTACATCCCTGTTATCCTTTACTGTTGTACTTTACTGGCAATTATGCACAGTTATGTTTGATTGCATAAAATATCTCACAAAAGATTCCTGGTTCAATCCTCTGCATTCACATGTAGGACTGGGAGAGATCCCTGTCTGAAATCTGCAGTTGGTTGATTTGGACATTTCTGAGCATAATAGACCTACTGACTCAGTATAACACAGCTTCCTGTGTTTCTGTGTCTAGGGATTATTGCTCAGAGTACTTTTGCTATGTTCACTATTGGTGGCTTCCTTGCCCAATTGCTGAATAGGAACATAGGAAGTTGTTTTATATTGAGTCAAACCTAATTGGTCCATCTAGCTCAATATTGTCTACACCGACTGTTATTAGCTCTCCAGGGTTTCAGGGGTGTTTTCCAGACCTACCTGGAGATGTGGGGATTGAACCTGGGACCTTCTGCATGCAAAGCAGGTGCTCTTTCATTGAGCTACAGCTCTTCCCCAAATACCTGTGCATCTCTTCCCCTGCTGAAGCCTGGCACATTTTTTCTTATTATTTTTGATTGACTGCTTCACCAAGAGTCCTTCCTTGCATAGCCTCATATTGGGGGCACTGGAGTAGAAAACATAGTCTGGCTTGTTACCTTTGCTGGTAGATTTTCAAACAGTGAAGCAATTTAATTCAAGTCCCATCTGACCTTTATAGCATACTCAGAGTGGAATCTATTACAGCAGGGGTCTGTTGGGGAGAATGCCTCATTTCAATAATAGAGCAATAGGCTGTTGGAAAAGCTAGTTTTTCAGACACTTTGTAATTGTTTTGCCCTCAGTCATGGTAGAGCATGAATGTGCAACATTCAACATAGTGGGATCCTACTGCATCTGGTTCCTAAATGACTCGTGATACAGTTGACTAATAGTAGCAATAGTTTGTGTTTCTGTAGCATTGCAACTAAGCACATACTTTAGTAATTCTGTAGCATTCTAACTAAGCACATACGTACTTTAGTAAGCTGCAGAATCAGGGCTGGCATCTGTACCTAGTATCCTTGGGCACCTGCCAGGGCCCAATAGTGATGCCTGCCATGGACCCAGAACTTTGAGCATCACCAGGCAACTGGATAAATCATTGAATTGCAGAGTTGGAAGGAACCCCAAAAGTCATCTAGTCCATATTTTATCTCCATATTACAAATTGGGAGGAGAGGCATGAGAGGTAAAGGCTTGCCTATCCCGACCCCTTTCCCAGTTGTGTTCCCAGTTGAGCTAAGAATGTGGTATTTCATAGCTCAGAGCTCATGCTCTTCAGTAGTGTGCTACATTACTTTGCCAGAGAACAGCAGGAGAACATGAGTACGTTTTTTTCTTTGTGATTATTTGCATAAAATCTTTGCAAATCCAGTAATGCTAGCCAATATTCTTTGTGCACAAATTTGTTTTTGTTTCTTTTTTAAAATAGATGGTCACACACATGGGAATGTGACCTTCCTGATTTTTTTCTCTGCCCCACCCCTCCCCATGCTGACACAGCTCCATGAGAACAATTGCAACTGCTGAATAAGCAAACAAGCTTTCTGCATGTTAATCTTGCATGTGCAATACAGAGATTTTGCCCCCCTACCTTAAACTGTACCTTGCCTTTTCTTGTCTCTCCCCTCCTCCCTAAATATTTTTTTCTAGAGCTACCCCTGGCTGTGCAGCTCAAGTATCTGACAGCTCACAAAGCCAGTCTGAAATTTAAGAGCAATAGCTGTGGCATGAAAATCTTGAGATGGCATTCTATTCCAAACCATTTAAGCAACATCAAGGCTTGGTTGCCCTCTTTATACCTTATTGCTGAGGCTGTTTGAATGATCATAGGCTTTTGTTGCATGAGTTCACCTATTCCCATTTGTGGCAGCAACACTGGTTGCCATGGGAATGGCTGTGTGATGTTGCAATTAACAGAAGACTGCAAATTCAGCAAAGCAATATGCAGGAGCAGAAGAACAACAAAGATCTGGATTCAGTACGATAGCACTTAGTCAGGATTCACATACAAATAGTACTGTTTATACAGAGTCAGCTTCTTAAAAATGGCAGGCCTCATTTTGATCCATAAATTTGATTTCTAATTATTTCCATGAATATGTGGGTGTTAATTTGCTTAAGTTTGAACATATATTTGGCACCAATCCAGCAGCTTAAGTGCTCATAGGAACCTTGAATGCATACACAGATCTCCGCATGAACATGAAGCTTTTTCCCACTCTCATCTATGAGTTTGACAGTTCTCCACTTTGGGCAATGAGGTATTGCATTTGCTGATGTGAAGTGTTCCCGGACAGTGAAGAGCAGGGTTATTTTTCTAGAAAAAGAGGTGCCAGAACTCACCATGAATGCTTCCCTTGTTCTCTTATAATGGCAATGGCGCTCACGTGAGAGATGTTGGAACTGAGGTCCAGTGAGTTCTAGCTGACAAAAAAGCATAGTTTTATGGTAAGACTGGTGGATTTGTACTGGGGAGATGCAGTTTTAAATCTCAACTCACTGATGAAGCTCACTGGATGCCTGTTAAGCCAGTCACTATCTTTCAGTAAATCCTTTCTATCAGGGAAAGTGAGAGCTGGACCATAAAGAAGGCTGATCACTGAAGATGCTTTTGAATTATGGTGCTGGAGGAGACTCTTGAGAGTCCCATGGACTGCAAGAAGATCACACCTATCCAGTCTTAAGGAAATCAGCCCTGAGTGCTCAGTGGAAAGACAGATCCTGAAGCTGAGGCTCCAATACTTTGGCCACCTCATGAGAAGAGAAGACTCCCTGGAAAAGACCCTGATGTTGGGAAAGATGGAGGGCATAAGGAGAAGGGGACGACAGAGGACGAGATGGTTGGACAGTGTTCTCGAAGCTACCAGCACGAGTTTGACTAAACTGCGGGAGGCAGTGGAAGACAGGAGGGCCTGGTGTGCTCTGGTCCATGGGGTCACGAAGAGTCGGACATGACTAAATGAATAAACAACAACAAGCTGTGCGAGGAAAAATTAGTGCAGAGGAATAGCCATGTATGCAACCCTGCACTACCTGGAGGGAAGAGCAAGCAAGGTATAAATGTAATACTCCAAAATACTTGGAGATGGAGATGGTTCTCATGGGAGTGTGGTTAGTAGGAGTGGGGTGAAATGGGGCAACTTGTGCATATTGCGAGGTAGCCAAAGATGCCAACTTGGTTCAGGAAAAGAACACCCCAGCTATGAAAATATAAAGCTATAAGATTTCAAGACACCATTCTGTGTTTTCTGTGTCACTTAGGATCTTGCTTATTTTCAATGAGAGATGCAGCCCTGCCTTTTCCGCCCACAGTGGCCTTTTCTAGCACACTGGCTTTCAAGTGTTGTTATTTCAGTGAAGAAAAAAACCAGAAGCAATTCCAGACAGCGGCTCATTATGTAACCAGTGCTTATGAGGACTGTTGCCATGTTAATGCGACGCATAGCAGCCATGAAGGTGTTCTGGAACAGTTTTATTAGTAAATGCAAACATTCTGGTTTCATGGATATTTCTTTATGATGCATGCTGCCAGTCCTAGGCACAGTTGCTGAAATGTAACCTCCCTTGAATTTATTGGGAATGTATGCTCAGGCTGTAAAGCTGAGCTAAATGGAGGTGGTGCTGTTCGCTATGCTCAGGATGTAAACATGAAGCCTCCTCAGGTTAATGGATTAGTCGACATAATTATGACAACCAGCCTGGAGACTTGTTCAGAGGAAGAGGGCAGTTAGAACATGATGAGGATTTGTTGTCTGGCACAACTACAAACAGAGCTCATGTGGAGCACTGAAAAATTGGATCGAACTCTGATCAGTTCAAAGAGATCATGTTAGAGTTTTTTAAATAAACTATTTGCTTGGCTTGACTTTAAAAGCTACGTTACGTTAATTTGGGGCTAATGGGAATTAAAGGGATAGAAGAGTTTATTAGGATCTCAAGAGCAGATCAAATAACAGACTGATAAAGAAATGAAAACATACAACTTTATCCTCAGGAGCCAAGTAAATCAAAACAACAAAACAACAAAGTGCAGCTACTTTTAACTGACTTAAAAACACCCAAGTGGAAGAACAGAATGGAGAGAAAGTAATTGTGGACTAATATTTTTTGTGGAGTGGGGGGACGTAAAAGGAGATGATTATATCATAGACTCAGAAGGTGCTGCTGAATGCTAGCCACAGACCCACTTCCTCACCTCTGGCCACAACAAAGGTCAGATGAACTGCAGAAAGGTGTTCATAGAAGCGGCGGTAGCTGCAATTGTTTCTAATAATGTATCTGCCAGCTTATTCAGGTTAATTGGAACAAAAATATGTTAGATTTAGATTTGCTGGTCTGGGATACAATTGGAGATCAGAGTTCCTAATCAATTCATTCATACTCTATGCCCTGAAAGACTGAAAAATAACCCACCTTTTTACCTCCCTTTATCCATCCTGACCATATATGCAAAATAGCTGATGTGGCATTAGAAGTGACTAATCCACATGGTGTGAAATTTAGACGCACTCCCAATTTCATAAAATCTGCCATCTAAGTTTGGGCTGTTTGGCAATTTTTGATGATGCAACAGCCAGTCAAACTAATCAATTGGATTGCTATCAAACTATCAATAGGAGCCAGAGAAAAATGACTGACATCATGATAGTCTTGCAGATTCATGGATATCTATGGCTTCCTGACAGCCAAGCCGCAAGTGCAAATTTTTGTCTGGTAGTCAGGCAGGAAAGTTTGCATGAGGCATATCCCAGCAAACCTGAGAAAACCTCAAGATTGTTGCCTAGGTTCAGGAGGGCAAAATAGGGATTCTTATTCATTGGAAATCTTATTGGGAGATAATTTTTCAGCTAATAGAAAGTAGGAAAAACATTCTTAGTAGTATATAATAAACCAACATAATGGAAATTGGTATTATACTATTATGGGATCATTTTAAGGTGCTTACTGCAATAAATTCCCCCCCTTGTTTTATATCCATTGCATGTCATTTGAATTTCTGTATTTTAGCAACAGGCCTGGGTAACCAGTGTAGCAGGGAATTAGGGAGGCATTTACTGTGTTACACCACAGTCCTTAAAAACATTGGTATCATCTCAATATGAGGCCCAAGACATTTTGTGGGATGATCAATCCTATTCCTTAGTTGTTGGACAGTGTTCAGACTAAAGGACTTTTCCAGGATTCTCCCCACTGGCTGTAAGATTGGGGTCTGGGGATGACAGAGGGATTGCCTGAGTGATCAAACTTGGCAGACAGGTTTAGCTTTATTATGTAAAACAGTTCTCCAAGTGCAAGCAATTTGCTTCCATAGGAGCTAATGGTTGGAGAATTGTTGGGGGCACATCTTCCTCAGGCAGTCCCTCTTTTTCTGTGAGAAATGGTGTCATCAGGTGCAGATGGTAACAGAGACTGCAACTGACAGAGTTGCACAGAAGGTTGAGTTGCACTCTGGAAAAATCCAATGGAGTTAGTTGCCACCCTAGAAACTTAATGGGGGAGCAGCATCTGTTGGAGTGTTAATGCTATCAACCTCCACCTTATGCTCAACTTGCATAGTTGTAAATAAATGGAAATATTGCAAAATGCATTAAGCTTGCTGCTTTCCCTTTAAATCCCTGAGATTTAAAGTCTCCCTCTGATCTCTCTCCAAATCTCCACTCATCAGCAGATGAGAGAAGATTAAATCCTACTGCCTAGGCTGGGCAGTCCTGTTTCCTGCTGGGAGCAGGGCAGGGCAGCCAATGCAGGATTAAACCCTGTTCTGCCACCCATCAGCTGATGTCACTGGTGGACATGGTTTTGGGGAAGTGGACTGGCTTTCCAAATTGGAGCCCTTGGCAGCCCAAGATTGGTCTGCAGGCCAGAGGTTCCCCGCTCCTCAATAGGCCTAGTCTAGCTAGGCCTAGTCTAACTAGCGTGTAAGCTTTGTGCAGACGAATCAGGATGGATGTGGAATAAACAGGCCAGCCTGAAGAACACTGAATGAACTGCTTCAGTGAAATGCATGGCAAGCTTTCCTGCCACAAGGCATTCACTGCTTTTCTAAAGAGTATAAATATGCAGTCACTGACTAACTCATTTAAATGCCCCATGGTTACAACACACGCATCTTGCATGCACATATTCTATGTGCAGAGGATTTTTTCAGTTTTAAGAGGAAGCATTCCAATGTGTGATTCCCTTACTGTGAACTGAAGCACTGTACTCTCGCAGAGTTACATGGGACTCAGCTATACAGTGTCAAATAAAGCATTTAAAGTGTGTTGTAAAGTTCAATATACAAACGTGGCACTAGATGGCATTGGTGAGCTATGGTAAATTCAAGATATTTTTCAAATCTTTTTTAAAAAAAGAATTTTCACAGCGTTTTTTATATGTGTGTAGATTCCACCACTGTATGATTCTGGTATATGGGTAAGTGGGAAAAAAATATATGGATGAACAAATAAAGTGATAGTGCTGCAAAAAGGGAGTGGTTCTTTCTGCCTTGTCTATGTTGATACAGGGGAGGATGAAAGTAATTGGGAATGTATTCTCATCTTGGCATTATTCACCATCAATTGTTTCTCTGTCTACATAAATTGAAAAAATCCAGGGAGGAGGTGAGCAGCAAAAGACATTACATTGATTTTCTTGACATTTTAACTATCGGCAGCAGTAGCAACAAAAATGACCATCACAATTGAAGTAGCAAGGTCATGACAGAACCTTCAGTTCCAGCATCCAATCCATCAATGACACAGGGAGACTGTAATGTCCACTATGAGTAACAAATATTAATTAAATAATATAAAACAAAAAAGTTTGAGTTTAATATACTAAAAGAGTTTAACATTGTCCTAAAAATGCAATGCGCAAATATAGCCTTAGTCTTCACATACTTCATGATTAGGCACAAAACCTAACTTCACTGGGGAAAGGAAATGGTATCTATCATGCATTGAAACACCTAAGGCACCATGATGTGAAGGACTGCCAGTGATTCTTTATCTTTATCTGTAATTCCTGCATTGCAGAGAGTTGGACTAGACAGCCTTTTGGGTCTCTTCCAACTCTACAGTTCTATGATTCCATGGTACTGGTGGTCAGGGAAAGCCTGGGTAAACAAACATGTATTTAATTGATGGCAGAAAAAGGCCCATATTTGGTGCCTGCCTGATCTCAATGGGGAAAGCATTCCATAAGTGGTTGGCTTCATATGCCGTCAGACCATACCATGCTTACAATATAGTGAGGCATCTTCTTCAGCTTGTAAAAATCTATATTAATTGTGTCTTCCCTCCTTCTGCTCAGGTAACCTGCTCTTCCATTTTTCTTCACTGCAGATTGAATCCGGAGATGTTGGAGATGTGTATAAGATTCGGGTCAGCTGTGATGATTTGCCAGACTTTGAGGGTTGGCATTTGAAGTCTTTTCAGATGGAAGAGCTGCACACTAATCAAGAAATGAACTTTGACTGTAACTGCTGGTTTTCTCTTAGCCGAGAACACCAAGAGCTGGTGAAAGAATTCCCTGCAGTGACTGAGAACCAGAAGCCTTTACCAGGTAAAAATAGCAGAGAAGACAGGAACAAGGTGAACTAACATTTGAAAGAAATCAGTGCAGCAAAACTAAGTATTTTGTTAAATTTCTCAGTGCTTGAAAATTACTGTGGATCTGAAGCAATGCTTCACAAGTACTCAAATCCCTCTTAATTAAATGAGAAACTGCTTGGCCATTGTTATACTCTATGCACAACTTTGTGTGCAAACTAAAGAGTTAGAATTATACTGGCAAAAGATAAAGCACATAATTGGGAGTAATGGAAAGTCATTTTTGTAAGATGGAGCACTGGATTCTTTCACTTACATGAACTTGAATGGCTGAAGTGATTATTAGGAATGATTTCCTTGTGTAATAATAATTTTTAAAAAGGATTGCTTTATTTCTCATAATGCTACCTACATTTCCAAGTGCAAACACAAGTAAAATGTATGGGCTGTAATTAATTAAGTTACTGGGTGCAATTATAAATAGAAATGTTGTGAAGACTTATATTTCCTGGTTTGGGAACAAGCTGAAGAATTTGACTCTTGATTATGTTTAAAATATGAAGACAGCTTTAACTTATTCTCCTTCTAAGACTCTCAGACCCCTTACCCACTTATTCTATCACCTATCCAAAAAACTATTTTCCTTTTTCCTATCAATCTGATATATTGGGCTGTGTGACATAGTTGTGGCCTGAGAGGGTAGGACAGTGGATCTTATTTAAGCTCTGGTTATGGCTCTTTTCTCCTTTGTAGGTGGCACCTGCCCACATCCCTAGCTCATAGTCTGACTTGTTGGTCACTTTTTAGGGCTGATTTGGAATTTTGGCATTGGTGGGTCAGTTTTTTCATCTACTCCACATTATATCACTGGCATGGGGGCATTTAGTTCAGGTTCACTTGTTAAATAGGCTGGTTTTGTCACTTTGGCTTTTCGTTCCTGGAACAGTTAAGTTCAGCTAGCTGTCCCCTTAAGAACCTTAAGCCTTCATGCGTCTATTCCTCAACCTACTTTTGTGCCTGATCCAATCCATGCCATGCCATATGGGCTATATAGAATCATGATTGCTATATATTCTTGTAAAAAAGGCAGCAGATCTCTGAATACCAGTAGATATAATAGATATCTACTTTATTTGGATATTTGACTTTGTTGTGGCAGCACTGAAATACAATGTCTCTCTTTGTGTAATTTTGTAGTTTTGAAGCAATAGTGTATTATTGAATGCTGTTCTCCTATTTTTCCTTTTTCTCAGTGCATAAATATGTTGTTTCTGTACACACTGGAGATTTATGGGGAGCAGAAACTTTTGCAAACCTTTACGTAATACTTTATGGCGATAGAGGTGACACAGGTATCAGGAAACTGCAACGTTCTTTCACTGCAGGAGAACAGTTTACAAGGAATAAGGTAACATAGCAAGAAACAATAACACCCAAACCCTCATTTAATGCAATGAAATGGAAAAGGTACAAAAACCTGATTACAAAGTGGTTTGTAAATATTATGAGCCTCATTGTTTACATGTAACTACCCAGTTTCCAGTTTCATTTTATTCTCCTATACATTTTTCAAACGCAACAGTATATAACAATTATATTGTATAAAGCTGTGGCAGTAACAGTTATCACTTTGCTACATTGTGGTAGCAAGTAGATTCGTTGCTTGAAGAAAGACTAGCTGCTGAGAGATGGGGAGAAATCTCAGTTCTTTCCCCCTCCTTTATTATAATTGGATTGGATAAGCATTGGATGAGTGGTATTGCATAGCAATGGTGTGTCCCAGCCAGCAAGGGACTCTTCTTTAAAAAAAACAGTCAGCTGAAGTATCCTAAAATAGGGCTGCAGGAGAAGAGAGACAGTAGCCTTACTCTCTCTGGAACTTTTATTTTTAACTGTCCTGAATTGAAACACAGAGGAACCAAGAAAATAGATATAGATATAGATATAGATATAGATATAGATATAGATGATATAGATGATATATATATATAGATATAGATGATATAGATAGATATAGATATAGATATAGATATAGATTAGATTATATATATATATATATATATATATATATAGATGATATAGATATAGATATAGATGATATAGATATACTGTAGATATCAATATAGATATGAAAAGGTTAGCAAAATGGTGAGGGTACTAAGAATGCAGCTAACTACAACACTCATCCATTCTAGTCAGCAAGGCCAGTGGTCAGAGATTTTGGAAGCTGCAGCCCAACAAGATCTGGAAGGGACCATGTTGGGTATGGGTAATTTCCTGAGTATGAGAAACATGATGGAGTTTATTGTAATTGTTAAATGGTATTCACTCAGTAGTCAATGTGCCTCAATCTGGAAAATTACTTGAAGTGCTTAAAGATTCAATATTCAGGCATGACATCCAGATCTTGTTCTCTATACAAATTCCACACACACCCAAAACTGTTATGGCTAGACTTGATTTGTAAATTAAAAAGTAGCTCTTCTTCAGGTGGATTCCTTCTTAGTGGAGGCTGTTTCTTTGAGCCATTTGAAAAAGGTAGTTATAGGACATGATGGAGAAGGATATGGAGCCGGAATATACTTGAAGATGGTAACAGTTAAGAAGTCTGAGAACTCAGATAAAGAATGGGTCTTCCCATGTTGGAATTGGCTGGATACTCACCTGGGAATCTGTGACACTGTGTGTGAGATTGAAACAATAGGTATGTATGAGATTGAAACAATTCTAATTCTTTTCTATAAGTTCCTTCTGTCTTCACCATGTTTCAGTTTGATAGCTGACAGTTGCTTTTTGCCAGTGATTTGTAGCTATTCTTATTATCATTTTAAAGAACCAAAACAGCAGAGTTTATTTCTTCAGTTGCACTTCCTATAACAATGAGTTTTGCAGAAAATTCAGGGATGCCCTAAAGCATATATTCATTTCACTTGGAACACTTTGGGGTCTGTCATTACACAGGGCAAACAGAGAGGATTGTCCAAACACACTGGATCTTCTGGTATGGCTGCACTTTGAAGAGGAAGATCAACTGTGCTAGACAAGCTTCTTCTTCTTCTTTTTTTTTGGAGATACTTGCCCACCAGTCAAAACTGTGTTTGAAAACCACTGTATTTGATAGCTGGCACAGAAAAGCATTTTTTTATATTGAGCCATCTAATAGCTGCCATGCAATGGTATTTTGTTTTTCGCAGAAAGTATACAATACAGTGAAATTTAATAGCTGACAGTACTGGTAGACAAACTGCATTAGTAACTAGTATCCCGCAGTTTGCAGCTTGTGAACTTTTGAATCTGGAACCATACAAATTTATCTATATAGGATTTATTAGTTGCCCAGTTATAATGATGATTTCTCAAGATGACCAAATAAAAAATAAGCATTTGGATTTTTAAGGGAAAAGGTTACATGCAAAATCTGATCTCTTCCATGGGCAAGGTAATGGCTTTTGTTAAGAGGCTGCTTGCCTTGCCTCTTAGAACAGAATGGCATCAAAGGGGAGCCCAGTCTGGCTCCATGCTTTGCCTTCCCTGCCAAAAAGAATGCTTACATCCAACTACCAGTTGCCCTGGGACTACAGAGCCAAAGGGTGATGCTCTTGTCTCATTAACAAATTAAGTGGGTGACATTTCATCCCACAGCTACATGCCTGAGCCAAGAAAAGTATCACCTGTTGAATTCCTGCCTCGTGCAATTGTTAAAGTCACAGGAACCCTCCTGCAGGGAACAACAAAAATACAACAAAAAATAATAGATATTATTACTGCAGAGTTAATGGTACAGATATAGCAGACAGAAACCAAATATTCAACCCTGCTGCGCTAAGATCTTGAGCAGATTAGGCTTTATTATATGTTCACTTGTCACTATCGCACAGCATGTTCCTATTTATGGCCTGATTGCAAGAGTATTTTGTTGAAGCCATTTGTTATCTCCACCTGTCATTGTCTCTCACGCTAAAGAGTATTTATGGATGATATAGTGGAATTTGCAGAGCATTGGTGTTTTCTATGAGAACAATTAATTAGGACTCTGAAGGATGCTGTCTGTTTCTTAATAATTAACTTCAGAATGGACAGTGAAACCAAAATGGTATTCGTTTAAAAGGACTCTATATCTGTGATTTAAAATTATGAGGGAAAACATTATAGTATTAAATTATTAAAGAGTAAATCTATAGGTGCAACACTACTGTTGTCATGGTTGTAGCAAAGCAACATAGCACTGGGGTAAAATTTAGCCAATCTTAAGTACATTTAAGTAGGGTTGTTGAGCTTTTTGGAGGGGCAGAGTTGTTGAAGTTTTAAAAGTTAAATACATATATAAATTCTCCAGTTGAAATAAGTAGAACTTAAAGTGAGTTATCACACCTTTTGTTTACCACCCAAACTGGATCCAATTATATCCGATTACTGATTTTGTCATTACTCCCTTTTAAGGTAAAAAGCTGATCTCTTGCGCAAAAGATCCTCAAATCAACAAAAAGTCCTCCGGTTTGTGGATAATGGATATCATTGGGTCTTATATGAACACTGAAACTGAACCTGTAAACTTGACTTTCATTTTCTATGGAGACCAAGACTGCAAAAAGCTGTCACATCAGTTTTCAGGAACGACAACAGAAATCAAAGTAATCAAGTATTCCTTTTTTCTTTTTCTTTTTTTACAAGAAACAAAAATACAAAGGCTAAAGACATTGCTTAGAGTAGATGTTTTGGGGGCTATACCATGTGTACATGTGTGTGCCATTTTAAAGCTGTAAGATGACCCAAAGATCAGTGAACTCATTCTATGTATTACTACTACTACTACTACTGCTACTACTATTTATTACCCACTGTTTACCATTATGTCCCAGAGTGGGCTGCAGTAATTGAAACACAACATTTATATTAAAATACAATATTACACAGTATCAAAAGCATTTTAAAACAACTTAAAATTAAAAACAATATGGTGGGTCCTAAAAAATATACATTTCAAGTATCCAAAGCATTTGTCAAAAGCTGTATAGTGAAGGTGCCAGTTTCCCAACTTAGGGACTGCTACTGAGAAAGCCACCTCTTGGGCCATCACTCCCAACCTTCTGCAGGCAGTAGAACAACCAAGAGGGTACCCTTCTCAGATCTTAGCACCTGAGGTAGCCTCTAGGGAAGGAGACGGTCTTTCAGGTACTTGGGACCTGACTTGTTTAGGGCTTTAAACGCTAACATGAGCGCCTTGAATTGGGTCGGGAAACAAACTGACAACTGTCGAATCATGAAACAATTCCTTTTGGGGGCCCTTCTCATTCCACTGCCACTATGATCTCAGCAATTTTGCAGGGGCAGTAATGCACCACTGGAAGAAACAATGACACCTTTTAAGTGAAACTATACTTGCTTTTCACAACCTGAGACACATTTGCACACATGCCAAGCACTGGTGAATTGCCAATATGTGTCCTCAGCTTTTTCTTTAGTGAACTTCCCTCCAGGTTTGAAAGGGCCTTGGAAAGCCTTAGCTGGCAGCAAGTGGTAGCAGCAGCACTTCAAGCAGCTGGATCTAGTCACCTTACTAATTTCTCACAGCACCCCAGAATGATGCCCTGTTGGGAGCACTGTGGGGAATTTAAATGGTGGTTAGACCTAGCTGTCTGGTGCTGTCTGGCTAGGACAGTGATGGGCCCATTGAGATAACAGTTGCTCAGGTATGTTGGGGGCTGACATTGACCCTGCTGATCTCAGCTGCTTTACTTACCATTCACTCTGGAAAGATGTTTCTTCCACAAAAGACTGATAGGAATGAAAATAGTACTTGAATCCTTGCTAACATCACTGCAGCTAGATTGCCTCTCATAAAAACAGCACAGCAAAGTGCCTTGTTTACAGGGGTCTAAATGGTAGATTATAAATTAAAGGATCAATAGCTTTTAATTTTCCTGGTGTTAAGATAAAATGAAAACATTGTTTAGAATCCCACAAAAGTACATAAAGGCAAAGATAAAGCTTTTTCTCCCACACGTTATATGTATATACAGTGGGGTATTGCTGAAGCCAACTCTTGAGTTCCTTTTCTTGTGCACGTGTGATACCAGTATTTATTTGCAAATATGTGCTTGTTGAAATTATGCTGTATATTTTCCAGCAGAATGCAAAAACATCTTAGGAGGTGTAAAAAATGTGATGCACAAAGGGACCCTCAGTTTTCTATTGTTTATCTAATTCAGATGAAAATCTCATCCTCTGTTCACAACAGTCCATGTGAATAATATTGTTACAGATTTGGGGGGACCCACCTAAACCCTAGAAATTAAAAAATGGTAGGATTTTGATTATTTTGGAGTATTGTAGGGAAGATTGCAGACCATTGGAAAAATACAAACTAAGCTTCCTTTCAAAGCCAGGGCCTCCGTCGCCTGGGATAGATGCATTAACATGACAAAAAGTGTTGATGGCCTGACTGAAAAGGAATTATTGGGCCTGGACAGACAGCGGTTGCCAAGGTGATGGGGTGTGTGTTTGAGGTGACAGGAAAAGAGTGTTTTTAGCAAGTTTTGCTGGGAAGAAGGGAGAGAACGAAGACAGAGATCCATCTTGGGTAGGTTGGCTGAAGGCTGGCTGAAGAAATCCATTTGATTCCAGGGCTGCACTGCTGTGGGGGACAAGCATGTCTTGAAATGACCATGCTGTAAGATCTGCATTCCCTCTGTGCAGCCTGGCGGTATAAATAGGTGAATAAACCATATTTCTTAAAGCTACGACTCTGCCATGTCTCTGCCATGTCTCAATTCTCCAAATGAACTGACATCCTGTGAGTGCCTGGAACGCCCTGGAATCTTGCTACCACTCAGCAGAGAGTGAGGGTGTCTTTGTAACAATATTGTGCATAGAAAGATTAACCAGGACTTTTATAATTATTTTAAAGGTTGATAATTGTTTTAAAATCCTATTTGTACTATGATGTTGATGTGTTGCTCTTATAGAGCAAAGCAATTCATACACAGTGTTAGGCTGGGCTGGGAGGTGGAGGGTTGAACTAAGTGGAAATGTCTCTCCACTTAGCTCTGCTGGCTTTGCTAGCTTCCTTCCAGCCACTGCCAATGGTTCCAGCCACACCTAAGTCTCACAGCACTCCCCCTTCCACCTATGAAACACATGGGACTGTTGACATCAGGGCACCCAACCAACCGCTACCTGGAGGAAGCCCTGAAAGTGTGTTCTGGACACAGGGAAGGGCTGAGCTGGGATCCATTGGATCTTGTGCTGGCCTCACTGTCATTGGACAATGCCATGAGGCCCAATCTGGGCCTGATTGTCCTGCCCCCACTTTCCACACAGCCACCATGAGGAGCAGGACTGTGGGTGGATGTGGTGGTGGCCCCACTGCTCCTCAAAGCTCTGCCAGTAGAGGAAGGTTTTGCTGTGCCCTTAGTGGTTGAAACCATTAAGACATCAAACATAGCTGACAGGCAAATAATTATTTTATGCTGATCCAAAAGGCAAGTTTTGGTTATTGTTTGTTTTCCATTTCACATAGGCTGAACTGGCAAACATTGGCTCCCTTTACAAAATCCAAGTATCTGGTCCACATGCTCTGCTAAAGGAGTCTTGGCATTTAGCCATGCTGCATATGAAAGATACAGGCACCAACCAAGAGATGTGGTTAAATTTTGACTGTTGGTTCAAACCCAATGAAGAGACATGTGTTGAACTGCCAGCATTGTGTTCCGAGCAGGATCCCTTTCCTGGTAAGAGAAATCTGCTCTCTTTTTTTATTAAAAAGGCTGAAGACCTTGGATGCCCCCTGTGCAGCTGTTGTTGGTGCAACCTTCCAAGAGAATGATTTTGACCTTATTGTAAAGTGACGGTTGGAAGTGCTTTTTTCAGAGCATCTATTCTTTCATCTCCAAAAATAGTCTCCTATATGGAACTAGGAGAACAACCCTATGCCTGTTCACAAGGAAATAAATACCACTGTGTGTATGCATGGGGTTACAGCCAAAGCAAATGCTGCAATCCTTTCCACATGTTCTAGGACAAGATGGTCCAACCTCTCAGATGAAGTGGACTGCAGTAGTTCTTTGACAAAGATCCTGGGGCCACCGACTGAATTAAATTTCCATACTATAAATTAAAATGTTTGCAATGTAGTTGATATTATTTAACACAGTGGTACCTTAGGTTACAGATGCTTCAGGTTACATACGCTTCAGGTTACAGACTCCACTAACCCAGAAATAGTGCTTCAAGTTAAGAACTTTGCTTCAGGATGAGAACAGAAATTGTGGTCCAGCGGCGCGGCAGCAGTGGGAGGCCCCATTAGCTAAAGTGGTGCTTCAGGTTAAGAACAGTTTCAGGTTAAGAACAGACCTCTGGAATGAATTAAGTACTTAACCCGAGGTACCACTGTATTTACAATTGATATATTTAAATATATATATATATATATATAAAATGAAACACACAACTAATAGATTTAACATATGCAACACATATACACACATACAACTATGCTTCTTCCCCTTTCCCCCCTTCTCTCCTCTTTTGCTGCTCTGGCTTCCAGCACTGCTGCTGAGAAAATATGCAACACACCTGCTCTCATTCATGTGTGCACTCACTGTCTCCAGGTCCAGTTAGGGATCCCCTCAAAATGCCTGCCCCCACTACTCCAAATGAAACAATGCTGGCTTGGCTGGAGAAAACACATCTTGCTCTTTTCCTTTCCCCCCTCTCTCATCCCTCTTTCTCTCTCCGCATCCCACCCCCAAGGAGAATTCTCAGCTGCAGCTGGGACAGGTGACCTGCGGTGGTCGCAAACCAGGGCAAGGCTTTCATGTTGTCAATTCCTCCTCGTTGCAGCTTTGGTACTTAGCAAGGGCCTCCAAAAAAGACCTTGTGGGCTGTATGTGGGCTGCATGTTGGTCCACCCTGTTCTAAGATGTGATCTAGGATGTCTGATGCCATCTCTCTTGAATATTGGGACTTGTGAGCAAATGTGTTTAGAATGTGGCGGCAGTCCTTTTTCACAGAATTTTAGCATGATTTGAGAACGGCCCTTACACAAGCTGAAAGCACAAGGGGAAGGGAATATCTGCTGTTTGCCAATCTCCTCCCCTACATGCCTGTACCACTTAATTGCCCAAATTATTGAGAGACCTGGCTTCATATCTCAAAAGCAAACTTTCCAATATTTATTCCAATTTAAGTTTGTTTGTTTTTCAAATGATATGTTGATCTGCTTTTACATCAAGCACAGAACTATCTTTTACTCTAGAGTCTAGAATACCACCATTTAAATAATGGCATAATATCCTTGAAGTAATGGTCATACAAAGACACTTACTTTTTGCTCACCATGCTTCCCCCTGCTTCCTTTGTTTTCTCTGTATTATAATGAAGAGTTGCAGCATAGTGGTTAGAGTGTTGGACTAGGGCCTGAGAGACCACAGTTTAAATCCCTGCTCAGGCATGAAGCTTGCAGAGTGACCTTGGGCAAAGCCATAATCTCTCAGCCTTAATCCACCTCACAGGGTCGTTGTGACAATAAAATGGAGAGAGTGGGAAACCATGCACAGCACCTCAGAGGAAAAGTGGAGTATAAATGTGAGAAAATAAATATAGTAGAATAGAAACAAATAAACTGTTACAAAATGCTAGGTTTTCTTGAGTGTAGGTCTGTTTTAATGGGAGCATGGCATAATTTTTTCAACAATGATAGGGGGAAAGACATAAAGAAGACCCCCACCCCCAACCAAATTAGGAAAGGCACAGCTCAGTGGGGGAAAGATGTCATTTAAAATAACCATCTTTCTTTCCACACTAATTTCTGCTGATATTCTGTTTCATTGAAAATAAGCTAAGTACAGTTAACCAGAATATCTTTTCTTGGTGCCCATCATTATTAGCAATACGTCTCTCATGTGCCAGCGTCTCTCACATTTCGATGCAAAATTGGCCTTTAAAATCCTTACTTCAATCATGATACAATCCTTTCTATACATATACCTCAGACTTATTAAAGAATGACTTCATGAAATGTCACAATATCTAACTTCATCCCTTTTCATTATGTATTACTCGATATGAATAGCTGAGGCTTATAACAGGAGCTGTAGGAAAAGTTTTGAAATGAATCAAGCACTTTTTTTTATTACCCTCCCCCCCATCTGTACTTAATGTGTCATCTGTCATCAATCTTACTTATTATTCATTCTCGTGGTGTTTTCCATAATCAGTTTTACAGAGTGATCCTAAACATATTACTCAGAAGTAAATCCCATCAAGTTTTGTGAGACTGACTTCTACTAAGTCTGCAGTTCTTACATGCCAACCTTGAAATAAACCTCATTGAATTCAGTGGGACTTTCTGAGTAGACACATGCTTTTATTGTGCTATGCATGTGCTTAGATCTGAAATCGTAAACCACACTAGAACGTTTCTCCTGGCCTTTTTCTCTTGTGCCTATGCAAATTCCAGATTTCCTCCATTTTGAAATGCTTTACCATGAACACATATTTTTAAATAAAAAGAGAGAGGGGGATGGAGGTCTATGCTGGGGGGGTAAGGGAATGTAAACCCAGCAGTAACTTAGATTGAAATAAAGGCCTCATCTGCATTGTATATTTAAAGCAGCATCATGCCAATTTAAACAGTCAAGGCTTCCACCAAAGAATCCTGGAATCTGTAGTTTGTTAAGGGTGCTAAGCGTTGTTAGGGGACCCCTATTTCCCTAACAAAGCAGCAATCCTCAGAGTTCCCTGGGGGAAAGGGATTGACTGTTAAACCACTCTGGTAACTGCAGCTCTGTGAAGGAACTAGGGATCTCCTAACAATTCTCAGCACCCTAAACTAAAGTTCCAGGATTTTTTGGCGGAAGCCATGACTGTTTAAACTGACACGATGCTGCTTTAAATGTGCAGTGCAGATGGGGCCAAAGTTTCCATTTATTCCGTACTACACTGGGATACAAAAACCAAGCCTCCAGCTTTCCTGCTGTCAGTCAAAAATAAATGTGACAGGAGAAGTTGGGGTTGGAATTTAATCATAAATCCCTCAAAACTGAGCAAGACCTGGAGACAAATTTCAAGTCCTTTGCCACTATTTTTATGTTTTGCTTCCTCGCACCCAGTTGGAAATAAATAAGCTGATGAAGACAACCACTGAAATTTGGCACTGGATTTACAGTGTGGCTTTTAATATTTTGTGCATGTAAATCTTCTGAAATGTGTGCTCCAGCATGCGTGCATGGAATCAGAACTATTGAGCATCACATTATCTGCCTTCCCCCTGATAAATGACAGGTAGCAGACCTTTTGCTTTTATAACGGGAAATCATACATTTCTAGTTGCCAAGGGTGCAATCTAATGGGAACTTCATTATATGCAGCTCAAGTTGAAAAGAGCAGGAATCACACTAAAGAGCAGCTGTATAAAAAGATTTGGTATAACAATAGACAGACTTAGATAAGATCAGTTGCCAAAAGCAGCAGTAGGGCCTTCTCTGTGCCGGTGACAGAATGCTCACATGGTGCTATGTTGGATATAACTCACTGTTGTCACTCCCCAATTTAAATTATGCATTCTTTAACCAATTAGTTAATTGTTTAATCAAATGAGTTCTAGTTGGTTAAACAACTACAATTCACATGCCCAGTTTCATTAGTGCCTGATTCATCTGACTGTGTACATACCAGGGGGTATTGACGGGGTGGGAATGTCTTTAACCTAAGTCAAGGTGTTCACACCTTGGCTAGAGACAGATTAGGACCAGTTTAATGACTTGAATAGGGATGTGGGTGGCGCTGTGGGTTAAACCACAGAGCCTAGGACTTGCCGATCAGAAGGTTGGCAATTAGAATCCCCACAACGGGGTGAGCTCCCGTTGCTCAGTCCCAGCTCCTGCCAACCTAGCAGTTCGAAAGCACGTCAAAGTGCAAATAGATAAATAGGTACCACTCCGGCGGGAAGGTAAACGGCATTTCCGTGTGCTGCTCTGGTTCACCAGAAGCAGCTTAGTCATACTGGCCACATGACCCAGAAGCTGTACGTCGGCTCCCTCGGCCAATAAAGCACTGCAACCCCAGAGTCGGTCACGACTGGACCTAATGGTCAGGGGTCCCTTTACCTTTACCTAATGACTTGAATTGGTGTTAAGCTGGTTCAATAAATGATGCATCAAACAGTAATGTTGTTGTAGGTTTTTAAGGGGGTGTGGGTCAGTAAATGGGAGTATGAACACAGCCCAACACTATTTTTTCTTAATTCCAGCCTCCCAGTTATCCCAACCTGATTTGGGAATCTCAGGCTGTCATCCCACTGTTTCAGTTCCAATAGCTCTGTCCATAGGGGGTCAGAACTGTCCTAGTCTTCTTTTAATCCTACTGTTAGATACATACCCATCAAGTCCATAGATCTTTGGACTGAGCAACAACTGCTGCTACACACAACTGGCATTGAGAATCTCCACGTGCTTTCACTTTTAAGATGTGCATAAAGTAGTGGATGTTGGGTGCTGGTAGGGTAAGGTCAAAAAGTTGGAAAAGGCATATTATACCTTACAGATAAGAACACCATTTCCAGCTTGCTGTTCCCTAGTGGAGAATAGCCTTGTTATGCGAATCTAGAGTTGCTGTTAGGTGATATGCTGGCCCAGCCATTTTTAAAAACTGTGTCATAAAAATCCTACAGTCAGAGAGAGTGTAAGGCAAGGGGAGACTGTCCTTTGCTGGATGAGTGCTCACCTTTGCTGGATGAGTGCTTTTCAGCACCTATACATGAGCTCCTTGCCAGCTACATATATTTAAAGCAGTTCATATTAGGGAGCCACTTTAGCTATATTAGCTATAGTACAGCAGAAAGGTGAGGAGAAAGCAGCAGTTGCCACAGCTGCTTAATATAGTCCTTTAAAAAATGACATTTTGAGTGTTGCACTAAAATGTTTCAGTGGAAATGTGGCTCTTGCTGTGACTGCACCCAAAAGGTTTAAAAAAGCCATGATTGAAATGTGGTCTGTAAGTGTGGCTATCCATTTTCTTCCACTCTTAGAGGACAAGATTATCCTGCATTCTACAGAGAAGGGTTTTGAAAATTACAGTTCTCAGAATGGTATTTCTGTGTGTATGCTGTGTTAAACATTTAAACTTAATAGTCAGGGACTCCCAAAAATGTCCTTCTGCTTTCCTTCCGCATCCCAGGCCACAGGGGTGGCCTGCCCCTTTTCATCACCTGAGCCGAAATGAGATTTGCTGCCTCCTGTCCTTCTACATCTGCTGCCACCACACACCCACCCCTTCTGCCACTGGAATGACCCAGTGGCAGAACAATGTGCCAGAATGCCTCCATCTCACTGGTGATGGCAGAAGGAGTGGTTCAGGCAGAGCACTGCATCTTTTACTTCTGCCACCTGAGGCGGTTGCTGCACCCTGCCTCGTGGGCAGGCCGGCTCTGCAATGCCATCAGACTTCAGAATGGGAGGCCTGTTTAGAGCAGATTGACTAGGTAAAGCACAAATTCTCATTTGAGTCTTCCAGAGCAAAGTACAGACGTTTCCTGTCCTCCTGCCTTTGCTGTGAAAACAGATGGGCTGCAAGAATTAGTTCTGCCTCTTCTCTTTCCCAGGATTGTGAGACCATCACCATAGCCTAGCTTCACAAGAGGTCTTCTCCAAATAGTCAAATCCTGGTGCCAATTTAAAAAAAATAACTTACTTTTTTCTAACTCGTGAGGATCATGTTGAAGATTATTCTGTATTTGGCTGGCTTGTGCTGTTGAGCATTAGAGATTTTATGTTGATTAAGGATTATTATGTGGTATGGCTTTAGGTGTTTAAGCGTTTTTTTTATTGTTATGTCTCAACTGAGATCAACTGGTGGCTGGGGATAAAAGGATGTGTGTGTCTAGAGTCAAGGAAGAGATCAAGATGTCATATATGGGGGAAGGTTTTCTTCTCTGGGCCCCTTTCAGAGGAAGGGTGGGGTATACATTTAATAATAAAGAATTAAATGGGGGGGTAGAGTAGGTGAGGGTGGAATCTATACATATATAAGAAAAGCTATGAACATGCTTTTTTAAAAAAAAGTTTTGAAAAATAAATTGAATTTGAATAATAAATTGAATAAATTGAACTCCCTGTCACCACCTAGTATCACATTTATATATTACAATTTACAACAAACTTATTTGCAGCTGTATAGCTGAGTCTGAGGTGTCATTAGGCATGGGCATAGCCAGGATATTTTCGGCGGTGAGTTGGCCTTTTGTTGGGGGGGGGGGGGAAGAGAACCTCAGTTTGCTATGTATTTTTATTGATATTTTTTTGATGTGGAAGGACAGCTGTCCCTCCCTGCCCCTGGCTCCGCCCATGTCCTAAGGGCTTGGTAACTTGGAATGCTCTACTGTAACAGCAGCCCCAGAGGTCTTGGGAGGGTCCGACTCCTCTTCCTCAGAGCCAGTCAACTGATTCAATCTTTAGTGTTTCCCTGCTGATTTGGAAAGAGCGATTAGAAGCAATGCCACAGAAGCTCTGCAGGAATGGTTCCAGGATCTGTGAGCAGTTTACACTGCAGCTCAGATCAGCTTGATCACGTTTGTTCAAGTTTTTTGTGTGAAGAATCTCTGAAAACAGACAGAGGGTGAGTGGGCAGCACCCATATATTTCGGGAGGACAGAGTAAGGGCGGAACTTACTACTTCCCTAGCAACTATCTCCTTTCGTTAGAACAGGTTGTTCTTGGTTTCAGAGATGCTTCATACGAGCAAGTTAATCATATATTTTATGCAAATTTAATTAGGTTATTCCCCCCCCCAGAGCAGCTAATTAGCAAACTCACTTTAGGGTACTCAGGCGTCCGTGTGTAGATATGTCAGTGACGTTTTGTAAAGAGAAGAAAACTGTTTAGGGAAGAATGCAGAGCATGAGGACTCTTCAAGTCAGACAAGCACACAGCACATGAATATTGTTGCATGCACCACAATCCCCAGGCGGTGAGAGACACCAGAGATGTTTTCCCAGGGTTTGGTTTCTGTTTAATGAAGCTAAATGGAGACTGTGGTGTCATTAGGATATATGGTTTTATTTGCACATATTTGCAAATAGGAGCATAGGAATCTGAGCATAGGAAGGAGGGGCTTACAGCATTAACCTCCCACATATCTTGTCTCCCCCGCTAGGATCCTAGGGAGATCCCCAAGCCATAGATTTGGTGCAGCTAAGAAGGTCTGGATCTGGTCAGTGTCTAGATGTGAAACTATCTAGAAACTTCATATATGCAGCTTTGAGCTCCATGGTGGTAGAAAGTGTTGGGATATAAAATAAATAAACACATGTTGGTCCCTGTGACCAATTACATATATGAGCAGATCTCTCTCAGAATAAGTTTCATGAATTTACGTTGGCATGTATTTCTGATCTTGCAAAATGCAGTTGAATAATGCTCCCACACGTGTAATGGGGTTCATAACATTTCCCCTGTTACTTTCTGTGCCTGGTCTGCTATATGTTGGAAGGTTTAGGACTGACACAGCCTTTTTATTCTAGCATTTGATTTTGTGGTAACCAGAATGAATGGGCTCTGATTATATAAACTGGGTACTGATTAGAAAAAAAAAACAGCAATACAGTCAATGAAATAATGTCAACAAAACAGGTTTTTCATCCAGATATTGGAACAACTGCATATTTACAGTATAAGAGAGAAAACTTTAAAATGAGATTTGTCCCTTCCTTTAGTTAATAATGTATGTCTAGTGGCTTGTCCATAAAACTTTGCAACAGCTGAGCAGCCTGGTAAGTAATCAAGTAATCCTACTTTATAGCCAGTGACAAACAGTTTCAAAGATTTCTTTCATTAGAGTGAGATATATATATATATATTTATTTACTTCAGTTGTGGAATATTCCATCCATGTACACACCGGAGACAAAAAGAAAGCTGATGCCACTGGAGAGGCTTATATTTGTATTCAAGGAGGCAGGGGAGACTCTGGGAAACGATGGCTTAATCCTTCAAAAAGTGGTCCAGTCACTTTCAGCAGAGGAGAGGTAAAATTAATTCATAGCAAATGTGCACACATAAACATCTCTCCCATTGTACACAGAGTATTTCCCCTCGAAAAGAATCTGAATATTCATATGGGACCCCTCTATTGTCAATGAACATTATTATCCAGCCAAAGTTAAGCAGTTAAGTGGTTATAGGTCCCACTGATTTTAGTGGAACAGAGCTAAATTACTTGTTTGACAATTCTCCCATCAAAACCAATGGGACTTAAAAAACTTAACTTGTATCCATTGTGATTTCTGCTCTTCAGTCAGTTGGTAGGTAAACATTTAAAACATACGTGTTTTATGTAGAAACAGCTCAATGAGTGGGGCGGAGACTCTTCCCAAAAGGTGGGTTGCTATTGCTTATGGGGAGGGGCAAGATGGCAGGGAGGTTGTCATGGAGCAAACACACCTGTAGGAACACTTGATTGGCTCTTCCAGTGTGTTTGTGCTGCACCAACATCTCCAATCTCCCTCTCCCTCCTGGTAAGCAGTAGCACTCTGCCCTACTTAGCAAGCTGCTTCTGGTCTCACAAGCTTCTTGAACCAATTCTGTGCTGGATCAGTGACATGTGCAGGTAAATCCCATATTTTGTCTAGAGTTTGTGCTGCTTAACCCCAGATTGAGATCATGTGTATTTTGTAAATCACAGTGCATATCTATTAGGTTACAGTCCTTACCAATCCTGTGAGGTAGGTTGGGCTGAGGGTGAATGACTGGCCCGAGGTCACCCAGTGAGTTTCATAGTTGAGTGGGGATTTGAACTCCACTCTGGGAGTAAGACTCATTGAACTTAATAGGGCTTATTTCCAAGCAGATATGCATACAATCTGCCGTAGTCATTCCAGCTCTATCGGTCAAATATGTTCTGCCATGTAGTCATCATTTCAACATGTGCTTGCTGCATGCCTGGAGAATAAATCAGGGAGAAAACTGGTCAGAAGCGACTGAATGCATAGGTCCAATTTAAAATGTCAGGATTCACAGACAGAAGATATTTCTAATATAAGAAGGTTGTATGAGATGGAAGATGTACTGAGGGGAGGGGGACTAATTCTGGAATAAATAAATGCCAAGGAAATAATATTAGTATTCATGGGGGGAAATGAGCAACATAGAATGTTTAACTACTGCTACCAAGAAACATCTTATTTAATAGAGGTGTTTTCATATATGGAGAAGATTTGTCTGTAGAAAATAGAGAAATATGACTGATATATTTGCTATCCTAGCTTAGGCCAATCTAGCCTAGTACCCAAGCTCTATCTGAAGCTAATTTGAGACACTTCAGAAGAAAGGCAAGGTCACTTTGAGCAATAACTATAATTCATCTGATTTTATTTGTTTCATTCTAGAAGCTCTGTTACAAATGAGCAGTTTACTGGAACTTTAAACCACTCCAGGAAATACTGCACTTCTTAATAATGTGATACACTAATATTTCCAATAAAGTCTTACTAGTCACTGACACTTAGAACATCACTCTCATTAATGATCTTTTTTTACGATGAACTTACAGAAAATGTTATTTCTTTTCTTAAACTGAAATGTTTGTCTATGTAGTGAAAAAATCCAAAGAAAGATTTTTGCAGTGCTTAAATTTTAGTTACAGTTCTTGCATGTTAATAGCAGTTGCATCTCGCTTCATCTAAACCAATACTATTAACTCCCCTCAAATTACAGGTGGATGTTTTCACAATCAAAGCAGTGCACCTTGGGAAGCTGAGCCATGTCCTTGTAGGCTTTAAAAGTTTCAACAAAGGTACAAAATGAAAACATGTATATATATTGAGTATACTGTATCAAATACCAGAAAGGTGACTATGCTAGTCTATAGCTGCAAAAAATATTTTCATGTTTTCCCAGCAGCACCAGATACACTCACTCACTGAGACTGCAGTGCTATACATACCTGGCTTGGAGTAAACTCCATTGCACTCAATAGGATTAACTTTTGAGTATACATTTATAGGGTTGAATTGTCACTTACTTGTGGAACAGAAGACTGGCTATCTCACCAATTTGACTTGCCAGTATGTGAGACAACCTTTTGATACTGCATGTAATGAGTGTGGATAACTAGAGGCAAAATCCTTTGCTGAATTAAGCACTGTCTGTACAACAAATTATACATGAAGATCTTCTAGTCGTTCTTCTGCATCTAGCAATCAAGGCTGTTTATGTGAATTCTGTTGCTAGGGTGTGTGTGTGTGTGTGTGTGTGTGTGTGTGAGAGAGAGAGAGAGAGAGAGAGAGAGAGAGAGAGAGTATATATGGATGTATATATCTACACATACACACACACAGTACATATGCATCCGGCACGCCAACATGATCAATGAGCTTGATACTCACCCCAGAAATTGACTGGATCCTTCAAGCATTCCGGTTGAATCCTTGAATTCCCCAAGGCTTATTTTTGTTTAGCATTCAATGGAAATGCATATAATCATCCTTATTACTATTAACTAATTCCTTTCTGTAGAGTTTTGCATGTGCAAGTTGCTTTACAATTCTTAATCATTTAGACCATGCACAAAAGCAGTCACTGGACAGAAATGGAAACATATTTCTTTCTCTCTTTTTCTAGATGATTGGTTCCTAGAGAAGATTGTAATAAAAGAAGGAAGCTACCCTTTTACCACATATACCTTTGTTCATAATAACTGGATCAGTAAACATTCAAAAAAAGATTTTACGGAGCTTTCAATTCCACTGCAAGGTAACTTATCTTTTTTGTTTTATGGTATTTGCCAAAGTCCATGGTGAAGAACCAGCACCCAAATCCCAACACAAGTTTCTTCATAAGGAAGTCCCACAGAAATTCCCAAGCATGAGTACGAAGAACTAAAGCCTTAACTGCTTAGGAATCACTTGCATAACAGCCTTTAAGCCATTCCCAAGATAGGTTTCCCAACTTGAACTCAGATTTATTGGAAGTTAATGCAGTTTAAGCTCCCCAATTTCCTACATTCAGAATAATCTAAAGGCTTCATTTTCAAAGCACATAAGATACAGCACAGATAGTACCCTTGCACAAGATCCAACCCCAATATTGCAATCATGGGAACCAATTCAGACCACAAATCATGTGTTCTCCTGTGATGTTATTCCAGTATTGCCTGCTACATGGCAGCCCAAGAGATTAAGATGAGGCTGAAAATACAAAATACTGAATATAGCTGAGTACTGTAATACATTTTGGAACTGACATTAATATTTAACTCAAATAGACATCATGCTGTTTGTCTGGGTATTTTTTCCATTCAGAAATGACTGTAACATCTGGCCCAGTGAAAATGTTTGATGTTAGAAGTCAAGGGCAATGGAAGATGTGGATGGATTGTGCCCATGTTCCAGAAAAGATTCCTGTTGTAAAAGTGCTTGTGTATGGAACCAATGGGGTATCTCTTCCACAGAATGTCCAGAGTATGAAAAATGATCCATTTCTGGTGGGTTTCTAATTTCTTTTTGTAGCATACACCGTATGTTCTACTGTACAGTTCTACTGCATTGCTGCCACAGGCACATGATGTCCAGTGCAGGGAGGTCTGAAAGAATGGACACAGGAGACTGGTATTGGGTTCAATTAGATCACAACTTTGTTACAGGAAATAGTAGGTTTGCTAAGGCATTGGGCATGTATCCATCATCTGGCAGCCCACCTACTACCTGATAGATACCCAGTGGGATTGACTTTGTGCTGGGGAGTTGCTCCTAACAGAGATTGGGTGCCATGACCCTGCACAGACCACCATTGGGAGAGGTGTACTGGGTGGGTGGAAAAATCCCACAATGATCAGCCAAGAGGGCAGCCTGCACCTGGCCACCCCTTAAATAGAGGCATGCGTACCAAAAAATAAAAATAAAAAAGGAGACTTTCAAATGGCCACCAAACAGCATCCAAGCAATGAATGCAACCCTTATCAGCTCCTTATAAAATTTAACTTCTTTTAACTGATACAAATATGCCTCCACCTAAGAAATGTAGATTTCAGTTCTGTGGTTATATATGGATGAATGCCGGCATTGAAATGTAGAATTTTTGTTTGTTACCATGTTCTGTATTTGGGTGTTTTTCTATTGTAGACCGCCCTGCGATCTTTCAATGAAAGGTGGTATAGAAATTAAATAAATAAAGAATAATAATACTGTATTTACTCACGTTTAATGTGCCATCGCATCTGAATCAATTTTCATAACCTTGAAACTAAAAATAGTATTTGCTGGCAAATGTAAATGTGCCATCAAATCTAATGTGCACATTAATTTTGCAACATAATTTGGCCAAAATCGGTTAATAATAATAATAATAGTATCCATTCCCAAAGTTCTTACATTTGCAGTCTCGTAACTTTTGATGCTAATTTCTGAAGGAAACCCTTTAAAAACTCTTATTTATTTAACTCATATTATTTAACTTACATATGGAAACCACAATTGTGGTGGTGGTTGTTTTGCTAGTATTTAAGGATAAAGTGAACAGCATTTAAAGAAAAAGTGTGAGATTGTTACAAACTGAGGTTGAGAAAAGAAATACACATTTGACGAATGGAATTTTACCAAGATGTTGGATGTTGTGTGTTGAGTATTCTCCTCAACCTTTGCTTTTAACAGTTTGAATTAACTGGGTTTTATTGTTCTACCAACAATATGCAAATAAAATATATGCAGTGGCTCAACACATTAAAAACTAGTTTTAGCAACTTCATTTACAATGGAGTCCTATGAATCTTACACAGAAGTATCACTAAATTCAATGGGACTTATTGCCAGATAAGTGTGTATGGTATTGCACCCTCAAGATTCAAACTGAGCTAAGGTGAAAGAGAAAATAATAAAAATCATCAGAATGAATGTGTGACATGTATAGTTCAGCCAACATTTTGTTTTCTTGAACAGTTAAGCGTTGGTGATATAGGCAGCATAACAAAGATATCCTTTGTGTTATCCAACACCAGTTTGAGCAAAGGAGTTAAACTTCACAAGGTATGTTACAATTGCCTCACATGACCTTATGTTACTCTCTGTACTATAGCACAATACTTGGTGCTTCAGTGGTATTGGATTTTAAAATACAAGTTTTCTATTTATGTAATACTGTAGGAGTTTGAAAACTGACTTGCGATTTGTTGTTGATGTTTTATTTAGACTTACATAACTTGCCTATCCCCAGAGGCTAAGGCCAGGTAACAAACTTGCTTAAAACAGTTTAACATACACTGCTCAAATCATTTTTATGTACAAGCTCTTACAAAAATTTCTAGAAAGCTGTAAGAAGCCATTGCAGATGCTGGGAAACTCATGTAATTTTTAGCAGCTCATTCTCATCAGAATGGCCCTATGACGATCTATTCGTGGAACTGAATCTTAAGGTTACCAAGGCATGATTGATAGTTACAAAGGCATGACTGATCTGAATATGAAAGAAAAAAGCATGCACTCCTGTGTGTACCAATAGATCATGTGCATTTAAGTTGCAGCAGTGGATCACAAACCCACACCAAGGTTATAAGCCTGAATGATTAGGGAATCCCTGTGCTGCCACCCTCTCTCCCATTATGCAACCTGTCAGCCATCCTTATTTCAGTCTTCCCTGGTTCCAGCTTCACTTGACTGGCTTGCATCCAATTGCCTCTGTGGCTCGGCGCAACGTTAAGTGTCAACTCTGCAAATTCTGGATGGGATGAAAGGAGAGAGATAACTAAAAGCCTAACATGGGAACTGAGCCAACCTCCCTTTCTCATTATGATCATATTCAGTAGCCTAATATACATGGAACGGGAGAAGGTACAAGACAGAGTCCTGGGTCACTTCCAGACAACCTGTTTAATGAAGCCCGATTTGCTCACAGGAAGACTGGATAAAACTGTCCATCCTGATTTGTTTGTGGGGATATTAGACAACTTTTCGTCAAGCATTAACTCCCACTTTGCAGTGCATTTTTGTGTCATTGCAAGAAGAAGAAATTTGGGGGAAGTGGGTTTGTTTTGCCAGAGCTCCAAGTCAGCTTTAATTACACAGCCTGATTTTTCTGGAGTGCTATTGAATCCCACCCCAAAGTAGTGAGAGTATGGAAGCACCCCTGTATCACCCCTGAAGATGTGGTCTGTGGGTGCTGACAGCTAATCAGCCATTACTACCCTTTGAATTTCTCTGCTAATCATGAATTGGATAACTCAAGAAAGCCCCGTGGTTCTGCAGCACCTCATGCACCGTGGCACAGAGAAAGGAGAAAAAGGAAACAACCAAGTCAGCACAAAAGAATGATGGAAAGGCACATAAAATGTAGTGTGTGTGAGGAACCATAGTAAAAGAAGTTTCTGAACACCAGTTCAAGTACAGTAGTTTGTCAGCCAGGTAAATTAAAAGCACAAACAAGGCCACACATCTTAGTGGTCTCAGTGCAAAGACATTTCATCCCCTAAATATTGTCTTTTATCACACTTAGGAAGGGAAGGGATAGTGTGGAGATCCATCTGTGTTGCTGTTACATCTGCTGTTTTTGTGTTCAGGAGCTGCATTTTTTCTACAGTGATTATTCTCTTTTTATAGCGCAGTCATATATATATCATATGATATCATAGCAGATATCATATCAGTATTTAAAAGTTCTTACTGCAACATTAGTAAAATCCATTCCAGAAGAAAAACATTAAGAGGGATTAGATTTTTTCTTTTTGTACTCAGGAAATCAAAATCATTCTTCAGGGAAGTAATTAATTGTTTTATCAAAAGTGAATCTGGTAATTTCAGTTTACAACTGAAACATGTACATTTGAGCTCATTTGAGCAAGGAAACATGTACATTTGAGCTCATTTGAGCAAGGAAACATGTACATTTGAGCTCATTTCGTGAAAAGGCAGAATAAATGCTATAAAGAAACAATGTGTAGCCTGGCTCTTGGTGCACTATTTGTGATACGGAATCACAATTTAAATGACAGCAAGGAATCCCTCTTCCTAGATAACCCTCTGGGAGACTGAGGCACTATTTCATTATGATCAATCAATCAAATGTTTATTACGGTTGATCAACTATTAAGCAAAGTACAAATAGAAAGAAGCACAAAATCACCGCCTCAGTGCAACCAATGCTGAATTATTAAAAATGACAAGCTAGGACAGGCACCCCCAAACTCGGCCCTCCAGATGTTTTGGGACTACAACTACCATCATCCCTAGCTAACAGGACCAGTGGTCAGGGATGATGGGAATTGTAGTTCCAAATCATCTGGAGGGCTGAGTTTGGGGATGCCTGAGGTAGGAGCTAACAATACTAGCAAATTAAGAGATATCACAGCTTTAAGATATAGATACATTAGTAGATTTATTAGACTCCTCAAGAAAGATACTCAAAAGTGTCTAGAAGTATCAGCCAGAAAACTGCCTCATAAGGGAATTGTTGTTGGCAGCTGCCTGTCTTGAGAGACAACGGTGTGCACCTCCAGGGGTGAAGTCAAACTGCAAGCCTGGAAAGTGTGTATGGAGGTCCTGGGCTGCCCCAATGACAAGACCCCCTCTTGGCCTTGCTGATATGGTCCAAAGTAAAGCAGAGTAATACATTTGGCACCAGCTTGGCTGCAGGAGTTGCCAGGAGGAGGCATACAAGGAGCAAAGTTTTCCTTCTGCTAGATGGGCTACCTTCCCAGGTTGATGAGCCCCATCTGCCCCTCACTTCCTTCTACAGCACATGCAGACCATTCGACCCACTGCTGGATTGCATATATCTGTTAGAAGCAGACCAAGTCAGGCACAGTGACCTGGTGGTATAAATGGCCCATTAGTGATGCATGTGACTCCTGCGTATCCATATCTTTTATTGTATAACCACTCCTAGATCCAAAGATAGCAGATAAAAAACCCACCCCTCATTGATTCATTTTTTTCATGTAGACACAAAAGAATCTAGCAACATCTGCTACAACAGAGACACTGGCAGGGCAATGGAGCCAGCATTGAATAGAGAGCATCCATGACAATCTACTTAATGAGAGAAGTCCAATTTTCAAGTTCATGGCAGTACTAGCAATACAGTACTAGCTGTAATAACTACAGCTCTAAGGAAGAAGGATTGAATTCCTTCCAAGGAAAATCTAAGCCCAGGAAATGAGATTGAGGCTCCATACAAAATCTGGTTCTCAGCTTTTGCAATGAAAGCCTGTGGAGCTGCTTGAACAAATTTGCCTCCTTTTGTGAATAAAAATCAAAATCGTGCACTTACTGTATAGGAGTCATGAAACTGAATCCTGAGGCATTTGTAGGAATTGGCTTGTTCTAATCTGTGGTCCTCCATGTCCTCTTGGCTGCAGCTCCGGATGAAAGACTTGGACACTAAAGAAGAACTGGGCTTTCACCCTTTAAACCAATGGCTTTTTGAAGAAGATGGATCTGAGACTGTGACAGAGCTAGCAGCAGTCAGACCAGATAAAGCACCACTTAAGGGTATGTTTCCCAATCACAGAACAAGCAAAACTAAATGCTCTCTTCCAGAAATTACCTCTGTGAAAAACATGGTAGGAAGGGCTATACATTATTCTAGAGCAGGTGAACAACCTTCCTGCTCCTAAGGGCCTCATGTGGTGGGTGGACATTTGGCTGTGTGCCAGAAGGGATGGCCAGTCATGGGCAATGCCATTAACACACTTGTTCAACACACACATAGACATTCAACACTTTCTTTCTTTCTTTCTTTCTTTCTTTCTTTCTTTCTCTCTCTCTCTCTCTCTCTCTCTCTCTCTCTCTCTCTCTTTCTCTCTCTCTCTCTCCCTCACCCATACACCCACACCCCTTTCCCATTCGATTTCCCAGCAATCCAGTTCAGCAGTTCAAAGCTTCAATTAGTGTGCTAATATGCAACTATCTTGTCTGTGTTGGGAGTGCGAGACGGAATGCGGAGGGGGGGGGGTCGATTAAAACCTCCATCAGCACTCCCAATGCAGATAACGTTCTGCCTGCACTGCTAAGAACTGAATAAGGACTTGGAATGTATGGAGAATACCATGCTGGCTTCTCCCAGTTGAGGATCTGGCTGTGAACCACCCTGAGATCTGTGGATGAAGGGCAGTATACAAATTTAATAAAATATTTAAATCCAGGCAATCTGGTTTAATTGGGTTTAAAAACTTGGAGAAAGGCATGTTTAAGTTACATTAAATTAAGTAGGACTTTTATTTAAGTAATTATGTTCTGTCTATCTCACTTTAAGCACCTCTAACTCTTGCAGGATTGCATCTGAAATGAAGGGTTCTGTTGGGTCTCACTAAAAATGATTTCCTTCACATCCCAACTCAAACTCTGATAAATTAGCAAATTTAGTTGCACAGTGCTATGCAGAGTTCATGCAGCTACTGCTCTAAAAATTGTTCTGTCATGCTGCCTAAAGACGTATGCATTACTATACAGACGTATACAAAACTATGTGTTGTCATCCAGGCATCATACTGGATGATGATTTCTGTCTGTAGTGAATAATATTAATGCAGATCGATGTGAAGAGTTGAGCTACTTCCTCATAGCACTTTAATTGGTAGTGGCAGCAATTATCTAACTGGCAGGCTCAAAGGGAAAGCAGCTGATCTGGAACAAACAGCAGGGCTTTAGGCCTGTTAACTTTACTCTTTTTTTCTACAAAAACATCAGCAGCAATGAATAGATGCTAACTGGAGTTAAGTCCTGCAATTAATATGAAAAAAGGGGATTTGTTTCTCTTGGCTTCTGCAAGAAATGAATCAAGCTTCATTAATTGCACTTTTAAGTCATATTGACATTGTTCGGTGACAAAAGTTCTAGTCAGGAATGACAGTATAGATCTGATGTTCATATTTGAATAATAAGCAGAATGCTATAAACTTGTAACACTGGGCTTAAAAGTGGAACTACTTTTTAGTAGCCATGTATTATGGGTTTTGGAAGTGTGCACATGTGTGGTGTATTGCAAGAAATTATACTGAGAGCAGGGATGTTATTGGGGAGATACAGTAAATCAGGAATTAAGGAAGATAAGTACGAAAATGAAATAGAAGCAAATGCCATAAATACTCTTTTGTACACCTGTTTGTTTTCATTAAATATGCACTTCCATACAAATTTACTTGAGGGTAAGTCCCATGGAGCTTAGTGGGACTTACTTCTGAGTCGACCTGTAGAGGGCTGCCCTAAAGCATAATTGCTTGTCTATTAAAAATAGATGAAGTAGCTGATTGTAAGGTCGGCGGTTGGAATCTGCACGATGGGGTGAGCTCCCATTGCTATGTCTCAGCTCCTGCCAACCTAGCAGTTTGGAAGCATACCAGTGTGAGTAGATAAATAGGTACCGCTGTGGCTGGAAAGTAAACGGTGTTTCTGTGCACTCTGGTTTCTGTCATGGTGTTCTGTTGTGCCAGAAGCCGTTGTGTTCATGACCATGGAAGTTTGACCCCCAAAAGCCACTCCCCCAAAAACCCAGAAAAAACTGCTCTCTGGTTTGTCTGATTGCTCCCCTTTACTCCTTCCCTCCATTTCTCAGCCAACCATCAAAAAGCAAACAATGAAGTAAAACTCTCTGTTCTTATATATAAATTGGTGGTGTGTATAGCAAGGTTTGGGTACTAATTTATTGTTTTTGGATAAGTGATTTTTCTCATAACTTATGTTCATAAAGCAGGTCCTGTGTGGTTTGTTCATGAAAGAGGAAGGATATAGGACTATTGGTTTTATTTCTTACACATGTATTAATTTTATGCTTCTCATAGGTTTATTTGTCACATTTTCTATCATTTATCTTTTTCCACAGTGGTTACTTACTCAATCAGTGTCCACACAGGAACGTTACCTGCATCAGAAACAGAAGCAGATGTCTTCATTACAATATTCGGGGAGAACGGGGACTCTTACAAAAGAAGACTTAGGTGTTCAGAGTCCTGTGCATACTTTGCAAAGGGTCAGGTAGGCTTAGAATTTGTCTAGCTGTTATTTTGAGGGGCTTTGTAAACTTCAATCAGAGTGTTCACAACACAGCTATCTCAAGCTCTGCTTTCACTGGCATTGCTATCTGCAATCATGAAAAATGCAGAAAAGACACTTAAGAGGTGTTCCCTCTCTATATTGCTTGCGAAAGTCAAAGAAAAAGGAGCTGCCACATCCAAAACACACATGCAAAATTAGCAGTGCTGATGCTGTCAGAAATAGCCACCTTCTATCATTCAATAACCAAAGGGCTGGAATAAAAAAATAAAACAGAGGTGGATAAAGTAGCTCTGGGAATGTTTGTACAAGTTTATGGGGGTTTGGAGGAGTCATGAAGTTGCAAAGCTGAGGGGGCTGGGTCCAGACCTAGACATGGCTAGATGGAGCCATTGGGGCTCTTTCAGTGAGTCTATTCTAAACATGACCAGGTCCAGATCCAGACCCGAGTTATTTCCCCATTCAGATCTGCATCTCCTTTGCTTTCCATGAAGACGGATCTGGCTTCTTCAGCTGCTATTCCACAGGGTAGCTGCATGCCAACTGGAAAATCTCTTGCAACTCCAGGAATTCCCATATCATAGCTCCCAAGGACTCTGAGGATATTAAGATAACATTATATATTTAAAGGATTCTAAATACAATTTGCAGATGACTGTGATGTGCATCAATACCCTGCTGAAACAACTGTGTTTAATGACAGAGAAAGGAGAGCCTCTCAAGCTTTACAGCTGCAGCCTTAAGGGAATATTCCTGGAACTATAAGCACAGGATGCCATAATTCTAATTTCTATTGACTCTTTCCTATACAAATCACTTCTCTTAAGGAATGTGTATAGAAATAAATACCATGCATATAAAATGTAAACTGGCACTGCTGTAGTTCAACCTCCATTCATTTAATGGGGTTTGTCTGGGAGCTTAATGCAAGACCTGCTGAAATAAATTGAGGTTGAACAGCAGCAGTACTTGGTGAATTGTGCCTATGATATTAGATATTTGCATATAATTCTGAACAGATATCCAGGGTCCAAATCCGATGCAGATATCTCACTGCTGCTTTTAAAAGAAATGCGAAGAGATGGAATATCTGATCACAGAACTGCAATGCCTTGGCTAGTTTGGCCCTTTGTAACCACTAAAACAGCCGAGCAATTGAACAACTTGCACAGGAAAATTGTTGAATTTCCCTTCCTAGAGATTAAAAAGAAGAGAGTTGATAAGTATCTGTCAGTGTAGTGAATCCTGCTGCTGCAGGGGTTGAGCTACATGACTCACGAGATCCCTTCCAAAAATTGGGAATCTGATTCAGCCACATTAATAAGCCTAAATTGAATTTACTGCTTGTAGCTGTCACAACTGTATGATAGAAGAAGATGAAGCAATTCAATTAAATCAAATCACAGTGAATGAGGCTGGTTTATATTGCTTAAGTAATTATCTTTCTAGTTAAATGCTCTCATTGGTTTAATGGGTTAAATGAGTAGGAAATTGTCATTTTGCCTAACTAAAGCAGAATCTAAATCAGGCGAGCCAATTTAATAAAATGGTTTTGCTTTTCATCAATTACATTTCCAATGAAGTGTATGTGTCTTTACACAAAGGGAGAAATAACATAGGACAAAAATACATTCTGGCTAACAGTGAGAGCTGTGTAATTTAATGCATCATAAGGCAAATTCATTGATAACAATGGGGTGATTTTGACCACTGTTTCCGGAGGACTTTGATTTATTGTCCTATTGAAAGGGATTAATGATAGATTTCAAACTGAAAAGTACTAACAGGAAAGAAAGATGAATATTGCTGGTATAGCCTATTATGTACAACTCTGCATATAGCGTGCCACCATAACAAGATTTGCCATTTCAAATAACAAAATCAAAAGTGGTGCAATGTTCCAGAAGTTATTTACAATACATTCTTCTTGACTATTGACTATTTGGGCTTTTTATACTTCCCATTAAGAGCTGTACTTTGTCATGGTAACTGTTTTTTGGAAGAGTATAAATATGTGAAGGTAAAAATGTCAGAAATTCTATTTTTCTAGTTGAAATTATATTCTCCAGGCTACATTTCCTGGGAGTATTTGTAGAATATACCTGGACCAAAAGATATGTGTAAGAATCTGATTTTTAAAACCATAAAGCATTTCCATTTTATTTTAATTTATTCATGTTTTATTTCATTCTTCTTTGTCTCATTGTATAGAAGTTGTCAACAAGTAAAATTATAGCTGCTGCTGCTGCTTCTTCCATCCATCTGGTCGCCTTGCTACCCACATGTGCCCATACTTCCACCCACCCGCTCATATTCTCTCTCAAATAGGCACACATTCATTCCCTCTAATATAATTTATTCATCCCAACATGCATCTCTGCAGCTGCTACTGCACTGTTGTTTACTGGAAGCTAGAATAGTATTAGAAGTGTTCATTTGCACTAAAAAACCCACACCATTTCCTTGTCTTTATCAAACTCTCATGCACAGAAGACTGATAGCTTTCTGTGGTCAGTCTAATTGGCCATTGTTAGCATTGCCATCTATACTTAGAATTTGAAACACTATAAGGAGTAAAACTTAAGCACACACACACAAATTGGTTGATTTGTTGTATTGCACTGTGCTGTCATTCACAGAGTTGCTGCTGAGTAGATGGAGAAAATCATGCATGGTATTAGTATGAACCAGTCATTTTCAAGCTTTCTGTGTCCATGGAATCCTTCTCATTTCAAGATTCCTGCCAAAGAACCTTTGCAGAAGAATCGGGTAGGGGGTGTTGTAGGGTCCATATGGGATACTGAAGAGTCCTAATGGCCCATGTGAACTGAGTGTATATCCTTGAATACACCCAGAACTCCCCTGCAGCTCTGTATTGTATGACAAGCTGTGCGGTGGAAATTGAACTTCTATTACTAATGCTTTAATTCAGGAACCTTTGCAGGAATTCCATGGTTCCAAACAACACAGTTTGAAAGTCATCAATTTAGATCAAAATACCAGAGACAGGGAGCTGGCCAATGAGTTTAAATCCTGAAACAGCTATGGATTTGCTGGGTTTATGCTGCACATACTGTTCAGCCACTATGGTCTACCTGTAAAGTTAACAGCAACAGCTGCATACTTTGAATGCTGCTGGAAAATATTACTATAGGAATCATTTAGTTAATAAATGTATCTCAATCTCAAGTTCCCAAAAGCATTTTAGGCAGGACAGAGGTCTACTAGTCTCTGAACAAGAAGACCTCTGCATATGAATAAGGTATCTAAAAGCTATTGAACCAGTTTTGCGTTTAAGTACCAGTAAAAGGAACAACTGAACAGGAAAACGATTCTCTTTTCTAACAGAGTAGTTGAACTGAGCGATGTTTAATATGTTTTTATTAAGTGGATGTTGGCCCTGCTTTATTTCCTTTCCCCAATAGTTGAATACCTTCAGTGTCCAAGCAATAGATCTAGGAATGTTGAGCAAAGTGGTTGTGGAACACAATAGATCTGGTTATGGAGCGGGTTGGTACCTTGACCGAATAATGATACAAGAATCAGAGAAGAATAGTGACCAGTATGTATTCCTGTGCCAGCAATGGTTGGACAGTGGAGTTGGTGATGGAAAAGTGAAACGAGAGGTGCAACTTCTTGGAAAAGTTATGAAAGAGAAGCTGGCTGAAAATTTTCATGGTGAGATGAAAAATTATAAAAATATATTAAAGATTCTGTTTTGATAGATTTTATTTTGTCTTTCAGGGATGGGTCTGTAGAAACAAAAAAATGCTATTCAAATATAATATACCTTTATTCTAAGTGACATCATTCATGTATCCTCATGGCATTTTGCAAAGCGGGATAATACAGTTAGTGTGTGTGTGTGTGAATATGTGTGTACACACACACACACACACAGAGAGAGAAAGAGAGAGAGAGAGAGAGAGAGAGAGATACAGAGACTAAGAAGTATAAGAAATGATTTAAAATTAGATTTGGGGATTAGATGCAACAGAAGGTGGTGAGGAGAGAAAAACAAATAGGAGACTTCTTCAGGCATGATGAATGACAGACCAAAGGCTCTTGTATCTGAAGCTATTTCTGATATATCTAATCTGTTCTAGCAGTATTTTCTACCTCACCTACACCCCATTTAGAGTAAAAAAGTAAAGGTAAACCCCATTTAGGAATGTTGTTTTAAAATGTGATGAACTGAAACATGCCCACAAACCCCTTTCTTGGTCAAGGGGGTGGAGAGAGTGTTGGTGAGGCAGTAGCAGCAGTTCCTGGATGTTACAGACTATCTGGATCCATTTCAGTTTGGGTTTAGGAGCAGTTTTACCACTGAATCAACCTTGGTTGCCCTGATGTGGCTGGGGAAACCCAGCCAGATGGGTGGGGTAGAAATAATAAATGATGATGATGATGATGATGAATGAAGTGCATTGAGAGCAGCGGCTCATCCCTACTTGCTCTTGCCCCACCATTTTTCCCTGGGGAAATGCAATATTTAGCACTGAATAGGAGCAAATGTCAATTGGGTTTTCTTCAGATTGATGCTTGCTCCGATTTATTGCTAAAGAATTAGTTCTCCAGAGGAAAGTGGTGTGACAAGGGCAAAACCACTTGGACCTGTGCCTAGAAAGTGTGGTACAATGGGGAAACTGCTCAGACCCATCCTTTCTAGGCACGGGACAAGCATAAGACCGGATGAGCCCTGGAACATGCAGAGTATTACTCTGTCCTTCTTGCTTGATCTCTCAGCAGTTTTTGATCCCATTGATATCATATGAGCAGAAACACTGTTAAAATCGTAAAACAATGTACAAATTCAGAATAGTATATAAATGATTAACAATCATGGCACTATTGCTAGTATTGAAATATCAAGGGTTTAACTGTTGGCTTATTTCATGCACTCTGTGGCTAACAAAAGTTCAAAATTGTGGAGCAAATTCAGATTTCTGCAACACTACAGTCAATTTGTTATTTCCTACTGATTTGCTTCTCTAGGTACTTGGGATGTCACTGTTACAACTAGAGGCATTTCAAGCAATGCTATGAACCCTAAGTTGACTCTTACGGTTTGTGATGACAAAGGGGCATCTTCTTCAGTCTTTATTCCCAAAGGATCATTTCAGAGGGCTGAGGCTTATCAGGCAACACTGGAGCTGGATAAGAAGTCTAATATGATATGCAAAGTTCGCTTGGAAGTAGAAGACACAGATGGGGAAATGTGGCATTGTCGTGAGGTAAATCCTAACTATGCATTTGTATATTATACTGGAAGAAAAAACTTCTTTATATAACCTTGTTGGGCTTCCAGGGACAAGGCTAAATCAAAGGCCCCCGTGTCCATTCCCTCATTCCTCTTCTTTTGCACAAATGGCCACAAATCACTAGGATATTCTGTTCATGGTTTTTATTGGGGATTAAATGTTACAGCACACTTCACACCCCAACAAAGATAGATGCCTCCCGGATTAGGGTTTTAGACAGTCCCCTCCAATAGTCAGCCAGAATTTTCACTCAGTAACTTTTGGGTATCCAGTAAAGGTAGTCCAACAGCTCCTTGTTGGGCGGCTTTACCTCTACCTTCCTTCCTACTAGCATGCAGAAGGAGGTGGGGAGCCCTCTTGCTTTCCCCTTGCAGGACTGTTCTACCTCTCTGGAGGCTGAGGCAAATAAGCTCTGTGTCAGTGCATCTCCACTTCAAGGACTCAAGAGCAATCCTTTCTTCAGGCATAGCCCACTAGCCCCCCAGATTCCTCCAGCCTCATTCCAGTCAGCTTCCCAGCCACAAGGCATTGCTTAGGTGTAGCCTGAAGCTTCACGCCTCCCCACTTGCTTTCCTGTTTGTTTAAAGCTATCTTTCTGTATTTCCTACTCATTAATATTATGCCTGTGTTCTCTGTGTTTGCTGCTGCTTGGATAAATGCATGAATCTGACTTTTGGAACTTTTTGTAAGTAAAGTGTTTTAAACTTACTTTATGACTTCTACAAGAGGGGTAGAAAAGAGAAGAGCACTTTGCAAGTGAACTAAATGGGATAAAAAGGTCTATATTTCCACATTATACTGCTGCTTAACTTTTCTGAGTTTAACTCTGCTACTGAGGGCTCTCTCCTGCTGTTGAATGAGTTTAGCCCCACATTTTTAATTCATTCCCTGTTTAGGGAAGTTTTTAATGTTTAATGCTGTATTGTGTTTTTAATATTCGGTTGGGAGCCGCCCAGATTGGCTGGGGAAACCCAGCCAGATGGGCGGGGTATAAATAATAAAATATTATATTATTATTATATTATGTGCCCAGCCAATTCTTTTGTTATTTACCCCACACACACGGGTCGTGTGAATTCATTTTTTTCTCCCACAAGACCTCCACTCTGTCCCCCTGCTCCCCTTTTTCCTATCTGCCTTCTGCACACAGAGAGGAAGCTGCCTATCTTGTCCACCAGCAGGCTGTCTTCTCAGCCACACTTTACTGGCAAGCCTTGCGTCTGCCTCTGAGCAGTTGAAAAATACAGGTATTGTAGAGCTGTCCCCAGCTATCCTTCACAAACCTACTTTCCCACCCACACACACATATTCCTATTTAAAGGGATGTGATTTTCAGAAAGCATCTTCTAGTTGTGCTCAACAGTTATCTAACAGTCTTATGTAACATAATGCTCAGATCTGTTTGTCACATATCAGACTATTCACATAATATTCATATCTGTTTATAGCAGAACTATTACGGCTTCCATAGTATGCGTCAAAAATTTATTTGGGAAGAAATGTTTTCTTTTTTTAAAAAAAAACATGAATGGTGGGGGCTGGAAAGATTCCCTCCCCGAGTCACTCAGTGAAGTAGTTGGCAGGTGGTTAAGAAAACAGAAGGAAGTGTTATTACATAACACAATTACCAATTTCACTATGGTAGTATGATTTCACTGTGATGATTGCCACTGGCTGAGCCAAGGGGTGGGGGTGGGGGGCTGGGGGGGCTGATGGGAGCCAGAGTCCAGCAATATCTGCAGGGCTACTGCCTTCCCATCCCTAGTTTGGATGGGTGAAAAAAGATGCTTTATTTCTTAGTGGCTGGCTATACTTCACCTCCAGCTGATGTCTTTGAATGATTGTGTTTTGCATTCCTTCAGTCCTTCCAAGGGCTGGAGTAAACCTGTTTCCTCTTTAATGCAGAGGAGTGACTTTGTTCTCTAACATATTTGAACATTTTATTTATTTATTTATTTATTTTGTTTATAATACAGTGATCCCTTCCCTAAAGAGTTTGCATAAAATATTAAAACTAAATATAACAAAATATAGCAATGAAAGAGTATATATATATATATATATATATATATATATAAACAGAAATCTATTATCTAGGGACATGACATGTGCTTAAAAGTAGCTATTGTTTCCACTTCCTGGATTGCATGTGGGTGAGTGTTACCAACTGAGAAGGCCTGCTTTCTAGATATCACAAGGTGACATTCCACTGATCATAGTATAGTCAGCAAAGCCTCCTCTGAAGATCTTAGTGATCAGCCAGGTATGTTGGCCTGCTAGGTATCCTGGTCCTAAGTTGTTTAGAGCTTGAACATGGCTCAGTAGCTAATCGGCAGCTGTAAGAAACGTTCTCATATATTTATTTGGATCAGCTACACCAAGGTGCTGACTTCAATATTACCTAGTAAAACATGGCTCTATATCTACATATTTTCAAACTGGCTATTATATTCTGGACTTGCAACTAACAAAGGGAGACAGTGACAATGCCTTGACAAAAGTACCTGCCATGTAAACTGACATCCCAGGAAAGAGGCAGAGCACCAAAGTGACAGCCTCTCCAAGTATGTCTAGGATGCTGAAGCTAACGTCATCAATTGCAGCAAAATAGCTGTGTTGCAGAAAATATAAGGAATTTTCCCTGACAAAATAAAAGTCAAAATGCTTCTGGGGAATAGCTTTTCATTCATAGTTGTAATTGAAAGTCTTGCATTGTTTCTAAATTGCTCCGCTGATGATTTCATTTCCCAGAAGGTGAAAGATGTAAAAAGAGGGTCATATCTTTTGGGCCTTGTCCTCACCAACAGGGAGGAACTGATCAATGAAGTCAAAGTACAGAGAACCTTGGGAGGAAGTGATACACAAGCAAGGGAAATCTGAGTGTAGTTGAACATACATTCTGGACTTTAAGGAGGCTCATTTCAAAAAGCTAACAGAACTACTAGGTGAAGTCCAATGGTCAAAATCACTCAAAGAGATAGGAGTCCAAGATGAATGGGAGTTTCTTAAAGGTTAACTATTGAAGGCACAAAGGCTGGCAATTCCAACAAGAAAGAAAAGTGGGAGGCACCAAAATAAACCGCATAAAAAGCTTACAGATGAGCTGTGTTGGAAGAAGGGACAATATAAGAAATGAAAGAAAGCAGAAATCACAAAGGAAGAGTGTACAAGAGTAGCCAATAGTTGCAGGGAGAAGGTTGGATGAGGCAAAGCTCAGAGGGACATCCACTGCTTCACCTGTAGATGTAAAGGAGTTGTGTGTCATCAGCATATTTCTGACTGCATACTCCAAAACTCCAGTTAACCCCAGACAGCAGTTTCTTGTAGATGTTAAACAGCACAGGGGATTAAATTGAACCCTGAGGAACCCCACATTGAAGGCTCCACAGGGCTGAAGAGCACTCCCCAAGCATCACCCTCTGGGGGGGAAAAAACCTCCAAATAGGACTGGAACCACCACAAAGTGGTGCCACCCACCCCTAACTTAGACAGCCACTCCAGAAGGATACCATGGTTGATGATATCAAAAGAGGTCTGAGAGGTTGAAGAGAATTAACAGGCACATATTGACCTCTCTCTCTTCCAACAGAGGTCATCACGTAGGGTGACGAAAGCAATTTCTGTTCCGAAACCAGGCCAAAACCCTGATTGAAATGAAAACCAAGAAAATCCATTTTCCCCAACAGCATTTACACAAAATATATTGGGTCTAAATGAAATATTAGATACCGTATTTTTCCGTGTATAAGACTAGGTCCCCCCCCCCCAAAAAAATAATGTCCAAAATTTGGGGGCATCTTATACATAGATCTCTCTCTCCCTCCCCCCATTTTCTTAAATCGGAGTCCCCCCCCCCAAATGTCTTATACATGGGGGCGTCTTATAGATGGAAAAATATGGTACTTTCAATAGGTGATATCCAATGAAGTCATGCTCTGAGCAGACCCATCAATGGACTTATTGCTTTACTCAAACTTTGGATATTGGAGTGTGTGTGTGGTTTGTTTTTTAAAGCTCTTACAAAACCATGTTTTCCACAGTGTATTCTGAAGTCATTTTTAAAGTAGGGTTTTCAAGAAACATCCTCCACAGAGGGTGATAAATGCACATTTCATAAGTATTTACAGGAAGGAATGTTTTTTCCTGCAAATGCTGGACTGATTCAAACATTCAGAGGATGATAGGTGGTATTATATATGTAGGGAGATGAACTCTTCTGTGCTGCCTTTGGTGGCCATGTCCCCTGCATACAGGGGTGCAGCGTCTGCGATCACCACCTGGGGCAGACACACATGCACAGGAGGTGGGTGGGGTGTGCCGCCAGGCAGTGCACTCACCCACCAGAGCCCGCTGCTTCTGCACTGTGGCTGCCTTGTAGCATTGGGCTGTCATGCGAGGAAGCTGCCTCCACAGCTCCCTTGTGCACCAGGTCCCAGCGTTGGAGACGGGTGCTGCCGCCGCCTCTCCAACACTTCTGCCCCTGGGTCAGGCTTGACTTTGGGGTGGAGCTGCAGCCGGCTCATAGTGTTGGGCCACCATCTGAGGAAGCTGCCTCTGCAGTTCCCTCTAGCGTTGGAGAGGGGCGGCAACACTGCCAGTTTCTCCCGGGTCACCCGGGTCAGGCCTGACCCAGGAATGGAGCTGTGGCCAGCTGATGGCTACGCCCTCCCTCTTCTATTCAGATGGCCCGGGGCAGCCCTAGGGAGAAGGAGCCAGTGCTACCGCTGTCCCAGCCCCAAAGGGCGGGCCCAGGCACGGCTTCTCTCAATGAGGAAACCTGTTGTGGGGGCACCTAGTTGTGCCCCCTTAAAAAATGCACCCGGAGCCACACCCCCCAGGTGCCCCCCCCCGGCTATGCCGGTGCCTGAAATTGTGGCTCAACGCTTGTATTTGCACCATGACTAATGTTTCAATATCTCATTATTTGTACACAATAGATAATCAATAACTATGCTTAGGATATAGCATGCTCTAGTTTTGAACCAGTAGAGCTTAAGTGATCTGAACTGATGGCTGGAGTCTGGGACTTAGGGCTGATTCTCACAATATGACTGCCACGTGGTTGTGTCTGCTTGGAAGATGCTAATTTGGTGTAGACCCCATTGCTGTCTTCAAGGGCTATGGAGTTCTGTATGTCAGCTGGGGACAAACCATAGGACTGGATTGGAAAATCTCTCATCCTCCAGATGATGCTAGATTCCAAATCCCAGGAGCACCAGCCCATGAAGCTGACAATCAAGGATGATGAACATCTGGAGAACATGGGTCCACCCATCCCTGCCATAGAATCCCTGCCATTGGTTTCATGCCCTGTTTGTGAGCTTCCCAGAAACAAACTACAGGCCTACATGGAGCTTGGTTTGATCTATACATATCTCGTTTTTTACAGGTGAAACTTCAGCACAGAAAAAGCAAACAAATCCTGGAATTCCCATGTGTCCAAGATTTTTCAGATGCTGAAGGAAGCACAGTGGCTGAACTTCCAGTTCTCACAGCTGGCTGCAACTTTTTAGCAGGTTTGTTAATTGCCACACGGATTTGTTTGCTTGTTTATTTCATTTGAAGCATTTTTACCTCACTCTTCAGCCAAAAGGGCTCTCAGAGCTGCTTTCATCAGATTTGTAACACACACACACACACACACACACACACACCACTCCCTGCAAACTTAAAGATTTAAAATACACAATTAAAAAAAGGAAAATGGGAAGAGTAGGGAAGAGGAAAATAAGAAAACACTGACACCAGTTTCCTCAGTGGTGCTTCTGACCAGCTGGAATAGAAACAATTCAGGGAGAGGAGAAGTCCTATGGAGCAGATCTCTCAGCAGAGCCAATGGGGTGGCCCTGCATCTCATGCTTTTCTCTGTTACAGCCTGATGAAAGGCTGCTGGTGGTGACACATGAGAATTGGCAAAGTCAGAAAAGGGAGAATCTTATAGTTCTGCTTATTTTACTGTGCAACATTTAGCTAAAATTACCATTCACAGGCTGGGAATAGCTCAATAAGTCCTCAGTATGCAGAGTGGATACTAATGCCAGCATTGTAAATCCATGTAAAAGCCACTTCTTCTGTAGACTTGCCACTTGTGAAGATCCACACAAACAAGTTATTCAAGGAAGAAGAGCTAGAAGAAGAGAAGATTCTCTTGTGTATAATCCCTGACCGCCAAGAGGGCTTAGCAATGCTGCAGGAAATGTCTGCAGCATGTCTTTTTTCACTACTATCCCACAAGGATGTCATTTCTCACTCGAGTGCCCAGCACATGGGCAGCACACTCATATGCACACGCCCTACCTTTTTGCCTGGGGGTGATAAGGAGCTTCCAGAAAGGCTCTTAGGGTAGCAGCCAACTCAGAGCAGACCTACTGAAAATAATGGACCTAACTTTCTCCTGCTTATTAATTTCAGTGTGCATACTGTGAGCAAAACTTAGTTACATGCCATCCTTAGTATTGTAAAAAGTCCTCAGGAACCAAGCCCAAGGCTTCCTCCCTGAGGTCCTGCCCATAGCTGTGCAAGCTGAGGCCCACCCAGCGGTCTCCTAATAAAAGTATATTGCTATTAACTTGTATGTGTATAGTGCTATTAACTTGTATATGTTTATTGAGTGAGAGTCAATACCTCTTGCTTTTTCTACAGTTAAACAGTATGTTCTGTACATCTCAACGGACTCCTCCCCAGAATCAGGAACAGACTCAGATGTGTACGTCACTTTGAAAGGATCCATGGGAGACACTGGCAAGAGGAAATTAGTTAGGAATGGAAAGGACACTTTTGCCAAGGGGAAGGTAGGTTGCCAGGTGCACTGTCTTGCAACAATACCTGTTTTGTAATGCTTTGCATTACAGAAACTACAGGTGCATAGTGGCATACAAAGGAGGGGCAGAGCGAGCGGGCCACCCTGGGGTGTGTGTGACAGGATAGGCTGCTGCCTCCTCCCAGGTGTGGAGCAGCGAAGGGTGCAGTATGGGCGCCGCTTGCTGCATCCATACAGGCTGTTACGCATGCGCAGTCCGATCAGGCTGCCGCTCGCGTGTGGCATCCGTACTGGCTTTCGTATGGCTGCCACTTGCATGGTGTCCAATCGGGCTGCCCAGCGGTTGACCCCGCCCCTCAGCATACCGCCCCGGGTGACGGAGAGGGTTCCTTTGCCACTGCAGATGCACATGTAATAATGTTGTTCAACGTGAGAACAAGAGCCTGCTGGATCAGACCAGTGGCCCATCTGGTCCTGCATCCTGTTCTCATGGTGGCTAAACCTGCAAACAGGACTTGATCTCAACAGAATTCTCCCCTTCTGTGGTTTCCAGTAACTTGTTCATTATTACACTTGAATGTTTTGTTACTGCCTATTTTAGAAAATGGGACGCGGGTGGCGCTGTGGGTAAAACCTCAGCACCTAGGGCTTGCCGATCGCATGGTCGGTGGTTCGAATCCCTGCGGTGGGGTGAGCTCCTGCCCACCTAGCAGTTCGAAAGCACCTCTAAGTGCAAGTAGATAAATAGATACCGCTTTATAGCGGGAAGGTAAACGGCATTTCCGTGTGCTGCGCTGGTGCTGGCTCACCAGAGCAGCTCTGTCACGCTGGCCATGTGACCCGGAAGTGTCTGTGGACAGTCGGACATGACTGGCCCATACGGGCAGGGGTACCTTTACCTTATTTTAGAAAATAATGCATAAGTGTGCTTTCCTTGAGCATTTAATGAAAACATGGGCATTAAAAGTTTAGCTATGTAACTGTTTAATTCTATTTTCAAATCGGTAACCAAATAGTTGTCAGCATAGTGCTAAACCCTACATCCAGTAGGCCAGGACATGCTAGTAGGACAGGTTGACCTTAGTGCCACAGTCTAGCCAGTGCCTCCTCCCTTGTCTGCTCCATGCCCTAGCAATGCCATAACCTTTCAGTTGGACCAGTGTTAGCAGGTGAGGGTTAGCTGAAAGTTGGGTGTGAATGGAGAATGGCAGAAGAAATTACAGTAGATAAATAACAATATTTTAGGAGGCATGTGGGCATGGGAAGGGACAAATATAAAGGAAAAAGCCTTCAGCAAATTCTGTCGAAAATGGCGAGAGTGAACCACAATACCTCCAGAGCAAATGTCTGCCTTTAGCTTGACACAAGGAAAATGCTGTGACAAAGAAATGGTTTAGGTATCAATTGAAAATGATGTTAGTAATTGCCAGCTGATTATGCCAATCTCTGTCTCCATTTGCCAACATTTTGTAACTGCCTCTGCCTCTGCACCACCATTTTGAGACTGGTGACCCTCAGTAATTTTGGGCTGTCTCTAATGAGATATGGGGCTAGAAAGTTTGAGAACCTCTGCCCTAGAGGATTTCAGAACAGTTTTTCACAAAGGAAGTCAATTTTAGTTATTGTAGCTAACTGCGACCCCAAAAAGTTGACACATAATGTTCACAATGGTTTTTTCCCAGGAAAGTGTGCTTAGAGTTGCAGTCTACATTTAAATTTCTTACATTAATTTCTTACATTAAATGAAATAAAGTATTTTGTAATAGTTGTTTACATGACATAAATGGCTGATCCTACCAACTCTCTTCGGAAATACGACATTAACTCAAATTTGTTACCACCTTCTGCAGTTAATGTGAATCCTCCATGTATCATTCACTGCAATAAGTAGATTTAGAACATTTACTGCAGATTTGCTAATACAATCCTTCCCCAGTCTGCATCATCCAGATGTTTTGGATTATTATCATAATTATAAAATTTATTACCTTCCCTTCAGCAGGTTCTGGGGCAGGTTACAACAATTTAAAATTCAGAATGAAAAAACAATCATAGGAATACAATGGATCCTGAAAACACACATTTAGATTGGAATTCACATCAGCTCTAGTCTGGCTGGCTGGTACTGAGGGGAGTTGTAGTCCAAAATGTCTGGAGGGCAGGCTCCTCTATAAAATTTGTCATGGCTGTATGTGAGATTATAGGTCGTTTTTGTAAGGGTAAGCCTGCTCTTTACTACTGGCGGATTACATATAGTAGAAAGCATTCCCCTACATGCAAAGGAGAATGAATCACATTCTACCAAGCAGTTGCTTTCCTAATTAGATGTCATGAGAGAGGTCTTTGCCTGTGTAATTATACCACGGCTTTAAATTGTGGTAATATATTATTTTCTTTATTGCATGCACTTTTATTTTCATCTCCTTCTGCTGCCTTCAAGCTTCTAAAAGATTCAGCTTCTCACGAAGAAAACTACCTTGAGCAATACTTTACATATGCAGACAATATTATAAAATAAAATTATTACCTGCAATTTAATGACTACTTTCAATAGGATAATTTTGTCTCTTTCTTGGTATTTCTTAAAATATAGCGGTGATGGCTGGATCGTAAGCTCATGAAGCCACAAACCCCTTTCTCCAACATTAGGATACTAAACCAGTTTGCTGGGCCACACCCCGGGGGATTTTTCTACTGACCTTTACAGATATACTGTCTGTGAACATGCCAGGACATTTCCTCCTTCTTCTGGAAAAAGGCCACAATCCACAGTGGTCCTTTAGGCATGCACATGAGGTTGCAGAAACCCAGTGAGATTTATGGATATATTTTTTAAAAATACAGACAACCCAAAACAGCAGCCTCCACTACTCACCTCGGTAACTGTTTTTGAAACTCCATTAAGCATCAAAAGCATTTTGTCATGTGACACAGGAGGAGTAGGGGCTGGCTGCATTGATTTAGAAAGAAAGAAAGCTAAACAGATCCTTCCATATATTATAGCCCTTGAATTGGAAAACATGGAATACTGCATGCCAGTTCAGAAGTGTGCTGAAATTGTGGGTTGAATTTCAGTGCAAGGTCATGGGTTTATTTAATTAATACATTTTTCTTATACTCCCCTTTGCGTGTCGAGGTCCCCAAGCCACCCCCCAAATAACTCACAACGCACACTTAATTTTTGTTTAAGGTTTTTGGCATAATTTTGGCCACAACTTTATTTAAATACAAAACCGTGAGTGGTTGTTTAGGCATTGGTTAAGACTATCTGTCCCCCCGCCTGGGGACAGAACTGACTTCCGGGCACCACCGAAAGACAGTGCGGGGGAAAGCAAGTCGGGGAGGAATTGGAGCTGAGTCACAGGCCCTCAATTCTCATCCGCATGCTCCCCGAAGGCTTGCCGGCCCTAGTCCCATTCCAGGGATTGGATGATTTGCTACGCAGTAGGCAACAACCAAATGGCACAGCCAATCAGCCAGATGGACAAAATTCCTACCAGGCCCCTGCCCCAACGGCAGACGACCCCATGACAGGCATAGCAAGGTCAATGCAACAACCCCTTACTCAAGGGCGGGTGATCCGTTGCACGCAGCAAAGAGAAAGCTCCAGGCTGTGTGCAGAGTATTTAAACATTTTACCCCTCCCACCAAAATTGCAACATAACTTTTACCCCAGCAACCAAATGAACCAATCACTGCCCCAGGCCATCTTTAGAGACCCTGCCAGGTAACAGAGGGGTGGCTCAGCAGACCCCACCGCAACACGTGCTCTCCATGAAGGAGAACACGCTTTGTTACCATAAGGGAACTAAGCATGTGTGTGTGCGCGCGCATGCACACACACACATACACACCATTTGTTTTCATTATTTGATAACATAATATAACATAATTTTATTACGGTCAGAGACCAGCTTGAAAAGCACAACTTGGACAGCTTTCACAAGAATAAAAAAAGCATTTAAAACATTGTACAACAACAGCTTAAAGATTAAAATCTGAGATAAATGCATATTTGATACAACATTGCACAGGAACTGTGAGGAGATATATAATTGGATAGAAGTATTCCTAATAAATCCTCATCAATATTGCCTGGTGTTTGCTACAGAGATCCTACAAAATTATCTCACTAAGTAAGTGTGGTTGCTTATAAAAATGTTCCATTCTCCTGACTGTTTTATATGGTCATGACTGAAAAATATCAGTCTTTAAATATGATGGGATCATTTGATCCTTGCCTTAGCTGTGGTTTATTTTTTTAATATGTTTACTTTGGGAAACTGTATGTTTGTATATTATGTGTGTTTTCTTTTCCTTAAACTAAAAACAGAAAAGAAACTCCAGTAGAACTGACTCATTTTTAGTCAAACAGATATGTGCCTTCAGTCCCGCCCCCTTTCCTCCTCTGCAGCAAGGGAACCTGGAAACAGGGAAGTGAAGGGTTTTACATTATCTCAGGTGTGGAATTTGCATGCTACACCTTAACAGTTGTTGTGACATTTTAAAATGTGCTTTGCCTAGCAATAATTTCCCCCCTGACTCTACAGTAACTGCCACTCAATGTAACCAAATTCCTGTTTAATATCATGTCAAAATATGGCATTAGCCTCATACAAATGCCACGACTGTTATAAACAGCAGATTAATGATGTAGAAATATATCAGAAATATTTCTGAAATTTTTAAGTACATTTTCAAGAGATGAGAAAACTGGGGCCCTTTGCATTGGATTCTGCCTGGCTTGGCTGAGCATCATCTGTAATCTGAAGATTGCTTCACAAATGACAGTCAAAAATTTGATTGCATTTTTAGTATTCTGAAAATTACAGCTGTGTGTGACAGGACCAGGTGAAGACCTTGCTGAGCCTATGGAGCAGATGAGCAAGTCAATACATTGCTTCACATGTCTATTGGCTTGTCTGAAAAGAAACAAAAAGTTGTTCATCTAGTCATTTGGCTGATTGACAGCCTCTGAACAACAGCAATATTGTTGTGTGATCCTATGTGTGTGACCCTATTAGCTTTTTCCTACTCCAAAGGGTAAGACTTGAACCAATGGATTCAAGTTACAAGAAAGGAGAATCCAGCCACACATCAGGGAGACCTTTCTCACATAAGAACTGTTGGACAGTTCTCCCTCAGAAGGTGGTGGACTCTCCTTCCTTGGAGGTTTTTAAGCAGAGGTGGATGACCACCTGTCACAGATGCTTTAGCTTAGATTCCTGCATTGCAGGCATTTGGACTAGATGATCCTCAGTGTCCCTTTCAACTTTACAATTCTATGATCCCATTAACTGCAGTTCTTCAAATGGCATAAAGCAGCAGCACAAAAACCAGGCAGATGCTCCTGCGGGTGCAGGCCAGGATTAGAGAGGAGCATGGCTTGGGAAGAATCCTGAGGCACAGATTGAGAGGCCTGAAGAGCCACGTTCAGCCTCTGGGCCTGAAGTTTTGTACTTCTCTTATAGGGAGTACAACCCCATCCAACAAAGGCTATGCACTCCACCCATCATTACCTCCATCTTTCCTGGGTTAAGCTTCAGCTTGTTCACCTGCATCCAGCCTATCTGCATCTGACAGAGTTCAAAACCACCAGTCCCCTCCTGCGATCAGATGAGAAAGAGAGATAGAGCTGGCTATCACCAGCATCCAGACAACACTTCAGATTAAATCTTGGGAAAACCTTGCCTAGCAGTTTCATCATGTACAAAATGAAACCCTGCAGGCCCAAAGGCCAGAGTAGCAGCCCCCAGCAGCAGCATCTGGGATGTGCTCTCCCAAAACTGAGCTATTGACCAGAGCAACTGAAGTGCAAGGAACCATTATCATTATCATTATTATTATTATTATGCCCTGCCTTTTTCAGTGTCAGGACCCCCCCAATGAGTAAGCTTCCTGAGAAATCCAAAAGAACAAATAACTAAGTAATCAATAAAGCTTAATGTGTTTTCTTCGGCAGCTCTTAAAGTAATAATTTAACCATTTCAGCAGCCCTCTTCCATATAATTGTAGCAGCTTGTGCTGGCACAGTGACTTTCCACAAGAGTAGTTCTCGCACGTTATGGTCAACACTTGTGGATCTTTCCCAGCAACCCCTGCCAAAGAGGATGTAACATGTATATAAGCCCTCTAGCCTGTGTATTTGAGGCATTGCCTATTGTAAAGTAAAGGTTACAGGTCTCTGTGACTCTGGTTTTCTACCAAAAGCAAATAAAGCCATATTTATTCTAGTGACAATAACATAGATTGCATTTCCCTCTAGAATATTTTTCTGTTGTAGTCATTCCAGTTTTCTTTTTTGGCTTTCTTTAAATCAATAACTTTATTCATGTGTTTCTTATTTATAGAGCACAGCTGCACAGAGCTAAGAATGGGGGCATGTTTTTAGCCCAGCTTCATATAATGTATGCAGGCTACACCAGTTTCTGTTTATACCATTCTTAGTCTAGCATCCATATAGGAACGACTCCCAAAAATGCAGGCTTCAGTTCCAACTTTTTCTCAAGAAACGCTTTTGCCTTTTGGTCACACGAATCTTACACTCCCAATGTTTTATCTTTCCCTTTCACAGTAGCCATAGGTCACATGTGGTTGTGGGGACAGAAAAACCAATGCACAAGCTCCTGCTCACAACCTGATTGCAATGAGCCCCTCTTCATGAGCAGGAGTTCATGCATTAAATATTCTGTTCCCACAACCACACATGGTAAGTGGCTACTGAAAGGAAAAGATATGATGGCCAGGTGTGGCTAATAGCACACCCCTGCTCCTTGCTTATGCCCTCAATGTGAGCAATGTGACGTGTTAATAGATCTAATGCTACTCTTACATTTAGCAAAGCCTTGTTTTAAACTCGTTAATACCATCTGAAATAAGTTCGAATCCTTACTTTTCCAATATTAAGTAGGGTATTTCTTTTTTAAAAAAAAGCAGTTCTCCTGTTTCTTCATCTAATCTATATTGTTTTCTATCATTTGGATGTCAAAAGGTGTTAAATGCAAATCCTTATAGAGGAAAAGATATATCAGAATTTGTTAAAGGGGAAGATTGGCAAGTACTAGCCATTTGCGGGACGCTTTTACTGCTATTTCTATTCATAGATGTCCCAGTTTTCAAATTAAGGATGCTGCTCTTTATGCCACTTCCACCAGACTCCATCTCTGTAATTCTATTTTAGGGAATAAAGTATCTCCAAAAGAAAGAGGGGAATAATCAGGCCACAAACTATGAGTTATGAATCTCAGCTTAAAAAATATATATTTTTTTAATCCAAGCCTGGCTATAACAGTTTCCTTTAGCTTCTAGGGAAGTATTTAAAATTGAAAGTGGGGATTATGGTAAATGAGTAGAAATTAAGGGCTATGGGAAGCAATTGACATTCAAGACCTGAAGCTGAGGGGTATGGTGTGCCTGATTCTTCATTTCCATTTTTTCTGGGAATATTTTTGCTAACTAACCATCAATCTGAACTACCGGTACTGAAGATATGTGATTGATGTTTATGCAAAGACTGTTTATTTTGAATCTGTTGCTGATAAGACAGCTACTTGCTGCCATGAACAGAAAGAGAAAGCTTTCGGAGCTGACATTGATAAATGCGGGATAAAGCCAACTCAGGTTAAAGAAAGTTGATTGGCATTTTCAGAACATGAGGCTTTGGGAAACATTTCTGTGCATTAAGGTGATGTGTGGTACATTAAGGATATCACAAAAAATATGGAGTTTATATCAGTAGAAATGAAAATATGAAAGGGCTTGCTGTGATTTTAAAGGGAATTTGCTTGCTTTCTAAGACAGAACAATTGAAATCTCAGTTTGGGACTTCTCTCTGTGACCGAGAAGATAAAACACATATACACTTCAAAGCAGTACAGTTTCAACATGAGAAGCAGCAGGACATCTTTAAAAACTTATTGCTCCCCCCCCCCCTTTAAGATATCTTTTGTACTCCAACTTTCCTTCAATAGGTCCCCAAGGTGGCTTACAACTGAAGGCAAGCCCATAATGAAATATTTAAACTGTAAAACAGCAAAATGAATGAAAATAGCAGTAAAACAGTGGAAGAGAATTCATATTAATCCTCTATGTGGTCTGTCACATAGATGACAAATGATATGGTACCAGACAAATATCTCAAATTCTAGGAGGGTACAGTGGTACCTTGGGCTAAGTACTTAATTCTTTTCGGAGGTCCGTTCTTAACCTGAAACTGTTCTTAACCTGAAGCACCACTTTAGCCAGTGGGGTCTCCTGCTGCTGCCGCGCCACCAGAGCACGATTTCTGTTCTCATCGTGAAGCAAAGTTCTTAACCTGAAGCACTATTTCTGGGTTAGCAGAGTCTGTAGCCTGAAGCGTATGTACCCTGAAGCGTATGTAACCTGAAGCGTATGTAACCCGAGGTACCACTGTATTTCATTGCTGGGGTTTCAGACAGACCATAACAGGTGGGAGCAGCTCAGCCAGTGTGGTGGAGTTGTGCAAATAGCCTCCTGGTTGCAGCATCGCTGCCACTTTCCAGGAGCGGAGGGCGCAAGATCACAGAGAGACCTGGACTATGCAGGCACAGTGGCTGTAGTGCTAGATTGGCTTTGCTATTGTGCCCATGCAGCCCCAACCTCACCATCATCTTGCCCCTTTTGGTACCACTGCCAAAAGGCTATTTCTTCTGCTCCACCCCAGCAATTGAGCTGCACCTGCCAGCAGTACCACTAAACTGACTGCACTGTGTTTCATTTTATTGGCCTTCATCTCACCCATTTCTATTTCTAACGGCAAATTAGTCCAAGAGAATGTTATGCAGCAAATTTATCTTTCAGTGCCAAGATGTTTTCAAGGTGATGGTTACAGTTTAAACAATAAATCAAAGGGATTTTGCAATGTGCAAATTTCTCTAAATATTAAACTGCAGTCCATGACCTGCTCATTGACAAGTGGTCCAATTGACCTTAATAGGTGGCTGATTCCAAATAAGACCAATTTATGTAGCAGAAGCATAGTTCTTATAGTTATTAGTGTTTGTGTAAATCTGTCTTTGTAAATTGTCCCTCAGTTCTGCATAACCCTTAACAATTGGATATGTGTATGCAGCTAAGCAGTGAATGTGACCCCAAGTCATGTGTTTGCAGATTCACATTCTTTTCTATCCATGCATGTGCCCACAGAGGTCCATTGATTTCATTGGATCGTACCAATTCATTCTGTTTGGAAGTCAAGGTATTCTAATTTAGTTTTGCTCTGTGAGTGAATTGGATTTCCCAAGTCTCCTCATTAGTGTCTGTCAACATTAAATAATAAAACACTAAGCTTTGGTGTCCTTTTGCTTTTAGCTGCTTGGCAGTTTCATTTTATGATGTTCCAGCCTAACTATTTTGTTTATTAAGCCCTCTGAATGTTAATTGTTATCCCTCCAGGTGGATGTTTTTCAAGTGGAAGCCATAGATATTGGAACTCTATCTGAGCTGCTCGTGGAAAAAGGAAAAGGCTCTGATTGGCACCTTGAGAAGATTATTGTGAAGGAGCCAAAGTTTTCAGGAAAGGAGATACTTTTTATGGCTCAAACATGGCTGAGAGACAGAACTGATCGGAAAAGATGTGCCTCAGTAACTCTGACTGGTACAGGTCAGTATTGTTTGAGACATTACTTATTTGCTGAGAATCTCCTTCAGAACTGCAGACCATGCCACTTTTTCTATTTATTGTAAGCCTGTTATAACAGAAAGCACACCATGCAGAATCTTTGCTTACCACAGCAATGGCCCTGGCCAGCTTAGCAGTTAGAATAAAGAATATTAATAAACTATTAGAACTCGCAACCAAATGGAATACAATTTTTATGGGAATTTTCTATCACCAATTTCCTGTCATTTGTCTGCAAGCCATCCCGTTCTAAACCACTGGTTGAGTTACTGGAATGGCATGGAATGTTCACAGCCATTCCACCTACAGTATGAGAAGAAGCATCATTAATCTGACTGTGTATTAAACTAGCGGCTGCTAGTGGTAGGTGCTTTTTCTGTCCCTCTCTTCAGTTTGCCTTGGATTTTCTAGGCTTGAACTCTGGAAATAACTCAGTTTTATTACTCAGAGTTTGAAACCTCCTTTTGTGTCACCTGAGGCAGGAAAGTCCCTGCCAGCATGCTAAACCAGTCCTGGGCAGCTGACTGGAATCTTTCAAGCCCACAGCAAAATTCGTTAATTTCACCCCCAGGAATCATTTCCCAAGTCTTTAGGAATAATATTAAATAAAACATTTTAAAATAAATTGTAAAGGGTTAGGAAATCTGCAGCCCGCAAGATGTTGTAGGGCTCCCATTGGTCCCAGCCAGCATAGATAATGGTGAGGAATGATGGCAGTCATAGTGAGTGCTGCAATGTCTGGAGGGCCTCAGGTTCCCCATCTAGGATATAGACATTCATGGTTATCTAGACATTCTTTTGCAAAACTAATGCAGCGTTCCATCTTGTTTTAATCAGAAATACAGGAAAGGAGAAGCACCACTGCCTCACTGTTACAAAAGCAAGAGATGAAATCAGGTATTTTACATCACTGCAGCTGTGTCAATCAGAATTCTATCTCTAACAATAGCATATGTCTATCAAAAGTGTGTGTGTGTACATTTTGGGACTTGCTCTGAATTTGCAATCTTTTTGGTTCTCTATAAAAAGTGAAAATTAAAAAAAAATATTAATTACCTATGAACCTGCTGGTTGTTCTAAAAGACATGACACTCTTTGATGATGAAGGGATCATATTGCATTCATTGAGAGTGGCACAATTAGCCAGTAGCCAGAGATGGGGAAAGATCAGTTCCCCATCTACTGTTGAGCAACGGATGAGAGGGTGGAGCACAGCTCATATTGCTGAATTTGCCAAAATAGTGAAAGTAAGAGAGGGAAGACGGCAAAATGATCTGTATAAAACAGAAAAGGAAATCCTTAATATATTACTGGATGATAAGCTAAAGGACATTGTACAGTACAACGATGCTCACTACAGAGTGCAGTTTGATCAGTTCTGGTTTTATAACAAGCACTTTCATTCAGTGCCAGACAGAAAGTATTTTCTTTGTTATGGAGTTTTTCATTTAAACTTTTGTGTTTCTTTCGTATTTTAAACTGTAAAACTATTTTCTATGCATTTCCATGAAATACTGTAAGTGAACTGTCAATCTTTTCATAAAGCTTCTAAAACAAATATAATTTGAAAATTAGAACGAAAGAAGAAAAAAAAGGTTTTGGATGCAAATCTCAAATAGCAGTCAATTATGCATCCCTGGAGCGGCTTACTCTAGAAAGAATCAATTAAGCTAATTTTTTTCCTTTTCCTTTCATCTTTTTCTCTTGTTTGTTTGTTTTTGTCCAACCCTATTTGAGAATATTTACTCTTAAATGCTATCCTTATCGGTTTCTATACATGTAAATAAATATATCCTATTGTTTATAATATATGTAATGCAATTGTCTGTTTGTGAGTTACTATTTATTATCATATTATTTTTCAAGTATTGCTAATTCCTCTCTAATGTCTCAAAGTTGTTAATAATAATAATAATAATAATAATATAAGCCTGCTCTAGAATCAAAAAATTGTAGAGATGGAACGGGCCAACCCTCTAGAATGCAGGAGTCTTTTGCTCAACATGGGGCTTGAACCCACAATTCTGAGATTAAGAGTCTTATGCTCTACAGACTGAGCTATCCCTTCATGAAATAATTGGTTTGAAGAAGAGTCCATAATGTTTTAGCCTACTGTTTTTCCCCCCATTGGTTTTATTTACAAAAACTTGTTTAGTCTTCTCATAATGTTATTCAATTTCATTTTTACAGAAGGTTCATGGAAGATTTATTTCACTGAATGTCGTGAAAATTCATCAAAAGAATTTAAGACGTCTTGGGGAAACTTTTCTAAACTTGTTTTGGTATTTTATGGATGCAATGGCAAATCTGAACCAATTTCCTTGGAGGATAAAGTAGGAGATCAAGCTGAGGACCAAGTAACATATGATGTAAAATAATGTATACTTGTTATCACCTTTGTCAGTGTTTTTTGTAGATGAGCTTTTTATAGGCTTAATTTAGCAGCTGCATACTTCTGCATAGGTTAAGTTTCTAACAAACCAACTCTATTGCTGGGGTGAAGGACCTATTAAAATGGCCTGTCTGAGGAGTCCGGTGAATCCCAATGGTTTTATGGTAGCACTTGGGGATTTTCTTGGCAATATGGTAGGAATTATGTTTAAGCAAAGCCAGGTGTGCCCCCTGGTTTTCCCCAGAGCTTTGGGCAATGAAACTGGAAGGACATTGACTAGAGCAATACTGGTGGAAAACTTGTGATGAATCAAGCAGGCAACAGCCCAGATTGAACATACTCCATGGCAGTGTAGTTGCCAAACAAATTATTTTCCTCCAACACCATTGCATCTGTGCAGAGTTATCCAACATAATTGTTTCAGGTGATCAAAGGTTTCTTTGGGGGGGTAATTCCCCAGAGAGAAATGATTTCACATCCCTTGTTGGCCTGCTTGCAAGACACTTTACAGATAAAAGCACTAATTTTCATTCTGACTTGAATGCATGTTCTGGTTTTTCTGTGACTTCATCATCAGCTCCCTCTTTTTCTCTGGATTCTTTTTGGCATATGTTACATGAGGAAGTCAATAGTTTCCTTGGAGATAGCCAACCCACTGGCTGTACTCTAGTCTGTTGCCCAGCCTGCCTAATAAAAGCAGACAGAGAGGAACTGGCCAAGTGGGTTATTGTTGTGGTTAATGCCTCTCTTCAGCATGGCATGAAACCATTGGGCCTCAAGGAGACAGTGGTTATACCACCCTCTCAAGAAAAGCCCTCTCAAGACCTGATGGTGTTTGTCCAACCCCAAATATTCCTTTTGTGAGCATAGTGTTGGAACTAGTGATAGTGTCTCTGCTCCAGGTTTTCCTAGATAGAAGTGATAGGACTGACATGGCTTTGGTCATCTTGGTAGGTGACCTCAGCCAAAAATTAGACAGGAGGAATATATCCCTGTTGGTGTCACCAGATCCAAAGCCATCCTTTCCCCCTGACTTACCCCCGGGATGGGAAAGGAAAGTACACCAGTCCTAGAGCTGCCATACTTATTTTTTCTCCAGTTGCCCTTCCCCCCAGCATCCACTGTGGCAGCAGGAGACTGGCAGGGTTGTATGGTGGAAGAATTACCAGCTCTTCCACCGTTAACTTCCATCCCCACCACCAAAGGATTGCTCTGCTTGTTAGTAATACTATAGTCCTATTGAAATCAATGTGATTTAAGATATCCCATTGATTTCAGTGGGGCTAAGGCATGACTGCATCTGTATCTAGCCCAATGTGTGTCCTCATCACCATACTGAGGGTTTACTTTGCAAAGCCAGTAAGTAAATTTAGCTGTTTATTGGGGAGAAGGAAGACTGGGCTCTCAGAGGAAGAATCTAAAACAATCTATATTGGCCATTTGTGCTTCTTCTGAGGTCTGCAGGGATGTACAATGCTTAAGAAAATAACATATCAAAATGTCCTTTAAAGCCAACAGAATCACTCAAAAGATCAACTTGCCGTGTTGTTTATTTCTAGGTGTATTTCCCAGCTGATTTGGGAATGCTCTATAAAGTGACGTTTGGGCTTCATCACTTGGGAGAAAGCATATTCCAGTTGTTTCATCATTGTAAAATGCAGAACACAGAAACCCTGGACACCTTTAGTCTCTCTATAAATAAAACACTTCCTCTTCTTAATGGAGACCAATGGATTGAATTCCCTGTAGAGTGGCCATTAAGGGAAGCACTTTCCGGTAGGTATATATTGGCATCAGGCATAGAAGACCTCTGTTATTACAGTTCAAACCAAGATAAGTTGCTGTAATAAAATAATATGGTTTAAGCACACATTTAAAATACTTTAAGAAAATACGTTAGAGCAACACAAGTTATCCCTCCACTTGTGGTGGTGGGGAAGGTCGTCTGTGCACATGAAACAGACTGAGACTGTGGGTATATTAGGCCCTAATATGGACACACAGCCTCAGTCTGTCTCTCATGTGTGAACACTCCCCAAACACAAAAAATGGAGAATTTGTCTAATAAATAGAGTTGCAAGCTTTGATTGGTTTAATTGTAGGTTAAATGTTAAAGGAACATTATCATTTATTGGGCTGAGAATTAAGAGTAGGTTTCTTTTCTGTAGTTATGCTGATTCTGACGTATTAAAGTAAAAAAAGATAGCATTGCCTTCTAACTTGGGGAATAGCTTTCCCTTCACCTCTATGTTCAGCAAGACTAGAGAGTGGCTTCAGGTTTTCACCTTTCTTTTTCTCACTCCCAAACTCCAGCTATGCATAGAAGCTTATACCATGAGATGCTGTCCTAATATCCAGGATCTGGGGGAGACCCTGTATTCAGCATGGTCACAGTGTTCAGTTAGATACAGAATTTCCAGGTGGAGGCATTGGCTTCTACATGGACTGAATGTAAGGAAATAAAGGAAAAATGCTTGAAACTCACTCTTAGGCTGTGTACACATTCTGGCTCCAAGGCAGCCTCACCACTGGTGTCTGAAGTCATGGACACCTGATGTCTACAATCCATATCAATCCTGCACAATCCTGTATATTGCTTGATGTGTTTTCCCCACGAATCAGCCTCCATGCAATATGAAAATGTAAGCCACATTCACTTTTCAGTTAAGCTGAGGTGTGTGCGTTTGAGACAGACTTTACACATGTGTAGATGATAGCTTCATGAATAAGAGCTAGGGCAGTTGCAGGCCTAGGGAAACCAAACAGGCAGTATGCATCAGGTGAAAACATCTCTGTCTTCTCTAGTGTGTACAGCAACATGCAAATGTGACTTGAAATGCTGTGGGGGCCAGTGACCTCACTGTGTTTTCAACCATAGTTTCATCACATGAAAGAATGATGGAGATAACTTTCAAGCAGCTGTAATGAGTAGTAATTTTTTTTTTTAGATCATATATTATCTCATTTTTTTCAATATATCAAAATGATGCCTATGTTAGTTTATTTGCAATATGCACATTAGTCACTTAATTTATCACCTGCTTTTGAACTGATTAATAAATTAATTAACTATAGGTAAATAGATAATTGTAATAAAAGCTACATGATAGGCATGTTTGTGTTAAATATGGCATGCCTAATTTATGTACATTCCCACTAGTTTTACACTTATTTATGACACAAATTTATAATGAGACATACTGAATCCAATAATACCACTAAATTCCACTGTTAAATGAGATCCATTGGCAGCTATACAGATCTGGATGAGATAAGTATGCAGTGAACTACACTTGGGGCATATAGGAATTCTGAATCACACTTTGGAAATTTGACCCATAACACCTGAAGGGGGGTGGGGAATCTGTTTTACTCATCTATAGATATAACTCATCTATGGTGAACGTATGAACCAGGAGAGTATTTCAAAGTGAGAGGGGACGCAGGAGAGATTTTATACATAAGGGTATAATACATATTGCTACAATAAGTATTTTACCTATGGAAATTTTACCTAAGGTCAGAGCTTTCACTTACGAACACCATCAAGCAAATATAATTGACCAAAATACTCAACTGGATACACACATCTCTTTCTGGAAAATCAAATCAATGTTAAATATGTTTTTTCTGAATAGATATTATCTGTAATGCTAAATGTATATATTTAAAATCCTGATTTGAATGCACCTTGGAAACACAGTTTACATCCTGAATATTAATAGCTGGGTGGCCAAGCTAGTTCAGTCAGAGTACTTGGTTTAAGGTAATTCACTTTCTCTGAAGTCAGAGGGACCTAAGCAGCTTAAAATCTTTGTAGTGATTGGCTTGCGAATTTGACAACCCAGTACTCTTGCAGTTGTAGCTCTTATCCCTGCAATATATCTGAGTTCCTAACTCTGTAAGCCAATCAACCATCTGCTGTTTCATTTTTTTCATCCAGATCTGGGCAAAGGGCTGTATTCTCAAGAAGCCACTTAGTTTATTATTACAAACACCCAGGGGCCAGAGTGCATAAAGTAGTGCAGATAGATTGACCTGAAGATCAGTTCCTTGGTGGTGTCATGAGCAGTAGTTGTGTGGCTGTTTTCGCATGTTGTCAAATCCATATTTTGTTCCACAGCACCCTCAGATTTGTCTTTTCTTTTGTAGAGACTCCAAAAGTGTAGTGGCAATAATGCCATGAAAATTCATGGTGATAAATCTGAATCTCGGAATGTTATAAAGCAGTTGCATGAGCTCTTCATCACATTTAGACATTCATTAAACCCACATCTTCCACAATCATTAGCTAGCATGGTGCAGTTGGTTGAGCTTCAGTTGCCCAAAATAGTAGTATTAATTACCTACCCCAGTGAATTTCTACAAAAATTAATAAGATAAGGAAGACAGAGCATTTTGTACATTAAGGCCATGAAGTAGACTGCATTCACATGGCAGTTTATTCCTTTTAAACAACTTTCCCCTGTCAAATTCTGTGTTATATCTGAGCTTTCATATGATGCAAAAGCCACTTCTGGAACTATAGTGGAATATAGTACAAGTTTAGCACTCATTTCCATATTATTTGCAAACAGATTTTTTTCTTGAAGCAAACAGCACAGAAATGAGCACTAAACTATTTACAGAATGTAAATAGAATTAGGCATTTGGGGATAGGGGCTCTTCAGCCGGATGTGTCTTCTGTATTATTCCTCAGTGAATTGCTAAGAAGTGGGAGTTGAAAAGGCCTTCACATAGGGGTGAAGCCCAGCTAAAGGCTCATCCACACTTGTCCCATGCTTTCTAGCGATGGGTCCAAGCAGTTTTACCTTTGCCCTACCATTTCCCCTGGGAAAACCTGCTCTTTAACACTAAACTGGAGCAGATGGCAATCTGCAGAAACCTCCATTGCCATTTGTTCCGATTCAGTGCTAAACCTTGGGTTTCCCCAGGGGAAAGTGGTGGGGCAAATGAAAGTGTATATGAATGAGCCCTATGTTTTACTCAGAGTAGTCCCACTGAAGTTAGTGAACTTGACTCAGTTGGGCCATTAATTTCAGTTTGTCTACTCTGAGTAAAACCTAGTTGAATACCCCCATTAAACACCTCTCTAAGGATAATTTCACACATACACAATGTCAAGACTAGTATGTGGCAAATGGAAGGAAGCAAATTTATAAAGTAATGACTTACAAAATAGTTACACAAGGTGTTCTCTTGGATTTGGCTTTCCTTTCTATTTTACAGTTGTTACATATGATGTAAAAGTATTCTTCAATGATGCCTCAAGCAAAATCAGCTCCATACAAATGTCTCTGTGTATATACGGAACCAATGGCGACACTGAAAACAGGAAGCTTTCGTTGCCATCTCAGCTAGGAAAAGACAGGGAGGTAATTCACTTCTTCACAGATGTTTGGAATGGTCATTTACATTTGTGCCTGAAACCTATTACAGAAGTGTGTGTGTGTGTGTGTGTGTGTGAGAGAGAGAGAGAGAGAGAGAATAAGCTAAATATTGCTGGATTTTTTTAGTCATTTACAGGTCAGATAGATGCTGTGGATTTGGGGGAGCTACACAAAGTTACACTACTCATTGGAAGCAAATCATGTAAGTTTCTTTTATTATGAAGATACTGCTGAAATAGCTTCTTAATATTTGTATTTACATTAGACATTAATATTAATAGCAGTAGCTGCACATGTAGCAAGGCAAAGCTGCCTTTCCAACACCAGCAGGGGGCTTATTGGTTTGTTTCTGTTCTTGTTTTTATTCCGTATTTTGTGTTTTTTTATCTTGTATTTTTATGTTGTGAACCTCAGAGAGTTCTACAGATGAAGGGCAGTATGCAAATTGAAATAAATAAATAAATAAATACCTGATCAGGTCTAGGGTAGGTATGCAGCTAGGACTCTGGGTGCTTTATTCATTAAGAAGCATCCTTTGCTTTGGGGGTGACTATTATTAGAAGGAAATCTATCAAAGTCCTATCAGTTTCTGAATTAGGCACCTTTGGAATTCAAGATCTTCTCAAACTGCTCAGTGAACACCCATTTGCAAAAGGGGAGAATGACCAGATCATTATACTGTAAACAAGACTTTTCCTCTGTTTTTCTTGGTGAATAAAATCATATCAAGACTTCATTGTGCTGAACTGGCATGAAGATCATAACCACAAGCTTAAAACACTAAATTTGAAGTCATAGCTACTTGGGAGTAAATCGCATTGAACTCTTATTTTTGAGTAGGCTTGCATAGGTTTGTGGTGTAAAGCATTAAAGAAGCAGAAGTTAAAACAATACAGAGTGCTGCATATATTAATGAAAAGCAGCTTGAAATAAAACAATTGTTTACTTATTCCTCAAGCATGTGGTTGCTGGGCCTGGCTATAACTCCTGGTACAGAGGTAGAGCCAGGGTGCCTCTCTGTGATGACCAACTTGCTTCTTTCAATCCTTACATTGCACAAGTGCAGAGTGACTAAACAAAAAGAATGCATTTCAACTCAACTGGTCCTCTTAAAATCAGTATGATAAAATAGTCTCAAAGTTATCATCCTAATAGGACTTGATAATGTAGGACGGTCTGGGTCTTGGATATTTGTTCCTCAGTTTGCCCGGCTATGCCCTGCTGTATGGGGATCATGATGCAGAAGTAGGTGACTTTAACCCTTTGGCCCTTCCATGGTCTCAAACAGAATTGTCCCCACACACTTACACATGGGTTTGCTGTTCACAATTGAATAAAAGCTCCCATTGCGGCCCAAAAGTACATCTTTTCAGTGCAAGGCTGAGATGTAATAGGGTGGAGAGACCATTTATTGATATCTAATATTATATTAGATAGTAGTAGATTCAAATTAATATCTGATGTGAAGCAAATTGTTTTCATTGCTTGTTGCTTCTGCTGTAGCTTGCAAACTGGATATTAAAGCACTCCACCTGAAGGAAGCCCCAAAGAACGAACCTGTATACATATTTGAAGTGAATGAGTGAGTTTTTATACATATATAAATCACACTAAATGTTTGTTGGCTTGCCTAGCATGTTAGTCAATAGCATGTGACAGAATATTTATTAAATATCCCTGTTAATACACGTCTGTAGAAATTAACTATATTTCTTTCTCTTTCTTTCCTTATTAAGTTCCGTATTGAATTTTAACCATCACTATGTGGCTTGATCTCAATCTTTTCCCTTTTCCTTTTAGAATATTCCTTTTGGATGCTAATGAACCTGAAATAAGGAAAGAAATCCCTCTCTCTTTTATTACCAAAGAAGGCAGTAGCTCAGAAAATCTGATAGAGCATATTATTAAAGTGTACACCGGTGACAAAAGGGGAGCAGGAACTGACGCAAATGTGCATATAATTTTGTTTGGAGACAAGGACACTTCTCAGTTAATTCAACTCAAAGAGTCTCTAGATCATCGAGATCCCTTTGAAAGAGCAAAGGTAAATAGTTCAGTGTCTATGTTTTCCACTCTTTATATCTCAGCGACAATTCATACATTACACCTTTAGGTGTACACGTGCTACATTTAGACAGCAGTCATAAGTCCACCACTTACCTGGCTTACATCTGACGAAACACAATTAAGACTGTGATGCAAATGAGACAAACACGTGTTTGGATTCTACAGGTTGCCCCTCAGTCACGATTAGCTGCAGATTCCTATTGGGTTGGGGCAATCCTGAGTTTGTTGCCACATGTTCCTTTAAATGATCAAAACCCTGACGTGCTCCTAAGTTACAAACCTGTAAAATACTGGCCAGACTGTGACTTGATTCCACCTCATCTTGCCTGCAAATGAAAGCAAGTGCTGAAGCCTTAGGTTATAAAAGGGAAAGGATTCCACTTTCCATTAAGCCTTGTTTTAGTTATCTGTCTGAAACCATCTTCACTGCTGTCTTTAGGGCATCTTCTACCTATAGATGAAAGATGCAGTTGTGGGAGGTTGCGGTGCTTCTTGGAAATGTACTATCCATGCACATAAAGTGCTGCTGCTGCCAAGAATACTGGAAGTGAAACTATATTCTGAACCAAATTGTATACCACTTGAGAGATTTGGCTGTAACTAGAGTCAAATCGCTTATCTTTATGTTTCCAAAGGTAGGTTTGGGTACCATAAACAAAAGATAAATTTAAAAAAATGAAAACAAAAGGTGCTGTTTCTTCACCTGACTGGCAATTCATAATGCACTTACCAGAGAGAAAACATCTCTTGGGTTCTGAAACCAATAAAATGGCAAGAAACCTTCAAAACCTAATGTGGAAAGTACATGTTTTATGTTTTCAGGGAAGAGCTGAAAATTAGCAGCATACAACTGTACCAGAAAAGGAACAATAACAATAATGCACTCCTCCAGCCATCCACTACCCCCTGCACACAGATAAATTTAAATCAGTCCCAGATAAGCATACTGTTTTCCAGACATAGACTTGTCACATTTTGAAAGCTGCTTCTCTTATTTTGAAGACTGACACATTCAGAATCAAAACAAGGGATGTTGGAAGGCTGCAGAAAATTGAAATTGGACATGATGGCAAAGGATTTGGTAAGTATACCTGTAGGTTTATTGCATATCCTTGTTGTCATTTATCTGCATATTAATCCACACCTTCAATTTTGAAATGCCTCAAATCTCCCTCAGGCGCTTGATGGTGCAGATGGAGTATTGGACTAGGGCTAGGCCCTGAGGGATCCAGGTTCAAGTCTCTATTCCACCATGAAGCTCACTGGGCAACTTTGGTTGGTCACTTTCACTTAATCTAATCTGCCTCATAGGGTTGTTCTGAATGTGGAATGGGGGAGAGAGCAATGTATGCCACCATAAGCTAATTTTAGGAAGGGTGGGATATAAACATAATAAAAAGAATTATAACATTGCCAGAACCAATGCCACATATTATAGAGCCCTCAGAATAACATGTGGCTTGACTCTCAGATATTATGTAGGGAAACCATTTGGGGTTTTTTAATACACTTATTTTGATTTACACAAGTCTACATGACATCTATCAAGAAGAAATGTATTTTTTGCTTATTAAGACTATTTTGCTTCCTTAAGAAAGTTAATTCTCTTTACTTGTATGCCTCAAGAATTCAGTATTGTTTTCTCAGAAATTTCTCAAAATCCATTTAATTGCATGCTACCGTGTTATTAGATAACATTTTAAATTAGAGGGGGGAAGTTGAATCTGATTTCCACTATTTCTCCCCATATTGCTTCATTCTTTGCTTCATTTACTAACTTCTCAAACCAGTTTTTGGAAGAAAAAAGATAAAAAGATTTAATCATGATGTTTTCCCCATAACTGTCAGAGAATGTTCAAAGCAAACTTCAGGACACAATCAATTTTGACATGTACCAGTACATTTCAAGAACCACTACTTTTCTTCAATAAATGACCCAGCTTCACCCAGATTTCCATCATTTATGAGTAAATGTCAGTATTTACCAGGCTGGAGTGAGGAATGTCCAGAACTGTGAGGGAATAAATTGCTTTTCGGACATTTTATGTTATGATTTATCTGAAGCTATTGCAGATATATTAACTGACTTATTTTATTCCAAGAAATCAGTGCCAATAAACAATCATTGCAGTCAGAGGATATTTTTTCTCTCCCTATACAAACTTCTGCTGTGCAGATGTCATTTGAAATGGCAAGGCACTTATTTCTGGGTACATGTCACCTGCTCTATGGCATATAATGTAGTGAGACCCGTTTTCAAATTTAACTTGAAAATATGTTTTACAGCTTGATTTGAGCTGCAGGTGGCACATCACTCTATCTACAGATGAGTAGTTAGCCTGTTATTTCAAGTGTCAGGCTACTGCATTGATCCAGAATCACATTTGTTCACAAGAAAGCACCTCAGACTTCAATTTTATGCAACAAGCTGGTTTCTCTGTCTGCACGTTGATCAGTAAAGTACCCCAACCTGCCATTCTCACACCCCATTGTGTCTGTCCCCTAGTGACCAGTATATTTTACAGGTAAATGCCTGTCGTTGATAAAATTGGATATTCTAAAAGAGAGCTGGTCAACAATGGTTGTGCCACAGGGCTTAAAATTAAAAATTACCAGACTGATACGGTCAGTGACATATTTTTCCAAGTTTACAATTAAACTGTTTATCATCCTTATTTATATAGTCAGGAGTAGGCCTTGTGATTTACTGGTAAATATCATAATGTTCTGGAAGCACTGGCCACTGTAACCAAATACCTTAAGAATTAATGGTAAATGTTAACATTTGCTGAGTTTTTGACAATCACTGTCAAAATAGCCAATAATTTTTCTCATTTAGAAAATTTTCTCCAATTTTAATGTGTCACCATGACTTAAAAATAAATTTAGAATTATTTTCTTTGGGTTTATCTGTACTCAGAGGTGAACATACTTTATTATTGTCCTTTCTTTACAGCAAGTGGCTGGTTTCTGGAAAAAGTAGAAATCACAGATGTGTCTACGAATGAATTATACTCCTTCAGTTGCAACCGGTTTGTTTCCCAGTTATTAAACTTGATCACAGCACAATCATAACCATGTCTACTCAGAAGCAAGTGCTGTTGAATTCAGTGGGGTTTACTCCCAGGCATGTGGGATTAAGATTATAGCATGAATGCTACAGATGGTTACAACTTTCAAAAATAATAGTATCAGTAAAGTGATACTATTCAAACTAGAGAAAATATGCAACTTTCAGATCTCCCATATTAAAATTCAGGGAAGACAATGTAGTTCTGTTGATGGCAGTCTTCTTTCCATTTCCAAAAACAAGCAGACCAAAGGAAATGGGAAGAATCAGTATGCCCATTCTTCAGTCTACAAATAATCAAGAATTTGCTTCATTGGCCCTCAGTACTTCCCTTCAATTCCAATAAAAATTCTGTTTCACATATAGAAAAGAGGCAAATCAATAATCCACAGCCTGGTTACTTAAACACATGAGAAAAGTGGAGTGGGAAATTTTCTTTTCTTTTATGTATAAACCCACAAGACAGAATCATAAAACATAAGTATTTAACAATGCTGCTTCCATGCTCTTAGCTAGTACATGTATGGTTGCCTTGTGGTGATTTGCCAAAACACACACACCAACTAAAGCAGGGGTCAGCAAACATTTTCAGCAGGGAGCCAGCCCACTGTCCCTCAGACTTTGTGTGAGGCCAGACTATATTTTTTGAGGGGGGGGGGAATGAATGAATTCATATGCCCCCACAAATAACCCAGAGATGCATTTTAAATAAAAGCACACATTCTACTCATGTAAAAACACGTTGATTCCCAGACCACTCCATAGGCTGGATTCAGAAGGCAATTGGGCCTGATCCAGCCCCCGGGCTTTAGTTTGCCTACCCATGATCTAAAGCAACTGGCTTCCGCTCCCTTGGGAGACGTCCATGCAATGGACAATTGCAGGCTTTAAGTCCATGTAAAAGATTTTACATACGTAAATGTTAGAAGCAGCATAAAGCAGTGGCAGAAGAGTGTTAATTTTGCATAGGTGCCCTATATGTCAACAACCCAAGGCAAGCTTGATTCCTGATGTGCCAGATTTACTCCACCCAGTAAATAAAGGATATTTTATGTTTATTGGTTTATTTTGAAAGGTTTCATGCTTATTTATAACTTGGCCTTCCCAGTTCTTCTTAAAGTGAGAAGTGAGTTTAGGGATCATCCCTGGTCAATGGATCCATATCTCTGCCTACTCCAACCTTCTCCCCCTATTTATTTTCGAATGGGTATTCCCAGATGTGGGTTTTAAGTGATGGATAACTAGTCCACTGTCAGTACAAGGTGCTACCCAGGTTCCTTAAGATTAGAAACAATTCAGTACTCATGTCCTTACAGACATTTTTATTTTTATGTGTGAACCATCTCTTCCATCAGCAATGCATATTTTCTTCACCAGGTGGCTGGCTAAAGATGAAAATGATGGACGTACCGTAGTGCAGCTTTCCGTGTAATTATGCACTCCGAGAATCCTGTCTGAACATGCTTTCCCTCAACATCAAGCTGATTGGGTTTATTTGTATTTTCTAATTGTGAAAGAACTATAATTATCATGAAGAAATATCAAAACAATACATCATATTTGAATACTCGAGTGAGAATGTTACCAGGAATTCTCAACACCTGTACCCAAACATGAATAAAGCAGAGATACACTGTTGCAACTTGGTTTTGTAAGTTTGTTTTCCATCATTTCACAATATTTGGGATTTGTTGTCAAAGGACGTGGGTGGCGCTGTGGTCTAAACCACAGAGCCTAGGGCTTGCTGATCAGAAGGTCAGCTGTTCAAAACCCCATGATGGGGTGAGCTCCCATTGCTTGGTCCCAGCTCCTGCTAACCTAGCAGTTCAAAAGCACATCAAAGTGCAAGTAGATAAATAGGTAGGAAGGTAAGGTAAACGGCATTTCCATGCGCTGCTCTGGTTCGCCAGAAGCGACTTAGTCATGCTGGCCACATGACCTGGAACCTGTCTGCGGACAAACGCTGGCTCCCTCAGCCTATAGAGTGAGATGAGCGTGCAGCCCACGACTGGACCTAACGGTCAGGGGTACCTTCACCTTTACCTAAAAAAAGAACAGAAAATATAGTTTATGTAGTGAGGAATATATATATTCCAAGGTAGATATTTTTAAATAAATGAGAAACACAAGTACTTTCCCAGAACTTGTTTTGCCTAGTCATTCTACTAGACCAAATGTCACCTTGATAGCTATGGAAATTTCCCTGTGGTCACATGCCTTCTGCTGCTATTGGTGTGGTCTTGTAAAAAAATGCTTTCTAGTTCAAATCTAGTTCTAGTCCAACAAGAAATTGTGCAGATCACTGTTTTCTAGATCTGAGAGGGGGAGCAGTTAGAAGGCTGGCTTCTGTCTTTATGATTGTATGATATCGCCTGCTTTTAACTACAGTAAAGAGACTGGAGAAGTGGATGCAGTGATACCTCGGGTTAAGAACTTAATTCGTTCTGGAGGTCCGTTCTTAACCTGAAACTGTTCTTAACCTGAGGTACCACTTTAGCTAATGGGGCCTCCCACTGCCACCACTGCGCGATTTCTGTTCTCATCCTGAAGCAAAGTTCTTAACCTGAGGTACTATTTCTGGGTTAGCGGAGTCTGTAACCTGAAGCATCTGTAACCCGAGGTACCACTGTAATACATAACAACTAGAAATTCTGCTTTTTTATCTTAAGAGCATAAGAAGAGCCTGTTGAATCAGACCATTGGCTATCTAGCCCGTATCCTCCTCTCAGAGTGGCCAACCAGATGCCTTTGGAAGGCCTGCAAGGAGGACATGAGCACAAAAGCACCCTGCCCACCTGTGATTACTGGCAACTGGCCTTCAGAGGCATACTGCCTGTGAAAGTGGAGGCAGTACATAGGTATCATTGCAAGAAGTTGCTGATAGCCCTCTCCTCCATGAATTTGTCTATTCCTGTTTTAAATTCTTGCAAGTTGGGGTCCATCTCTGCCCTTGTCCTTGCAGAGTTTCTAAAAATGAATGGCTCAGAATGTGCTACAGGGAAACATTGACAAGTCATATTTTAAATATTTCCATGTGCCTCATATAAGACCCAGATTTTTGATGACTTTTATTGTAAAGGTTCAGTAAATGAAAGAGACAGTAATAGGTAAGGTGGTACTTGGCTAGAAATTAAAATAAAGACTATTAACCTACTTGCAGATGACTTGCTTTAGTTTTAATTTGTCTCATAGATTATTAGCTGTAAGACCTACAGTATAATGTCTTCTGATTGACTGAAGGAACAGGGTTAATTTAGTTCTCCAATGGTTCTCTTTGTGCTTACATTGCTAAGGTACGTGCTGAAATGAATTTAAAACTCTATCCCCAGAGTGCACAGATGAGTTTAGTCAGTATCAGTATTCATTACACAGAATCAGTTTGCTGTGATCTATTATGTGGTTTGTTTCATTTAGAGTGTCTTTCATTAATAGTTTGTAATATTAACTCACCCTGATGCCATTTCTAGTTTATCAAGTGTAAATAATGCCTTCTTAATTTGTTTGCTTCTACTAACACTGAACAGCATCTCCTAACAGCTTATTTGCTTATTACCCACTCCCACACACATACAAGCTTGCGCTATTTATAATAAGAAACCAGGTTAAGTTTTATGAGGAATATAGCACACTCTTTAGAACAACAATAGTGAAAGCCATGCAAAGGAGCAGGCCTTTGAAAAGCCCATAAGAGGAATTCCACGGGCCACTCCATTTTGCTGGTCCCAAGTAGTAGGTTTTCATGGGAAACTTGTTATCTGATGTCTGTTTGGATGCACACTTCCATTGTTCATTGTTTCCTCAATTGCCCATTGCAGTCTAGACAACCAGTCTAGACACAGCAGCCACAATCTGGTGAATGTTTTAAAAAATGCCAGCCCTACCATTAGGCAGAGTGACTCAACCACCTCAGGCAGCAGTCCCTGGGACACAGGTAGCAGTGATGAAGTGCTGGAAGTGAACCGAAGTGTGTGCCTCACGGCCTACTCTGCGCCCCTAAACTCTCTGGCTCTCCTCAGATGTCCAGGATTCAGATATTTTCATGATCATAATTTTCAAGTTGAATTTTATTCTTTACACAATTGGGCAGCAAGTCTAGTAAGATTTTCTTTCAGATTGCAGTAGATCCACTAATCCTTGCCTACTGAGTGAGCTACAAATTGTTGGGACACTTCAGAAGCAAAACTAGATGACCATCAGTGTCCCTTTCAACTTTACAATTTTATGATTTCATTAACTGCAGTTATTCAAACTGCATAAATCAGCAGCACAAAAACCAGGCAGATGTTCCTGTAGGTGTAGACCAGGACCAGAGAGAAGTGTGGCTTGAGAAGAATCCTGAGGGGCAGATAGAGGGGCCTGCAGAGCCACATTCAGTCTCTGGACCTAAAGTTTTGTACTCTGTTCCAGGGAGTGCAGCCCCATCCAACAAATGCTATGCACTGTGCCCAAATCAGTAGGACCCAACTCATCATTACAAGAAATCGTTCTATGATTTCTTGGATTCAGTGTACTGGGACTTAGAACTACTCATGTGTACCATTATAATTCATTCTATAATTTTCTTTAAAAAGAAAGTGAACTTCAATTTATGAAATAATTCCTGACTATAGTGTGCAGCTTATATTGTTGTGTACAAGTGTAACTCCAAAGTAATGAAATCTTTTATCAAAATTCGTTCAATGGAAGCATGAAAAATGAACACAAGCTGAATTGGCTGAAATGACAGAAAGATGATTTCTATGTGAACAGTTTCCACCCGAGTTATATTTGCTTGAAAGTAAACCCCTTTGGTATCAATGGGGGTTCCAAATAAATTTATTTAGGATGGCAGTTTGCCATTAATCACAAAGGAAATGTAAAATGAAAAGACCTTTCCCTGTTAAACTTTCAGTTAGCAGTTCATAATAATAATATAAAAAATTATTTGAATTCTTCAAGCATGAGAGACAACAGTAAATTTCCTACTAGAAAGCTCTAAAATCTAGTCTTCAGCCAGTTTCTATAGAGACAGTGGGGGCTTTTGAAATGTTTGCTTCTAGCCATAAATAACTTAGACAATGCTGTTCAAAAATGGTACTTGGCTGCAGCTTCCACTTCATTTAAAGCAGACAGCATTCTCGAAGTGCTGATCTGGTAAAGCAGAATTCACTAAGCATTTAATGCAATCTTATTAGAGAAGTAATACACAACAAAAGTATTGTGTGTTCCCACTATAACACTACTAAAAAACTATTCTACACTGAGCAGACTATATCTACCTCTGGCACAGAACAGAGTGTTCTCTCGTAATCCTTTGGCAAATGTTTTCACAGTTTGTGTACCATATTAAAATAAACTGAATTATGTGTAGATGGTTCTACACATTATGTTGTGTAGCTGCATGGGGGAATAATAAATGCATATTGAGAGTAAAATGAAGGAATTATTTGGCATCTTGATAAAGTCATGGAATAAAGTAAAATTATTCAAAGCAGTAAGCCACCCACCCCAAAACTCTGCTAGAGATTTAGGAAATTTTATATTGTGTGTGAGAAAGAGAGGTGGGAAGAGAGTACTAGTTAAATGTAATCATTTGAATATTCTGCTCAGCTAGCAAAAAACCATTCCATGCAACATGTTGTGGAAAGGGCTTTCTATGTTCACTTAAGCTTTAAAAATGCTGCAAATTGCAGTTGTTAAATGGCCACAGCTTCACCACTACATTGAAGGTCATTTAGTCCTACCCCTTGCCGCAGGTAACATATTTTAAAGCATCTTTCCTATTAGCAAATTAAGTGAGAGAATGGGCAGGACAGGGACTAATGAGCTGGTGCCAGCAGTGTCACACATGTAGATAGTGTGATGTTGTACACTCCAAATTTGGAGCAGTATTGTGGCAATCATCTCCTGGGCCAGGACTCAGCTCTGTAAAATGCAGCAATTTATGCAAAACATTACCTTTCAACATGTACAGAGTTGAATTTCCTCCTGAATTACTACACTTTATGGAGTAGCTTTTCAGGTCACAATCTTCCTTACAAGGTTCTGAGTCTCCAAACAGTTATTTTTTTACAGAGCAGAAATGCCATTTAAGCATAGGAAACCAATTATTGTGTACTGCTGCTGTTGTTTTAACTCTCTGCCCCTCTGCTGCAATTGTCATGAAAACTGTCTCCCCAAAGCTGCTATTTGACATGGGAAACACAGGCACAAGGGACAGCTTTCATTCTGCATCAAAGAACGGCTTTGAGGGCAGAGGGTGCTTTTCACCTTTATAAACAATTTTTATTAAGGATTTTATTGGTTTACAAAAGCACATGCATTGTCTCTTTTTCAGGTTGTAAAGGTTTTTTTTTACATTTGAAGTGAGACATTAGTATTGTATACAGAATAAAGTAGAGGGGAGAGGAGTGGTAATACTTGGTGTATATGCAGGGTTTTTATGTCAGCGTCTCTTGAGTAGGTTCTCTTTCTATTTGTTTATTATATTTCCTTGGTAGTGAGAGAGGTTGGGATGGCCAGGGCATGGTTGGTTGGCTGCAGTGAGATTTGTTTGCGTGGGGTGTGTGTCAAGTTGGGTCAAGTTAGCTATATCGATTCATATGTTGGTGGTGGGTTCTTGTTGTTTTGTTCTTGTTGCTGTGTATGTACTAAATGGGAGCCATACCGCAGTGAAGGTGTCCTCTTTTATTTGTCCCCATGTCAGTTTCAATCTGTGGGTTAGCTTTTCTAGTAAGGCTGTTTCCCATATGATTTGGTACCAGTGGTCCATGTTCACTCCTGTCAAGTCTCTCCAGTGTCTGGCTATGATGCTTCAGGCTGCTGAGAGTAGGTGGGTTATAAGCTCTTTATAATGTGAGTGGGCATTGGCAGAGGGTGTTTTTCATGGGGAAAGGGGAAAAGTTGATCCACTTTCTCCACATCACTCAAGGCTGGCTTGAGACATTTTGACAGCTGAGGTGAAGCACGAAAGGGAATAAAAATCTACATCAGGAACAAGGGTGGGAGACCAGCAGCGCCTCCTATTTGCCAAGAGGCCACTGTAGAGGTGGCACTGGGAGGCTTCTGCTGAGAAGGCAGCAGATCCAGCCTCCAAGGAGTGTGCCACAGCCATTGCTGCTACTGGGCAATAGCAGATGATGCATTCCTTGGAGGCTGAATCTGCTGTCCATGCAGATCCTGCCACCCAAGGCAGTCACCTCACCTTGCCTCATGTGTGGGCCGGCCCTGACATCGCTCATAATTTTACAAACTTCTTTTTATGTGCTCATTATTGCTTTTCAGTAAGTAGTTTTAAGGAAAGCAGCATGATTCCTGTGTTTGTTGTTCATTAAACTGTAGCAGTTCTCATTTCTTCATCCTTGCAAGCCAATATCCAATGAGAGTGCCCGTATGAAATGGACTTTCTTTTGGATTGACAGTTACAGTGTGAGGCATAAATGAAACAATGCTACTGTACTATTGAAAGACTAATTAGTCTTATACGGGGAGGCCAGTCACAATCTCTCTGTACAGTGACTTGTTGCTTTTCCAGATTGGAAAAAAGTAAAATAGAAGGAATCCAAGCAGATGAACACAGAGACTTTGAGGATGCTGTAGAAAAAAACTTATAAAAGAGACACCTGTTAGAAAATTAGATGAAAACAGAATTTGGATGTGAATTGGTTAACATAAACATTTGCAGAAAAAACATCAGGATGAAACAGATGCTTTCTAAATGAAGATAACTGGAAAAAATGAAATATCGAGAACTACTAAAACAGAACAAAGCAAAAAACAGAAAACAAAAACATGCCAATGCATCTTCCAAAACAAACTTCAAGATTCCCATTCTCACCTAGCCTTACTTCCCATACTACTACTCTACATATTCAGTAAACTGAAGCCTAGAGTTATGTGAAGTACCTCTGGCATATTCTTTGCAATTCTTCTATAGAACAAAACAGAGGCTGAAATACAAAGATGTTCATTCTGCTCTGGACAGCATTGCACTCCCCCTGAAAGAGCAAGTATGCAGTTTGAGTGAACACCTTAATCCAGCATTGTCACTTGAGTCCCAGGTGGTTTTAGTGGCCTGGAGAGCCTTTAACCATGTTCACCTGGTTGACCAGCAGTGACCATCCTGGACAGGGTTAGCCTAGCACTGGTGATGCACGCTCTGGCAACCTCTCCACTAGATTATTCTAATGTAGGGATGCAGAACCTGTGGACACCCAGGTGTTGCTAGACTAAAACTCCCATCATCAATGACCACTGACCATGCTGCTGGGACTGATGTGAGTTGTTGTCCAGCAACATCTGGGGGCCAATGGTTCCCATAATGGCATAATGTGTTATATGTAAAGTTAAAGGACCCCTGACAGTTAAGTCCAGTCACAAACGACTCTGGGGTTGCAGTGCTCATCTCACTATACTGGCTGAGGGAGCCAACGTTTGTCCACAGACAGTTTTTCTACAGTTTATCTACTTGCACTTTGACGTGCTTTCGAACTGCTAGCCTGGCAGGAGCTCGGACCAAGCAACAGGAGCTCATCCCGATGTGGGGATTCAAACCACTGACCTTCCAGTCGGCAAGCCCAAGTCTCAGTGGTTTAGACCACAGTACCACCCACATCCCGTGTTATATGTAGGGCTGCCTTAATTATGATCCAGAAGCTTCAGTCATTGCAAAGCTCCTAAATTTTGATGGGTACAAGAAGGAAATGCAAACAAATGAAACTAAATATAAATTAGCAGGTAGATCTTCACACTTGACTCCATTAGCAGGCACCAGAAATCTGTGTTTCCATTCTCATTAGTATCATCACAGGGTTGTTGTGGAGATTAATTGAGGAGAACCACACATGCCACCTTGAGCTCCTTGCAGGGGAAAGGTAGGATATAAATGCATTTAATGATGATGATAATGACGATAGCATTTATCTGTCACTACAAAAATGCCTCAAAGTGACTTACAATAATAAAATAATAATAATAAAAGCATATGTGATACAAAAATTAAAAGACATCAAAATTATAAAAGAACATCAGCTGAAGAAGAGTACTCATTCTGCACTAAAATAAAAGGGCACATCCTATCCCACCATACTAAAAGACAAACACCAATACAGGCTTGGGTATCATCAAAACTTATGACCCCAACGAAAAGCCAAATACTTGAGTGAACAAGAATGTTTTTGTCTGTTACCTACAAGTTGATAATGATGATGCCTGGGGCATCTCTCTGGGGAGAGCAGTGCAAAACTGGGCAGTCACTACTGAAAAGGAACTTCTCACGTGGCCACATTTTGCACTGTCCATGGAGGGGGTACACAAAGATGCAACACAGGTTCTGGGAAGGTTCATGTAGGGAAAGGTGCTTGGTCTGTGTGCCAGTATTTCCCCCTGAGTATGCTCTTTCATGTAGTTGCTATTGGTTGCTGAGATACATGGTTGTGCAAAGACACTTGCATATGGTCCATATAGAAGGCTTAGTTTCTAAAACTAAGAGCGAAGTGGTACTGAAGCCAATACTTTCTAGAATCTGTGCCCTGGACCTGATGCCCTGGCTTTGGGTGCTACGAACACAAGAACCTTTGTTACTAAACCCAAGCCTATCAGGCATCGGACAGCACTCTGAACATGCTCGGAGGCAGGCTCTTGTTCCAAACCCAAATCCTAAATGGCTTCTGCCACCCATTTAAAGGGATGCCATGAAGAAACTGTGCAATATTCAAAATTATGAGCTGAGCCCTCAGCTCCGTCCGCCAGGTCTCCTTGTGGGAGCGGAACCTTCAACAAGGTGCCTAAGATGTGAGGAGTGCAATGAGCCGAAAAACGACGCGATACCCGGGCGCTGGGTTTTCCCTGTGTGGCGAACGGAGCTCCCCCGTCTCTTGCACCGGTCCAAGTTAAGACGTCTCTAAGAGACAATGGGCTCATTCTGCCAGGTGGGCGACTCTGTCCTTTCGCGCTTCGCCTGCCTGCCCACGAGCGACGCGCCTCGCCAAGGAGGCGCTAATCCTCCGTAGCCTTTCTTCTTGTCAGCTGCGCTGTTGGTCTGGCTCGTCCTAACCGACATCCTCATGCTAATGTGCCTGTCTCCAATCCCCAGCAAATGGCCTCAGGCGGGGATTGCTCACTTGGCTTTGTGGAAGAGGGGGATAAGGACGCCTCTTGTGCGAAGGCACTTCCAGCTGAAGGCAGCGCCACGAAAACTCACTCTTTCTCTCTCTGCTCCCGCGACTGCAGCTCCAGCCGTTTGATTCCAGCGCGCGCGACGCCCCCCCCCCCGTCACTCACCCCCGCGTCCCCACCAGCGTGGAGCTGGCGCGCGGCCAATAAAGGCTTTCCCGCGTCCGCCCCTCCTCCCTCCCTCCCTCGTGGCACACATACATAATGCATCCGTGTAACAGGAGCAGGTCCTTCCTCGGGCATGGCCCGTCGCACGCGAGCCGCCTCCCGGTCCCCTCCCTCCTACCCCCGTGCGCCACCTGCTGCGGAAGACTCCCCTCCTCTTCGTCGCCACGCGGCCGGAGGTAACAAAGCACTGCTAATGAGGCAGCCGCCTGCGCGGCTCCGCTCACTCGCCCGTCCCAAGAAGGCGGGAAACCAGCTTCCCCCACCTCCCCGCGAGCACCTGCTCCGCTTCATTGGCGTCCGGAAGGGCAAGCAGACCCCTCGCGGCAAGCAAGCGCTTCTGCGCGGATGGGCACCTGCAACTTCTCCCACGCGGCCCCATCACCTCGGCTGCAGCTCCGCGGCCGTCTCCTCGCGCCCGCCCAGCTTGCAGCCTCGAAACAGGCTCAGGGCCACACCGTCACACCGGCGTGGCACTAAACCGCCTAAGCGGGCAGCGGCAGCAAGTCTGTGGTGGAACTCTAGTATCTACCTCTCCCCTCACGTATATACATATCTATATATTTCCCACCCACAGAAATACCCCCCACAGGTGTGTTCCCGTCAAATAAAATCCCCCCGCCCCGCTTAGAGGGCAATCTTGGCAACCCTCCCCGTGTCCCCTGAACACAAGTAGCCACCCTTTCCCCTCCGCTCTGCAAAGCAAAGCGGACGCCTCTACCGCGCGTCCTTCCCGGAACGTTTTCTGCAGACCACCCCTCAGCGCTCCTTGTCTAGGCGATTCATTCTTTCTCCCCTCAAATCCCCACATCCTGTTGCATCGGCTGCTTGCTCCACAGCGTCCCCTCCCCAGTGCCATCGCCTCCCTCCCTCCCTCCCTCCCTCCCTCCCTCCTGGGCGCCACGGCTGCTCTGTGAGTGTGTGTGTGTGTGTGCGCTCTCTCTCTCTCGCGCGTGTGTATTGGGGAGGGGGGAGAGGGATGAGGTCATCCTCTTTCCCGGCGTCAGTCAGCTGGGTGGCGGCGGCAGCGGCGGCGGCGGCGGCAAAGCGGCGGGGCGGGCCAGGCCGAGGAAAGGATGGTCTGCTTCGGGGACCGCTCCCCGGGCTGCTCGCGCCTGGGGCTGGGCGGGTGAGCGGGTCTCCCCGCAGGCAGGCGGCGCTCCAGCAGCGCCCGCAGGCGCCGCTGGCCCAGCCCCGTCAGCGCCCCGAGAAGAGCCGCCGAGCGAGCGGGTTGTCCGCGGCAGCAGCGGCGGGGGAGGGAGGGGGCGGACTCCGAGGGGCTCCCGGACGGGGTCCCTCTCCCTGCCGCCGCCGCCGCTCCTGCCGCCGCCTTCCAGCCGCATCATGGCCGCGAAGTCCGACGGGGGGCGGCTGAAGATGAAGAAGGGCAGCGAGGTGGCGTTCACGCCGCTGCAGAACTCGGAGCACTCGGGCTCGGTGCAGGCGCTGGCCTCGGGCTTGCCCTCGGCGGCGGGGCCCGGCGGCGCCGAAGACGACGAGGCGCCTGGCGGCGGCGGCGGCGGCGGCGGCGGCTGCTGCTCCTCCGGCGGCTGCCGCTGCTGCTGTAGCGGCGGCGGCGGCGGCGGGCGGGCGGCCGGGGGCTCGCGGGGCTCGGGCGGCGGCTCGTCCTCGCTGTGCCTGCGGCTGGGCCGGGAGCAGCGGCGCTACACGCTGTGGGACGGGCTCTGGATCCTGGCGGCCGTGGCCGTGTACTTCGCGGACGTGGGCACGGACCTCTGGCTGGCGGTCGACTACTACCTGCGCGGCCAGCGCTGGTGGTTCGGGCTGACGCTCTTCTTCGTGCTGCTGGGCTCGCTCTCGGTGCAGGTCTTCAGCTTCCGCTGGTTCGTGCACGACTTCAGCAGCGAGGACGGGGCGGCAGCGGCGGCGGCGGCGGCGGCAGGGGCGCCCGGCTCCTCGTCGGCCGGCGGCCACGGCGAGAGCAAGCTGCTGGTGAGCAGCGGTTCCGCCGCGGGGGACATGGAGGCCGGCGCCCGGCCCGGCACGCCGCAGAGGCAGGCGTCCAACGCCAGCAAGGGCAACGCCACCAACAGCACCAACAGCAGCAGCAGCACCAACGCCGCCACCGGAGGAGCGGCAGGGGCGGGCGGCGGCGGCGGCATCCGGCCCCCCAAGAGCCGGTCCGCCTCCTGCGCCTTCTGCATCTGGCTCATGCAGTCGCTCATCCACATCCTGCAGCTGGGGCAGATCTGGAGGTAAGGCACGCGCGCTCACCGGGCTCACCTTCCTTGAACTCCCTGCGCTAAGGCAGGCGCGCAGCCGGGCCTCGGTCGCCTGGGAAAGTGTCCTAAGAGGCTCAGAGCCGCTACTTGCCTAGCCGGGTCTGACGCCGAGGCCCGGCTGCCTTAACTCCTGGACAGCTCCTGGGGAGGCGGGGTGGGGGCCCATCACAGTCTGCCCACTCCGCGCCTCTCCAAGGGCAACTGCCTCGTGTCGTGCGCCTTGAACTCTCTTTGGGTCAACGCCCGGGCTTGAATTAACTGACCTGTCAAGGCATCGATTCCTGGCGTGTGCTCGCCCGTGCTGCCACTTAGGGCTTTTCAGGAGCAGCTGAATAGGCACACAATGGAGAGATGGCATCCACGCCCCTTAGGAGACTCGTTTGTTTTTGCACTGTTGGGCTGCGTGATGCTGAGACCTCGCCTGTTTCCCTGCTTGTCTCCTGAGCTTGAAAAGCAGAGATGCGCTTGGCGGGTAATAATGGGTGGGGTCATTCCAAATTCTGAAGCGGAAATACCATATCACTAGGATAATCCATGTGTCTGCTTAAAAAGGAGCACACGCAAATTCCAGCTCCAGCTTCGATTGACTTGCTAAGTCACAAGGCGTTATTTCTGAGGCTGTTACTTGTTTAAAAGTAATATGGGGAACAAGCACATGGTTAGTTGTTTAAGGGTCCTATGGCTTTGGTGCCATAACGTCACCTTATGAAAAGGTATATGCAATAAGTTTAGAGAAGAGGAGCATTGTAAAGGACTGTAGTTTCAAAATCCTGAATAGGTGTTGCAGGCTGCACATTTACTTAGCACTCACTTCTGAGTAAAGGTGGACCGGGCTGTATTGTAAGATGAGTTTGTCAGCAGTCTTTGGTTCTCCCCACAAAATAATGGTGTTTGTATGCGCACCTTGTTAAGTCACTTTGAGACCAACAAATGAAATTAATAGTAATAATAAATTAGCATTCACTTTAAAGTGTAATAAAGTATTTGGCCAAATTTAGAGAAATGTTAATTTAACCTCTGCATTAAACTACTGTACTTTTTAAAAGGCTCCATGGAACTTCAGGGGTGTGTGGGTGTGGGTGTCTGTCTATTTGATCAAAGTAGAATTCAAGAACCTTGGTTAAGCTTGAAATTGTGATCCAGCTGAAATGACTGCAGATTTTATTATGGGACTGACTAGGATCAGTGGGTTTACTTTCGTAGTAGCTATGAAGGACACTGCAGGTGAGTACATAGCCGCCTGATTGAATCAATGTGTAAAAAAGTGTTAGAGCACTTAAAAATAGAGGACTATAGTCACTTTGTTCCTGGAGATCTTGGTTGGTGTCTTACTTAATTCTGAACAGCAAGTGTTTTTAGTGATTTATTTAAAAAATGAGGTGGAATGGCTGCAGTGAATTTTACCTGATAGTTGATATTTGTTTTTTAAAGTATATCTGAACCTGTATGTAGAACTATATAAAAAGTAACATGATATAGCTTACAATTGATGATAATATTGGAGATTCTGGCTTTGTGACTAAAGGTATATTTCAGTAAATCTTTGTGTTCATGGATATTTTCTTATAATGTTTCTGAAGGAAGAGAATATTTCTAAAATTCTGCTGTAACATAATATGGAACTCCTTCATTCCAAAATTACATCCACCTTTATCTCCATTATTTCTATTTTAGTCAAATATCTCTTTATTAAACTGGCCACACCCTATTGCTCACATACTTTGGTTATCTGGATTATTTTCCAGATAATTGATTTCAAAATGTTGTGTCATGACCTGGAAGAAAGAGAGGGGCATTGTGACTTGGGTGAGCAGAAAACAGCTCACTGTTGTTTAGGACACCACCAAGACTTCCAGGTGAGAATTTGTTAAACTAGGGGTGCTCCGTAGCTAAGGTTGTACAGCAGGGGAGGGGAACTGGATTCAGCCAGTGGAGTGGATTCAGAACTCCCCCACCCTTGTGGGCCACTTTGACAGGTGGGTGGGGCCAGCCACCTGTAAATCACCTGGCACCACCATGACTTCAAAGGAAGTAATCGGGAGTGCACCCTAAGCATGCTCCTGATTCTTCCTTTTTTTCCTTTGCAGGCATATCTTGAGTTCAAGAAGTGGTTGCAAAGGAACAATCTTTCTTTGTAGCCACTTCTTCAAATCAAACCACACCTGCAAAGGAAGGTTTTAACTGCAGAGAAAACATGTTCTTTTGTATCTCCACTCTGAATTCAATTTAGGGACACACACAAAAAGAATCATCAGCATTTTCTACCTATGCTTACGCCCCTTCTTCACCTGCAGTCAAAGGCCAGCACTTTTTAAAATTTTGCTGCCACTGAGCAGGGTGTCAGGAAAAGATACCAAAATCTTAAAAGCACTGACATTTAGCTGCAAGGGGGGAGGGGAAAGTGTGCACTTGATTCTTTTATTCCTTTGGCCATGGACTGAAATTTCAATATGTGCCATATCTGATATCTAATGTCATATATGATGTCAGTCCTAGCAAATGTAGATGGGGTTAGTGAAAATGACCTTCCAAAGCTGGCGAGTCTCATTTGACCCATGGGCTGAATGTTCCCCACTACTGTTGTATGATATTGAGAAGATGGCATCATTGTTGAATGCTAGAATTGGAAACTACATGCAGCCTTTGAGACACTTTAGCATTGCCTCCTCATTCTTCTCAGAATATCTGCTTTAATTTTAAAAATGAGGGCTTATTACTTTTCCCACTATGAGAATCAACACTATTTAAAAAAAGGACACATTTACACACTTTAGAATTTTGATATGTACATTGTTTATCATTTTTTTCACCAAAGATAGGCATTAATAGTTGTTGTTTTTTAAATACACGAAAAGCAGATTTATTGCAAAGCTTGGGGGAATGTTTACATATGACTGAGGTTCAAATGTAGACATTCCTCATCATTTTAAAATTTCATATATATATATATATATATATATATATATATATATATATATATATATATCTCCATTCCATGTTGCAGGATATTTTGGACTAAAAGGTCTATAAACTAAACAGAATACTATATTGGACCCCATTTGGTAAAGCACATGAGAATCACTAATAAAAATATTAGTAAGAACCATTGGAAATCTAGGCTGAAAATTGTTTTATGTGATATATTTAATATGTATTAGTTATTATTACATGTGCAGACAAATTATTCTAGCATTTGTTGTTGATGTTGTTATGTTGTTGTTTAGTCGTTTAGTCGTGTCCGACTCTTTGTGACCTCATGGACCAGAGCACACCAGGCACTTCTGTCTTCCACTGTCTCCCGCAGTTTGGTCAGACTCATGTTTGTAGCTTCGAGAACACTGTCCAACCATCTTGTCCTCTGTCGTCCCCTTCTCCTTGTGCCCTCAATCTTTCCCAACATCAGGGTCTTTTCCAGGGAATCTTCTCTTCTCATGAGGTGGCCAAAGTATTGGAGCCTCAGCTTCACGATCTGTCCTTCCAGTGAGCACTCAGGGCTAATTTCCTTAAGAATGGATGCATTTGATCTTCTTGCAGTCCAAGGGACTCTCAAAAGTCTCCTCCAGCACCATAATTCAAAAGCATCAATTCTTCGGCTATCAGCCTTCTTTATGGTCCAGCTCTCACTTCCATACATCACTACTGGGAAAACCATGGCTTTAACTATACGGACCTTTGTTGGCAAGGTGATGTTTCTGCTTTTTAAGATGCTGTCTGGGTTTGCCATTGCTTTTCTCCCAAGGAGCAGGCGTCTTTTAATTTCGTGACTGTTGTCACCATCTGCAGTGATCGTTGTTGTTATATTGGCTCTATTTTCTTCTTCTGACCACACTTGGTGCAGTTAACAGACTAGCAAAGCCTAGTAAAGTAACAGTTTGTCACTTCTCATTTCTGCGTTTTCCCTGCTAACATTTCCTGGCCTTAGCAGTAGGGCTGGAGGTGCTGTGGGTCATTTAGAGAAAGTGGAAAAGGAAGAATATCAGCAAGAATTCAGGAGACAAGCATTGATATTCCCCAGCAGTAGCACTGGTCTTCTATCCCATCATCTTAATGTACTTGGAACTTTGGAAGTTGCACGGGATATGGTGAAAAGTACTTTGCACTAACAGAACAAGAGAGCAGCACTGGCCAGTGAAGTGGGTTTCTGGCTGGCACCCAGCAGCAATCATCCAGCGCAGCAAAGCTCATTCTTACTAGTAGCTATCAGGAGTCCAGAACCATGTGAATGCATGGTTGCTGAGAGACTAACAGTTCCTAGTGTTAGAATTGGCTTTCAACATAGGTGGTGGTGCTAGTCTGACAGCAACCATGTGCTTCCACAATGCTGACTGAGACACACCCTGCCACCTCATGACAGTTACCAACAAACTGCAGCTTTTCCTCTCCTGTCTTGATTGCTCTGCAGGGGTGGCTGATGATTTCCTCTAGCAAGACACCTCAATGGCTATCAGTAGCATGTGTGAATCTCTATTCCACCATCCTGTGCATAGACTGAATCTTTCTCGTTGTCCCGTGCTGCATGCAAAAGTAAGATTTTGCCAGTCTATCCCCCCCTGTCCCTGTGCAGTGAACTGCATGTTTTGCACTGTTCATATTTATGGTTAGACATCTTCATTACACTTTCATTACCTAAGGAATCATGTCCAAGCAGTGCCTATTTTAATCTTAGTCAAGCCAATTTCATTTGTAAAGTCAATAGCCTGGGACATTTCCCTTTTTTGGACATACTGTTGCATAACTAAAGAGTGACTTGTTGCCACAGTTACTAATGGTAAGAAATATTGTTTGGAAACAACAATGTCCGCATAACCTACACCACACCATTTGCTTTATGGGTAAAATACCCCTTTTTTGCAGAGCACTAATTCATTCAAAGGCTAATGGGGTATATAAGACAAGGAGGAGCTTTCGTTCCAGGAAACACTTTGAGATGCTGAAACATACCGAATTTGTGCAAAAATGTGGAGAATTTTTCTGACATCCCTTGCTGCAACTGCAGGAGACTTCTGTTGAAATGGTTGCGAGGAGAGACAGAAGGATGGCCAGGGAAGGAAGACAGAAGTAGAGAGGATATAGCACGTTCCTCTTCCCCATTTCCCCCCTCTTTCTTCCCTAGAGATGTAAATTGCTGGTTCTTTGGTATATTTGCCCTCTCATATAATCTCACAATAAAATATGCAATTGACTTATAATTGTGACGTTTGTTAAGCCACTGAATTGTTGGAACCCGTTTATTCTTGGTAATACAGCTAAGTTCAAATTTTCTTTACAAATATAAATGCTATTGTTGAAAACAGTTATGTATTATTATTTTTAATTAAAGCATACTAATTGGGAATTAATGGGGGTTTTAATGTCGCATGCACAGGGTGATGCTGTGAAAAAGCTACTTAAAATGATTAAAATGAACATTTTACTAGGGTGCGTGGAAAGTGATGCCTGCCACTGATGACACTTGATTTATGAATAATAATTAAAACTGCCTTCTTTGTGTTCTGCCTCTCATTTCTACAAATGTCAATGCTGAACTCTGGCATAGAATGCACAAACGAAAAGTTGAAACAGGTATTGGAGGTGATCAGGGAGTTCATGTTCCTGCTATAGTCTGAATACTTGATACAGCCAGATAGTTGTTTTGCTTCAGCCGGGAGTCAGAGTCTTATCACCTTATGGGATTTTATTGTTTATTCTTATCTTTTATCATCCCCTATTGAATTTCTCAGGATAAAGCTATGGATATTTTGACAAACATATGCATGTTGTATCGATGGTATGTGTATATACATGCAGCACTCTTAACTAACATCTTGTGTGTGCTATAACAGACTTACTGGAAATGAGAATCTACCCCATAAATGTGCTTTCAGCAAGTGCCGGAAGAAGCAGTTATTTCAATAAAGGTTCTGGGAAGCACAACATGAGCAGTGATGTCATTTGGGAGTATTCAATTGGTGCAGGCAGGTGGAGGCATCTCCCTATCTTGTGGGAAAGTAGAGAGATGTGGATTTCTTTCTCTGATTTTCACCTAATCTGGCTTCTTCTCCCACCAAACGTAAAAAAAATAAATCATAGAAACACAGAGTTGGAAGGGACTTAGGAGGTCATCTAATTCGCCCCCCTGCTCAATGCAGGATGCAACCACTGCATCCCTAACAAATGTTTATCCAGTCTCTGCTTAAATAATTCCAGTGAAGAAGAGTTCATCACCTTATGAGGCTGTCTGGTTATTTCCTGTTAGCTAAAATTTGCTTTCCTGCACTTCCCCAAAGGCAGATCTAGGGGAGCGCGGCCAATTTGGTCACACCACATGCAGAGCTTCTGGGTCGCTGTAGCAGGCACCACAACTATGATGTTGAACGGGAGGTGAGGGGGCACCGGATTTTGGTGTTGCACAGGGCACCACTGAAATTTGAGATGCCAAGGTCTGCCACTGACTTTCCTTTTGTTCTTGTCCTTCTCTTTGGGTCAACAAATATATATTTTACTACCACACTATAGAAAGCTCTAGCTATCCAGCCTAGCTCTGAAGTAGAGATTCCCCCCTCCTCTTTCTGTTATTTGGAGTGGGGAATGACTTCCTCAAAATATATCTGCAGAAATCTGCATCTGAAATTAGTCCAGTATAGCTGCATAGTATAGCTGGCGGGGCTGGGGCAGCACAGTGTGAATAGTGCAGAGAACATTACAAAGCCCAGCTAAGACTGAAAGTTACTCACTTACTTAACTTATACATACATACTTTCTCAAAGTGGCTTCTATACAACAACAACAACTCCATAGCCAGACTAGCATAACTTAGTACTTACAGGTGATGTGATGGCCAGGCCTGCCATTCACTCAAGTGTAAATAATGTTAATTATTTATTTTAAAGCGTATACCTTGCCCAATTTTCAAAAGAAATTAAAGGAACCTAATGAATTCAAATGCAACAACCATATTAAAATATATTCCTATTGCAACATTCCGTTATAAAATCAAAATATCAATATAGTCATACCTCGGGTTACAGATGCTTCAGGTTGCGTTTTTTCGGGTTACGGACCCATTGAAACCTGGAAGTACCGGAACGGGTTACTTCCAAGTTTCGGCGGTCGTGCATGCACAGAAGTGCTAAATCGCGCTTTGCGCATGCGCAGAAGTGCCGAATTGCAACCCACACGAATTGCAACCCGCTGCTGCGGGTTGTGAAAGCTGCAGGTTGCGAACGTGCATCCCACACGGATCACATTCGCAACCCGAGCGTCCATTGTATATCAAATCTAAACCACAATAAATAATTTCAAAACAACCACCAGACCCAAAACATCAAAGATTAAACAATCAGCTACATGCATCTATAAGCAGCCACATTTTATAACAACTAGCTAAAAATAGTGCAGTGATGGGGATTGGCGCATCTCACTTAGTAAGGTGTTCCAGAGGTCAGGAACTACTAACCTTGCCCTCGTCAATGGAAGCTGTGACTCAGGGAGTGAGGGATTTAGAGCAGGGCAACAGATGATGACAGAGCATGTGCAGCGGGACATATGAAGGTAAATCTTAAGGAACCCAGTCACAAGGTTTTAGGTCTTTAAAAATTAGCACTAGCACCTTGAATTGAATCTGGAAACAAACCTAAGAGTTCACTGTTAACTTGGCCACTCATGCATTCAAATTTATCATGTACAGTGGTACCTCGGGTTAAGTATTTAATTCGTTCTGGAGGTCTGTTCTTAACCTGAAACTGTTCTTAACCTGAAGCACCACTTTAGCTAATGGGGCCTCCTGCTGCCGCTGGAGCACGATTTCTGTTCTCATCCTGAAGCAAAGTTCTTAACCCGAGCTACTATTTATGGGTTAGCAGAGTCTGTAACCTGAGGTACCACTGTATTTCTAAAGTAGGGGAATGGGTTGTTCATTTTGTTTCTGTATGTGGGCATGATGAATTAAAGCACAGACCAATCATGGTTGGTGAATCCTTCCATTCCATTTTGAACTGTGCTTGGCAAATCAAGTCATTTTTGGGACAGGGTGAGGACACAAAAATATCTTGATTAATCCCTAGCTGAATTGGTACTTGGGCATCACTGGGACTTGGACATCACTGAGAATGCCACATAATCTGACTCCTTCCCTTCCATGTTCCTAGGAGCTTCTCAACCCCTTCCTGGCTGCTTCTGCTAGTGCATCAGCAATTCCTCCTGACATTGTTGCTCCCTTTTTCAACAGCAGCAGCTGGCAAAGAAGGCACTCCATCCCTCTGTCCCTTTATCTTCTCCATCTCTCTCTCTCTCTCCATCCCATTCTCCTTTATTTCCATGAGCAGAAAATAATGTGTTTGTAGCATGTGTATGAATGAATCATTTTCTTGTGCTCACAAGAAAATCATGTATGCATATGAGTGCTCATGAGACTTTGTGTTAGGGTGAATGTCTGAAACAGTCTCAGAAATAGATGCTGTATGAGTAAGACATACAGCGATCTGTGATTTGTGTTAGGCACATTTCCTGTTCTTGACATGGCCCCATAGTTCTCCTAGTCCCCCCCCCCCATCTCTCTTCAGTAAGTTTGTGTCATTCTAATTCTAATGTATTCAAAACTTCAACATATGTGATTATTGCAAATTTTATTGAGTGAAGAGTCTATGGACTTTCAATTCTTGTTCAGTGCAAAATCAGATCATACTAATAGCATAGATAAGACCTGTAGGTCTTACATGTGGGGGAAAACAAAACAAAAGAGAACATATTAAAGTGGTGGGGGCTGATATTAGAGGAAGCTCCTCAAATAAGTTACTATATGCTAAATAAAAGAGCAGGTAACCAGTGAAGAGAAAGAAAGGAAAACCTGGCAAAATTAAAATAAAATAATTTAATATTTGAATAATGTGGAAATTATTAAGTATAGTAATAAAAGTGTTCATTAAAACCGATAAGGAAAAATATTTTCACGACTTTCTCAATTCAATGCATTATCTGGGGAGTATCATCTAAATTAGAAATAATAATGGCTTGCTGCTGTAATGCATGAGACGGAAGTAGCACCAAAGAGAGAACAATCCCTGGGGCAGAATGGAATCCCCAGTAAATCTCTGAAGGCACTCAACAGCATTACGTAACCCTGATACAAATGCATATATCTGTGTGCAGGAGGGCTATGCATGGGAGGGAGCAGTACTAGGGAGATTTCAATGCATGGAGCAGCACACACAGCAGGGACTAGAAAGGATGTGGTTGGGGATTGTGAAACTCCTGAATTCAACTTTTAATGGGTGGGGATGTTTAAAGCACAGGGAGCTAATAATTTAGCACCGGTTTTTCAAGACAAAGTAGACACCAAGGAATGTGGAAATTATAAAGGTGTTAAGTTAATGAACCATATAATGAAGTTGTGGGAAAGGCTCATGGTACAATGTCCTAGACACAAGTAGATGAGGTCAGTGATAATCAATTCTTTTCCAGACTAGGGAAAGAATACAATCAATGCCACTTTGTGCCTAGATTTCTACAAATGAAATACTGGCTAGTAATAGTGTCTGATGATCTGCACAGCATTTTTTACCCCTGGAAAAAAATCAAACAAGTCCTAAGTAATATAAAATTCCTAATTTGGATATAATAAGGGCATTTATCATATAATTAGAAGCTCTTTTTCAGGTCTGAGCTGAACCTATTTCAGTAAAGTTTGCCATAGTGATTAGTGCTTAATAGCAGTGGTTTAGTATTGTGGTTGGGGAAATCTAGAACAATGGGTCGGAGTGTATATTTTGGGAACACTGCAGGATGTGATGAAAAATTAGAGGAGGCCGAGACTATGGCCCAGTTCAGATGATAATTCTAAACCACCTAATAAATGATTGTGAACAAACCATGGTGAATGTCAGGCTCACATGCTCTCCATTAAATCGCCTCCTTTGAACTTGAGAGGAGCAGAGTATAAGTTTCTGCATTCACATTAGAACAAACCTCAGTTCCATGTTACATACAAGAAAATGAGGTTTCTTCTAGCTAAAGAGAGGGTTCATTCACAGTTCCACTTGTCCTGTGCCTAGAAAGCATGGGTCTGAGAACTTTCTCACTTGTCCCATGTTTGCTAGGATAAGGGCTTTTCCACACTACCGTTTGCCCCAACACTTTCCCCTGCTTTAGCAATAAATTGGAACCAATGGCAATCCATGGAAAGCCAGATTGCCGTTTGCTCTGATTCAACACTAATCCATGGGTTTCCCCAGGGAAAAGTGGCGGGGCAAACGGAAGTGTGGATAAGCCCTTAGTTAACTAATTTGGATATCCAATCACAATTTAATCTGGTTTTCTTAAACTAACTTCTTTCAAAACAAACCATAGCTCCCTGAATTGATGCAAAACAAGGAGCTGCAGTTTGTTCTTAAGTAAAAAGTGAAAGCTTCAATTCTCATGCAGGTAAACCCAGGGCTCATTCCTACTCACCTAAAGCATGATCAGAACCAGGACTATGTTTGCATCAGTATAAAGAAACTAGAATGACACAGGGAACAGCTGTGGTACAAGGAAGGTGACTGTATGCTGGTGAGAAGGACCCAAATCATTCTATACATGTATGAATGATTTGTGGGATGCATTCATTGTACATATGAAGGTCCTACACGTGATGCTGGAAAAATGTATTTTAAACCTGCATGGATTATAGTATGGGATGAACAATATAGGAAAATGCTTGGATGGAAAGGTTAAAAGCAAGGATGACAAATGGAATGCCATAAGAGTAGTGTATGGAATTGAAGACAAATGTCTCTATTTTGAATATATAAGAAACTTCTTTTTCACAAGTCAGAATAACCATTTTCCTAGTCTGTAATTCTCAATTTCGATTTGTACATTTTTATTTATCCATAAAGTTTTAGGAAAGGAGTTAAAGCACAAGACAATTACAGTGGTACCTTGGGTTACAAACTTAATTCGTTCCGGAGGTCCGTTCTTAACCCAAAACTGTTCTTAACCTGAGGTGCACTTTCGCTAATGGGGCCTTCTGCGCTGCCACCGCATGATTTTCATTATCCTGGGGCAAAGTTCTCAACCCAAGGTACTACTTTTGGGTTAGCAGAGTTTGTAACCCAATGTGTTTGTAACCCGAGGTACCACTGTACTGCAAGAAAATAACACAGTCCAGAGTCAAAAAAGTTCCTTAAAATACTTGCTCTAGACCAGGGACATCCAACTACCAATAGACTGTGATCTACTCACAGTATAAAAAAACAGGCAGTGATCTACCCATTGTTGTAAAAAGACTGGCAGTGATCTCACCAAAATTATGGAGCTTTTTTTAGGAAGCCAAAGTTTTTTGCTTTTTTTGTAAGAAGATCACTCAGGGGCCAGAGGTCAACCAGGATCTACAAGGAACACCCCACGGTCTACCAGTAGATTGCAATCTACCTGTTGGACATGCCTCAACAGCATTATGTAACCCTGATGTGCAGGAGGGCTATGGATGGGAGGGAGCAGTTGGACATGCCTTCTATAGATTAGTGGAATTTTATTACTTATTTGTGGACACCCAAATCATATTGCAAACAACTCACCTGAATTTTGAAACACTATTTTGAAAATCACATGAATTTTAAAATATGTTTTCCATCTGACATAGGAGTGGTCAGAGTTCAAGAAAAAGCATTCTGAAGCTTCTTCGGACTCCATGTTTCTTTGGATCCCATACATTGAATACCAAAAGTTGGGGAAATGTGTTTTGTTTTTGGTGTTCCAGCTATGACCCGAATGTGTGGGATCAACTATGACCTCAAGGTTAAAGGCTGCAGTATCTTTCTTTTTCCTTTTTTCCTCTTTTCGGGAATGTGTAAAAACTAGTTTTAAAACGGTACATGTAAACAGCGAAATGACAAAGGCCACTCTAACTCCATAGCCTGTTTGTTTGTTTGTTTGTTTACCATATTCAGTGACAGCAAGGGTCAAGAGGATCATGTGTGTGTTCACTGAGCTCTGTCCCTCTAGGCTGTGTCTGAATTGGAGTCTATCCCAGTTATACTTTCAGTGCTTTCAATTTATGTTGCTTGCAGCACATTTCCCTCTTGCTTGCGTGATCCTTGTCAGCAACTGTAACTCATGCTGGTTTCTCTCTCTCTCTCTCTCTCTCTCTCACACACACACACACACACACACACACGTTTTCACATGTTGTCCAATTCTAGAATAACTTGTCTAACTCATGGAGCTCCAAGGGTGTATTTGTATGTTTGTCAATTGTTTGTCAATCCTTTCAGCCAACATTTTAATTTCTCAGATGTGATAGTCAAGGGTACTGGTTAACATTACATTTATGTCTACTGGGACACCATCGCTTGAAGCATTCCTCCCCCCCCCCCCTTTTGACTGGGGGCATTTTACCACAGTAATTGGAAGTTACATTGATTTTTAGATGAGCCTCACCTAGATGCTATTTGTGGGCTGCGCTTTATAGTGACATTAAATCAAGATTTAATGTTGAAGACAAGATGACATTGCATTTCTGAAGTAATTAGGACATGTTTCACATAATGTGTTTTACACGAACATTTTGCTTATTCATATATTGTTCTAATTTTAGGGCATGTTATTGCTACTAGGTATGATAACAGTCCATCTCACAACATGGAAGTAGCCCCCCCCCCCCAAGTTTAATCTGAGCTAGGACTTACGATGGCTCACCCCAGAAGAGCATACTTTGAATGTCTTAGAATGTTGACTATCAATAATATGTAAGCAATAGTTATGAAGAGAATGCATCTGTTCATAGAGAGAATGCCTTTCCATTACTAATCACGGTTAGTCCACAGATATTTGGGATTAGAGAGGAGGACTTCATGTGGTTTCCACATAGGTGCACACTGCAACAATCTCTGTTTCTGTCTCTCTCATAGTGCTTTGTCTGATGGATAGGTGTACTTCTCATTAATTTATCCCTCTTTTGGTTTGCTGGTCTAGGACTTGCTTTTACCCTCTGCTTCTTGGATACTGTGGGTATAAAATGTGTTGTATGTCAGTTATACATGTTGTATCTCATGAAAGGCCAAATACGTGGATAGAGAAAAGTAGATGACCCCCCAGAAATACAGATTCACCCCTGATATATTCCGGAAATATCTATATTAACGATGCATCATATTTATGAATATTAACTTTAGCAAGACAGGTGACTTCAATGCTGTGCTGCTGTTTATTTCTTGGCATGAGAAATGTTTTTGCACTCAAGGAAGTAAGAATGGGAATTGAACTAATGCTGAAAATGGGCTCATGCTTATGTAGAGTGTAATTCATTGATAAGAATGAGCTTTTTAAAGGTAGTAGCTGAATACTGCCAAGGCCACTCTTGCACTGTCTGGGTATATTATTCAAAACATTTGTTCACAAAGTCTTCACTTTCTTCTAGATCAATATGCCCTGCCCACATCTTTTTACACAAAGCTTTCCCAAGTTGTCAAGCTGATGTGTGCACTGGAGTGGGTCTGAAGTTTCTGTGTCTTTTGAGAATGCTATATTTGGTTATAAAAAAACACAAAACCTTACAGATACATCCATGGAGTAATATGGCAACTCACATTCCCCTCTTCTCTGAGTACGTAAGAGAGGTGTTTATCATTGCCTGTTAGGGGGAAATAAAACTTCCCACTGCTGACTGGCAAGGGAGCCAGTGTGGTGCCATGGTTAAGAGCGGTAGTCTTGTAATCTGGGGAACCGGGTTCGCGTCTCCACTCCTCCACATGCAGCTGCTGGGTGACCTTGGGCTAGTCACACTTCTCTGAAGTCTCTCAGCCCCACTCACCTCACAGAGTGTTTGTTGTGGGGGAGGAAGGGAAAGGAGAATGTTAGCCGCTTTGAGACTCCTTAGGGTAGTGATAAAGCGGCATATCAAATCCAAACTTTTCTTCTTCTTCTTTATGGAATGGTGAGGCCACTACTGCATCTGCAGCCCTCCTGTTCATGATGGATGATCAGAAAACAATGCCAGGATGATCACTGTGCCAACATGCAACTGACATAGTGATCAGGCACAGATTTGGTCTGATATCATAACATGACAATAGTGGGACCAGCTCAGGATCTAATGGCTCCCAGGATGGCTTAGCCACAACCCTCTCAGCCTCTGGAACACCCTGTTTTGGAGCTTTCTACAGGCTATTACCAGCAGGATACCCACCAGCAGCACTTTTGCCCACCCAAAAGTTCAGCAGGCAGAATGGAAAGCTCTGAACCAGTAGCATGCAGCAGGTGGCCAGTTTGACTGATAGAGCTGGGTGGAGGAACACCTCTGTCCAATCCAAGTCCCTCCTACCCAAACCTGGTGAACATGGGAGATGGTTTGCTCTCTTGCTTTCAAAGGAAAATTAGAATTTCTTATGGCTCTCCGTTCCTTGATGGATAAGTTGCTGCAAAAGAACATGTTGTAACTGGATATAAATATTTAACATTAGAATATTAATGATAAGATGATTCTTCCTGAGGAGTCAGAGGTAGCTGATAGGGAATGCATCTTATTTTCCCCCAGCAGCAAACTCCAAACTCCAAGGTTTAAGCATTTGACAGGAGAGTTTGTGAGAGTTCGTGTTAATTGTGAATGGTTTATAAAACAATTCAGTGTTACCTCTCATGCCCACTATTTTCAGGACAATTACTTACAAAACACTAGGTGAGATTAAATTAATTATTTTTATCCATCCCAAAACTGTAAAGGTTACCCTTGCAGGAAAACCAAAGCAGTTATCCTTCAAAATTAAGTAGGATCCTTCTCTTCCGAAGAGTCAAAGCTGCTTGCAAATTTCATCTAATTCTGCCAGAAATTAAAAAAATCTATAGATATTTCCTTTTAAAAGAAAATTGTCGTCATCAAACTTTTAAAAAAGTGCTCAACACAAAAGATCCTGGTTGTATTTGCTTGTAATTTGGTAGATTTAATACACTCTGAAGGGCTACTGTGCCTGCAAATTTCATTGATTTTTTTTCAAAAGCAAAAGCAAAAAGTTATATAGTAATTGCCTTCTCCCATAGTGAATGGGCCTTTTGTCTGAAACAGATTTGGCCTGGGACCCTGAACTGAATTGGGCAGCTTTTGAATTACTTTGGACCAAGGCAGGCTGTGTTCCAAAGCTTCTAATTGCTTTAGTACTAAATCTTCTGGTGAGTATACACGCATAGTACTTATGATATTGCAAGAAATATTCTGCTGAAGCTGGCACTGCCATGCAAGGAATATTGCTGTTTTTCTCAGTACCAAATGATTTGACAATGCCATCTGCAGCAAACTGAGGAACTTATTCTGTGTTAAATACTTTATTAAATTTTACATATAATATTTGGCAGAAAATAATAAGGCTATAATAGCAATGTGTGTTTTTTAAAAAAAACACAATAGTGCCAGCATACACTTTAAAAATGGGATAAAACTGCCAAATTAAGGGGCTGCTCTACAGTAGGTGGCACTGCAATCAGAAATAGGAAGCTTGCTGTATAATTACTTTTGTTCTAATTTATAAAGCTATAATTCAGTTCCTTGTTAATTCTGGCCTAGTCTCTTCTCAATAATAATCTGATATAATGTCACCAATATAATAAAAGACACCAGGACTCTCTGCCATTGCAGTTTTTGCTCTGGAAAGGTTCAACTTTGACAGAATCATCAAAAGGAATTTTTTGCTAGTTTTTGCCTAGCAACAAGGCTTCTCTGGGAAATGGGGGTAGTGCAGTCTTCTTCCCTAATCTATGCCAACTGACCACATTTTTCAAATATTTTGCCTCCTCAGAAGAGTCATAAGAACAATTATACAGAGGTGCAGGGCCAATTGTGTACTACCTCTTAAAGAAATTTCAGAGGGTCAACCCTTTGCATTTCAGTAGGAATGGCAAGGGAACTCAAGATATTTAAAAATAAGAAGAGCGATCAGAAATAACTCGGATGTAACTTCTGGATGTGACTAGTGAAAAGAGTCCCAACAAAAGAAACCATCCATGCACAAAAATCAATTAGTGGAAACCATCAAATACAGTACGGGGTCAAACTTGTTGCCAGCAGGTTTCACAACCCAGAGTGTGTTGTCCTCACCCCAGAGCTGCTGCCTGTGACATGCATACGAGTATGTCATCTTCCACATGACACCAATCTAGATTAGAATTGGCCTTTCCCTCAGTGGCCAGATGACCTCACAATGGCAACTGGATGTAAGGCAGCCAGAGCTAAGGCATGGCTAGTCAAGCTGTCTGTCAGCCACAACTAAAGGTACCGTTTTCTTTTAGAGAAAGCACCGTTGATACTGTTTAACCTAGTTGCTGAACTTGTTCCTGGGGGAAAGTTCTGTTAATAGCAGACACATGATCATGAAGTCCAATGGGATAGTTTGGGATCTTAACACAATGTGACAGTCTCTGCTAGCAGCGGCAGTTAAAGCTCACAGACCAATGCCAGAAAGGATGTGATGGCAGCAAGAGGTGATTAAGGTGACCAAGGCAGATAAATATTTTCAAGCTTATTGTTTTCATTTTTTCCAGGATGGCGAAAGTGCCAGTAAAACAGGTAACCTGAAGTAAGGGATTATTTTGTTGGTTGAGGGCAGTTCAGTGAGTTCAATGAGATGCTGCCAGAGGGGGTTGAATTGTCATCACTGGGAATGGGAGAGAAGTTTGTCCAGTCCGCAGTTTCATGTGCCCCTACCAAAGGCACACTTACTAAGCCAATGCACAAACTGAAACACAGCTCTCCTTCAAAATTTGCACTGCAATTCAGTTCTTTAACTTAAAACGCATAGGAAAGTGTATACATTAGTGAAATGTGCACAAAAACAAACCTATTCGTGAAAATTACACACACAAATGCATGCTATTAGGAGAAAACTGATTTCAAAAATGCATATAGTAAGCAAAAACAGCATACAAGACTACCAATACTAGGAAAAACATGCATGAAAATGTGTACAGTGGTACCTTGGGTTACAGATGTTTCAGGTTACATATGCTTCAGGTTACAGACTCCGCTAACCCAGAAATATTACCTCGGATTAAGAACTTTGCTTCAGAATGAGAACAGAAATCGTGCTCCAGCGGCGCAGCAGTAGCGGGAGGCCCCATTAGCTAAAGTGGTGCTTCAGGTTAAGAACATTTTCAGGTTGAGAACGGACCTCCGGAACAAATTAAGTACATAACCAGAGGTACCACTGTATGACATTTCACATCAACTTTCAAATTATCAAACATACGGTATTTAGAAATGAGCTTAAGACTTGAAAATGAACTTAAGGCCCAAACTGACAATCATTCCTAGTCATCCCAAGTACTTTGAAGAAGAGAGATTTAGAACTTACCCATGAGGAACTCCAAGGACTTTACAAAGCGCCATTAACAAAACAAACAGATGGTGTGGTAGTGTGGCATGTGTGAAGCTAGGCAAATAAAGCCATCTATCTTGTTGTAGATCAGGGAAAGCATAAATAGTGACAGTTCAATTTTCCTTACATTAACAGTAATGAGAGTGAAACCTGAGTTGTCACAAAACAACAGTAGCAGTTGCATTTAACCAACTTAACTGCCTCATATATCATGACTAAGAGAACTACCTGTTTCTGCAGAACATGTTTTAAAATCAGCCCACTTCAGGCTGCTGAAATGCTGAGCTTCGTGATACCATTGGCTGCTGCATAGGCTAGTAAGCGTTTTGGATAGGATTAAGTCACTGCTCTACTGGTGCAACATCACTGTGGTAATGTGATGTTGCAGATGGAGTCAGTACTTCAGGTTGCTGCACCATATTTGGTGTGGTAGCATGACAGGAATACAGCTAAAGCACCATGGTGCAAATTTAACTAGGACTTCAATCCTATACACATTTCCCTAGCAATAAGCCCCACTGAAATCAGTGGGACTGCCTTCTCAGTAGACATTTATCGAATTGCACTGTTGTGCAATTCAATTCACCACCTGTACCTGCAGGGGTTGTGTTGTATCAATGTATTTGAGGACCGCATGTTTTGAGGATTGCAGTTCACAAAGGGGTAAATCCACACAACATAATCTAAGACAAACTTGTGTAGAAGAGCAAATACCTGTCAAATAGGACAGTTATATGCTAAGACTTAATATGGAATTATTGCTTTAGATAGCCACCATCATACAGTTTGTAGCAAGGACTTCAAATGTAATTTAATTAAATGAAGCTGAATGGCTCAAGGAGCATGTCGGTGAAGTATTTAAAAGTGATTAATGTTAAAGTTACATTTATGTGTGTGCACTTTGCTTGCACAAATGTTTAATACAATAACTGAAAACTACACATAACACAACCTTATTAGGAAAAATAAATCCCTTAACAGTTTATACACAGTGTATCAGGCAAGAAAATGCTACTGCAATCAAAGCAATTAACAAAGATTTACCAGAATGAAGCCAAATACAGTAGAGGATAATTAATGAGGCTGACACAACTCAATAATAACTACTTTGAACTCTAAACAATAGTGCATGAACACATGTGTCAGAAGGACAGATTTTAATTACTGTCAGCAACAATTTGCTATGGGTTAATTAAGGAATTATGATAACTGATTACTGAAATAAGGGCTATGCTAGGATTCTTAAGTATGACATTTCCTCTTGTTGTCTGTGCAGTTATGCAGGTGACATTGTAATATAAATACAAAAGTGCCCCTCACAAAATAAATGGGAAACCGGATGTTCTGGCATGTGATTGTATCCTGGGCTACATAAAATGATTCTTTCTTTCTTTTTATTTGTGACTGTTACCTTTGCACAGTTTCATATTAGGCTGTATTTTGTGCAGAAAAGGAAATAATCTTCTCTTCAAAAACCACTTCTTTAATAATTTATTTGGGTTTGTAGATTGTCCATAAAGAAATATGAGTAAAGTAATAGTAATTTAATATGGGAAGCAACTGAAGCAGCTTTTCTCCAACATTTATGATCTAAATAAGGTGTGACAGTTTAGGGTCTCCATTTGCCCCATGGCACATTAGTATGAAACTTGGCAAGTGGCTATAGTGCTCTTATATCTTCTGGAAGAGTGAATGAAAGATGCATTATTCAAAGATGGTATTAGTCTGCTTGTTGACGATAAGTCTGCATTTCCAATTTACATCCCTTTGTAATTGTTGCCTTTAATAGGCTAATGTGATTTTTTTGTGTGTTTCACTCATAAACTAGATGTTCAGTACTATAGTTCAAATGCAATGTCAAAGTAGTAACTTGACACAGAAACTAAAATACAGTGGGTTTTTTTAAAGGTGGCAGTCTTTTTCCAAGTTGTATGAAACTGTATGCCTTCAGGAAGGGGTAGCCAATGGTGTTGTTGTCCAGATGCTGTTCCCATCAGGCCCATATGGCCATTGGTCAGGGATAATGGGAGTTGTAGTCTATGTAGAGGAAACCACTTTGGCTTACTGAGTAGATCCATTAAGTGAGATCTGTTTAGAGCCTATTGAGTTATATGCCAGTAACTGTACTTCAATAATGCGCTTTGAATAAATGTACTAAATGTGCGCTCTATGTGGGGCTACCTTTGAAGGTGACCTGGAAACTACAGCTAATCCAGAACATGGCAGCTAGACTGGTGACTGGGAGTGGCCACCAAGACGACATAACTCCAGTCTTGAAAGACCTACATTGGCTCCCAGTACGTTTCTGAGCACAATTCAAAGTGTTGGTGCTGACCTTTAAAGCCCTAAACAGCCTCAGTCCGGTATACCTGAAGAAGCATCTCCACCCCCATTGTTCTGCCAAGGGCCTTCTGGCGGTTCCCTCGCTGCGAAAAGCCAAGTTACAGGGAACCAGGCAGAGGGCCTCCTTGGTAGTGGCACCCTCCCTCTGGAACACCCTCCCGCTAGATGTCAAAGAGAAAAACAACTACCAGACTTTTAGAAAACATCTGAAGGCAGCCCTGTTTAGGGAAGCTTTTAATGTTTGACAGATTATTGTATTTTTGTATTTTAATATTGTGTTGGAAGCCACCCAGAGTGGCTGGGGAAACTCAGCCAGATGGGCGGGTGTCAGGGCTGGCTCCGGGTCCCAGCTCACCAAGGACCAACGCTAGCCGATAGTACAGTATCAAAGTCTTTATTGAAGAATAGTCTCCATTTACAAGTCTCAGCGTCCCAGCCCTACGTCTGGACTTTAGACCGGCGAAGCTCTGTCTGGATCTCCACCCCCTGTGCACCAGTTCAAGACTCTAATCTTACTCCACCTCTTCCTTCTCTCTCTCTTCCTCTGGGTCTTACTACCCCCCGGGGTCTCATTCCTCCTGGACTCTTCCGACGCAGAGCTTGACCCCTCTGACTCCTCCCCCTCTCTTCGGCGGGCTTTAGGACCTGGCTCCCTACCCGGGCTGCCCACCTTGCCGCCCTCCTGTACATTTGAACTTGGCGCGCGCGCGCGTTTTACTTTCCGGATGACCGTTTCCTCGCTCCCTGACGAGGGTGTGGCCACTCCTGCCTCACGTTCTCCCTCTGCCTGCGCGCTCCCTGATCCCGATGCCTTGGACTCCTCCCCCCTACTGCACTCTGGGGGGGACGCTGGTCCGGATTTCCAGCTGCTACTCTCTGAGTCCCCTCTGGCCCCTTCTTCCCGAGGTGTCCCCCTGGGCACTCCCCTTGCCCTGACCATGGGGCCCCCTCTCTGTGAATACTCCGAGTCACTGGAGAGACTCAGAGACCTTGGACTACTGTCGCCGCTGACATTTCCTTCCGACTCCTCCCCCTCGCTCTCTGTTTCTTCCCTCTCCAGTGACTCTGCTCCTGAACCCCTGACATCCATCCCCCCCTCGAAGCCCCCCCTTCCCCCCTCCCCTTCCTCCGGCGGGGGTGCTGGGTGCTCCGTCGTTGTGGGGGTGAATGGTGGATACAGTTCGTCCCCCGTGGCGTGCATCCAGTTAGAGAAATCCGGCTCGTCCTCCATGTCTTCGCCGACCTCGTTCTCCTCTGCTTCCATCTCCGTGCCGCCATGCTCGAACCCAACGTCCTCCCCCATCACGTCCATGTCCCTCTCACCCTCGTTCCCCTCTGGGTCCGTTGCCTGCCAAGGGCCCCTCAGCCACCTCTCCTCTCCTCGATTGTCCCACCAAAACGAGCGGTCTGAGGCAAACCCCGAGGGCGAGCCCTCCGGTGAACGTGTGTCTAATGCTGGTTCTTCGTCCGAGGTGAATCCCTGGAACGTGCTGGTAGAAAGCGTGGGTGTGAAAAGCCAGTCGTCGAAATACTCGGCTGGCATGGGCCTGTGTGGGAACAAGGCATGAAACTCCTCTTTGAGGAGAGGCTCGTCCAGGGCATAGTCCGGCACCCAACTGTTGGCGCTGGCCGGGGTACCTTCCCTTGCGAGAAAATATTCTACTCCCTCTTCCCCCCATCTCGAGTCCAAAATCTCTGTGACCTGGTTGATGGGTTCCCTTCTTGGCGACTCCCTCCTCGGGGGGATCTCCTTATACTGGTCTGGTGCCGTGCCCTGCGCCTGAAATCGGTGAGGTGCTTTGTAGGGCGTGAGCACCGACCTATGGAATACTGGGTGCATTCTGGATCCTTCCGGAAGTGTCAACCGGAAGGCCACCGGATTGATCTGTGCCTCAACTAGGTAAGGTCCTAGCTGCTTATGTCCGAGTTTCTTCTTAGCTAAGGATCTGGTCGGCACTGCGTGGGCCGCTAACCACACCCAGTCTCCCACCTGTATGTCTTCACCAACCCTCCTGTGCTTGTCAGCCTGCAGTTTGTATGCGTGCTTTGCCAGCTCTAACTGCCTCCTAAGCTGCTCGTGGACTTCCTGCAATTCCGCCGCCAAGACTTCCGCTGCCTGTGGCTCCCCCTCCCCCAGTCTCTCTAATCCCGGGAAGGTTCTGGGATGCCTCCCGTTGTTGGCGAAGAACGGCGTCACCCCTGTGGACACGTGCTTCGTGTTGTTGTAAGCGAACTCAGCGAGCGGCAGGTAGTCCACCCATGTCGTCGGCTGTTGATTTGCGTAGCATCTCAGGTACTGCTGCATGACGCCGTTGACGCGTTCCGCTTGTCCATTGGTCTGCGGGTGTCTCGCCGACGCTAGGTTGATCTTGACGTTCAGGAAACCCATCAGCTTCTGCCAGAAGCTCGAAGTGAACTGGCGCCCCCTGTCGGACAAGATAGACCGTGGCAGTCCATGCACTCTGAAGACGTGGTCTATGAACAGTTTGGCGGTCTGTTCTGCCGTGGCCACCTTCGCGCACGGAATGAAGTGGGCCATTTTAGTGAACATGTCCACCACCACTAGCACTGCCGTTTTACCCCTTGAGCTGGGTAAATCCGTGACAAAGTCCAGGGCCACCCTCTCCCACGGTTCGCTCGGAGTCTGCAGCGGTTCGAGCAGTCCCGCCGGAGGTTTGTGCACTGACTTGGCCCTTTGGCAGGTGTCGCACCTCGAGACGTACTCCGCGACTTCCCCCCGCATCTTGGGCCACCAAAAATCTCTGGCAACGAGTTCTGCCGTCTTCTCTTTGCCAAAGTGCCCGGCGGTGGGTGCGTCGTGTAACTGCTGCAGTACTTTCGCCCGGAGGTCGTCTCCCGGTACGTAGAGGGCCCCTCTGCGGATGAGCAATCCGTCTCGTACTTGGAACTCGTCGTCCTTCACCGTGCCCTTGTGCACCTCCTCCATCTTGGCTTGTGCAAAGGGGTCCCTCTGCAGTGCTCGACGGACCGCCTCCAAGTCCACGGTTGCTGCAGCGCACGCCCACGCTTTCGGAGCGAAAATGTGCTTGGCCGCTGCTGGTGCCGCCTCTTCGAGGTATTGCGGCTTCCTGGACAGTGCATCCGCCATGATGTTGTTGTCGCCTGGGATGTATTCTATCCTGAAGTCGAAATCCGCGAAAAATTCCGCCCATCTGATGTGCCGCTGGTTTAGGAATCTTGCCGTGCGCCAGTACTCCAGGTTCTTATGATCCGTGCGGACCTGCACGGTGTGCTTGGCCCCGACGAGGAAGTGTCGCCACGCCTTGAATGCTGCATGAATGGCCAGCAACTCCCTGTCCCAGATGGTGTAGTTCTGCTCCGACTTGCTGAGCTTCCTAGAGTAGAAGGCACACGGTCTCCAGTCCCCATGCGGGTCCTCCTGCAACAGTACGGCGCCCACGGCTCTGTCTGAGGCGTCTGTTTCAACCCTCATCGGTTTGCTGGGATTCACATGCAGTAGCTGCCCTTCGGACGAGAAGAGACGCTTAAGGTTCTGAAAGGACTGCTCCGCTTGCTCCGTCCAGATGAACTTCTTCTTCTTAGAGCTGAGCGTGTCAGTAATGGCCGCCGTCTGCATCGCGAACCCCTTGATGAACTTGCGGTAAAAGTTGGCGAACCCCACAAACCGCTGGACCTCCTTCCGATTGCGCGGGCTCTTCCAGTCCAACACTGCGCGAACCTTGGCGCTGTCCATGGCAAGCCCCTTGTCCGACAGCTTGTAGCCCAGGAAATCCACCTCCGTCCTGTCGAACTGGCACTTCTCCAGCTTGGCATACAGCCGATGCTCCTGCAGTCTCTGCAGAACTTCCTTGACGTCACCTTCGTGGGTCTCCTCAGATTCTGAGAATATCAGGATGTCGTCCAAGAAGCAGACGCATGTCTTGTAGAGGAGACCCGCCAGGACGTGATGCATGAAAGCTTGAAAACAGTGGGCGCCATTTTGTAAACCGAAGGGCATAACTCTGTATTCATATGTGCCCAGGGGCGTGAACATGGCAGTCTTCCACTCGTCTCCTTCCCGTATGCGAATCAGGTTGTACGCCCCTCGCAGATCCAACTTAGTAAAAACGCGTCCTTTCCTCGCCGTCGCCAGCAGGTCATCTATCTTGGGCATGGGAAAGGCCGCGGGCTTGGTTCTGGAATTTAAAATTCTGAAGTCTACCACAAGTCTTTTTTGGGGCGTGTCCCTCTTCTTCACAAAGAATACAGGACTGCCCCCCGCTGCCTTCGACTCCCGGATGAAACCGCGCTTCAAGTTGAGGTCTATGAACTCCTTGAGCTCCTGCAGCTCGTCCTCAGACATGGAATACAGTTTCCCGGCTGGCAGCGTCGCTCCTGGCAGGAGGTCAATCTTGCAGTCATAGGGCCTGTGGGGGGGCAGCTTGTCCGCTTCCTTCTCGCAGAAAACCTCCAAAAACGCTGCGTACTTGCGCGGCACTGCTTGCAGCGTGCCTAATTGTAGCTGCGGGTCGTCCCCTCCTTCTTCCGGGCTAGGAAGGATGCAATGTTCCGCGCAATAGGAGGAGCCAAAGGTCAGTTGGCGCTGGTACCACGCCAATGCTGGGCTGTGCCTGTGCAGCCAACTCATGCCGAGGACTACAGGCGTGTCCGACAGGTGTGTGACATTAAAGCTGATGACTTCTCGGTGATTTCCAATCCGCATCACCATTGGTTGCGTTTGTTGCACCACCTGCCCCCCTAACAAGTCTCTGCCATCCACCGTGACAACGTTCAGGGGCAGCGTGGCTGGTAGCAGTGGTATATTGTGCTGCTGAATGAATTCCAGTCCTATAAAGTCAGCGTTGCTGCCGGAGTCAATGGTGATCGGCACCTCCAGAGTGCGTCCATTGGGCAGTTGGAGAGACGCTGTAAGCTGCACCACTGGTTTGGGTGGGAGGGGGTCTGTGGGTTGCAAAGGTGCTGGGGATTGTTTCATTGACTTGTCTGGCTGGACCCCAGTGCCTCTTCCTCCAGCCAGACTCCGTCGTTTAACTGTTGCTGCGTTTTCAATTGAGCTGCTTCAGCGACTGTTGCGGAGGCTGCAGTGTGCTTGTGGAGCCTCTGGGGACACTCTTTCGCCATGTGTTGAGCACTGTCGCAGATGTAGCACTTCCTGTTCCCTCTAGGAGGCTTCGTTTTGGCTGTTCCCGGCGTTAGGGCTCTGTTAGCTGACTGAGCCCTGGCACCTCCGATTTCCATCGGCTCTTCTCCCCCTCCCTGCGAGGGTGTGGAGTGCGCACGCGCTGCTTCTCTGGGAAAGAAGGGAGGTGCTCTGGCTGGCGCCCTTCCCCAACGCCCTTCTTCCCTGTTCCAAGGACGTTCTTCCAGATGCACCCCGATCTCCAGAGCCCTCTGGACTACCTGCTGGGTGCTCCTTGGTCTCTCCCCTCTTCCAATCTCCGCTTTTACATCTGCATTCAACCCCTCCCAAAAGAGGTCTCTGACTGGCGCAGAATCTTTTTCCCACCCCAGGGCATGAACCAGTCCGAAAAATCGAGTATGGTACTGCCGCACGCTGGCTTTGCCTTGTTTAAGTCCATGTATGTCCCTCCTGGCAAGATCGACGTCTACCTTTGATAAAAAGCATGAGTCCATTGCTTTAATAAAAGCCTTCGCATCTTGGAGCGCTGGATCATTGTCCCTCCATAGATTCCGCAGCCACGTTTTGGCTTCCCCATGCAAATGGGACAAGATAAACCCCACTCTCTCTCTCTCATCTCTAAAGTCTTTGTCAAGTAAATCCAGCGCAAACAGCAGGTCTGCTCTGAAGTTGGGGTACTGCTGCAAACTCCCGTCGAAATGCGATACAAGGCTTCCTCCCCTTCTCCCCAAACCTATGCCTTCTGCCTTGGATCCCGTTTGCCCCTGTTTGGAAAGCACGTCCAACCTGGCCTGGAGATCCCGGCAGGAGGTAACCATCTCCTCCTCTCTCTTCCTGGATGCAATTACCTCCGTGCTGAGTTGTGTCACCGCTTCTTGCAGGGCTTTTATCTGCTCTTCCGTCGTCATCTTGCCTGAGTTTTGTGAGCTCTGTAAGCACCCCTCCTCTGTCCTCGCTGCGCCGACTCACGTGGCGAGGTTCTTGGTGCCAAAACTTTAAAATTGGAGACAGAGCTTACTGTCAGGGCTGGCTCCGGGTCCCAGCTCACCAAGGACCAACGCTAGCCGATAGTACAGTATCAAAGTCTTTATTGAAGAATAGTCTCCATTTACAAGTCTCAGCGTCCCAGCCCTACATCTGGACTTTAGACCGGCGAAGCTCTGTCTGGATCTCCACCCCCTGTGCACCAGTTCAAGACTCTAATCTTACTCCACCTCTTCCTTCTCTCTCTCTTCCTCTGGGTCTTACTACCCCCCGGGGTCTCATTCCTCCTGGACTCTTCCGACGCAGAGCTTGACCCCTCTGACTCCTCCCCCTCTCTTCGGCGGGCTTTAGGACCTGGCTCCCTACCCGGGCTGCCCACCTTGCCGCCCTCCTGTACATTTGAACTTGGCGCGCGCGCGCGTTTTACTTTCCGGATGACCGTTTCCTCGCTCCCTGACGAGGGTGTGGCCACTCCTGCCTCACGTTCTCCCTCTGCCTGCGCGCTCCCTGATCCCGATGCCTTGGACTCCTCCCCCCTACTGCACTCTGGGGGGGACGCTGGTCCGGATTTCCAGCTGCTACTCTCTGAGTCCCCTCTGGCCCCTTCTTCCCGAGGTGTCCCCCTGGGCACTCCCCTTGCCCTGACCATGGGGCCCCCTCTCTGTGAATACTCCGAGTCACTGGAGAGACTCAGAGACCTTGGACTACTGTCGCCGCTGACATTTCCTTCCGACTCCTCCCCCTCGCTCTCTGTTTCTTCCCTCTCCAGTGACTCTGCTCCTGAACCCCTGACAGCGGGGTATAAATTTATTATTATTATTATTATTATTATTATTATTAACAACAACAACAACATCATTATTATTACTGAAATATGAACAAAGCTAATGCATAGACTAGACTTATTTTGGGAAGAGCACTTAATTATAAATGCAACAGTATTTGGAAATATCTTATTTCTGGGCATCATTATTACTTCCAGTATGATAGGTACTCGTGCAGCTGGAGCACCTGCACACCACAACTTCACTGCTGTCTTTATGTTGTCAATAGCCCACCATTGTGAAGGGATTTCCACACCTTAATATGTACGCTCTGAAAATATGCATGTTGTAGCAAACAGTTTCAGAATCAAATATAAAATAACACAAAGACTGTTATCTTTAGATGAATATTGCTGGGTGAATATTTATGTTCCCAAATTATGTTCTGAAGCAGACAGAGATTTGCATGCTTACAGTCTAGTCCAAGTCTACTGATTTTTTGTTTACTCTCCAGGCATGATTTTGAACAGATAATCAAATTGCTGGTAGAAATACAGTCACAACAAATTCAGGTCTTCCACATTTTGATATTGTCCCACAGATATATATTGTCACATGCTATGAAATCAAGAAGCTTAGACATCAGACTGTAGAATTTATGCTTACAGTAAATATCTTGTCAAACAGGATTCGAGTTCCTAGGGAAAGATTCCTTAGGCTGGGGGTCCCTAGATAAATTAGGGCTGTTGGGTAGAAATGTTCAGTGATTTTATAATGTGCTATCATGATAACAAGCATAACACTCGTTTTTTAACAATAGAAGTATCAGTCAACTGGCTTGATTATCAAATGTTAAGCTCCTCAAAACAAAAAACAAACGAACACCTCTACCCTTTAATTATTGCAACAATTCATGCTGTTCCATCACCACCCCTTTATTCAAATGAATCTTTGTAACACTATTTACAAACCTATGCATTCATTCAAAACAATGAAAAGAGGGCAATATGAAGAACTCTGTTTATTTAACAAGCAGTCTCCCAGGTTTTCTTAATTCTGATCATGTGTTCTCAGACACTGGATAACTTTAGAACCAAACTCTGAACCAAACAATGTAATAAGCTGTTGCTACTGGGAATAGGGGAGAAAGCCCAGTGCTTCTACTGCATAAATTCTTGTGCATGACTTATTGTACTTTGGATTATGACTGCTTTTGCAATTAGTCTTCTGCCTTCTTCAAGGGGAGTCTATAAGTTGGTTAGCTGGTCTAGTCAGACTCCACACCTGAAAGATCTGAATTAGAATACCTAGTTTGTTAACTCTTCTTTCCTCTGCCAGTCAGGAGGGGTAAACTAATTGTACGACCACGTACTGTGGTTCTGAATGATTCAGGAGCTTTGAGACCTCCTTAGAATACAATCTTAGATCAAGGCTGCCACCACAGATATATGAGAGCCAGGCCACAATGTCTAGTGACAGACAGGAATGATGACCAGTGAAACACACTTATTATACCCATATTATTTATTTGTTGGTATTTATTTCACTTTAACAAAAAATGTAGGATGAGCACTGCCTTCATTTTATAGCTCAAATACAAAAGTGTTGCTCATCTACTCTCAGGTTTCTCCTGAGCTTCTATATGTCTTGGGGAGGATTTACCTCACAAGTCCTGTCAGCAGAAGCCTTGCACAAGCACTGCTGCAATGGGATTTCCTCCATCTCTTCTATATGACACACCCAGGAATCCCAAAACTGGCTGGGAGGAGGGTTCAGGAGAACCCCCAGAATAGCGAATGGAGAGCAGGCGATTGTTATGTCCAGCAATCTGAAATGCTTGCAGAAACAAAACACGTGTCTTGGAGCAATGTTGAATTTCACCTCTTGTCTCATGTTTAGTTTTAAAGGTACCCCTGCCCGTACGGGCCAGTCTTGACAGACTCTAGGGTTGTGCGCCCATCTCACTCAAGAGGCCGGGGGCCAGCGCTGTCCGGAGACACTTCTGGGTCACGTGGCCAGCGTGACATCGCTGCTCTGGCGAGCCAGAGCCGCACACGGAAACGCCGTTTACCTTCCCGCTAGTAAGCGGTTCCTATTTATCTACTTGCACCCGGGGGTGCTTTCGAACTGCTAGGTTGGCAGGCGCTGGGACCGAACAACGGGAGCGCACCCCGCTGCAGGGATTCGAACCGCCGACCTTTCGATCGGCAAGCCCTAGGCGCTGAGGCTTTTACCCACAGCGCCACCCGCGTCCCTAGTAGACAACCCTAAAATATTTTTAAAAGTAAATAAGAAGGAAGGAACAGCATGACATAAGTAATAGGAGAAGAAAGCTTTGTAGAGGAGCAAAAGGATGAAACACATGGAAGGGTTAACCGGTAGCAGTGCAGAAAAGTTGAGGCTAGGAAATCAAACCTTTCCAGTTTCTAGGTCACAGAAACATGTATATATCTACTGTTCACAATTGCTCAGGGTTTGTTCTCATCATAATGACCTTTAATAAGCCCCTAAGCTTCTCCAGCCTCTCAAAATATATGAGAAAATGCATTCTTAGGGAGTGAGTCAAAGGTATATATGTCCCTAAAATACAGAGACAGTAGGACTGACTTTTTTGGCAGCTGTAAAAAAGAAACAGAACACTGATAGCTCGGCTAGTATGTTAAACTGAACCTTGCCTGCATCGCAGAAGATTTCACAAGAAAAACAAAATGGGATGTTGTGAGTGATGGAGAATGTGTGGGCAGGTCTATGTGCATCAAATTTAAGAACATAAAACAACTGTAAAGAGAACAATATTAAAATAACAAGCCAAGAGAACGTGGTCAAATGCCACATTTTTACCTGTGCGTAGGTGCATTCAGAGGAGAAAGCATGGTGTGTAGGCAGAAGTATTTAGGTTCCTCCTTTTCTCCCTGAAGGTGCATAGCATTATGTCTTTCAAAACAGAATTTTGCCTTCCTACAACACAACTGTACAATACAGTGGTACCTCGGGTTACAAACGCTTTGGGTTACAAACGCTTTGGGTTACAAACTTTGCAAGTAGTACCTTGGGTTGAGAACTTTGCCCCAGGATGAGAACGGAAATCGCACACCGGCGACACAGCAGGCCCCATTAGCAAAAGCGGGTCTCAGGTTATGAACAGTTTTGGGTTAAGAATGGACCTCCAGAACGAATTACTGTAAGTTTGCAATCCAAGGTTTTGCTCTTTAACTATAACTTTCTTAACCAAAGTACTAAAAATATATTTCAATAGGCTTTATTTTCCATTGGTACTGACTATAAAGTTTTGTCTTGAGGGCTTACTAGAAAAAAGCAGTTGTGGAAGCAGCTGTTTGGCTGTTTTTCTTTCTTAAACTGAATTGCTCCAACAATGGGCAGTGGGAGACCCATCTTTTCCCCTTCACAATGCCTTTAGAATGATGCTACATCATAATGTAGAATCATTTCTAGTGGGGCATGGGAGAGGAAGACATGGCAGCCTGCTAGGTGCCGATAGCTGCGGTTCCATTGTTGTTAAGGTGGCAGAACAGGGTTGTTGTTTTTTAAGCATTCCCATAAAAGTACCTAAAATTTATTCCTGCTAAGAGAAAAAAATCTATTCTTTTTTTCTACATTTCACTCTGCCCCAATGGTGTTTTTTTAAAAAATAAATAAATATATTATCCCAAAAACCCTTGGCCTAAGTGTGTGTGTGTGTGTGCGCACAGTTTTTGAAATATATAGCAAAACTAATACTAGCATGTGTCAGGTTTTCTGAAAATAAACCTACTATTAATCACTCTAGTGAATAACATTGTCTCCTTTCTTCTTCCCTTTGCCACCATTTAAGGAAAAGGTGATGAATGTGTAGAATTATTCTACACTTAATGTCATATGCATACTTAATCCTAAACGATTAAGAGTAAAAATTATAATACAGCTTTTGACATTCAAATGGAAAGCAGGGTTAATGAAACCCTATTTTCTTTGGATTGGCTAGACAGGTCTGGAATAAAGAACCTGAAAAATCCCTTTCACCTACTTATTTTTTAGAAAAAGCATAGGACATACAATTCAGCAAAGCCATAACAGATGCATCATGCTACCACAGTATAATTGAGTTGAAAAGAAAGGATTACGGTATACAATATAACATTTATTGGATATAGTGCATCACAGACTCTGAAAGCTGGGCATTTAAAAGACCTATCCTCCCCCATTATTTTGTAAACATAATCTTGTAAACATAAGATCTCCTATTGTTTTCTAAATTCTCAGTTCCTCTTTCCTGCTCATATACCTACTTGCTACCAGTGACATCATTTGGTGACAACAGTGGTAGAATTCATCTTACACTTCCAATGCTTGTTCATATGCTGAACAGAATAATGTGTTTTGTATCCAGTAGTATTCTGCCAGTGCAAAGCCTGCACAGCGAGAGGCAGCCTTGTGCAACAGCTGAAATGATTAATTTCCATTTGTGCCAGATGTTGCACAAATCCTAGTGCAGAACATGTATTTGTACACCTCATTTTTAAGCACTAGTTGCACTATTTGGTGTGCTAGCACTTGCATAACTTGTTAGCCCAAACTACTAGCAGATCACTCCGTACACTAACACTTTTTACACCAATGTTGCCAGGCCCTCCAAGTGTCCCTGTTTTCCACAGACGCCCCTGATTTAGAGAAGCCGTCCCGGTTTCTGATTTGGTCCTAGAATGTCCTGTTTTTCTTTAGAGTGTCCCTAGTTTCATTGGAGATATGTTGGACAGTGTGGAGTTATCCAACCCCTGAGCCGTCTGAAGGCAATCCTGTATAGGGAAGTTTATTAAATGTTTAATGTTTTATTATGTTTTTTATATATGTTGGAAGCTGCCCAGAGTGCTGGGGCAAGACAGTAAGATGTGGGGGGTATAAATACAGTGGTACCTCGGGTTAAGAACTTAATTCGTATTGGAGGTCCGTTCTTAATCTGAAACTGTTCTTAACCTGAAGCACCACTTTAGCTAATGGGGCCTCCGACTGCTGCCGCGCCGTCGCCACGCGATTTCTGTTCTCATCCTGAAGCAAAGTTCTTAACCCAAGGTACTATTTCTGGGTTAGCGGAGTCTGTAACCTGAAGCATATGTAACCCGAGGTACTACTGTAGTGAAATTATCATTATGGAATGGGATGTCCCTATTTTCATAGGAGAAATGTTGGAGGGTATGTGTTACATTGGCTATCATGGCTTGAGTTGTGGGCAACAACTCTAGCATCTATTGAAAAATATACAATATGTGTGATATAATCATAGATCTGATAGCAGTGCTATCATGTTGAGGCAGGACGAGGTATCTTCCCCATCTGCTGGGTAGGAAAATTCCTGGATGCCCATGTAGAATTGAAAGGCCTTTTTTTTCTTACCTTAAAAAAAAAAAACCACTCAGGGGAAGCAGTGAATCCTTTTCCTAGCTGCTGCTTCCAAGTATTACTAACTTTAAAAGAAAAAGAAAAGAAACACATGCATAGTATCAGGGTGCAGCAGCTGTGAAAATGGTGGTTTTCATGTTAGGGATCATTAGGAAAAGGAAAATAAAACTACCAATATCATAATATTTTTATACAAATATATGGAATACTGTGTGTATATATGGTGTATTATTTCTGCTTGCTGCACCTCAGAAATCATGCCATCCTGGACTCCCTTTGGGAAAAGTATGAGATACACATTTAATAAATAAATTTAGCAATGAATATTAATATTATGTAGAGCTGGAAAAGGTTTAGAAAAAGGCAACCAAAATGATAAAGGGACTGAAGTGCATCCCCTAAAGGAAAAGTTACATTTTGGGTTTTCAGTTTGAAAAAAAAGTGGGGAACGGGACATAATAGAGGTATATAAAACCATGCATGGGGTTGAGAAAATGGGCAGAGGAAGGGGGGGAATCCCCAGAGGCGTAGGAAGGTCAGGTGGTACCTGGTGCGGAAAATTTCTTGTCACCACCCCACACACTGATTTATATTTTTTTGCCTGCAAAAATGGTTTTACGTTATTTCATATTTTCTTACAAAGGAATGTGGATTCTGAGCCTCTGATAACAAGCAGGCGACTATGGACAGATTTTTAAATCTACAGGATGGGTTGTGTTTTGGCTTGTGTTATTTTATTTATATTTATTGTTTGTTTATTTAATAAAAATTGTTTTTAAAAACCTGCAAAGTGGTTTACCAAAAAAAAAGCAAAAAAACACCACAGCAGTAAAATCAAGAAAAATTAACAATACTACCTTAAAACATACAAAAGCTAAAATATTAAAATTAAAATTACTTCAACTTCCTAAGCATCTAGGTATGCTTGCCTAAAGAAGAATGCTTTTAGCAGGTGCCCAAAAAGAGTCTAGCAAAGGCATGTGCTTTGTTGCAATAGGCGGGGAGTTCCAAAGTGCAGGTGCTGTCACACTAAACAATGCAGTACAGATATTATGTGGAACCTGTAGGAGTGCTTGAAACTACTGAAGGGGAGGTTTAATTCATTGTGATTTTACCATGCTCTGTATTATCTGAAAAGGAAAACATTTATTTAAAAAACAGGACTCTACAGCAGCAATCTAGTTTCATCAGGATCAATGGGACTTATTCCCGAGCCGACGGTGCATAAGATTGGCTGCAATCCTATGCACCCCTTGCATCCAACTTGTACCTAAAACTCTGCACAAGCCTGCACCAGAGAATTGTAGAGTTGGAAGGGACCCCGAGGGTCATCTAGTCAAACCCCTGGGGCAATGCAGGAATCTCAACTAGACCATCCCTGACTGATGACCATCCTTCTTCTGTTTTCCCCCTTAGCCACGACACACAACGGTTAAAGACACAACAACGGAGACTGGAGGTGGGGGAGGGAAGCCCAGTGGAGGATAGGGCAGTAGGGCGGTTCATAAAAAACTTTTTTTTTTTTTTTTACAAAAAATGGCTACTCCAAAGGTCTTATCTTACTAAACTAGGGATTATATAGCTATATCTGAAATTTTATGCATATCAGTTAATATCTTGACCCTGCTCCAGTGAATTGAAATTTCAGCCTTCACGACATAGGAAAATGGCCAAGTAAACAGCTATTTTCGTGGAGGAGGGTCAAGATATTAACTGATATGCATGAAATTTCATATATGGCTATATAATCCCTAGTGTAGTAAGAATTTTTATGAACCGCCCTAGTAGGGCAGTAATTGTTCCTTGATAATTTGTCACCCCCGTCCATGATGGCACCTGGGATGAGCTGCCCTCCCGCCCCCCTTCCTATGCCCCTGGGAATCCCCCTTTCTCAAAATACTAGAACTGGGTTCATCCAGTGAAGCTGAATTTGGGGGGGAAGACAAAAGCAAGTACTATTTCACACAGCACATGGTAGCAAATTTAATTATCTGCTATAAAAAATGTTGGGATGCCACCAACTTGGATGGCTTTAGAAGGGGATTAGAGAAATCCCATGGCTACTAGTCAAGATGGCTACATTACCTCAAGCACCAGAGGCAGTATGTGGAGAGGGCTATTGCACTCATGCTCGTGAGCTTCCCACTGGCCTCTTACTTGGTCTCTGTTGGAACAGGATGCTGGACTAGATAGATAGATAGATAGATAGGCCTTTACTTTAATCCAGCAGGGCTCTTATGTTCTCATAATTTTGCAGGTGCATGCCCTTCACACTTAATGGAGCATGCATGCATTGATTGTGGTATTTTGGTTGTTGTAAGCTGATCTGAGTAATGTAAATGCATTAGAAGGGGAAGATATAAATCTTTTAATAAGTAAATACATTTTTTTACTCATATATGTAAAATGAGAGTTGGGTCGTTATGTGTTGCACCCCTGACCTTGGATACCAGTGGTCTGTCATTGGATTTTGATGTAAATCAATTGCTGTCACATTTTGCTTTAGTGGTCATACAGCAGTAACTAAGTAAACTGAGTTTCTTGTGTTAAACAAGATCTGTGAGAATCACTCATAAAGAAACACACTTGCTTTTCTTTTGTGGATCCAAACAAATATTGCATTTATATTATGTTTTTAAATAAAAAAAACCTGAGGGATGTAATAAGAATTAACTTTCCCACAAACACACACACACACACAATATTTACAATATATTTGACGTGATATCAGAGTGTAGCTTTTGCTGGTCACCAGCAAAAACACATTTCAAAACATTCAAAGGGTTTTTGAAGCTCATGCGTTTAAATCAAAAAGAATTAGTGATACTTGGTTCTCAAACTTAATCCGTTCTGGAAATCCATTCCAAAACCAAAGCATTCCAAAACCAAGGTGCGCTTTCCCATAGAAAGTAATGCAAAATGGATTAATCTGTTCCAGACTTTAAAAAACAACCCCTAAAACAGCAATTTAACATGAATTTTACTATCTAATGAGACCATTGATCCATAAAATGAAAGCTATAATCAATGTATTGTACTATAAAATAAATAAGAAAGTATTGTAGATGATAAAAAATTTAAATTAAATATTTTTCCCTACCTGTAGTGATGATAGTCATTGTTTGGATGGGGGGCTTTTATCCATTTCCACAGTCACACAATCAGTCAATCAGTAGCTGAACTGGGTTCCACACAGGCACAAAAACAAATTAACCGAAAAAGCCTCAAAAACAAAAACGTAAAATAAATAGCAAAAACAAAAGCACCAAATTTAATATGTTCCGGAAGTCCATTTGACTTCCGGAATGTTCAAAAACCAAGGCACAGCTTCTGATTGGTGCAGGTGCCACGGAAACAATAGCCGACAGCTGCATCAGATGTTCAGCTTCCAAAAAAAATTTGAAAACTGGAACACTTACTTCCGGGTTTTTGGCATTTGGGAACCAAGATGTTTGAGAACCAAGGTACCACTGTACCTAGCTGATTTTCCAGCTGTCACAAAGGAGAAGTCAAGGCTGAGGAGCAGAAACATCTCAGCACTGAGATTCATTAGCTATATGATTTATTCTTCATGAGCTGGTTAGTAATAACTGTTGAAAGAGTCGCGGTTCAGGCCCTTTAACAGTGGCCTGTGTAGTTTTTCTTCCCTTCTTTTTCTTCCCTTCTTGAACATAGTTCATACTTACGTTTCCTTAATATGACCCCAGTTTGGACTCACTTTACTGTTAATTGCTAAGATTTCTGAAGTATTTCCATTCTAATAAAAAAATGGATTATCGCACACCAGCCCAATCTCCGAACAGTGCAAGATTCCAGGGGTCCCAGATGCTTCTCCGGGGTTCATATTTCCTTTTGAAAATGAGGCACAGCAGAGACTGTGGTGTCTTTATGATATATGGTTCTATGACATATATGCAACCTGGGCCTTTAATGGAAGGGTTCACAACATTAACACCCCAAATGGGGCCTTGTTTCTCCCATAGCCACAGCCTTGGATTCAACCTGAAATAAAATATTCCTCTCAAATGATCAAATTAAGGATTTGATGTGAGTCAAGTGTTGGCCTGATGGCAATTTGAGACAGGCCCATGCTTCTCCTAGTGGCTGTGACATCCACAACCAGCTCAACAATTATTCAATTGTTTCAGTTGCTTAGGGATAGCGAGATGGTGCTGCTACAGGGCAAAAACTACTCATAATTGTCACTGAATTGCATACACTGAGTTGACGGTCAATAAGCAAGAACAGGAAAAATAGACGGGCCAGCTAGTGTATAAGAATATACCAATCTTAAAATAGTAAATTAGTTACTCTACCCATATTTTTATCTTAACATACTCTATAGGGTAAAGGTAGCAATCAATTTAAGTCAGAACACGAGCATTAGGCAGGCTATTTATACAGCAAGAATTTTACAAAGTTCAAGAAGGCATCTTTTGAATGATGAAAAATGCATTAAGCAGGACTGGGATGACAATGAATCCATTTTTCTCTATTATACATGACATTGCATTCTAAAACATTAACGGTTATTTATTTTAACCATATTTAAATAAGTGTAAAAATAATTCTGAGAAGCATCCTTTACCAATTAGCTAACTGTAAATTTCCTGCCAAGTTACAAAGGCTCCAGTGGAATTTCCGCTGGTCATATTGTCCTGCTCATTTCTAGAACTCTATGGGGAAAAAACCCTGTATCATTACCAAATTAAAATAAAACAAAGCCTTATACCACAGGCCAGCGCAGGACCAAGTGACACCAGCAAAGGCTTTAAATAAATATCTCTCCATGGATTAGACCAGTGAAGTGGCTGTACCCCAGCCCCATCATCCTTTATGGCATTCTACACTCTTATGAAAAACTTGGGTGGCTATGCTATTAAAAGCTGCTAATAATATTAGTACACTTTCTTAATGGCCCCAAAAGATAGTGGCTTGAATCCAAACCAAATTAGCTGAGTGAGACAACTCAGTGCCACATTCCATATGATGTTAGTCACATGTGCTTAACCTGGCTGCTTTTACGTACTTTGGAGAAAGAGCATTTAAGGGCCCTGATCCTGAATATACTCCTTGTCTGGATCACAGCATGCTTACTGGTTTTCTGCTGAAAATGAACCCCGTGTTTGGCTGCTATTTGCCCCCCACCCCTCCAAAGCATAAGCTAGGAGAAAATGATTTCTCAGATCCAATCCAGATTGACAGCAATGTATCCTAGCAAGTTTTACTGAAAATCAAATACCTTGCCTCAAAATTCCTGTAGTGTGAGAAACCCTCACCACAAAATACTGACATTTGATGGCAACTCTAACCTTACTCGTTTTTTCTCACATGTTTCTTAGACACTGAGCCTGTAGACACATTACTGGTTTAAAATGCAAATAGGTCCCCCCCCCCCCAATTTGCATTGAAATTGGTTGTGGGAGGGGTGCATAGGAACACAGTATATTGTAAGAAACAAGGTAGATACAGGGTCGATATGAGTTGTGGCTAACATGTACAGCACTTACTAAACTAGTGGTGGGAGTGGTCTGGATGCAGGGCAAATGGGAGTGTGTACACAGCCTGAGATAAAAGAACCTTTAAGACAAAACCATTACTTTGAAACATTTACATAAATAGCCATAGTGTATGTTACATTGTGGGGGGAAATGAAACAAAACTGGAAGAACAGGTGCAGAGGGAAAATGCAATTTAAATGCTGGCTTTTCATTTAACTGCAATAATAGATTCTGAAAACAAAGCTATTTTTGCGAAAATGCACAGAATGATAAAGCAAGCTGCAGTAGTAATGGCTATGCATCTTTTAATTATGGGGAATATCTACCACATTCATTTTATACTATTATCAGAGCATAATTTTCCTTCCTTTCAGCCTCAGAATTCCAAAAAACTTGCTTACTCCTCCTATTAAATTATGCTATTTAAAGCACATTCTGTTATGTGTGAAGGGCTTTCAGTTTTAGCTTTCTAGATATTGTTGCCAGTTATTCGGAAGACAAATGCTATGGTATAAATACTTTGGTTTGGATCCAGACTTCTTTCCCACTGGTGAGAAAATCTATTGAAGAGAGAGATGGGTGTCGAATGTCAAAGTACTGTAGAATCTAAGAGTTCACCCCTCCCCCCCAAGACTACACACCAAATCCTTTAGGTGATGTCCAACCCCATCTATATATCATTAAGTTGTATTAGTATGTCTGTTCAAAAGAAGTTGGAAAGCTAGGCAAATGGCTAATCTCGTATCAACTATTTTAAGGCTTTCTAATTTCATGCTATAGTCTTGACACCAACCATGCAATATTTGTATCAGTAAATAAATTCAGTTTTTGCTTCCTTAGCTATGCTGCAAATTCCTTTTTATTTTCAGAAAGTTGGGAATGCGTAATGCTTTTGCTTGAGTAAAGATCAATATAATTCCATCACTCTATGATCTTGCTATGTCAGAGAGGTTGAAGACTTGTGGTCAGTAGCACATTTAGTTATATTTCCCATTTCTAAAAATCAGGGTATTGAATATTTATTTCACAACATTTGTATACTGCTTGATTGCAGTAGAACCTCAAAGAAGTTTACAAAAAGAATGAAAGAAGAAAATTATCAGTAAAATATAAAAAACAAGTATTTAAAAAAATAAAAAATAAACAAGAAGCTAAATCCAAATCAAAACATGTAGTAGTAATAATAATAATAATAATAATTTATTATTTCAACTCCTCCCTTCTGGCTGGGTTTCCCTAACCACTCTGAGCAGCTTTCGACAGAACATTAAAAACAAAATAAAACTTTAAACAACAAAACATTAAAAACTTCCCTAAACAGGGCTGCCTTAAGATGTCTTCTAAAAGTCGGATAGTGGTTTATTTCCTTGACATCTGATGGGAGCAACAGTTTCTACAAGCCTAGATAAAAAGGTAAAGGGACCCCTGACCATTAGGTCCAGTTGTGACCGACTCTGGGGTTGCAGCGCTCATCTCGCTTTATTGGCCAAGGGAGCCGGCGTACAGCTTCCGGGTCATGTGGCCAGGATGACTAAGCTGCTTCTGGTGAACCAGTGCACGGAAACGCCGTTTACCTTCCCCCCAGAGCGGTACCTATTTATCTACTTGCAGTTTGAGGTGCTTTCGAACTGCTAGGTAGGCAGGAGCAAGAACCGAGCAATGGGAGCTCACCCCGTCGCCGGGATTCGAACCGCCAACCTTCTGATTGGCAGGTCCTAGGCTCTGTGGTTTAACCCACAACGCCACCCACCTCCCCAAGCCTAGATAGGCTTCGACAAAATTTTTTTTTGAAACATCCAGCAGGGGCTGAAAAGAGTATATTGAAGGTGCCTGTCTGATGTCAATAGGCAGGGAGTTCCTGAATATTGTTGCCATACCACTAAAACAATAATTTCTTGCACTATGAATTGGTTTATTAGTTGAGTTTTTTAAAAAATTGTGTTCTAAATGTAAGCTCATTTATAAATGCAAAATGCTCTATATAAACTCTATATAGAGTTTATTTAAAACAACGCTGTAGGAACATAAATCTGTTGGCAGGTCCAGATTGACTTTCTGTGGGTAGCAGAAGAATCTTACAAATGCAGTGGAATAATCTAGAGGAGATAAAGTTCAGTGTGTAGTTAAAATGTAATCAGGGCAACACAATGAGTGAATCGGAGGTCAAGGTGAACGTAATCACCAATTTTTTTTTACAATGTCTATTAATTATGGATTGAATACTTGTTTCCTTCTATTTTTGATTTCCAATGACTATTTATGTTATTCAGTTTCTAAACCAATAATAAAAAAAGAAATGCAAAATGCAATCCATACAATATGCAAAAGACCATTCAAATGCTCTTCAGCAGTAGTATATATGATTTGCCCCCCCCCTGCATGTACCTAAACAAGCATTTGATATTATTTAAATTTATTTCTTTGATGTTTGTTAGTTTATATATTCTGCCATGCTAAATTGCATCCTGCGCTAGAGGAATTGTTACTTAGTTTAAAGTAGACCCCCCCCCCAACAAAACAAAAAAAATTCCAGAAAATTAATTTGTGATTGAAGGACCAAATCACCCAGAATACTCCTTAGTGATTGATAAACTCCCCTTCAGCTCGCTTAGATTTTAGCCAATTTTAATTTCCTTATAAATGCCTGAAAAAACTGCTTGCATGTAACTTTAAAAAAGCAGGAAGGGGGTGGATTAAGTACAACTCAGCCTTGCATCCTTGTCTCAAATACAAAAAGCCTTCCTTTTGGGAAAGGGCTGAGAGTTGCTGGCTGCAGGGATGGCTATTTTGGGGTGGAGAGATGGGTCTTTGGGGACTCTCATAAAGGAGCATCGTTTTTTGCCAGCAACAACAGTATTTGTGATTCCCTTAATCTTACAAATTGAATCAGAAAGCTAGTGAGAATGTGCTTCTTCTTGTTTCGCTGATCTGCCTTAAGAGCTGCAGAAAGGTTGTATTAATGAAACAAAGAAAAACTACAGAGTTGTTTATATCTGTACCTCATAATACCCAACACAGATATTTTCATAGTATCCCAAGCAGAGAAAGGGATTACATCCAGAAGAAGAAGAAGAAGAAGAAGAAGAAGAAGAAGAAGAAGAAGAAGAAGAAGAAGAAGAAGAGTTTGGATTTGATATCCCGCTTTTCACTCCCTTTAAGGAGTCTCAAAGCGGCTAACATTCTCCTTTCCCTTCCTCCCCCACAACAAACACTCTGTGAGGTGAGTGGGGCTGAGAGACTTCAAAGAAGTGTGACTGGCCCAAGGTCACCCAGCAGCTGCATGTGGAGGAGCGGAGACGCGAACCCGGTTCCCCAGATTACGAGACAACCGCTCTTAACCACTACACCACACTGGCTCTCTCCAGTCTTTTCCCACCTTGCTATTTGCTAGAGAAAGGGCAGGTGGTGATTTTCACCAAGTCTCCTCTCAGCATTCTGTACCATCTTTCATGCTATTTCAGATGATTGCTACTTCACTGCAGCAGTTTTTCAGGGGGCACAGGGAGCTCAAGGTGTGGTGAAAAATCACCCTTTCGTCAGCACATAAGATGAAACTGCTTATTTAAAGTCTGCATTCCAACTCATTTATGTCTTTAGTTATGACAATATCTGATGTCTCAAAGAAAGTGGAAACAGCCTTTCTTTGTCCTCTCTAGGCCCTGAGACAGACAGGTACTCTAGCAGTTTAGATTTTCAAAGAATGGGATAACTTCCTGTTTGCTGACTCACTCAACAGATTCTATTTTAATTAAAAGGGCAGAACTTATGAAATCAGTGGCATTTTTACTTCCCAACAAAATATACAGCTTAAGGTTGCAATCCTATACACGTTTATTTGAGAGTAAATCCCCTTGGATTCAGTGGGGCTTACTACCAGGTAGACCTGTAAACCAGGTGTGGGGAATCTGTAGTCCTCCAGATGTTGGGGAGGCACAACTCCTATTTGGTCTATCCACCATACCCAATGGTCAGGGGCTATGGGAGTTGCCGTCCAACACCATCTGGAGGATGACAGATTTTGTACTGCTGTTGTAAATCAGAGTGCATTTTAGGGACAAACAATGACAATGTAAGCTAATTTTACAGTAATAGCTTTGTTCAAAAGATGAAGACTGAAAACTCTCAAATGCAAGCTTCAGTAAATTATGTTGTTGCTGTTTTGGACATTATCTTTGGATCTTACATGGTATACATGTTACATTGTAGTTCTTAGCATGGTAGCACTTGGGAAGTAAGCTCCAGTGAAGTCAGTGTCCATGTAGATGCATTCAGGATAATGCTGTGCATATTATTCCCTGCGAATTTATTCCAGGCTCAGCACTCTCACACACTGTGCAGTCTTGGGCTGTGTGATCATTTAAACAGATACATGTTATTAAGTATCTGTGCTCTCAAAAACCCAAGTCTACATTAACATTCAGTGTTGATTTTTCTGATAGAGCAGGAGTGAACGGACTTCATACTTGTGTGATTTTAGGGGTTTTTTTCTGCTAGGGAGATGGTATTTTACCAACTGGAAACAGCCATAAACAGGCATCCTGTGGGTTGAGCTAGTCCCATCTATTTATTTTAAAGCTGCTATATACCACTAATCATTTACAATTTAAAACCAACCAGCAACCAAAAATTGCAGAAACATAATAAAAACACAATATACTGCAGCAAAATCCAAAACGTAAGAGTTATTCTGAATGCTGTCATGAGGTGGAGGGCAGGATTTTCCTAAACAAATATATCCACATCTACAGTTCAGCTGTAGAGCTACAAAAGGCCTGATCCTACAAAATAACACATCAGGTCTTAGATCTTCCTGGAAACGACAGCCTCCAGTCCCAGGAGCTAGGTTTTGGGTTGTTGTTTTTTTACTGCTGAGAGAATTAACTGTACAAATGCTTTTAAAAATCTGAGCTGAGAAAACTCCCCAGCTTCAGCAACACTTTAGTTGCTTCAGGAAAATTGGGTGAATGGCCCAACTTCACGCACTCTTGCTCAATAGGTCTTTTGTGCAGTGGATGTTTCCTCAGTGCATTTTTCTGGTGCTTTGCCCAGGGACCTAGTCTTCTAATTCATTTGGGCACACTAGCAATCCATCTTTAGCATCCATAAGTGTAGAATTCCTTCCTCCACCTCACTGATCAATTTTCAAACTGTATCTAACTCAAACTGATAAACAAATCATTCTCCTTTGTGAATTTTCAGAATGCCTCACACAAATACATAACCACACAATTCCCATTAACATTTATGGGAATCTAGAGTTGTCCTTTACAATAACATACCAGAATACTACTTTTCAGCGCACTATGCATTCATTGTGCTTCCAGTGTTTCAGATAGTCTTCTGAATTATGAATATTCTCCAGTATAGAATATTCTGAGCAGAATTAGTCACTATCATCAATTGTATAAAAGCATGTGAAATATGACAGTTTGCATCCCCAACAATCAGTCTCCCAAGGCAGAATTGCTCTCCAAACCTCTGTTCTTTACCAGCTGCTGCCACCTGTTTTCCAGAGAAGGCAGATTAGGACACTAATTCAAGAGGGAAATGGGGTTTCAGTATTCTAATTTGAAAATGACATAGAATTGTTTGTGAATTTAATGGGTATCCAAATTGGTAGGAAAATGTATCTTGCTTTGGAAGTGTTAATTTACAGTATAGGAGATAAATGATGATTAACACAGCGCTGTCACTGAAAACAGCAGCCATTGGATTGGCCAAGTTCTTCTCCTCCAACTTTGAAACGTTTAGTAAAACTTTCCTATATCATTAGTACATAGGTTAGCTTCACAATAAACTATAGGTAGAATCCACTCACAGAAGGGCTTTTAATATGAGACAATCCACCAACATTCAGCTAATTAGGCCCCACTGCTTTCTGTGAGAAATTTAGTTAATTTCCCCATTAAAATCAATAGAATTTAAAGATGGCTGGATTGTGTTTATAAGCATTAATAGCTTTTCCTTTCCCTTTTTGCTGAGGAGGGAAATTGTAGGAACAAGTTTTGTTTCCAGAAAATTGCTACACTATGAGCTACCTTTAGCTATTTTCATTTTCATTCATGACACAATATGGGCAACTTTGATTTTATGTGATACTTACATTTTTTTAAAAAAATAAATATCAAAATAGTTATATTTCTCCAAAATCCAGGCTGATTAAGCAAAACTATGGCCAAATAGAAATGCAATGGTTAGCTTTTCAGTGCGATTAACAGCAAAGTGAATTTCTTCTGCTCTCTAGTTAGCTCTTTCTATAACACAAAGGGGGAAATTACTAAATTCAGTAACAGTGATATGAAATATCTCCTCAAACAAGCATAGTTTTGCTAGGATTAGGATCTTTTATTTCTATATTTTTCATACCTTTTCCTTTCACTATTCCTGTTGTTCAGGCAAACTTAATTTCCTGTTGGATATCTACAAATATGTACTTGCAGTATAAGTAGTTCTGGCATGATAACAGTGCAGATAATTTGTTAAATCACAATGATTTGTATTAGGTTTGTTAAATCATATTTCTGTTTGGTTTTCAAATGTCCCCTCTTGCCTGGCTTCTGATTACAGGTGAAAGCAAACCCACCCTCCCTCTTGTTGCCAAGGCACAGGGTAGTGAAAAAGCATATTCAGTCCTAAAGTTAGAAGGGAATACAGTGTGGAACCATAGCGCACACAAGAGATGGCCAGCACGGGTACCTTAGTTGTTGCTGGACTTGCTGGACTGCATTGTTCTTAGCCTGCATGGCCAGTGGTCTGGGATAATGGAAGTTATATTTCAATAACACCTGCAAGCACCACATTACCTAAGCACCACATTACCATTGCGTAAGCTGCAACTATCTTTCGGAATATGGGGATTGCAAATTTGAACCTACTGATGCAAGACATTTTCTCTGCTACTTTTTCTTCATTTAGTCTTGGTACATCAGCTATGCTGTATTTTTATCTACCATTCAAATACAGGATGACCACATAGTTTGGTTGAATAATCAAAGTTTACTAAATGTACCGTAATGTTCTTTTCATATTTGTTTTTTTTTAAAAAAAATATTTTCTTAGTGCAAAACTTTATAGTTCAGGCATGCTAGTTGCACTTTGCCGATCAAACCATGATGAGCATTTTTGTAGAGATCATGAAGAGTACTAAATGTTTGCTGGAAATAAAGCCAAGTAATCATGAATATTCGCAACTGTGAAGTTCAGAATTGAATTGTATTAACTTCTGGCTTGCTTGGTGTGTGTGTGTGTGTGTGTGTGTGTGTGTGTTTAAAGCAAGGAGCCTGTCATTGTATATAAACCACTTTGACAACCCTAGGTGCAGCATAAATAATGTCATCATGATTTGTGGTCTTATCATCAGCTAGAAGAGGTATGGAGGTTATTCATAGGTTGCTGTGGAGGCTATAAAGTGGTCACTATTAGTAAGAAAAATACACTTCCTATTATTACACATTACCCATAGAGCTCCTACATACAGCAATGTTTGATGTGTTCACAGAATAATAGTTCTAAATTTCCAATTGGCAGCCAAGGGAATAATCGGAGGGGGGGGATCTATATAAGAGAAATATTATTTTTAAAGCCAGATCTGAAAACAAATCACACTGGGATTTGAAATGAAATGAATAGTTGCTGCAGAAGAGTAGAATTCAATCGGGCCAGTTCATGAGGACTGTTCATTGGAATAGTGCCTACTTGGTTTCATATTATGCCTCTGATCTTTGACTGCACCTTCAATTTATTTCACAGCATGCTGAATTAGCTTCAGAACAGCTTTAAGTAAAAAGTGTCCTGTGCCATGTGTTGACCTTTGTCTTAAATATATAGTGTGAACATATTTTTTTTTTGCTTCACAACATGATTGGGTCCACCCAGCTATTTCCTTTTGGGGCAGAGGGTGGTGATGATAATATTTACTTGATCATTAACTTAACTAGAAGATAAGGAAATAATAGTCATACTTACCCTGAGCTGGCAAAATACCATGTGCAGCCATTTCATATCCCCCCTCCCCGATTTGCATTTTCACACAAGGTATCTTCAATTGATTGGTTTCCCTGGCAACTGTTCCTTGCTTTGACTGCATAAGCACTCCGGTGTGCTGTGAAACAGATTACTGCTGAAATAGTGGAATTAGTCTGGTGTAATGGGATGTTGTTTGAGCTGTTTCAGAGTTCTTAATTCCATTATTCGTTGCGTTATTCCATTAATGCTGCATTATTGTCAAATAACAAGTAGATTTAGTCTAATCAAATTCTCTTTTAACAAGTTTCTTGTAAGCCTATGATAGGCATTCTTTTGATAGAAGGAAAGAAATCTCTAACCCAAACTTGAATAAAATATATCATTAAAAAGGATACAGAAGGAAACCTAATTCTCTTTGAGCCAATTCACATGATAACATTTTTTTTATTATTTTGGTTAATACTATCAACAGAGTGTTGCCTTATTCATCCCATATGTTTATCTCTTTGTGCATATTCCCATGTGTGCTTGCATATACTAGACTCTATGTCAAACTATATTAATCGAAAAAACAATCTAATGCCATTTCAAATAAGCAGATGCTTTCAATTCCTACAACAGCCAAGGTCAAAAGTGGTTAGAAAGGTAGGGCCACGCAGAAATAGATTGGAATTATTGAAACAATATGCAAAATAATTCCACTACATGAACAGAATTGCTAGTTTTTAGTCTGTTCCAGTTTAGACTAGTCTAATGGGGATTAGTTATTTTCTGAAATCAAATAACTTCACAAGCAACATAAAATGGAGAGAAGAAAGGAAAGAAGCACATAAGGCAATTGCAGTATTTTGCCTTGAATTTATAACTTTACAGAAATCCCCAAAGTTCTAAAAGTTAAAATTGTAGATTAAAGAAATAAAGCAGCATACATAAGGAACTGGGATTAAAATGGATCACACTGTTATCAAGTTTGGTGGTTATAACCCTGCCTGAATAAATGACCAAAGAGTCTGGCAGGGGTAGCCAGCCTATGTGTCTGTCTGGCACAATTTTGCTTGTCCTTGAACCACACTCTAGTTAATTTTACCATTACTTCATTACCATGGACAGCAGGCCTACTTATGAGCTATTACATCATATGATTATCACCCAACTGATGGTCCATAAATCACTGACCTCACTCTGCCAGCAGCAGGAGCATTGTTTGAGGATAGCCCAGGTGGCCAACTCCTAGGTATTTTGTACTGGGGCCCAGTCTTCCCCCTCCAAACCTTTTTTTTTAAAGTTCTTTAACTATAGGGCAGGTGGCTGTAAAGTGCAGTGCTGCTGAGACTCCCCATCTCAGTTTATGGAGGGCCCAATCCACATGTAATGTGCTGGGCCCAGAAAATCCTGTTGGTACCCCATAAGGTAAAGGTAAAGGTACCCCTGACCATTAAGTCCAGTCGCGAATGACTCTGGGGTTGCAGCTCTCATCTCGCTCTATAGGCCGAGGGAGCCGGCGTTTGTCCGCAGACAGCTTCTGGGTCATGTGGCCAGCATAACTAAGCCGCTTCTGGTGAACCAGAGCAGCGCACAGAAAGGCCGTTCACCTTCCCGCCGGAGCGGTACCTATTTATCTACTTGCACTTGACGTGCTTTCGAACTGCTAGGTGGGCAGGAGCTGGGACTGAACAACGGGAGCTCACCCTGTCGCGCAGATTCAAACTGCTGACCTTCTGATCTGCAAGACCTAGGCTTTGTGGTTTAGATCACAGCGCCACCCGTGTTCCCATAGCTTAGGGTAAACCCTGACAGTGAGAGACACAGACTGTGTTTTTGCTTCTGAAAGTCAGCCTTTAATGTTCATCAATACATATGCAAATTTTATGCAAAAGTTTTTTCATGGTACTTAAGTCCTTTAAGTATCTAACAACACCACTGGGCAGCAGTCATCACCAATTATTGCAATCCCACATCTGACAAACCACTACTATGTACTAACAGAGGACCACATTACAGTTGCCATGGCCTAAGAACAAGGGCGACCACACTTGGGTCTCAGCAGCTGCCCAACATGGTTGAATCTCTCTTCCAGTAGGCCACTTCCCTTAGCAGTAAAGGTCCTAGGAAAGTTATTCCTAAAAAAAGTCAAGCCTTTGCATGTGTTCCAATCAAATGCCCCAGAGGCTTGAGCTTTTATGAGTATTGAGTAAAAGTGCCCAGAAATTCTCTTGTCAGAGTGTAGGGAGTACTCACTAATGTCTTTCTCCTTCTTCTCATACCCCAAGATAAATTTATGGGCAATGAGGAAGCAGTAGCTTGCAGGACGGAGCTGTTCATTCTTGCTCATCAGCATTTCATCAGGAGATAGGTTAACTTTGGCAAGTACCCCATCTCAAACGTCTTGCAACCTCTCTAGGAGCTCTTGGCGTATTGCCTGCATACTCTGTTTGATGGTTACCTCCTACAGTTAGCTAGCATGGAGAAAAAGAGGGTCAACAATCTTGTTGGACCTCAGGCAAATCCTTAGATTTCATGAGCCTCTGGTTAATGTGGCTCAAAACCTATGGTCACTGTTGCAAGGCAGAAAAACAATGTGCCTCTTCTTTCTGTCATAGGGTTGGGCTTTTTAAGCACATTCAATAAAATTATGAACTTCTCTCTTGAAAAAGAAAAAGAAATTTTGCTTTAAAATTATTTAGATGTTAAACCACAGGCATATCCTTTTAAATTAATAATGCAACTTTTATAAGTATCCCCAGACTTCTCATAAAGTAGGACTTAAGTGTATAACACTTTATGGTCATTTGAATTTGGCCTGTTTATTTACCTCCACAATTTCCAGTACTTTAAAAGCTATCCATTTAGAGAAAGTGAGTGTAAATTATTCCTCTTTATTTCTCCAGTGAGAATCTAGCTATTCAGAATGCTCTTGGAGAAGGAAATCGCATGAATGGATGCTGATATCAAATATACCCTGCCTGTAAAAGCTAGCATGTCAATGAAGTGGCTTCTGGGGTAGCCTTATCATGAAGTGATGGTATGGAGAGATTTTGTCATGACAAGAAATTGAGCATGCAGTCTTTCTAAGGGTATTTTGAAGCAGAATAATCCCAAGAGGTGCAGTCCTGTTCAAAAGCACCCTGTCTTCATTGTGCCAAAATCCCAGTTTAGGGCTAAGTGCCCTCAAGGTCCATGAGTAGCGTCATAGCTGGTGGGAAAAATAAGGAGGAAAACATGTCTTTTTTTTCAATGGACAGCATGTTGCATTGCACAGGCTGATACTTGGTATGCAGCATTCTATTTGGGAACTTGCGTTGGTGGCATTTGACACTTACAAAACACGGAGATACTCAACGGCAAAAAAAGTTGCATGCAGTTTATAGAACAGTTTAAATGCCAACATCAAAGAGATGCAAATTTGAGCAACTATTGAACTCAATAGCCTACGTGTTAGTCTTAAATCGGCAATACAGTAAGAAGAAGTAAATGGGAAAAACTAAGAGAAGAGCTATCAACCTTTGACTATGTTTTTTGACTAGTTATCTCTCAAATAATTACTTCTAGTGCTACTAATCAGATTACTTCTACTGTGCTAGCTGGAGAAAACTTGTCCCATTGTATGATGGTGGAGGTGGGGCAGGTGTGCAGATAGGTAAAGGACCAGGTGAATGAGTATCTACTGAATAATTATTTACAAGGCTATATACATATATTCATATTCTTTTGCAGTCAACAGTTCATAGATAGACAGATGGTTAGATATAGTTAGAAAGCATAGTTGGAAATCCTCTTTTCAGTATGAGTGTATCATCAGTACACATCATGTGGGACTTTGAGTTCAATATGTCATTATAACCAGTTGGCTGCATGCCTGTAAAATATGAAAATGATTTACAAAACAGAGCAGAAACCATTTCATCTCCTGAATGCATTCCAAAATATAATTTGCCAGCAATTAAAATCCCAAGCAACGCAAACTGAATTACTTTTCCCCTTGAGGCTTTCAACACCATTTAATTTGTTCTTGTTTTATTCTTTAGCTTTTTACTTTTTGATAAGTCTCTTATGAGGAATGAAATACTAGCTTTTATTCTTCAAATGAGTAGCAAACGCACAAGCAAATTAGTAAATTCTGTTGGCCGAAATATCAGCCTCCTTGGCCCTTGTGTCAGACAATAAAATTGAATCTAGTTTGTACACCATGTCACTAGTGTAATGTTAAATAGGAGTAACATTAATATCCACGTAATGGAAAGCATTTTTGCAGAAATCATCAGCACATGTGCATATTGAAACAGGTACTGTGTTGTGATAAAGTGGTACCTTTCGGTTGAAGTGTTATTTTTACAGCACTACCCTGTTCTGCTTTTCAAGACTCACTGTATTCACTGAGGTTCAGTCACAGTTAAGTGCACCAGAGTTTGAGACCCCATGCACGCTTACCCTCCATAAGTCTAATTGAATGCATCTGGGCATGTTGCCAAAGAAAGATGCACAAAATTAGGTTGTACAATTTAAAGTTATCATGTTCTACTTTACTGGATTATTTTGCATATATATTTAAGTACTGGGATGAAGATGGTGCAAGTGGAACTTGCAAGTTACCTAGCTCTCTCATCCCCATATATTGGTGAACATTAAAAGAAATAGGATTTGTTTTTATCTGTTAATATTGATGAACAAAATGCAATGTTTGATCTCTTTTTGATGGAGAACACTTTCTACTTCTACAGAGGATCAAAACAGTATCCTCAAAACTTTAGACAGCAAGTCATTCCTTCATGGACACTTGTTCTGTATGCTACATTTACTATGCAGGATCACCATATTTGACGGAGGCTCACAAACAGGATCCTCTGTGTCAGATTTAGGGCGGTGCAGGTGGTTGCCTCGCAAAGGGTGCCAAGACAAGGAGGCACAAAATTTGGAAGATCCATTACTGAGAAGATCCATTTGGGGACACCAAATGGCCTCACATAGGGTGCCATATTACAAAAGATTTCCAAAGTCCGCCTCTTGGATCCTACATGCATATGAATCAAGTAGACCAGATATAGGCAAACTTGGCCCTCCAGATGTTTTGGGACTACAACTCCCATCATCCCTAGCTAACAGGACCAGTGGTTGGATTATGGGAATTGTAGTCCCAAAACATCTGGAGGGCTGAGTTTGCCTATGCCTGAAGTAGACATTCTGTGGACAATGAGGAATTGCTGGCGGGTGTAGTGTCTCTCCCTTACACAAAGTGCATAGGCAAATAATAGTTCCATGTTCTCAAATAACCAAGGTATATCTAGGGCGAGCATATTCTAATAGAAATTAGCATAAGCATTGAATCTTATACTGTCTCAGTGACAGAAGCTGTTGCTTAGTTTTGTCTGACTCTCCATTAGATTACCTCTGGTGCTCCTTCGGCTTCAAGGTCAGCCCTAGCATTAGGCAGAGTGAGGGGCCATCTTAGGCAACATGCTAAAGAGTATTGGGGCAAAGAGGCAGTCATCCTTCCAAATCTTCCCACCCCAAGCTATTTTCCTCCATTGGAAGACAAAGCTGTGCATGCAGTGTGAGCTTTTCACCGGCCTGCTACCCTCTGGTATGGTGTATGATGTGGTATAACAGCCAATCCAGTTACCTTCCGCATGTGCTATGAGGGAGGGGTTGCCATCTTGTCCATTGCCTCAGAGATCAAGATGTCATCATAGGCCAGCCCTCTTCAAGCAGGCTAGAACTTTGATCCAGAGGGCCCTTTTACACATGCAGTCATGCCTGCATCCACATCAGAGAGATTAAAAAACTGCTTGTGTTGCAGCACAGAGGAAGGGGAATTGCTGGCTCAGTGTCCCTTTGCACCTTTTGGACTGGGATTAGTATCACTCTCCGAGACAATATCTGACCAAGTTGGGAGGAATGGTACAAGAGGAAATGCATAGCAGGGCTAAATCCAATCTGACAGGATGGGCCACTTTTTCTTGCTCTGATTCTTTTAAAATGACAAGTATCCATCTCAAGAAAAATGTATCTATCTATACCATAATAATTGATGCATCATAATCTTTATAGCCATCACCATTAGTGATTTTTTTTGTCATTCACTTTTAAAAGCTAATTCATTATTTTCCTAGTAGAAAATAAAATAAAATCAGTCCAACCCCCCAGAATGTCATCTTTGTTCAGTGTTCTGTCTTTGTACCTAGTATTAAGTTTGTATTAAGCATTTTTACTGTCATGATGAAAGTAAAAGAGACAAGGAAAGATCCATTTTGCTTTTCTTTCTTTTAAAAACCTTGGCTGGAACAATGTATCCAGTTGGGTATGTTTCTTCTCTTTGCCATGGGGTGGATTCTTCAATAACATTTTTTTTTATTTGGCTACATATGCTCAGGACAAAATACACATGCATCCTGTCAATGTGAAATGTATATAAAAAAATAGTTTGCTGAGTAGAAGCAGCAGTCCAGTATTTTCCTGGGCACTCCTTCTTAATCCTGCATGTGTGCACCATTCACATTTGAAGGAGGACATGCATTTTATACTGGGGTGAATGTGTATCTAACCAGCAAATGAAAAGTGAGGTCCAAGTTCCTGTAGCTTTTGTAATCGTGTGCTGCACACCATGCAAACATCAGAACCTCTCCAATAAGCACATACACCTCCCCTGCACACAACAGCTGCTCCATTCATTTTTCTGGACTCTAATAATCTCTGTGTTAAATGCAATGTGCACATGTATCTGCTTCCTTTATAGAAAGGTAAAAGCCCTTGTGTTTGCATTGTGACTCCTGTGCCTATTAAAAACCATTACATTGGGCTGATTGATTTTATTGTGCTGTAAAGCTTCTATTTGTTCCTCACAACAAAGAATCCAAGGAATTTCTCTCTCTCTTTTCCCCGATGGCCCCTTTATCAGGAGATAATTTTAAGTTGTCATGCATTTGCCAGTTGAATTATTCACTGTATTGCAGTTTTAATATCTTTAACTTTTGCCCATTAGCAATCATCTCTAGTCTAAAGCATGCTGGAAAACCTAATCCCTCAAGGTTAGATAAAAATATTTTTTCTTTTCATCTTCTTTCAGCTGGAGTTATAGACTAAATGGCAGCAATATCACACGGGACCTATGCACACAAACTGTCATTCTTACTCTTTACCTAGGGGCAACAATTGCTAGATTGAGCTTCTGTGCGTGTTTATGTCCCCCCCCCCCATCTTGTTGTTTTCCTGTATTTTAATTTCCAGGTCATTTTCCAATTAATTTTGGAAACATAGAATCCTACAGCATATACAGAAATGTTCTGGAATGCAATATTAGTGAACTGAGGTTTTCTGTTATGCATGGACATTCTTAAAACACAGATAGACAAAAAAGGCTGAACTGAAGTTATGCCATTTTATTTTAGAGAGACTTGTATCAACCACATAAGTGCTGTAAGGTACTTAATGTTGAGATAATCCCATTATCATGATACCACTGGGTCAACTGATACTGCTTAAGAGGTCCCTGCTTCAGTTTGGGGCACTTTGGAGAGATTCCCATTTAACTCAGGCAAGCCACATTCACCAGAATCTTTTGTGTGCTCACACCCTAGTATACCTCCACTACACAAGCAGGAACTGAAAGGAAAAGAAGTCATATGTTGCTAATTTCATAACAGCTACAACTGAAGAGGTAGCAGGACCGGGTTCATGTGGTCCAGGAGCACAAATGTTTACCTACACAGAGGTCTCAAGCTAGTAATAGTACATCTGTCTAGACTTTTCTGTGTATAACTTCTGGCATCTCTTTTTAAAATCCAGCATATATAATGATACATGATCAAACAGTATTTAAGAAAGTCTGTAGTTCTGTCAAAGCATAATAGTCATTGAAAAGGCCAATATAATATTTGTTACAGCACAAAAATGAGCCAGACTGAATGGGGAAACTAACATTCCAGATATATTTCAGTTTTAATTATTGCAATATTATTTATCAGAGGAGCATTCCATTGTCTCTCAAGGCAGATGGATGCCAGCGATAAAACATAATGTAACATTACAAATACAGCATAAATCATATAAAAAATAATTAACAAATCATCCATGAAACAAATAAAAAACTGTAAACCACTATTAACAAAAAAAGCATCTAAAAATAAGCGAAGCATCACAATTACACCAAAAGTCTTATCAAACAAATCATTAGGGCATTTCTAATCTATAAAACAATATTAGCAACATTAATAAAATGGCAACTAAAAATATAAACTGAGCACTGTAAATACACACACTCTTTCCATGCCCCCATGACTCATAACTTTTCGCTCTGTTCAGTTCATTAAAATGCACATAAACTACACATAATTCCCGTTTTTAAGCCAGCTCAGCCAGATTTAGTACTGGCCAGGGTCCTTGGGTAGTGGGCCTTGGAGGAGATGGTGGGGCTCTCAGGCCTATCACCACTGATAAGGAACTTGCCCACATTGCTCTCAATAATAAGGAGACTTCCCATTTGTAGTCTGAGACGAGCCTGTCCCTTTGGAGTGGTGAGTTGTGGTGCACTCAGGGTGGAGACCAACCAGAAGGTCCAACAGTGACTGTACACTCAGGATGCTCTTGCTACATCATAGTCCATCCACTAGCAGCTGCTCCAGCAGCAGTGCATCATCTGTACTTGCTTTCTGTTTTACTTGGCCATGGATGTCCTGAGAATGTCACAGATGGTTTCCCGAGTGATAACTTCAGCCCTTGAGCAATACCATAATGTGGGAGGGGAAGTTATTGGGGTTTTTAAAAAAATGTGTTTTGTGTTGTCTCATTTTGTATTTTTACGTTGTGAGCAGTATTGTGATCTTTGGATGAAAGGCCGTATATATATTTAATAAATAAAACCATGCACAGAATGCCTGTGTTCCCCTTAAGTAGGCAAAATGAGAGAATGTTGAAGCATTCCTTCCTGTACAGACAAACTGTGAGTGGTTGGTGCATGCTGTGGGTTGCACAGCTCAAGTGGTTCCGGTGAGCTGACAGTACAATATATGTGTCAATAAAAGAATGAGAGGAATGGGTAGCTTATACACATGCAAAGTGATACGCTGTGGATGGAGTCATAATGTGGAAAAGGGTGCAAGCCACATACTGTGATGAGTCCCATAAAAATGATTTTTATGTGCTGCTGAGGCAATACATTCTCACCAGTGTGGTCAGTGTTACTAGTATGGCCCTCCTAAGTGGTACAAGGATTTATAGGGCTGCTAACAAATGCAGAGTATTTTGTAGTTGTTAGTTTATTTGTTTAAATCACACAATTGCTTTAAGAGCACTGAAGAAGCAATTTGTAATAAATTTTAAAACTCCTCATTAATCAGCATTTGAAAACCACCATTAAGAGACAGCTTTGACATTAACAAGTGCAAATAAACCACCTAGAGTGCAGTGGAGCTGCCAGTTAAACCAGTAAATAAACAATAATTTAGATGAAATTTGTATTGTGTTTTTTTAAAGCGTGTATTCCTAAACTCACCGTGGAAATAAGCCTGGAAATTCAATGAATTGTTATTCCAGGACTGCCAGTAGGATAAAACGTCTCAAGAGCTCATTAGTAATACATTGATAACAAATGACATAGTTTATTTATACACAATACCTGTGCATTACCAAATTCCAGTGACAAAAAAAGAATGACAGCTCAATTTAAAACAAATTTGGTACAATTAATTAATCCATACAACAGTGCTTAAAATCTGAGGATACTGGAATGAAATGTTGCAAAAATATCATTTAGCATTTTTATAAGTTGTGTAGAAAATCTGTTTTTATATACCTGATAGGCACTCACCTGTTGGATTGATAGAAGGTTCTTTTGTGTGAAAAGACAGGCAAAGAGCTTTTCTTTCCTGCAGAAACATTGAACCCTGCCACTGTATGTTCATCTACACTCTGTCAATGTAGATCTTACTATTCCCTCAAGCATTCTGCATCTAAACAAAGGCTTCCATTATCACCAGCATCCTCTTCTTGACAAATTGTGCTCCATTTTCTATTGCAACAAAGTTTTTCTAGGCTCATTCAGTCTTTCAAACATTGTCAGACATGGATGGCACTGCAGTCACTTTGCTGCCGCCACCCCCCTCTCTCCTTGTCCTCCCATCTATTTTACTGGAGCATCTAGGCCTTCTGCTTTGTGCCCTGTGGTCACTTGCTAGATTCATCTGAATGCGATAGGGTGGTATATAAATGCTCTAGCTTATACTAGAGCATTTAAGGTGGTAGGTGGCCATTAGCTTGGCTCCTATTTAAGCGGCTCTGCTGCCTTTCCACCCCTAAACCAGCTATTAGGGGGCCCAGGTGGGAGGGTGGGATATGACAGCAGTGCTGGGTGAGACCAGTGAGCCATCAGGCCTTTGGCCAGTGCCCATCCTGGCTGACTATGGCCCAGGCTTGAGATACATAGCTCCTATGTAGCAGAAATGTAAGACTATAGAACTATTATGCTGGAAATGCACCATACAAATTGTGTAGTGGCACACATTTGTATCCTACCTACGATGTCAAATTCACAGACACCATTTCTGGGAAAACAAGGGGAGAAGGGTGGGTGTACACCATGAATTGCAGGTGTCCACAAGTGCAAGAAGTCCATCAACAGAGGAAAGGATTAGGTTGTGTTGAGGAAGGATTTGCGTAGATGACATCTGGCCACCTCCCATTACACCAGGCATAGGCAAACTCCGGCCCTCCAGATGTTTGGGACTACAGTTCCCATCATCCCTAGCTAACAGGACCAGTGGTCAGAGATGATGGGAATTGTGGTCCCAAACATCTGGAGGGCCGGAGTTTGCCTATGCCTGCATTACACTATTTCCAACAGAACCTTTGCCCCACCCTCCTCTCCAGTCTGTGATTGGGTAAGGTAGAGATTGACTAGGTAGGTGTGGGAGCAGAGTGGCATAGTTTCATGCCACACAATTTGATATATGTGCTCTGTTCCCCTGCTGCAGCTTATACATGCCTGGGGTTGGGACATCACTGCTACTACACAGGTTTGTCTTTATCCATCCTCTCTTGGTGCCTCGGAACTTTTAAAAGGACAAGAACCAACTCTGGGTGAAGACCTGGCAGCCCTACTGCTGTGCCACAATGTAGAATATACAGTCACCAGGAGCCTCTGAGAAAACAGCATCCGTGCACTGGTAATGAACTACACAGGACATGGGGAAGGGTGGGTTGGGAACACTGGGCAGAATCAAATACAAAGCTATAAGGAGATACTTTGTATTGCCTTAGACAATTTGTCCATCTGGTTCTTTACTGGCTGGCTGAAGATCAAAATGTCTCAGCGGGCATGCACTGTGCTTTTATGTGTGAACTGGACAACTGGTGCCTGAAATTTTGCATCTTGAAGTCTGTGCCTTTTTGAAATGAACCCAAGAATGTTTCATAGGTTATACAATTCCCTAAAGGATGCTCAAACTAAAAGCAATGCAGATTTCACTCCCACAGGTCACTTTTAATTTGGATGCATCAGTGAACACAGCTGCCATAATTAGAGTCAAATTTCTGATCTGCTCCAGTACATGGTACCAGTGTGCAGGATGTATAAACATAGCTGGCAGGCTGGCAGGTTCCATTACATAATGAACCATATATCGCCTAAGGCATGTAACAAGGATGCTGCTGACCCTGCACTGGAAAATTAACAGCTAAATTACTTAAGTATATTTCTTTTGCTAGTAGACTCACTGCATCTAACGGTTGTAAGTATATAGCCTGCTTCCCCTACCTTGACCTACAAACTGACCTTAGTGATCAATTGAGGTACTGCTATTTTAATATGTGTGATATATATCCTATCAGTCTGTATCACTAGAAAATAGTCTTTGACTGTAAAGATACTGTACTACCAAGATTAGAGTGTGGTTTCAAACTGCTACATAATCATTGTTCAACTTTGCCCATGCAAAGTGCTTCACAATCCATTCTTCAAGGCAGGCTACTAAGAACCACCTCAGAGCTTATGCATTAGGTCACCCTCTGGGATGATCTCACACATAATTTTAGTAAAAGTGCAATGTTTGAAACATCTTTTGTTATAGCCACTTTACAAAGGAGAAACAGAGTATGAGAGAAAGCAACACATATTGAGTCCAGCAGTAAATCTGTGGTAGAACTTACAAGTCTAAGTCATTATCTGCAACAGCATTTGGGATATTGTCTGTATCTTTGAAAGCACAAGCATGTTCTGATCCAGCCAGTAACTGCAGGCAGAGAAGGGGGGGGGGAGCAATATTCAGTGTGCACACAGAGGTCACTTATCCACAAAGACTTGTCCTATAACAGAAAACAGGGGAGGGGATATCTCTTTACATGCTCAGAAATGCCCTCTCTACCAAGAAAATGGGTTGCCGTCATGTGAAGATGCACTGTGTGCTGATTAAAGCACAAACAGGAGCTGAGGTATCAGCAGGAGGCACCTAGAAGGGTGGAAAGTGTGTTGTAATAGAAGGCCATCATCATCATCATCATCATCATCATTACTTTTATTATTATTTAGGATTAGTGTGTGTTTTTTTTACCAGAATGTACCACAATAAATTATATTCTTAGTTTCTTTTTTTTTACCTTTTGGTTTTGTTTTGTTTTGTTTTATTAAAGATTTTCTTGTTTTACAGACTTATGTGTAATGTCTCTCGTATTTTTTCCATGTAACAGTTTCATTTATGTACTTACAAGCATTACAGATATTTGTTTGGATAACAGTTGTCATCCCCCCTGTAATGGTTCTAGGGGTTGCTCGTGCAAACACCTGGCTGGATTGCCTGAGTGAACCTTTTCTGTCCGGACAGCCACTCACCCGTGGCTGTCTCAATCGCTGGCAGAATCCGTCAGTGGGCGTTTCTTAAACTTCTTCCAGCAAAGAAGCTCTTTGACGCCTAGTCTGCTTCTACTCTCTCTGCGCGAAAGCCTTCTGCGCAAGGAGGGCGTGGGCAGCGGAGGACCTCTACTCTCCCCGCTGGTCCCTGGCAAGGAGTCATGGGACCGCCTCGCCGCTTCCCCCATCTGCCCCCCTTCTCCACTGGTGCTATGCTGATTCTCTTCCCCAGAAGATGGGCTGCCTTTCCCAATCCCGGGACGCTCTCTGGAATCCCTCTGGATTTTGCTCTCTCTCTCCGGCACTGATGGCAGTTCCCTGACACTCCTCACTCCATTGTATATATCACCATTTAAATAAATATTTTCATTAAATTCATATCAGTTACTTGCATCATGTACTTGTTTTCACAATAATCCTATATTTTCTTTTTCTTTGTATCTACATCATTGGGGAAGCTTTTCTTGCCAAAATATATAAGCATGTCTTTCTATAGTGTTCTTCATAGCTGTATTACTATCAAAAGTGGACTTCAGTTCCTGTCCTTTGAATCCATAGACTGTGAGGGTTCATCTACATTTACCTCCACTGCCCCCAACACTTCTGTGCCCAGGTCTGCACTTTAAAGTGCCGTGTCTGAGCACTTTTTTTTTTGCCCCACCACTTTCCCCAGGAAAACCCACTCTTCAACACTGAATCAGGGAAAAACAACAATTCGGGTTTTTCGCAGATTGCGGGAAAAGGTTACAGCAAGCTATGAGAATAGCTGAATACATCTAATTCTTTTTTTGCTGTTTTGGCAGACCAGCTTCATCCTTAGAGTAAGAGTGTTAATTAGACTGCAATCCCATCCCCACTTCCCCCTGGAGTGAGCCTCATCAAAGGGTGGGCTATCACATGGATGAACCTAGGGAACGAGTCCATATGGTTGCTGGTTTCCCCTTAGAATATTTTGATTCTGTTGAGATGCAAAAGTAGCAAAATACTCCGAGATACTCCTACAATTAACAACAACAACAAAATTATTAATTTGTAGAACTGTCTGGACAAAATAATTTATACTTCCTTTACACCAAGCACTTAGGTAAGGGTACCCCTGACCATTAGGTCCAGTCGCAGATGACTCTGGGGTTGCACACGCATCTCACTCTATAGGCCAAGGCAGCCGGCGTTTGTTCACAGACAGCTGACGGGTCATGTGGCCAGCATGACTAAGCTGCTTCTGGCGAACCAGAGCAACTCACAGAAAAGCCATTTACCTTCCCGCCGGAGTGGTACCTATTTATCTACTTGCAGTTTGACATGCTTTCAAACTGCTAAGTCGGCAGGAGCTGGAACCGAACAACGGGAGCTCACCCCATCGTGGGGATTCGAACCACCAACCTTCTGATCGGCCAACCCAAGGAACTGCGGTTTAGACACCCAGCACTTCGTTTGGCTCACATTATGGCGTTGCAATACCTTCATTGTTACTGACAGTACATGTTCATTTTCCTCCTCTCTTTGGCCAAATATTTATTGAGCTTCAAATACCTGAAAGACCTTAGAAATCATAGCAGGACAGTAATCAGTGTTTATATTTTTTAAAAAAAATTGTTTCCATGGTACACAGATCTTACATTTCCATGGAGAATTCATTGCTCAAAAAAGTACAAGTAACTAGTTATTCATCTACAAAAAAATATTATGATTAATGCAATATGAGAGGCAGACCACAGAGGGACAGCTTGAAAGTGTGTGGTGAGGGTGGTAGGGAGCAACAGGATCAGCTGCAGGGGCAAAACGGAAGGAAAAGGGCTAGTAAATATGTGTGGTGATCTTGTGCGTGTACGGAACTGAACCTATACATAAATTGATCATCTATTTCGTTACAAAGTTCCCCAATAATCTCCATAGTACACAAAGCAAAAAATAAGCATTCAGTGAAATGAACAGAATCAAACATAAAGCACTAAAAAGAAATAAGTATTATAAGCAGCAAAAATTTAACTAGCTGGTAGAAAAGGTGATTAAAGCTGCAATCCTAATGCGAAGCTTGATGAATTACAAAGGCAATTTAACTTCCTCATTCAGAGCTCTGCTGACAAGGTGAAACTGAGGGCACAGAAATGGTCTTCATTTCTCCCTCCATTTCTGGCTTGGCCATTTGCCCTCCCATTGGAAACAATGGAAGGAAAAATGAGGAAGAGTTTTAGATACATTTAAAAGTATACCTAAATTTTCTCCAAGTTTAGGTGTGTGTCCCAGGGAACTGGAAGGCCTGGAAATCCTTTGGACCACAACTGCTCCCCAACATGCCCCCTTTATTGGCCCTTCTGCTGCCAGGGATCCATTAGTTGGGCCAGAGATTCAAAGAGGCAAGTGGTGTCAGAAAGGACTTCTGTCTGTAATGTCAAAGAGGCGTTTCTGATATATCCTATGGCCACTGGAAAAGACTCTTCTGATCCTACCTCTTAAAGAGATGGTGCAGTGAGCATAGCCTTCCCACAAATGTCAAAGAACAGGAAGATGTATCTTACTGACGGGATAATCAGCATCCCCCAAGAGTGCCTGCAATTATCTTCTTGAGCACTTTGCAGCTTGGGTTTCTTGCAATGATGAGTCATCAGGTAGCCTAAGCCTGTGAAATGAAAAAACACCAGACCTCCTCTTTCAGCTAGAGTGGAACCTCTCACTTAATGTAAATTTTCATGCTTTTGCAGATGCAAACCTTTACATAATTTTTAGCATCAATATGCACAGACATTTTTCTTAGGCTTCATATAATGTTCTTGAGCTTCTCATATAATATGAGGTTGCAACCACACACAAAAATTCTAGAGATTTATTTTATTTTAACAAAATCATTCATAAAGACTTTCTGAGGGATCAGACACAAACAGTGAGGATTGGGCCTGTTACATCTACCTCCCTGAAGCTCAGCACTGGCACCCCACAGGGATGTGTGCTGAGTCCCTACCTGTACTTGTTGTATACATATGACTGTATTTCATCTGATCCATCCATCGCAATTATTAAGTTTGCAGATGATACTACCATAATGGGTCTAATTACAGGTGGAGATGAATCAGTGTACAGGGGGGTGTTCAAAAAGTATTGACATGGTGCGTAGAGAATAACTTGCATCTAAATATTAGCAAGACAAAGGAGATGGTGCTGGACTTTTGGAGGAAGAGAGGGGAACTAGCCCTGTTGTATATCGGGGGTTGGGGGTTGGGTGGAGAGAGAATCTTCCTTTAAATTCCTGGGAGTTTACCTTAGTGAAGACTTCACTTGGAAAAACAATATAACTCAGGTGGTTAGGAAGGCCCAAGAGAGACTCCATTTCCTCAGGGTCTTGGGAAATAACAATGTTAAATTGATGACCTCCTTCTACTGGTCCACAATACAAAGTGTCCTCTCATATTGTATCAAAGTGTGGTACGTTGGCTTGACAGCCACGGACAGGAAGTCTTTACAGAGGGTGGTGAACACAGCACTGTTCCCTGAGCCCACTAGATGACATCACAAGGATCATTGCCTTAGGAGAGCGAGAAAAATTAGGAGGGACGATTCACACCCCGGCCAGCACTTCTTTTATCTTCTACCCTCAGGCAAGAGATATAGAAGTAAAATCAGTTGTAGCAACCGGCTAAAAAACAGTTTCTATCCGTGGGCTGTTAGGCTGCTAAACGGAGAATAATATAGTGCAACTGACTTTCAGGGTTGGTGTGTTGTGCGACAAGCACACAAAGTGCAATGTGATTGAGTGTATGGGGGGGGAGGCTCGGTTAATTTCATTGTACACAGGTTGTACATTGACAAGAAAGGTATTATTATTATACTAATAAATTTGGTGGGACCATTTTCAAGTTTGGTACATGTCCAAAATATTTCACATCTTTTGTTATCATCTCTCATAATTTGCATTTGGACTTTAGTATCTCTTAGATTAGTTTCAGTAGAATGGAATTCTCAGTATGTTCATGACTGTTGTACAGTACAACTTGCAGAATGGAATATCTTGTGGAGTAACAAATATTACTGATATTGAAATTCAAGGGCTGCCATGGTAATAACTAACCAAGTTAACTATAATGCAGGTGGGGAACTCTTCTTCATCCCAAGGGCTGCATTCTCTTGTGGGCAATCTTCTGTGGGCTGCAGGTGTGCCAATTCTAGGGGGCAGAGGCGTCATTAGCCCCAGCAATATTCCTAACAGGGACTCAGCCCCTCTATTACTGAGGGGACGGAGAAGGCCAAACACAGTGCAGCATCAAAGGCATGCTCCTCCTGAGCACAAGAGAGAAGAAGCAGTGGCCATTGAAGCTGCGCACACAACATGCCACTGCGCCCCCCAATTTTTGGCCCAAGTCAGCACCCCTAGTGGGCTGCATGCCAGAGCTGGCGAGTCCCAAGCTTGAAAAGTAGACAAAGCAATGGATGTGATTGTAAACTTTTGTTTAGTCCCCTTCATTCCAGTCATGCAAAAACCAAATGTTTCTACACCTCTGCACACCTTTACACACTATTATTTATTTATATGCCATATACTGTAAGTTACTGAAGTGTTAACTGCTTAGTAATTTGCTTTTTAATTTGATATAGTAAATATTTTAGTTTTCCATATTTTGCTTTATTATTTTATTGCTGTTGCAGACTGATCTGAGTGACATTTTATTGAGCATATGTAATGTATAAATTCTAAATGTGGTTTCAATGATTTTGCACTCATTCTTTTAGGTTGCACCTAATTGCTTTCGTCAAGCTGTGTTAGCAGGTCCAAATAAGAAAAAAAGGGGGAAAGGTGATATTCCATAGCTATGTTCCAAGGGTATCCTTTGTATTTTCCATTGAGAGTGCCAATACTGTCCCCTAAGATGCAAAGTGACAGGGCTCCAGCTGTGTTACTTGGCTGTGAGTTCTATTAAAATTGCATGTAAATGCTTTGACCCTTCAGCTTGTAATATGCCAAGTCAAGCTGCGATTTTTAGTACAGGATATTTCCTAGTATAAGACCGGCATTTCTTCTTGTTTAATGAAATTGCTGTGTCTTAAACTATTTTAATAAACCTCAAGGGCTTCATGGTTGGAATTGTGTGCAATCATGTGTCAACTGACGCAGAATTGGAAAGCTGTAATATTTTTTTTCTCTAAACAGTAAAAAAAATTAAGTGGTAGAACTAAGTTACAGTTCAAAGAGAAATGGTGGAATCTGATGTTTCTGTACAGTGGTACCTCGGGTTAGGTACTTAATTCGTTCCGGAGGTCCGTACTTAACCTGAAACTGTTCTTAACCTGAAGACCACTTTAGCTAATGAAGCCTCCTGTTGCTGCCGCGCCGCCGGAGCACGATTTCTGTTCTCATCCTGAAGCAAAGTTCTTAACCTGAAGCACTATTTCTGGGTTAGCGGAGTCTGTAACCTGAAGCGTATGTAACCCGAGGTACCACTGTACGTTACATATATATTATTATGATAACCCAGTGCATTTTGAACAATGGTATTCTCTGAAAAATGTCTTTGTATCATGAGGGACAGACCAGATACGTATTTTATGTATGGCTTCTATCTTATCTCATGAGTACTACTCAAAATGCATTAAACACAACTTCAGATTCTATGCCCGTTTCTCAACACTCAATTTCCCCATTGGATTATGATTTGCAATGTTGACATCTTTTATTTCACTGTGAGTATACACAAACCCCTCCGTTTATTTCAGTTTGCCCAATTTAGAAGTGTCCCAAGCAAAGCCTAAAACTGGCATTCAAAAGCAATGATTTTTGGATACGTAGAAAGTGCCTGGATGGGGAGTCCTCATGGGCAGGTATAAATGTTTTTTCTGGTATAAATGTTGAATAAATGCATTAAAAAATAATAATATTTAAGGCAAATGTTTCCCACTGACAGAGACAAATGCCATATCAACCATAGATCCAGTAACAGTAAAAGAGGGAGAATATCATTTTATTGCCAAACAAGTTCTCCCTATGAAAGGGTACCAGATTGTATGCAAATCACTATCTGATTTTCTAAGATCCAAACAAAGCCAATATATTATAAAGTTGTCACTGTTATATTACAGATAACAGATTTTCTCACACTTATTCTGTGTTGAGATTCCTGCCGAAATATCAGCATGAAGCCCTTCCCTGAGGAATGCATGCAATAGGCAATATAATATATATAATGAGTGCTACAGATTGATAGCCGCAAGTAGTTTGAAAACAGAAGACAATGAATTCTTTCCCCCAAGCATAGAATGCTAAATCAGGCAGATATGGCTTTAGAATATGATTACTTTTTAAAGTGCTGGTGGAATCACATATTTTGAATTTATACCTTATCTCTTTCTACTTGTCTGATTTTTTAACCCTACTTTTAATTTTATTCCTGGATAGATTTACAGGAAAAGCTTTCAAACAGCAAGCCATAATTAGCCAGTAAAGGTTCAGGTTACATGGCCCTGCCATATACATTATTGGTGATTTGTTCCATGCAGCATTTCTTGGGCAATTGTTTTCCCATTTCCTATAGCTTGTGCTAATATAAGAGCAATACACCGTGTGTTTAAATCTTAGCTGTATGCCTAGTGTTCTGTGGGACTTACTTCCAGACAAAGTTGCATAGGGCTGCAGCCTAAATCTTATGTTAATGTAATTAGGTAGCAATCCTATACCCAGTTACCTGGGAGTAAGTGTAACTGAACTCAGTGGGACTTTCATATGTGTAAATATGCAGATTAGTTTCCTAACCAAACAGAATGATTTGGAGTCACTGTTTTTTTAACAGCAACTCCCTATTATAGATGGTCTTTACTAATAAATATGTTGATGACAGAACACATAGAACTGCTTCCTTTGTAGGCTCACATAGACTTTTCATTATTATTGTTGTTGATGATTACAACAATGCATGTGCTGCACATCTAAATTTTTACCGAATGTGGGTTGACAGCATTTGGAATGGTCATGGCTGGAGAGGGAAGGGTCAGTACTCTTATGTGCTGTGATGATTTCCTTGCTGAAAAAGCTTCTATGCTACTATTAGGGTTGGAAAAAACCTTGTAGTGTGCGTGTGTGTGTGTGTGTGTGTGTGTGAGAGAGAGAGAGAGAGAGAGAGAGAGAGGCGGTGTGTAAATGAATGTGGTGTGTGGATGTTTGCACACACACACACAAATGTGGGGGGGGAGGAGAGACTATGAGATGGCTCTACCCACTACCAGATCTGGCAATGACCACTTTTGCCACCTTCATTTTTGCTACGTTCATTGCTGACATGCAACTGCTGGAAGGGTCGCCACAAGAAAATGAAGCCCTTGGGCTTAAAAAGGAATGGATGACTACCGGTAATTGTGTCATGGCCCCAGATAAGTAATCCTCTAAAGCAGAATCCTTAGGACAGCAGTCCCAAGGAAGTTGTGGTTTCACTCCCTGGTCCATCTTCAAAATCTGAGCTCTTTATGTCTGATGTTTATATTTATTATATATAAACAGGCTTCATCACTTTTTTATGGGTTGAAAATATCTCCGCCTTGTATTTTAATATTGTGTTTTATTCTCTTATTTCATGTGAGCTGCCTAGAGAACATTAGTTTGGGTAGCCTATATAAATGCACTAAATATACAAGGTGTGCCTGGAAAGTTTAGTGAATGGTCACAGAAATTGGACAGCGAGAAATATGCAAACATACATACCTTAAAGGCCTTCAAAATAGGCCCCCTCTGATACAATGCACCATTGACAATGTTTGTAGAACTGTTGGAAACATCTGGAGACGTCCTCTTTTTGTACTGCTTTTGGTTCCCTCGTCACAGCAGCTTGGACGTGTGAAATCCAGTGGGGCCAGATCAGGAGAATATGGAGGGTGGGACAACTCAGTAACCTCAGTAATGATTTCACGTGGAATATGCAATTCTTCCGCCATCATTCAGATGGATGAATACTGATCATGCATCAATAACTCACAAACTCTGTCAACATTTGCCACTATTCTGCTTGTCGACGGTCTGCCAGACTAGGGGCATCTTTGATGATTTGCCGCCCTTCATGGAAATGCTTAAACCACTCACACACCGTCTTTCAAGTTACAGCTTCATCTCCGTACACAATTGTGAGCATTTCATGGGTTTCTGATGCCAATTGTGTTTTTGAACATTTCTCGCTGTCCGATTTCTGTGACCATTCACCAAACTTTCTGGTCATAAATAAATTCTATGGCTGAGAACACATACGACCCCAAGTTTGCAGCCCCATTGGGGGTGAACCTGGGCAATATTTTCCCAAGGTTTGAGGGAATAGTCAGTGTGGGGTAGGGCTACTCATCTTTAACAGAGGCAGTGGGATCTTTATGTTGTTGTTTTTTTATCCTTCTTTGCCAATGTTCATGAAACAACAGCAAGAGCTCTCTTTAATGGCACATGCACCACCATTTTTTTTCTCCCAGAGTGTCCAGGCACAACAAAGTTCCTGTTTGCTGTGAAGAAGAAAAAATCATGTCTTGCCACAAAAAAGATGACTGCTGTAATGATTTTGTCAATACAACACACCGACTGGAACAACATTGTTTTTGGCAGCTCTCGGGAAAATAAGACAATGATGCAATGACTCCTGAAGAAAGAGTGCCATTATTGCTGATCTCATCACTGCTGCTACTGAGTTAAAATAAGTTCTAAAAAGGAGGAACCCCTGTGCCATTCCTAAAAGTCACCTCCCGGGCTTCACCACCCCACCAGGAGGATAACAAAAACTACTATTTCAGTGATCCGAACACATGCTTCTGCATGGCTGTCTTAAGCATGTGCGGCGCTGGGGTCCAATGATCTGCCCGGCGCTACCCCGCCTGGCTGCCAGTCCCAGGTGCACAGGAGGGTGGAGCCAGCCAGCCACCTCAGCATCTCGCTGGCTCAGTCGCCCCCAAACTCATGGTGCAGAGCCGCCTGCAGCAGAAGAGCCTGCCGCAGCTCTCCTACGGACAGGCGTGCTCTTCCCCGGACTCATCTCTCGGGCCCCGGACTCTTGGCCTGATGCCCCTGCCCTGAGAGCCCAGTGTCCAGGTGCCCCTCACCCCTAGTGCCTATGGTTAAGACAGCCCTGTGCTTCTGCAAAGCCCCCTAAATTTAGACACCTTCATTTCAGCCATGTTCATTATTCTTGTTCTATTTCAACAGGATATCAAACTATGGGAAGGCTGGGAGGCTAGGCTACACTATTGGAAGATTGAACTAATCTGAAGTCAGAGTTAGTGCAGAATTAAGTAGCTTCTATAAATAAAGCATAACAAAGATACTGAATTTCATTTTGAAAATAAGTAGCGGCTGAATTTTTCACAAGGTTCACATTAAGCCATGGCATAGCTTAAGCTCATGCAAATATCTTGCGTGACCCAACACATCTCTTGGGTCCATTCCTGAGAAGTCATTGTGAGGGAAGGCACAAGGCAGCAAGCAGTTGTTTGAGAGGCAAAATGAAGTGGTTAGCATCTTCTCGGATAAAACCTGTCAGGCCTTTTCTGCTGAAAAGAGTTGCACTCTTGTACACTAAGTCATGTGAAACCTTCCTCTCTGCAATCATCCAGGTATTTTGTACTAAGCTACCCATAGGCAGAACCTGGATTGCTTCTACGTTTTGACTGAATTTCTGCTCTGTTCTTCTACATTAGAAAGAAGGTGTGAGAGCTTATGTGATTTTATATTTTATGTAAACTGCTACCAGGTTTTGATGATTAAGTGATATACAAATCTTATTAAATTAAAAAAAAACCAACTGATTATACACTTGTCACAAATAACTCAATAATATCCAGTAGTGGCTGGCTGAGCTGCATGGGTGCTGCTGTTTTGCTCTCCTGTCTTCCCAGTGCCTCCCAATGCTGTTGCTTACTGAGGCAGGGATGGGCAAGGCAGCAGGAACTCAGTGCATGCAAAGCAGTGGAACCAAACGAAGCTCCCACTGCCTTTTCCTTCCTCCTCTCAGTAAACAGCAACATTGTGAGACATCTGGCACATAAGAACAACACCTAACAGAAAGAGATGAGAAATAGGGTGAGAAGCGTACTGAAGACCCAGGAATAAAGAGGAGCAAAATGAAGAATATTATAAACAGGAACATTAAGATTGAAAGGGACACGGGTGGCGCTGTGGGTAAAACCTCAGTGCCTAGGACCTGCTGATCGTAAGGTCAGCGGTTCAAATCCCCGCGGCGGGGTGAGCTCCCGTCGTTCGGTCCCAGCTCCTGCCCACCTAGCAGTTCAAAAGCACTCCTAAGTGCAAGTAGATAAATAGGTACCGCTTTATAGCGGGAAGGTAAACGGCGTTTCCGTGTGCGGCGCTGGTGCTGGCTCACTAGAGCAGCTTCGTCACGCTGGCCACGTGACCCGGAAGTGTCTTCGGACGGCGCTGGCTCCCGGCCTCTTAAGTGAGATGAGCGCACAACCCTAGAGTCTGTCAAGACTGGCCCGTTCGGGCAGGGGTACCTTTACCTTTACCTTTAAGATTGATACTCAGTTATAATGTTTATGATGGAAAAGCGGAGTCACTGGGTAAGCTGTAGAAGAAAAGATTAAATAAGAGTTTGTGTACAATGGACTTGTGTACAATAAAAAAAAGTGAGGGAGAAGCCGAGGTAATGAAAATAATAGACAATACTGGGTTGTGCTTCATTTGTCTTTATTTTCTAATTGGATTTATTTGCTGTATCCAGAGTTTACATCTATTATCAGAAAGTAGCACCAAGTTTGGTGGTTTTAAATATATCCGTATGTTTTTATCACAAAATCTAAGGAGCTTCATTCTTTCATCTATTTCAGCCAGTGCCAATAAGCAAAGTGCCAATAAGCAAAATGGCTCTCATAATAATAGCTCTGATCATGATAAACACAGAGAGTAAGAATTAACAAATCAAATACATCTGCATAATAAAGTGAGCATAATTACAATCTCCTTGCAGATATTTTGTGACCAGAAAAGGCAGATAAATTATTCACTGTAAATTACTCACTCAGCTATAATCACACGCACAGAGGAACTGCTACAAAGGAATTAGTTCAGGAATTAGAGGCCACAGGGATAAATGCATTACTGAACCCATAACCCTGAAAACTGGAAAAATAGGTTAAAGAAATCATGGAATTGGAGTTGAAAAGAACCCTGGGGGTCATCTAGTCCAAGCCCCTGCAATGCAGGAATCTCAACTAAAGCATCCATGACAGATGGCCATCCAACCTCTGCTTTAAAACCTTGAAGGAAGGAGAGTCCACTATGTTCCAAGAGAGTCCATTCCACTGTTGAACAGCTCTTAATGTAAAATTGTTCTTCCTGATGTTTAGTGGGAATCTCCTTTCTTGTAACTTGAAGCCTTTGGTTTGGGTCCTATAGTCCAGAGCAGGAGAAAACAAGCTTCCTCTACCATTTGACAGCCCTTTAGATATTTGAAGGTGGCTATCATATCTCCTCTCAGTCTCCTCTTATCCAGCCTGAACATACCCAACCCCCTCAACCATTCCTAGTAAGGCTTGGTTTCCAGATCCTTGAAAATCTTGGTTGCCCTCCTCTGCACACGTTCCAGCTTGCTGACATTCTTCTTAACTTGTAGCACACAGAACTGAACACAGTACTCTAGGTGTGGTGTGACCAAGGCAGAACAGAGCAGGACTGTGACTTTCCTTGATGTGGACACTAAACTTCTGTTGATGAAGCCTAGAATAGCATTAGTTTGTTTTGTTGCTGCATCACACTGTTGACGCATGTTAAGAATGTGGTCTACAAAGACCCATAGATCCCTTTTCACGTGTACCGCTGGTGGTAAGTCAGGTGTCCCAGATCTGGTTGTTCCTGCCTAAGTGTGGAACCTTGTCTGTATTGAACTTCATTTTGTTGCCATATGCCCTCTTTTTCCAGGACACATCCTCTTTTCATGGGTAGAGTCGTCATAGTGATCCATAGTTAAAAATAGAAGTTGGCAAACGTGTTCTCTTTTTAGATCTTCAAAGTATCTTCAAAATATGGCAACCCTAGTTCTCCAGTCTGTTATGGTCATCTTGAATCCTGATTCTGTCTTCTGTGGCATTAGCTACTCCTCCCAGATAGGTGTCATCTGCAAATTTTTGATGAACATCCTCTTAATTCCTTCATCCACATCATTTATAAAGATGTTGAACAGCAGTGGGCCCAGGACAGAAACCGACAGCACCCTACCCCAAATAAAGTTGTGGCCTAATTAAACCCAAAATATATATCTGCTGTCTTGTCTGGTTATTTCATAATTAGGAAGCAATGGAGCCACAGGCCTTGGCATGCAATCTGCTCTAGGAAGGCATTATTCAAGTCTTCAGTCTGACTTGGAAGTCTATAGCAGACACCCACAGTAATTCTTCTATTCATTCTCCTACAATTTTTACCCATATACTCTCAATCTGCCTTCCATGCTCCAGGTCATGGATCTCTTCACAAGTGTATGCATCCATTACATGGAATGATCCCTTAGAGTTTGTTGTTGTTGCAAACTTGTGTAACACCCCCCCTTTCTTTCTAGGGAATTCTGGGAATTGTAGTAGTGTGAGGGGAATCAGGGTCTCCTGTTAACAATTCTGTATGTGCTTATCTGGAAGTCAGTTCCAATGAACTCAATTGGCCTTACTTCTGAGTAAAAATACACAAGATTGCCCGATAATGGAATGTTTTGAACTAGCTGGTAGCAGTTGAGTTTAAAGAAATAAGAAGAACAGAAAGAGCCCTGAATATAGAAGGTGTAAGTGCTGTGGCTCCTGTCTGAGATAATATAAAAGTGGGGTTTTATACTTAGAGATAAAATAAAAAGAACCAAGTTGCCACAATGAATGACAGGTTGTTTGTGTGAAACCACACACAACCATCCACCCCCTCCTCTGTGTAGATTGTATAAAAGGTAAAGGTACCCCTGCCCGTACGGGCCAGTCTTGACAGACTCTAGGGTTGTGCGCCCATCTCACTCAAGAGGCCGGGGGCCTGCGCTGTCCGGAGACACTTCCGGGTCACGTGGCCAGCGTGACATCGCTGCTCTGGTGAGCCAGAGCCGCACACGGTAACGCCGTTTACCTTCCCGCTAGTAAGCGGTCCCTATTTATCTACTTGCACCCGGGGGTGCTTTCGAACTGCTAGGTTGGCAGGCGCTGGGACTGAACAACGGGAGCGCACCCCGCCACGGGGATTCGAACTGCCGACCTTTCGATCGGCAAGCCCTAGGCGCTGAGGCTTTTACCCACAGCGCCACCCGTGTCCCTGTGTAGATTGTATAGGCAGAAGATATTTGACATACTGTTTTTTGTTGGTTTTATGCAGTGCTACCAATATATAGTCTTTGGGAGCAGCTGGACCCAAACTGAAAGGATTAAATGAACGAATGAAAGATTCTATATACCCAAGCATACCTGCAAGAGAAAGGTCAACTGTTCTGAATGCGGAGGGCATTAGAGAAGACATTGTTCAGATTTTGCTCAGTGCTAAAGAATTTGTTTCTCAACAATATGGTGTCATAATGTATCCAGCTAGCGTCTGCTTACCAATCTTTTCTTCTGTTCTTTGGCAACTGAGGTAGCCTTTACTTTGTTTCACATTTACCTGAAAAATGTGAAAGGGTTATCAAGATTTATAGAAAGCCACTGGTTTATTCCTCTTCCTCTCCAGTCATATTTATCAGCTTTTGAAGTCTTGACTTCTTTTGGGAAGTCAACTAAAATAAAACATCAGTAGAGAACTCTTTTTCAGTAAAAGGGACAAAAAATTGGATCTACTATCTAGCTTCTCACTGGCTTGAAAGGCAGGAGTTCTTACATAATATCAAAACAGTATGAGGCTATTTGTTTTGTGTTTGCTTTCTGCTCTGAATTGGCAACAAATGCCTTGGTGGAATGGATGGATTATACTTTGAGAAAACATAGAAGGGTATAATATTGTGCTGGTGCCCACTAGGAATGTTTTTAAAGTTTGGGGTGTTTTAAAAAGGAACATTCTTTTTATTTTTTTCCATTTGTGGGTTTTAAGGTGTGGCTAATCTTTGTTGTGTGAATGTGCAATACATACCATGTTAGAAAGTCTGTGTTGTGTATTGGTTAGAGCAATGGACTAGGACGTGGAGGAGCAGAGTTTAAATCCCCACTGAGTCACAAAGCACACTGGGTGACCTTGGGCAGCCATCTTTCAACCTAACCTATCTCAGAGTTGTTGTGAGGATAGTATGAAAAGAGGAAGAACCATATTGTATACCATATTGGATTCCTTAGAGGAAAGGTGGGATATAAATGGTATTAATTAATTAATTGATAGTCCTTAGTGCAACCTTAAAAAAAGATCTACCTGCTTGCAAAGTCAGCAGAGCGCCATCTGACTATTCTTTCAGGCAGAGGGTGGGTGCATATGGAGGGGGCCTTCTCACTCTTAGTTTTGCAGCTGAAAAGCCCAGCTCATCACTGTGGCTATACAGAGGGAAAGGAAGAAGTCCGGGTGGCGAGACCAGTTGCCAGTAAGAGCCGCCTGCACTGCTCTGCCCCAGCAGCCAGACAGAAAGTTTCAGGCAGCTTGGTTCAGGTTGTGAGGGACATGGTGGAAAGAAATCCAAATGCATCATTGGGGGGTTGGTTGGTATCAACCACTCACTGAACAGGCAGCAAGTAGGATACCAGACAAATGCCTGTTAGTGATGGGTATAGCACTTTGGAAGCTGTGCATTACTACAAGCATTGTGATTGCAAGTTATATTGAGAGCTCTGGTAAAATTGTTCCCTGTTGGAATCTAAAGCTGTCAGTCATAGAACTACAAGCCCCTCCTCTCTGCCTTGGTTATTTTTTTTTTATGGAGAGCTTGCCTGTGGGAGATTGAAAACAAGTATTCAATTGTGCTTAATGGGGGGGGGGACACCCACCCTTCTGAAGCTCTCAAAGCTTTGAAAGCAACCCACACAGCTTAGGACCACTTTGGAGAAGACCTAGCTCATTTTGGAGAAGGCCTGAATACCACCTGGGTTCTGTATTCAAGCTTTGTCCAAAGTGGATGAACACATCTGGTTAGCAAATAACCAAGCTAACTAAATCAAGGAGATGCCAGATTGCATTTTGGAAAACTCATACTAAATACGTGAATTCTATGTTCATCATTAATACAACAAATGATAATAATTAACGGCCAATTTTGCTGAAGAGTATATACATGTTTTAAACATTGTTTTTCTGCGCGCCAAATGAGATGTGACACTAAAACTCATTGCTCTAAACCAGGCATAGGCAAACTTGGCCCTCCAGGTGTTTTGAGACTACGGTTCCCATCATCCCTGACCACTAGTCCTGTTAGCTAGGGATGGTGGGAGTTGTAGTCCCAAAACATCTGGAGGGCCGAGTTTGCCTATGCTTGCTCTAAACCAGGTCAAGGTTTGTTTGTTTGTAATTAATAGCAGGTGCAGGGGAGGGAGCAAATGAATTAAGACCATACTGTGAGGGGAGGAGATGCTTAGCCCTTCCCATACCATCCAAGATCCTGATTAAAATCATCCTAAAAATCATGCACAGCTATTAGCCCTGGAGAAAAGCTCCCATTGATACCAATGGAAGTAGTTTCCCAGGCCAATTATCATCATTTTATTTATTTATATCCCAACTTTTCCCCCGACAGGGACTCAATGTGGCTCAGTGCTAAAAACACATATAAAAAAGCAATCATAAAATATAAACATTAGTAGAATATATATCTATAATCACATACAGATCATTACAATAAAAACACCACTAATAAAAGTGGAGGGAAAGTAACTTTCCTCAGGATCCTGGTAGTGGAGGAAAGGGCTAAATATCCCCTTCCTATGCACTGCAGTCCAAATGCAATTTGCCCCCATGTGCCTGCTACTAATTTCTAAAAACCTGATATGCTTCAGGCAAATGCATGTGGAATCATGTCTAGCTTGACTCTTGGGAGTTTTATTTAAAATGGGTATGAGCTCTTCATCACAACTGGCTGTTTCTCTAGGCAGAATGTATAACGGTTTGCACATTGAAACAGCACTTTTCTCCTTCCGACTACCCTGTACAAGAGTTTGACAGAAATTAAATCTGATGGAATTGGACTTAATGAGGGTCTAAGATGCTTGTCCTCTTCCATATAGCTACAATATCTGTGTAGCAAATTGACCCTGGCAGAGCAGCACAGTTTCCCTATATCCAGTCTGTAATTTGAATGTTCCTCTTCTGTACTACAGAGATCCCTTTCTTTTTAGCTGACTGTGCTTAATAGTTTCTAAGTGCCTAGAATGATTCCGTATTTTTTTAAATGATGATTCTAATTAATGGGCCAAAACCTTTTAATGATGATTCTTCTCATTTAGCACCTCTAATGTGCTTTATGCCATCAAAGCGTTTTATAAAATAATAATGACTTTAATTGGTAATGGTGTGATGCTGTTCATGCTATGTGATTGGTGATGCAGTAAGTAGCATCACTACTTCCAGTTAATTGGGCCAAATGTAAATTTTGGTATTGCTCATTTTTTTGTCACAGCAAGAACTACGGCCTGATTATAATGTAATGACAACACAGTGACATTCTAGTTTAAGTATTGTAGCTGTAATAGAAATTCCATCTTGAGTTCAGTGTTTTTCATTTAGTGTTAACTTGGCCCTTCAAAACTTCCTACCTTCAACCCACTTACCAGATAGTAAATCCTATTGAACTCAATGGGAGTTACTTTTGAGTACTCGCATACAGGATTATGCAGACAACCTCTCAGTTGCCTCTCTTCCCCAAGTTCTAGACACTAGAAGGAAGTCTACAAACGCTATATGAGTTGTGGAAGATTCAGGACAATGTGGCACTAACCACGTCTCCTGCAGGAGACAGTAATGACCTCTAATTTAGATGGCTTCAAAAGACAAATTCATGGTAGAGAAGGCTATTGTTAGCATTGAACACCCCTGTCTTGGACAGCCGCTGAGAGGCTGAGGAGAATTAACAAGGACACATTTCCCCTATCTCTGAGGTCATCATACTGAGTGACCAAAACAATTTCTGTGGCCAAAACCCTAACTGAAAGGGATCTAGAAAATCAATTTCCTCCAAGAACACATATGTAGATCTTTAAACATAGTAATAACCATCATGTGACTGTAAGAGAACATCATATCAGTAAAATTAATAAATACTCATCACCTCAGCCTAACATACTGAATGGATGTATTTTCCAATCCAGTAGGAAAGAAGATTACTTTATGTCCCTTGTAAGTAAATAGTTATTGTGATAGTGCTTCAGTATTAAATACAATTCAATTCCAGCTAAGCATGTGTAAAAACTACTTTGCAGTACTGCAATGATGACTAGGCCTTGCAGGACCGAGTCCAAAGATTTTCTTTATGAAAATGGGTCAACTCGAAAAGGAATGTATCTTGTCTGCACAAATTATTATGAGCTGTGCCTTGAGGGAATTTCAGTTGTCTACAAATCTACTTCTCGTCTTCTAACTAAATCATTCAACCAAAAACATGGTTATATCATTTATCTCTTTAACTTGTCTTGTCTGGATTTACACATCCCCAAACGAAAATGTTATTAAAATTAATGTAACTGATGTGACTTTCAATGGTGTTTGCTTACCTGCAAATATTAAAGGTTTTTTTCCCACTTGAGATCTTTGTATCCAAGCAACAGTGAATTGCTGACCCTGTAAAAAATTGCTCCCCCAAGTTTTATTGTTTAAATACAACAGATAGCAGGGGCGCTTATATTTCAAAATTAATAATTTGAGTCCAACACAGGGCCTTTATGTTAGCCTGACTAAATGTTTTTCCCCACAGCTTTTGTCAAGGGCAGATATTTAAACATCCCCAGAAATGATAGACATTGCAGATGTTTTTTGAATGTGCCAGACACAGTCAAACATATTATTTTGTACTGTCCATTGTACAATGAGCTACACAAACATTTGCTATCCCCTTTTTTGGGTAGTCTAACATCACGGCACAATGTAAATATCAGATTCTATCTGTCTGACATTAACCCAGAAGTAACTGCAAGGGTGGCTGAGTCGTGAATGGCACTACTTAGCGGGAAGAAACTCCAATGAAAATCCTCATTATTTCATATTTTTTACATGGCTGTTTATTTGTATATATTTTAAAAATTTATATATGGATGTTTTATGATGGACTATATTTGTAATGCCTAATAAAGATTTGGTGAAGTAAAGTAGTAAGTAGAATTGCTGACCATCAAATGTGTATCAGTTCAGACATGCAAACTACTCAAGTTTTCACCTCAAGAAATGCAAAGGTGCTTTGGATTTCTTAATTAAATCATACCAAGAAAGTGTTCTGTATCCTGGCTATGTTAGCTTTGTGTATTGGTTATTCTGGCTTAAGACATCACTGGATTTATTTGTCAGAGATTCAAATAACCTTGTACAGGAAAAGCCTTTGCATTTATTTCATCTGTCATCATTTCATTTAAGACATCTTCCCATCTGAATTTATGGAACACTTCCAGAAATTTGCTGTCAGCTTTTCCACAATGCATCCATTCTGTTAGCAGGCAAAGATCCTGCTGGGAAAGGTTTAAGTAGATTCTCATGGTTGAGACAGGTGCTTCATTGTCTTTCTTGGATATAAGAGGATTCATTTAAGTGGTCTGTGGAAAGAGAAATGCAGATAGACTAAACAGTTTAGTGAATGAGAAGGATCCTAGCTATTAAGCAACTTGGGCAGATGTTGCTTCTCATTATTTACTTATGCAGATATGCCTATGACGGGGGCAAGCCTAACTTGGCAGAAAAGTATGAGTTTGCAGGGCAAGTTAACAAAGTACCAGCTAGGACTGCCTGAAGCTGGTTGGATGGCAGCCATGTGAAAAGATGACAGAAGCAAGTCTTCTTTACAGTACATCAGTAAATAATAAACATTCTGATAAACTGATCCAATTTGGGGTTAGAAATGTGCATTTTGCTCCTCTCGGCTAAAGTGGAAAAGAAGCAAAATAGGTGGAAATAAATTGTATACAGAATTTAAAACTGATGTTTCAACATAGCCTGGATTCATCCCAACACTAGCAGTTTTAGAAATGCATTTGTTTTTGTCCCTATCAGATTACTGCTGAGTTAATCTATAGAGTACTATACAGTAGTTCTACAATAATTAATTTATTTGTTCACCTAGATTTAAGTATAGGCAAAAAAAAAATACAGTTAGCAAATATCTCTCACACATTTTTAAGCAAAGGTGGGGTGGCCATCTGTCATGGATGCTTTAGTGGAGATTCCTGCATTACAGGGGGTTGGAATAGATGACCCTCAGGGTCCCTTCCAACTCTACGGTTCTGTGATTCTGTTATCCTAATGAATAAACATGTACTGTATATGATCTATTGTTACATTACAAGAGGATCCAATTTTAGTTAGTAGGACTGCTAAACAGTTAGCTTCTTTCTAGATGTTGTTGGACTAGAAATCTCATCATCCCTGACCATTGCCTATGCTGGCTAGGGCTGATAGGAGTGCTAAGAACATATGAAATGTATCATGTTGGCCTGTGGGGGAGTGCAGTACAGTACACTAGTGTGGGAAATTTGATATGAGATCCAGATGCAGTACAAGTTTCTCCCAGTGCTAGTATGGAAGCAGATTAAGGTCCAAATAGTTTACAGTTGCAGAAGATAAAATAACAAGCTGCAACCTCCTTCAAAATCCCTGCAGTAAAATACTTCTGTGTGTGTGTGTAGATAGATAGATAGATAGATAGATAGATAGATAGATGATAGATAGATAGATAGTATATAGGCTTTTGCAGATACAGATATGTATAGATACATACAAGGACAAAGTATCTCCATTGCTCCAAATAAACTCCAGCAGTTCAAGCTAGACAATCTGACCTACTACTCACACCAATGAACACTGCTGAACTGACAAGCATTAATCAAAGATATAGTTAGGGCACTGGGCTATTACCATAACAACTGGCTTGGCTGACCTTGTACCTGTGATTAGCTCATCCATGGGGTGATATACGTTCATGAAGTAAATTGACCCCTTCCCATGTATAGTTACTCCAACGTGTAGAAATAAACATTTCTTTTTCTTAGGAGACTATATAAATACAAGGGTGGTTCATAGTATACTACTACATCAATTTAATATGTTTCATTTTACACCATACTTGAAATTTGTCTTTTATAATGTACTTTTATTCTTAATGCATGATCTTTGTGTGTGTGTTTTCCAAAGCTAATTGATTCAAGCTGTTTTCTTCAAAAGAAAAAGAGGAAGCAATACTTTGCCCCAGCAAATCAGTTCTCCTCACCACAGCACTTTTACCCCTGGGGGGAAAGCCATAGTTGTCTTATTTCCTTTCAAGTTCATAGGATGTGCATCCTGTCCCCAGGCTGCATGAGAGATTTCACAAGCATTGTGGCTTTCCCTCACCAAAGCTATTACCACTCTATCATAGTTATGTTATTGCCCACAGTATACTTGGTTTCACACCTGAACTGTTTTAGATAGCCTCAATTTTCCTTTCTATCACAACGTATTTAATCAATGTGATAAAAGCTAGTTTAACTAAGCCCAGCATTTATCAGGTTCAAGTCCCACCAGCTTCAAACTCCTTCCTGTCCGCCCATCACCCACCCCTTGTCTGTATGCCTCCATATAGCTGGTGTTCAGAAGTGATTGGTACATTTGCAGGGATTTTGAAGGAGGTTTTGGATTGTTACATATTAGAAAGTGAAGACCTTTGGGTCAGTTTGAGGATCACATTAGTGCTTATGGGGTATTTTTCATTTTTATGTATCTTTAAAACTTTCTGTTGGTATTCTCCCTGTGTATTATGTCACATACTGGGAAGCTAAGGTTATGGCTCATTTTCAGTGTTCACTTACTGCTTGATGCATGAAACCATGCATAAATGCGCATTGAAGGTGCATAATTTCAGAGAATTTTTTGCAATATTCTAATGTGCTTGTGGCTCTTCTTTTAGCATATAAATGAAAATCTTCAGGAAAATGCATGTTTTGTATGGATGCTACTGCATATTTGTAGCAGCTTCCAGAAGTCGGGATGGATGAGCAAGATTAGAGAGAACTCAGTGACCCAAGGAAACTGTTGTTGAGCCTCAACATGCTCCATTAGCAGAGATGAGCTGGATATGTGACCATAAAAGGCACAGGACTTGTGGTGAAACAGCTGTACTACCAACAGAGAACAGCATTCATGATTTCTGGGTGTGTTCTCTGAGCCAAACAGAGAGACAAAACAATGTGTCCTCACAATAGAAACTTCTGTGAAATAGGATACTTTGGGAGTAGGTTGTTCACATTTTTCTTGAACTGAAAATTATGAACAGTTGTAAACTTTCATTTGCTTTCTATTTTTTAATGTGCTAGTGCAAAATGATGCCTTTAAAACTCGCATAGCATTATGCTATATGGTGGCAATATGGGTGGGATTGCTTTCTTTCCAAGATTGTTTGAAAGCATTGCTCATATGCAGATCAATTTATTTAAATGATGCACATGTAGTATTGACCCTTGGACTAACTTTGAACCTTTGAAGAAAAGAAAAATACAAGCCAGGACACAAGCAAACTGGCTGAGCTGGCTTCAGACCAGATAAAGGGCAATTATAACAGTGGACTTGCTTGGGATTCCAGCTGTTGTGAAGCCGTAGAGTTTGCCTGGTTTTTCTTTTTTCTTTCATGGCTGATTTTATTGGGAGGAGGCCAAAGTTCTTTACAGTGGCCAAGGGCTACAGTGGTTTTGGCTGAGTGAACTCAAATAGCGCATAAAGGGAACCTTCCATAATTTGCAGCTAATTTATTTATCTGGTGCAAATTCAATACTGAGTGCAGATTACAGCTTGAATGGTTCTTGAGGGATTTCAGAATGATATCAAACCTTAAGTAGGAAGCTAATTTAAAGAAACAACTAGCAGGGGCATGTTTAATAAGTATTCAATATCTGTGCAATAAATGAGAGGAATGAGCAGAGAGGAACAGCATTCAAATGAAGGACTTAAGATGTGATGCACTGTATAAGCAGCATTTATGAGGAATTCATTAGATTTCCATGGGCAAGATAAGGTTCTGTACTGATGCCACACAAGCTGGGCTGAAATGGTGCCATGACTGTTGAAAATGTCAGGGATCATTAATAAAATACAGTAGATGAAATAATTTTAAATAGGTCTGAGCATGTGCGACGTGTAATTCCATAGGAACTGCAGCTATCCCCTGTCCAGAATTTGGAGCAGAGAGCATAATTTCCAAATAATCTTAAACCCCAAAAACATTTCCCCTCATTTTGGGGAAATGCAACAATGTCTGTTTAATCTTACCAGTATTTCCCATGAAGTAAGTAGTGATTCAAGTCAGCCTTCTTCAACCTGGTAACCTCCAGATGTCTTGGAGTACAACTGCCATCATCCAAACCAGGTTGTGGATGATGGGAGTTTTAGTCAAAAACATCTGCCACTAAAACTAGGCTAGGATTTGGACACAGTGTTAGCAAAGAAACAATAAGTCTATTTTGCCATGTTATCCAGAAGACACTTTATTACTTTTATTTCTTTCCATCTTCTTCTCATTTTGTTATTTCTCACCCCCCCCCATTTGTCAGTGCCTGTTTTCTTTGTTTGCCATTTTTCTACATCTTATTTTTCACAAGGATATTATAAGGTTACAATGACCTGTATATTCAAAAGCAGATGGCAGGGGTGAAATTTAGAAAGCAGATAAACACAGGCATAAAAATACTGTTAGGACAAAAGCAGCTCTTTGGAAGAGGATCAGCTTTTATTGCTTTTACCACAAAAAAACCTACATATCAAAAGTATATTAAAAAGGTGATGGGACAAGAAATTCAGTGGTCCTGCTATGTTTGTGGTGTGTTAACATCAGTGTATCAGCCTAGTTCCTGTGCACTTTCAGCAATAAAGTTGAAAAGAAATAATCAGCGTTCCAAGCATTACATAATGTGGCAAACTTGTAGGATGCTACCCCCTAGGATTCATAGCAATGCTACAAAGTATGAGATGTGGTAAAAATGATTACACATCAACCATGCATGTGTGCAAGATAATGGGAAGGTTATGTCATCCACTAGACACTTGCATTCACAAGTGGTAGCATAGGGAAAACAACTGAGTACCATAACACAGGAGTTTGAGAATGCAAGTATTAGCAGGTTAGTCTTCTTGTATTTTATGGTTGACCTCTGTGACCACAACAGATGTGGTGGGAATACGACTCCCATTAAGAAGATCTGAATAGCAACAGGTTAGCCACTCTACCATATTTATGAGGCCATAATCTTTGTACAGAGAGCTTTTTTTCTTTAATTACCTGACTTCCAGTTAAGTAAGCAGGCATCTGTTAAGAATCTTACACAATAAAGGTGGAACATCAAGCTAAACTGTTACAGTATTATATGATTTCTGCTTTCACCCTTTGGCTGTGTGTCAGGCTTCTGTCTTACCCATATCTCAAACCTGAGACCTCATCAGGTGAGCAGCAAGTGGAACAGGACCCTCCAGCAGAGCTCCACATTGCCAATAGCACTAAGGAGCCATCGGATTAAGATATCCTTGCCCCTGGACTGGAGGCTTGCCCCAACCAGGTCCCTGGATTTCTGGCTAGTTCCCCTGTTTTATCTTTTCCATGGTGACAGGAGCAGAGGAAAGGGTGATCCAGACAGGGACATCAGAACTAAAGGGCCCAGGTACCTGCATATGAGGTTACTTGGGAGGAAGGAAATTGCGTGTAAATTTCTGTTCAGATCAGGACCTGACACAGCCAGGCACAGGTTAAACCACCATGTCCTATATAAGCTGTCAGCTGGAGCTGCTGCATGGCTGAAGCAACCATTCTTATCCCAGCACCAGCCCTGGTAACCTGAGGAACTAGACTGTGAGGTGGGTTAAGTTGTGCACATATTTAGCTGTTAAGTATTATTCACATCTCTCATCAGTAGGAGCACTTTGTTTTATTGACACAGTGGCACCTAGGGCCATATTATGGACATGGACAAGAAAATGAAGTCTTGACTGCTGTCAACCTTTACAAAGCTTAATGTGTTCAAACAATAGGAGCTATGATGGCTGGTAATAGACATTTTCCCCACAACAGCATGATCTCATCCATCACAGCAATTTAAAAATCCAGAAATTTATGTGGTTAGTTAAAAGACTTGCAATGAACACAGTCATGTGAACTACACTGCACGCAATATTATCAGACTATAGTACTATGCAAAACAGTACTGACTTCAAAGAAATGGCAGCGAATCGTTATTTTTAAATTTTCATTTATTTCATTTATCTGTCACATTTCACACAAATTAGTCTTAAAGCAACTTATAGATCTAAACAAGCTTCAGATAGAAATGGCACTAAAAATCTTCCAAAATGGGTTATGGTTTCTAGAGGGCTGCTGATTCCAATGAATTTACATTCAAGCACAAGTAACCCGTGTAAAATACGTTTTTAGCATGACAAGATGTGGATGGACATATAAGTTTGTCCTTTATCTTTTTAAACAGGATGCTTTTCAAAGCCCCATATCCATACTTAAACATAATTAGAATTCCTTATGCATAAAAGACCTTATCAGAAATAAGAAACAGAAGAGGGAATGTTGCAAGCACAAATGTTACCCAGGCTAACTATGTTGGATGACATTTTAAATACAGAAAATAAGAAGCTGGTAAAATAATGCTGACCTTTTAGTCTGAGCAAATAAAATAACAATTCCCAACTCCAAATACTGTAGCTAATTTTGAATTCAAGGAATGTGATGTGCAGCCTTGGACACAAGTACAGATCCATTTTCTTCTAAAGTTGGATTGGTAATGTCTTCCTTTTAAATATTTTTCTGAACAAGCAAATCATAAATGGAAAATTTTCAACAGTATTTTCAACAATATTTAAAGAGAGGAAGAATATATGTACCACAGCTGGGAATATTATTGTGTGGTTTTCTGGGCATTTGTACCAAATATTCCCTTTGTGTCTCATGACTGAATCCCAGTGGATTATTCTGTACATTATCTTGGAATTGGACCCCTTAGGACAAATTTAATCATGCCATTAAGCATCTATGCTACACAATACTGAAATCCCCATACTGGTGTTGGGTGGGACCATTTATTTCAACAGTGGCTGGCTTGCAGACCACTGGTATAGCTGTAGCAATAGGATCTTATTGAAAACAATGGACAATGGACAGCAGCTGTGCCTGATATCAATAATGAACACAAGATTGAAGCATTGAATACACATATATCTCATGCAATTTTATATATCTATATATTTGCACTACACCTTCCAAAATATCTACAAGGAAAGGTTTCCCATTTTTTATTGTATACTGTATTGCTTCTGTGGAAGGAGCAGAATATAGCACTCTACTGAAGTGAATGGAAAGGTTTTTGGGTGTAACTTCTCTTTATGAGAACACGAGAGGTTCCTTTGATGGGAGCATACTGCTAGTTCAGGCTGTCTGCCTTTGGAGCAATCACATGTTTTAAAACAGAAGAATTTACACAGGGAAAAAAAGCGTCATTAAATACAAATGTGAAGTTTCCAAATAAAACGCCTAAATGGGAAATATTGTTCTTCTCTAACCAGATTGCATGAACCTTGAGCCTATGCCTACTCTAGAAATATCAGAATGATTAATCTAGTCAATGATATGGTACCCTTGCCTAATTATATTTTGGGTGGAGCATCAAAAAAACTGAACAGAAAAAACCTGAGCTTTGGTGTGCCTTTTTGTGCAAGATGCTTGTTGATAACTGCTGTAACTCTTTTCTCGGATATTCTGTATAGAGGCTCACCACTCACCCATGGAGCAATATCTCAAAAATATTTCTGATATTTTTTTCTATATATCTTACTGCTTTGGGTTTATGTATGTTCAAAGTTCCATAACAAGAAATTAGCTTTAGCTGTGAAAACTACTAGCTAAGATTGCTTGAATGAGCAGCATATTCAAGAGAGAATAAAATTCAATAGCTTTGAGACTGTGCATTGTGTTTCACGCATTTGTTCTCTGGAAATTAATAGGAGCCCAAGGAGATAGTGACCTGAAGACTGGCAGTGATAACTAGGCTCCAGGCTCAACCTGAGCTGTAAGCATACTCAACTGTAGCATCTGAAAATGCTACAGGGCCCAGCAATGAACCTAGCTTAAATGAAGCCCATGAAATAGGGGCTGAAATCAGCATTGGCCCCTGTTCAAGAAGTTCTAGCTTGGGCCATTGAAAGTTTCTCTCTCTCTCTCTCTCTCTCTCTCTCTCTCTCTCTCTCTCTCTCTCGGTTTTTTTAACATATCATTTCCAACAATCATATAACATAACTTTTTATCTTATACAATGTTTTAGACTTCAGTCAACACCTCTGATGATTTTTCATTCTTTATCACTTATTCTGCATTTCTTAATTTCCCTATTACACTTAATTATCATTAACTAATAATTTTCCTCATAGTCTTTCTTGCAATATTTCAAATAATCCTCCTTGCAAAACTTCTTTACAATTACTTTTCAAATAGTTTGTATATTTACTCCCGTCTTCTAAGAATCTCTGGTCGCGCAGGCTTCGAACCCTTCCCATTAGTTTGTCTAATTCTGCATAGTCCATCAGTTTCACCCACCATTCTTCTTTCATCGGTAATTCTTCTTGCTTCCATTTTTGTGTCAATAATATTCTTGCTGCGGGCCATTGAAAGTCTCATCTCTTATATGGGGAACATTCAGATGTGGAATATCCACACCTGCTGTCTTAAGTAAGAGAGGCATCACATGAGGAGTCTCATCTTTTGTTCAAGTTTTTAGCCTGAAACTAGCCAAGTTCACTCATCTCTGCTGCAAACTATGTTCAGCAAACCTATCTCCATTTTTACCAGCTTCCATTTCTTTTAGACTTGCTTTGAATCACTGCAAACCATTTTTATTCTGAAGGTGTGTATATATAATTAGCAAATTTGTGATCTTTGACAAAGAGTAAATTGCATTTCTTGTACATGCTAGCAAAAGCAAGTTTGTTTGGTTTTTTAAAAAAAGAAAAAGGGTGTGTGGTGGGGGGGGGGAGAAAATCCAAAGTGCAGCTTGATTTTGTGCACATTTTCTTGGATGACAATCTGAGTTCAATGGAGCATAGCTTTCTAGACCTATTATACTGTTATAGTTGTAATCATCATCATTATTTAGAAGACACCCAAGTTTCCTAAGCGCTGTGCAAAGACTAAGAGAACAGCATATTCCTACTAACTATGTAATGAGCAAGATACAAATAAATATAACAGCAAAGAAAAATTGATTAGGAGCTGAGAGGAACGCTAGGAAATGGAGGCATATATACATACAGGGTTGTATCCAGTGTTTGTCCTACTCAGAGTAGGCCCACTGAAACTAATGAACACAAGTTGTTTAGATTCACTAATTTCAGTGGGTCTTCTCTTAAACAAAACTTAGATGGATGCAGCACTGTAATATGTAATGACCAGGCAGAGTAGCCACTGATCTGGCAGGCCTGTGAGAAGAGGAACCAAATGGCAGTTGGCCACAGCTGAACTGATGAATCCTGTCTCACCTGTCTCTCAGCTGCAGCCACATGAAATGTTATTGAGATATGCAGAGAAAAAACTAATGTGGAGACAATCTAGATGTGACATTTCACTAAAGGCATAACCAAGAGCAACCAGTGTGGTGTCATGGAGCTATCTTCCCACCACCATTAGTACTGCTGACCAGGATGATGAGATCCAGTGGTGATGCTGCTGGTCACAGAAGTGGGGGAATTAACAAATCTACTTGGAATACTTTCTCCTAAATTGCAAGGAATTGGTTGAAGTCTTTTCAGCTTCATTGCATGCTAACATGGTGATCTGTGATCTTCATTCCCGTAATTCTTTTTGTCATAATACAGATGTTTCCTGCAGCTGGAAGGGTAGATAAGCAACAACCTTTGCTGTTTGTTTCTGTTCTTCTGATTCATTTCTTAAAATGAATGTCCATCTGCGGTATGACTATATAGCCATCATTGCCTTTTGTCTCTGGAGGTGGGAATGCAGACACACTTAAGGATTCAGCAGCAGCACTAGAGGGGATTTCGTAATCCCTATTGTGTCTACCCAAACAAATGAAATGCTGTAGGAATAGATGCTTTTGGAATTTGTGTTTCTTGCCAATCTTCAAATAAAAGCAATTGCCTCATTAAAAAAAAAAGTGTGTGCACTACATCTTGTGATCAGTTATGCAGGGCTCAGTTTATCTAGGCCCCCTCCAATATTTTATTGAAGTTGTAAACCCCACTATCGGATATCAGGTTTAGTCTTTTTCTGATATTCAGTATCATTGCAATTGTTAATTAATTTAATCTTCCAAACCTGGCCCAGCATCTTAATTCTGGTTTATTAAGCATGAACAAATTATGCCTTCAAGCTGCGGTTTGTTGTTGGTTTATGTTCACCATGGCTTAGTGTTGTGTGCAAACCAGGGCACTGTAAGGTGCTTGATGTGTTTTACAGAAAGGCAGAGTAGAAATTTTATCAATTAGCCAAGTATTTAGAGCATGGATATATCCTATATAAATATATTTTAAAAGTGGCTCAGTATTATAAATATAATATATTTGTTTTTTATATAATAAATTTTATTAGTTTTCAATTACGGTCCAATAATAGCCTCATTATAACAATACCAATTTATAATGCAATTATTAATACCAATCATTCAAATACTGAATTATATAATTTAGTTAAAGTGGCCCCCAGCATGCTAGATTTGATGATTTAATTATTTTCTTTAATTCTGCATTACAAAATCTTACTAGTTTTAATTACATCCCAGTCATAATAATAATCCCTTATACTACAACTGCAATATTAATAACTTCTATTCATGTTGACACATTAAATGATTTATGAATCTTCAAGTGAGGAACTCAAACTATATCCTTGCTATTCCTGTGTGTGGCAATTATTCTGTCCATGGTATTTTTTCCTGCCCTTGTAAGATGTTATGTCTTTCTTTACTCCGATTGTTGCTGTAATATGCTGTGCCTTAGGCAGAGCTGATATCCCATTGTTGTTCCAGAAATTTCTTCATTGCTCCGTCCTGTGCTTCATTGTTTTGCACCGAGAACTTTAACAACAGCTGCAAATGTCGCTCTGTCCCAGTATATGAACTGCTTTCATCATTTTTCCTATCAGGCTGGGAAGAAGAGCAGTCTGTTGAACTGCAGATGACTCAATAAAGAACCTTATCAATTCCTTGACAGATCACAGACTCCTTTCATCCTTCCTTCCAGCTAAAGATATACAGCCAGTTATCCCTTCCAATTAAATTAAATTTCAAGTCCTCTTAGCGTTATCCAGTTCAGTTCATAGACAATAAAGGATGGGAAAGAGTGAGCTCTAAGTTTTCATCGTAAACCTTTTGCAAAGTAGAGCTTCCCCCTCTTTTCCCTTTTTTTACACACACAGTTCCTTTTCATGTTTTATTCCATATTTATAATCCAATTTCTTCCATCCTCACTTGTTCAAATATAATTTGAACTAATATTCAGAGGAGGGTTGTTGAACCATAAATGTAGAAAAGAAAACTTTAAATAAAGAAACCGTAGGCTCCCCTCCTCCCCACTGTCTTTTGCACCGAATGAAGTATTAACTTAAATTCAAACCTTAAAGTCCTTGCAGTTGGCTTGTTCTGCAGTTTATGATTTCATCTCTTCTAGCACACACCTCTTCTTTAGTCCAATTAAGCTCTAATTAACAGGAGAACCTCTGCTTCTTAATGCCTGCATTGGAGAGTTTTCACCAGGCTAAGTGCTTTTGCACTCAGCACCTCCCTGCCCCCCCCCCCCCACGTTCCATGCTGGAGTGAGAGCCAGGTTCTTGCATCTTGCATTCACTGTGAGTAAGTCCATTCCCCCCAGGGGGGATGATTTACCCTCAATCATCCTTGTTTTTCCTTCACCTTTGAGTGAGGGCTGCCTCTATTAAGGAAGAGTGGAACCAGAGGCCATAAAGATGATATATTTGGAACATATGTTTATCCTGGCATTAGCCACTGTGTCATGTCTACAGTCTTAAAATCCTAGGGCCAAACTTGATGAACTTGAGCAAGGCTCCTCTTGTGGATAATTATCTCCTTTCTAGATCTGTCTTTTAAGATGAGTCTATGATCCAGGTCACTCATCCTCCTAAATCCACTTGTGGATATTGCAAAAGCATTTAACAGTACATGATACTAAGAAAGCACATCAGGAACTTTTTCTTTTAGTAGAAACTTGTGGATTTTAGCAAATAAAATCATGAATGGCTAGATGTCTACTGTTGCAAAGATAATGTGGCCTAAAAGGAGTGTCTAGTAATACAATATTTATTACCATCACAAGACAGAGGAACAGCTTACAGTTCATTGTTCAAGTAGAAATTCAAGGGTTTTCCCTGGTAAATCTTCTGTGGAGCATAGCTGATGCCATTAGCTTACAAATTCATCGTTGAATTGAATGATGCAACCTAACCCTTCAGACCCACTCCCGCTAAAACACATTTTTCATTATTTAATACCTAACAACAAAACGTAGGGAGGTTATATTTCTGTGAAGTAACATTGAGAGCTGGGGGATAGCAAGTGTCATGTGAGCCATTCTTTTGTATATCTTTGCACCTATGCTCCTCCAACTGCTTTCTTCTATGGATGACATACTGCTAGGTTCAGCAAGCTACTGACAGTGCTTGGTTTTCTAGTTAGTAAATTTGGATATTGGGGTTTTCGGTCTCAGGTGACAGAAAACCCAAGAGCACTGATTTCTAGTAAAATGAAACAAGAAATAATTATAGCAAGTTAAAATATCCCCCCCGCCCACATTCATTTCCAATTCTATAAGCTAGATATAGCAGGCCACTTCTAGGTATTATAATGTGTGTCTGTCACCGGGTAACCTCCACTGCATAATGAAATGTGGCACTTTCTGCATGATGGCAGTGACTAGACCTATTTTTATGCAGCTGCATAGTTTCAGCATCCTTTTCAGCATCCTGCCATTATGACACATTCATTTTTTTTGTTTTTCATAGCATCAGGATAATTTCTTATATTCATTGGGGGGGGGGTGGAATTCAATGAGAATTTATTGGTAAGAGATATAGTCTGGCTAAAAACTGAGGGGGAAATGGCACAGTTCTAGCAGTTAAAAGCTTCTGCATTGAAGGTGAAGTTATCTGTTTCTGACCATGCTCTTGGTCATGCACAGCATCATTTTGGGTTACATTTTTCCCCATTTACTGTTTTGTATCATGTGTGCTGTTTGCAGGATGATTACTACACCAACAGCAGCCCTACCTTGTCCCTTGTTCTCAGCACCAGGTACAGATACTTAAAGTGTGCACCCAATCTGATAGGGAGCCTGGAGTGGGAGATGAAATCCCTATAAACAACAGCAACAGCCCTTTCCTGAACCCCAAGTCTGTGCCTGGGGGGGAAACTCTACCTTTTTCGTCCTTTCAAATCTTGGTGACACAAGCAAAGTCAGTCTCCTCATTCAGGATCATTAAATAGCAGCATTGTAAGACCTATGGATGCACTGGATTATGGAGAAAGCTAGAGAGTTCCAGAAAGATATCTACTTCTGCTTCATTGACTATGCAAAAGCCTTTGACTGTGTCGACCACAGCAAACTATGGCAAGTTCTTAAAGAAATGGGAGTGCCTGATCACCTCATCTGTCTCCTGAGAAATCTCTATGTGGGACAAGAAGCTACAGTTAGAACTGGATATGGAACAACTGATTGGTTCAAAATCGGGAAAGGAGTACGACAAGGCTGTATTTTGTCTCCCTGCTTATTTAACTTATATGCAGAATTCATCATGCGAAAGGCTGGGCTGGATGAATCCCTAGCCGGAATTAAGATTGCTGGAAGAAATATCAACAACCTCAGATATGCAGATGACACAACCTTGATGGCAGAAAGTGAGGAGGAATTAAAAAACCTTTTATTGAGGGTGAAAGAGGAGAGTGCAAAGTATGGTCTGAAGCTCAACATCAAAAAAACGAAGATCATGGCCACTGGTCCCATCACCTCCTGGCAAATAGAAGGGGAAGAAATGGAGGCAGTGAGAGATTTTACTTTCTTGGGCTCCATGATCACTGCAGATGGTGACAGCAGCCACAAAATTAAGAGACGCCTGCTTCTTGGGAGGAAAGCAATGACAAACCTAGACAGCATTTTAAAAAGTAGAGACATCACCTTGCCAACAAAGGTCCGTATAGTAAAAGCTATGGTTTTCCCAGTAGTGATGTATGGAAGTGAGAGCTGGACCATAAAGAAGGCTGATTGCTGAAGAACTGACGCTTTTGAATTATGGTGCTGGAGGAGACTCTTGAGAGTCCCATGGACTGCAAGAAGATCAAACGCATCCATTCTTAAGGAAATCAGCCCTGAGTGCTCACTGGAAGGACAGATCGTGAAGCTGAGGCTCCAATACTTTGGCCACCTCATGAGAAGAGAAGACTCACTGGAAAAGACCCTGATGTTGGGAAAGATGGAGGGCACAAGGAGAAGGGGACGACAGAGGACGAGATGGTTAGACAGTGTTCTCAAAGCTACAAACATGAATCTGACCAAACTGTGGGTGGCAGTGGAAGACAGGAGTGCCTGGCGTGCTCTGGTCCATGGGGTCATGAAGAGTCGGACACGACTGAACGACTAAACAACAACAAAAGACCTATGGGGGGGAGGGTAGCTTGATTATTCGGAGTACCATGTTAGGATCAGGTGAAGCAGACCTGAAATGCTGGATTCTCTTCTCCTTCAAATGTCTTGCCCACTCACTCTACCTAGTGGCTCTCCCTACCCACAGCATTTCCCCACAGATGATTCCAAGCACATAATACAAAACTGATCAAACAGGTAACATGTTTTTCAGAAAGATTATGCAAGGCATCTAGAAATGCCTTTGGTGTGATTCATTAGGCTTGTTCTTACAACAGGCCACACACCTCCCCCACTCCACCCCAGTGTCAATGATGTCCAGAGGAAGAGGATTGGGGCTGAAGGCTAAACTGTCAGTGAGAACAGTGTGTGAGACAGTCAAATCAAATGTGTGGGTTTTTGGTTTGCTTCAATTTCCATAGTGTTGAAGTTAAGACTGGTAGCTCACTTTTTCCATACTTTCTTTGGTGCCTTGGTGGAATTTATAAGCACCATAACTCTTTTGTGAAACCAGAAGTCATAGAATCCTAGAATTTTATTCCACATATTATTTTCAGACCCTGAAGTTTGCGTGTTCTAGTTGGTCACTTCTGCCTGCAGAAGTTTTAGCCCAGTAAAGTCGGGTTGTGGTATGAGTTGTAGACAAAGAACAAACTTTTATTTTTTTCAGTATAATCTTCTTAATAGTGAAAGAAAACATAGTCTAGTTCTATGTTGCTTAATTGCCAGGAATGTTGTGAATGTGATACTCCTACAAATTTTGGGTCATTCTTTGTCACAGATCATTTTCATGGCTACATTTCCTGTTTAAATATAACACTAACATTTTTTCAGCCTCAATTTAGATTGAAGGTTATAAGACCAAGTGTTTAAGATGCCAATAAAACTGGTTCTCTAGTATAGATTTATTTACTTATTTATGATAAGATGTGTTCATTTTTTAACTCCCCCACACTTTTATATTCAGGTACAGCTAATAAGCAAATACTTCGGAAAGAAAATAGGACAATATATCTTTATTTAAACAGTCACTTCCATTGAGCTAAAAATACAGCATAGGTTTTTTTCCTGGTAGCTAGGCAACTGGAAAAAAACACCACTTACCTGAATTGCTGTTTACTTTTTATTTTTAAATCCCAGCTGTAGAGATTTTTATTCTCTGTACTTATGAGATGGTAGAAAGAGTAACTGTTTATGGTGTAGCTAAATTGTTTAATGTACTGTTTGGTGCAGGAAGCAAATTAGACATTGGAATAAGCGTCTCCTGTATCTGTAACAAGCCATTAGTAATATTTGATCTTTTCATAAATGTTTCAATATGTTATATATTATAAGCAATTGCCCTCTCTTGACTTGGGTGGCTGTCATAAATATCAGAGCGTATGAGGCATGAAATCAGTACATTTCTATTTTTCTGTAGAATGCAAATGTTGTTCTAGTCAACTGTATCTTCATAGCAATTTCAAATCAAGCAAATGGTCATAGTACACCATTTGCTTGACTTGTAAGAAAGCAAGGTAGGTTGTCTTTCCACTACTCTATCTACTACTATGTAGCATATTTATTTAGTAACATCTTGCTATGAAAAGGTTGAAGAGAGCATCTCATAGGCATAGCATATAATTTGGTGAAGAAGCTAAATGTCAATCATTTATTGAAAGATCTGGTAACTCCAGATTAATTCTGGGCCAGGCTACACAAGACCGATTCATATTGAGCACATGGGTGATTTAGGGCAGTGCAACAGGTTTTCCCTGCATAGTATGCCGAGCCAAAGGGGCACGTTCCCACCTCCTTCCCAAAGCCTACCTAGCACTTCATCAGCTTTGGGAAAGAGGCCAGAGCGCTCTAGGACCCTGCCAGAGCCTTGAATCTGGGAAGGTTGGCTGACAGGGAACAGAACATCAATTTTCCCCCCCCTTACTGCCCCACTGAAGTTTACATCCTTACAGCCCGAGAAGAAAACAAACAGCCGTTTCAGAATAATTGAAAATATTCATTAGTGCAATCCTATGCATGTCTATGCAGAAGTAAGCCCCACTGAATTCAAAGGGCTTACTCTCAGAAAAACATGCTTAGGACTACAGCCTAGTTGTTGGGTATTTGGTGGATTAAAAAGTGCTTTAGTGTTCATATTTACCTGATGAGTTTTCTAGCCAACTTTTATAATAATACTTCAGTGATGAGACTGGTCTGTAAAAGTGTACACTTGTTTGATCTTTTTTCTAGTTTTGGGAATAGACTCCTCCCAGTGCGTGTACAGAAGAGGGTTCCTTTGGCTGATTCTCATTGGTAGCTTAAGTCAAAGGCTTTACTAAACTATTCTGATTTTGAATTATATATTAATTTAATCTTGAAGTCTGCTCCCTCTCCAAGATTTTGCAATCTACAATTTACAAATACTTGCATGCAGAGAGTTTATTAGTGTTACATTAGAGTAAAAATACCATCCTTTGAAATACCTTTCATTCACTTCTTTTTAGGTATTTTCACACTATCTACTTGGGTATCCGAAGTAGACGGAGTGGTGATAGTGACAGATGGCGCTTTTATTGGAAAATGGTCTATGAGTATGCAGATGTGAGTATGCTGCATTTGCTTGCTACATTTCTAGAAAGTGCCCCACAACTGGTCCTTCAGCTCTGCATTGTTGTACAGACACGTACTCTTCAGGCCCTCCAAGGTAAGGATTTATTTATTTATCGGTCTTAATTAATATGTACAGATAAAACTGTATGCATATATGCAACCTAATGCTATATATACTGAAGTAAAGAATAACTTATTTTTAATGGGGGCTAAAAGAAAGCAAAGGAGAAATACATCAAGCTTCTGCCAAGCTGTTATTAATGTGTTTTAGATTTAACAAACTTAAATAATCCAATTTTCCTACACAAAAAGGCCAGGGTTTAAAGGGGAAATCCAGACCAGAAATGCAGTTCCCTGTATGTATGGGTGGTAAATGCTAGCAGCCTTTATGTTGTAATCATGAGAGGCAATGTGCTTTTTTTACCTTCATTCTGGATCAATGAACGCAGGTTGGATTTGATGACCCCCAGGGTCCCTTCCAACTCTACAGTTCTGTAATTCTGTGTTTTTAAGTGTTGTGAAAGTAGGAGACAGTGTAGCATGTACGTTGAAGAGTCAGCTGCCTTCCACAGTACAAAACAAGACATGATGCTGCCAGGTCAACAAAAAAATTGGCACATCTGGAGATATGCTACCAGGCTGGAAGCATGGGATGAACATTGGGGTTAGTAAAGAGGGCTAACCAAAATGAGCCAAAGCTGATAGTTGCTGATAGTTACTCAAAGAGCCTGCTTACCAACTAGGCTGTGTGACATCAGTGCCAGGATCCATCTTTAGTAACAATTTGCAACTTTCATTGTGTCGCCAGGTCAAAAGAAGCACATGACATGATATTACCAAGGATTCTGTGAATTTGACATTCAACCTAGATTCCATTCTGTTGTAATTGCTTATTCTCATGGCCATTTTCAGACATTATTAAAAGTTTATTCTTACTGCCATTTTTAGACTTTATTAAAGGCAGGGTTCCTGGCTGCATATACAATTCATGGCTGTCTGTAACCAAATCATTCTATTCCAAGTCCCTCCAAAATAGACCCTCTTTGGCTAAGGACTCAGCTGACTCCAGTGTACAGCCCAAATGTCTATTGATCTAACAATCTCCTTTTATAAAATTCCAAAATCTCATCTTCAAAAACTTTATTTAGTAACATTATTGCATTTCTTTAAATATGGGCATAATAAAATACAAAATGTCATATGCTGGCTAGAAGCAGTATATGCTCATTCTGAAGTGGTATATTCTTCTGTCTAGTAGATTTACAAATGCAGCCATTCTTGCTGTAGACACTATACCACAGAAACAGTATGCTTGTAGTTGTGATGTACCCTGGCAATACTATAGACCAGTTCCTTCACCTTTATTCTGTGAATCGTTTTGTTCTAGGATATCCTTAATAATTGTCCTTTTAAGAAAGACTTCTTAATGAACATACATATTACTAATTGTATGCCAGTGCCTTGTACAGGAAAAGACTGATATACATGACACTACACACTTTTCTTTCAGAATGGGACATAAATTCCCCTTAAAATTGTTCCAAGCCTTCTACTTGAACTATTTTTAATGACAACAACAACAACAACAACAGCAGCAGCAGCAGCAGCAGCAGCAGCAACTTATTTATACCCTGCCCTTCTGGCTGGGTTTCCCCAGCCACTCTGGGCAGCTTCCAACAAAAGTCTCCAAAGATCTCCTGGATTTAAAATAATGCTCCATTCTAGCAATATTTCTGATAGCCATGCATATCAACATAATTCCCCCCCCCCATTAAAAAAAACCCAACAACTTCTGCATGTCAAGTTGCTTCAGATATCTTTTGAATGTGAGCTACTTTAGTTTTGCTAAAAACTTGGTAAATCTTACAGGTAGACTAACCACATTATAATTATGATTATGATTCCCAGGCCATCTGGCTGGGCTTCATATTCATATAGGTGATAATGCATACATGATAATCTTTTCTATTTTAAATGAATACACAAACACTCTCAAATCGATACATTTCCATCCATAATAAGTTGCTTATAATGGCTCGTTGGGTTATTATGTTTGGGTTGCCATTAATTATGCCAAATGATATCAGTGAGTAAAAAACTTAAACCACCAAAGATTTGTATGTAGGTGGATTTGCATGTAGGTTGTTTCTTTGTGAATCAGATTCTGTAAGTTCATTTTAGGTGCCACACAAGGCAGCAGAAAATATTGGAAGGAATACACCTTCCAATAAAAAACACTCTCTGAGAGCACTCTCTGCAGAGGAATGAGAATCTAATATGTTAGTGAATAGGAAGTAGTAAATATAACAAATACTGGGATGGGGGGAATGGAGTGCCAAAGATTTTAAAAACTAACTTCAATCCTTTTTTTTTTTTTTTTAAGGCAAAAGTTGTGAAAAATTCTGCTGCTAGCAAACTTCTACTCAAGAATTGAGCATAATGATGATTCAGTGCAGTTCCTCAGATAATGTAACATTTAGGAGGGGCGGCTTACAGAAACATCATAGGGCTGCATAAATGGTACTTAATTTCTCACAGCTGTGCTTTGCTACAGCTGATTTTATTTTTAAATCCCACAGCATAGCCTGTTACGTTTCTTCACAGTGAACTGTCAATTTGGGGGGTGGCATCTTTGCTATGCTTATTGTTTCCGTGATCAATACACATCATTTTAATTTTCTTCAGAAGCTAGTGGCATGACAATACTTATTTAGCAATTTGTTCTCTGCTGCTGAGAAGACTAGTTATCAAGCAGATGTGATATGTCAGAGTCTCTGAACACAATTATTTACCACATAAACAATACATTTATGATGCAGGTAAATAACAATGGGATTGTTTTATAATGAAATTGAAACTAGTTGAGAAAATAATACATTTTACTGGCTACTGTATATGGTGTTCACCTTGTCTCACACAGCTTCAGTCTCTTGAATGAAGCTGAGAATAATTTTAAAAATCCAAAACAATTTTCTAAATCTCAATGTGACATACCGTATTTTTCGTCCCATAGGACACTCCATCCCATAGGACGCACCTGGTTTTTTGGGGGGGAAATAAAGGAATTTCCCCCCTTTATTTCCCCCCCAAAACCAGGTCAAGGAACAGCGGGATGGCGGCGCTGCGCCTCCCCGCTGTCCCCCGAGCTTGTGGGGCTGGCCGATGTCTGCCCGGTGCGCTGGGCGCTCTGCTTCAGGGTGCCCTGCGTGCCGGGCGGCAGGCTGCTATCCGCAGCCTAGGGAGCCCTGCGGGAGCTCCCACGGGCTCCCCAGGCTTGCGGATAGCTTCCTGAAGCCTGGAGAGCAAGAGGGGTCAGTGCGCACCGACCCCTCTCGCTCTCCAAGCTTCAGCGAAAGCCTGCATTCACCCCATAGGATGCACACAGATTTCCCCTTCATTTTTAGAGGGGGGAAAGTGCATCCTATAGGGCGAAAAATACGGTACTTCTGAGTAAGCAGGGATAAAATTATGCAGTGCCACCTTTTTATCCTATGAAATTTGTAAGAATTGACATCTTTTCTGAACCAAAGTGCTACTGCTACAAATATATTTAAAAAACCCTTTAAGCCACATTTGCTTCAATAATAGTAATAATATACAGATATTTTGTTCCCACTAGTCTTGGTGGCTTGTTTTTGGTATCATAGTTCCTGTGTGCCTGGTTATTTCTTCTACCTGTTGCCTCAGTCGTGATGTTTTCAGTTCCATCTGTCATAAATGATTAAATGCCAATAATAGTGAGCTTCTGAGAAGGCAGAACATTCACTTTTTAAAGACAGATGGGTCAGTAAGGTTCCAGGCTTGGTTTGGCTTCTTATTTAACAAGTTTAAATTTAGAAAGATTGGTTAAAATACTTAACACGGAGCTGAATTTCATAGCTTGATAGTAGCCTTGTTCAGGTGTCATTCATCAGTTTCTCCATGTGTGCTGTCCCTCCTTGCTCCTCCCCAAGTTGAGTGGGAAGATCTGAAAGAGAATTCTACTCATGTTTGAACGAACATACTAACAAGCTTCCATTATTTGGAACCCTGTGTTAACAAGAGTTCCCATTCATGGAGAGGCTTACAAATGCAAACACCTGAACACACTGTTAAGAACTTCCTGTTCAATATTGGAAAGCCAAGGGTTAAGTGGATAGGAATTGCATACACAGGAAAGTTGGGCCTGGGGCTGGCATGCATATCCTAATCACCAAAAGCTCACTGTAATTGGATACCATGCACAGGAGGATTGCCTGAATTGGAACTTTGTACCTTTGAAACCAGCATGAGTTTACCAACATGAGTTTGACCAAACTGTGGGAGGCAGTGGAAGACAGAAGTGCCTGGCGTGCTCTGGTCCATGGGGTCACGAAGAGTCGGACACGACTAAACGACTAAACAACAACCTTTGAAACCATTAAACATTCTGAAACTGGCACAGACCTTGCTGGTATGACCATTGCACCAATTTGCCCCTGTTACACCAGATGATCTTTTACAGAATCAAAGCCTTTTCTTTTCCAGAAGAAACTTAAAGATGTGCATGCTAAAGTTTGGCCTCAGCTACTTACCATAGGACTCGAACCAAGAACAGCTTGGTTTAAGATCTGGAACCTATCCAGCTAAAAATTAGAGGTTTCTCAAATATGTTTTTAGCAGAGAAGCTCAAAAACTGCCAGGCGTGAACAGATATTGAACCATGCTGTGATCAGATTCATTGGTCTTTGTAGCCTCTTGTGCTTGAAGAATGTACATGAAGAAGAGACATAATAAAACATCTTTCTCATCTTGTTTAAATGACAGCTCTGGATTAATCAGAATTTCTGCAGATCTGTCTATTTGGCAGTCACTGAGACAAAAGAAATATAATTCATAAACTGGAACAATGTTTTCATTGCTTTTGGGGTTACTGTTTCTTGCATCCTTCATATCTTCTGGGGTTATAGTCTGAAAATATATTCTGAGTATATATTTTCCCATTGTTATTATGTTTAGTCTTCATACATTTTGTCATTAAAAAAAATAGGAGAGGAAAAGTGAAAAATTGTAATTGGTAAGCTTTATTGCGAAGAAACAACTGCCTTTCCTCAAATGTTCATGAGCATGATTTAAAACAGGGCTAACCCTTCCTTTGACTCAGTGATAAAAACCCATGCTGTGCATGTTAATGATCCCAAGGTTCAAACCCTTGCATATCCAGGTAGGACTGAGAGAAATGCTAGAGAACCACTGCTAGTTAGTACATTGACAGCATTGAGCTCAATTATCTGACTTCTTGCACAGCTTCCTGTGTTCCTAATTTGGCAGATTCCTATGTTGCTAATACTTGTAGTTAAGCAGTTTGCATTGTATTTTGTTTATGAACAGTTAATTAGAGTTGAAGCAGAATGCAACCTAAGCCACATCCAACCACAAATGTTTCTTAAAGGATATCCACATTTGAGATTCATTGCCCTTTCAGAGTATGCAGTCAAGGCAGCGTCATTGGGGAGGAGAACTACATGTTTTGTAGCTCTATGCATCTACATGTTTTGTAAAGGTTACATTTACATGATGTATATCCTGCACTTTGTGAATATGAGTTTTTCTAATCTGAGAATCCCCAGACTCAGAGCCAGATTATTGTTGTGTACTTTGCATACCTGTTTTTAAAAGTTCAAGTAAATTGCAGCAATCGATTAGCACGCACCATGTTTTTGTGCTGTCTGAATAATGCAGATCACACTAGCAAAAAATAGACAATGTAGAGTGGTACCTCGGCTTTTGCACATCTCTGTTGACAAACATTTTGGTTTTTGAATGCCGTAAACACAGAAGTAAATGCTTGGTTGTCAAACATGCCACATGGCTTCTACTGAGTGCAAGATCCTGAGGCCTAGCTGTTGGCTATTGAGTTTTCAGTTTTCGAGCGTTTCAGAACTTCTGGAATGGATTACGTTCGAAAACCAAAGTACTACTGTACTCATAATGATTTGTTTGTCAATACATTTATATCTTATTTTTCTATGTATTAGTGTTCAAAGAGAACAACAGAAAGATTCATAAAACAATACAATGTTGTTAAAAAAAGTTTTAGAAAAAGAACCACAGATATCAACGAATTCAAGAAAAAATAAGCAGCGGCTTTTACAATGATAAGGATTCACAATTCACACATCAATAATAATTCTCTTGGTTTAAGTTATAAACAGAAGACAATTTTCCGGGACAAGGGAGTTTCCCTCTAGCTTTTCATTGCTGATATTCCTGATATTTCCAAGCTTCAGCAAAATCGCTTGGTTCCCTATACATAGCATGAGAACACTATCCAAGTTATTCTTATGAGTCACCTACTTTTACCTCTTCTGTGCTTCCCCCTCCTGCTGTCTCTGTCCTTAACAATCTGTTCACCATGCATAAACTAAAAGATCAGTTAATGAAGTGGTTATTTATTCTCTATTCAAACTTCATGACAAACAATGCAATATTGAAAATGTGTATTGGTGAATTATATATCGTAAATGGGAGTTATAGCAAAGCCCTTCTGTCTTGCTGTCCATTAAATAAGCTGACAGGAAGATTGGCACACAAAGGACCTGAAAAATGTTGCTTATTGATCTCACCTTTACCTTTAGTGGTTACTAAGTCATTGCTCACCTTATTGCCCTGCAAACACTTCCAAGCTGCAGTAGATTTAGAATTATTTCATTGCCTCAATGGGATAAATGCTTGGTGTTTGTTTGCTTTTATAGTTTGTATAAATAACAGGAATGGTCCTAAAATAATAATAAGCAGAAACTTGCTTGGGACAACCCAAAATGAAATAAGAGATTTTAGCTACAGGACACTTGAATAAATAAAAGGAGGGATGGTTAAAGAAAGACAGTTTTCTTTTTTTGTGGAGTAACCTACAAAGTGATGAAAGTCTAAGGTTAAACACAAATCCTAGTGCAACTGGGACTTCTTTGCAATCAAAAACTATTATGTCCAAAGAATTTGGAAAGCTCTCTTCAGGGAAACTTGCCTAGTGCCTTTGGCTTCAGGTGAAAACATTCCTCTTCTCCTAGGCCTTTTGGTAATTAAATAATCTATTATCTTTTAAACTGTGTGGGCATTATTGTTTTTGCTTGTATGCATTTTTCTGTTTTATATTGTAAACAGCCCTGTGATCATCAGATGAAGGATGGAGTAGAAAGTTATTAATTTAAGTACAGTGTTACCTCTGGTTACATACGCTTCAGGTTATAGACTCCGCTAACCCAGAAATAGTACCTCAGGTTAAGAACAATGCTTCAGAATGAGAACAGAAATCATGCGGCAGCGGCGCAGCAGCAGTGGGAGGCCCCATTAGCTAAAGTGGTACCTCAGGTTAAGAACAGTTTCAGGTTAAGAACGGACTTTGTGGAATTCCAAAAGTCTGACTCAAATGACAGGTGAGCTTTTAAAGCTTCCAGATTCTTCTCCAGCTCTGATCAAAATCTGAGCTAGAGAAAAATTGCCAGCTTCCCCCGCAACATCCTTGCCAGCCTTCCTATCCCTCAAAGCCCTCCACATCCATCCCTGAATTACTTAAGTGAAAACTGGATAGAATTTAGGAAGGGTTGAAAGGATGAGAGGGATTGAAGGAGGGAGAACCAACACAAAGCAAAACCTGCTTGCATAAGTGGTGCCCGAAATCTTATGCCTGGAGTCACCATCATTCCTTGCCTCATAGTAAAATTAGGGATAAAGGTAAAGGGACCCCTGACCATTAGGTCCAGTCATGGCCGACTCTGGGGTTGCGGCGCTCATCTCGCTTTATTGGCTGAGGGAGCCGGCATACAGCTTCCAGGTCATGTGGCCAGCATGACTAAGCCGCTTCTAGTGAACCAGAGCAGCACACGGAAACGCCGTTTACCTTCCCACTGGAGTGGTACCTATTTATCTACTTGCACGTTGACGTGCTTTCGAACTGCTAGGTTGGCAGGAGCAGGGACAGAGCAACAGGGGCTCACCCCATCGCGGGGATTCGAACCACCGACCTTCTGATCAACAAGTCCTAGGCTGTGTGGTTTAACCCACAGCACCACCCGCATCCCCAAAATTAGGGATAGAAATACTTTAAATAAATAAGAATTGCCCATATCACAGCTTCCTTTTGCCAGTCCAACTAGTTTCCATTGTTGTAAGGTGACCATCGTACGTGGAATCTACATGGTCTCCCCTGTTGAAGTTCCTATTTCTAAAGTGAAGCTATTTTTGTTTATTTTTTTAAAAAAATGCATGGAAGACAAACAAAAGTGGAAGTTCAAATGTTTTACAGTTGGTTTGACCTTTTACCAACCAATGACCTTATTCAAGTCGCTGCTTTTTCTCTGACTGGAGATAACATACTTTTTTATTTTACTGCTTCTGCTTTATTGGTACTAAAAATAACTACCAGGAAAGGTATCAGTACTTTTTACTGTCTCTGCTGCCAGGAAGAGAGAAAGCAGGCCAAATGACTTGGAAGTTAAGAGGACATTGAGAATGGCATCTTTTATTACAGAATGTTCTCAGCGATTGTAATTCCAGCTAGCATGCCCTCTGGCTGATCAGCTGGGGCCGAAAGCAGCAAATGGCCACCTCTGCGAAGTGGTGTGAGAGAGAGGAGGAGAAGCCTCATGCCCTACTAAGCCAACAAGTGTCTTTGAATGCAGCTGAGGAAAAATGCACCCCTTCCCATCTTTGCATGAGAAAAGCCCAGTGATGTCTGTATCCCATAACGGATATCAGATTTGCCAGCAGCATGTCCACAAGCCACTTTCTGCCTTTACAGTCTCTATCATGTATCTGTTCAGTGCAATTTGGTAATTTGCCTCCCTTAACATGGGATAATGCTTTAGAATGTACTAAGACAGGTATTAGAGACATGTACTATTAGAATGTACTAAGACAGGTATAAGAGTCCATTGCAGTTTGTTTTTTAAAAAATAAATTTAATTTTGCATCCACTAGGAATTTGCACCACAGTAAAGTCTTCGAAAGCAAAAGGTAAAGAGGGACTCTGAGCCATGATGGAGCCATGTTGCTAAGTCCTTTGCATATTCTTGCACCTGGTTAGCATAGTGTAGCTGTATTTAATGCAGTGGCAGTACTTCAGATTTACAATTACGTAAGTGAAGGAAGAATAATCTTTTCAGGCTCTTTATGCATCGGCTCCAGATGGGAGTTCAGAGGACACATAATGGATAGAATTGAATTGATATCTAAACATTTTTTTAGCTTAAAATCAAAGAGATTCATAGGCAAAGCTTACAATATGGAGCTGATTGCAATACAACAGGCTGTGCTAAGTGCTGCCAAGGATATGGTTTTGTCAGCGTTTTAATTCCCAGCTAGTTTTCAATTACTTCTAACATCTGTTTTGTTTTTGTTTTTTTAAAAATCACTTCTAGATGGTGATTGAGGAAACAGAGGTTTTGAGGCTTGCAATCCATTTTTTTAAAAAGCTTGTGCATTCAGAAGAAAAGGAGAAAATATAGCTTCTGTTTCAATCAGCAGAAAATGTTTTCTGTCACAGTCTTCTTACAAAGATAATACCCTGCTGTATATCATTCATTCAAGGATCAAGTGATCTAAGGGTGGAAGCTGAATATGGCTAGGAAAACCCCAGTAAGAAACTCGAGAACCTTTATGATGGAGATCAATAAAAAAGAGCACAAGGCTTCAGTTGACAAAAATGATAATACAGAATAAAAACCATGGGATGTTTGTTCTGCTTTTAAGTAAGTAAAGAAAAAGAAAAGGCCATTTCATTAAACCAAAAAATAGCAAGTTAAGAAATGAGAGAGAGACTATTTCCTCCATATAGTAACATACCCATGAAGCTTGATAATCTTAGTATTATAGTTTCTTATCTCTGAAATACTATTATGTTAGGAATGGACAATCATAACAGAGAACCAAGCAGAGTATGACAATGGAATTAAGAAATATGAGTTGGAGAGACAATTTTTCTTTCATCAGCTATTCCCTGGAGTGTCACAGCATTTGGCCAGTATACACTATACTGGATTTCTCTCAAATTTAGTCAATCTATGTTATTGCAACATTATTTGTGACATCTAGTACTAATGGCTACTAGCAAGGTCACTGCAATAGATAAGTCATTGGTCTGATCAATGCCTGTTTTGCAAAGTGCTGTAATGCTGATTAACAACCCTTCTTATATGTGTGCAGTAAAGGTAAAGGTAAAGGGACCCCTGACCATTAGGTCCAGTCGTGGCCGACTCTGGGGTTGCGGCGCTCATCTCGCTTTATGGGAGCTCGAGGGAGCCAATAGTCATAGTCTTAGTCATGTGGCCAGCATGACTAAGCCACTTCTGGCGAACCAGAGCAGCGCATGGAAATGCCGTTTACCTTCCTGCCGGAGCGGTACCTATTTATCTACTTGCACTTTGATGTGCTTTCGAACTGCTAGGTTGGCAGGAGCAGGAACAGAGCAACGGGAGCTCATTCACAACTGGACTTGACTGTAAGGGGTCCCTTTACCTTTACCTTTATGTCCCGCTCAATATTGGCCAATATTAATCTCTTAATTAATGTGATCTATAGCAAGTACAAAGAATCTCCACCTTCTGAAGATATAGAAAATCCAATAGTGGCTGGCTGCCAGAATGCAGAATTGTTATAGTATTAGCCCTACAGAGCACGACACTTCTCTTCAAATGTATGGTGATAATTGAATAGCTAATGCATCTTATCTTTAGTCATTCCTCTTCGTGACTTGCATACATACTCATTTGCACCTACCCACAAGTGTTACCATGTAAATTAGCTCTTGGCTATAAGCTGTAAAGTGATGATTTATAGTTTTAGCTTAGTATAGCACCTACATCAAGCATTAGTATTACAAATGATCACCGCTGAAGCCTTATCGAATACAGTGGTACTTCGAGTTACAGAAATATTACCTCGGGTTAAGAACTTTGCTTCAGGATGAGAAATAGAAATAGCGTGGCAGCAGTGGGAGGCCCCATTAGCTAAAGTGGTGCTTCAGGTTAAGAACAGTTTCAGGTTAAGAACGAACCTCCGGAACGAATTAAGTATGTAACCAGAGGTACCACTGTAAATCACTTAATGTACCACATTTTAGTGTTTGTGCAGAATTCAGTTCTTACACAATGTTGCAGTATATAGTCTATATGTAAATTGGCTGAGACTGAGAGTAGGAGGAAGAAGTAGGTAGCATATCTCTATTGTGTATGCTGTAGTGCTGTTTATCAATTTATTTTTTTTAAAAATGACTAATTTGAGGAACAGAGATGAGTTCAAAGGCTGAAATAATAGAAAAGTAAAAGGTTGCATCCAACATTGCATCAGTGGCTTTCCACTCATGTAATGGGACTCCACCTTCCTCTCTTCTCCCTGCATGCCATCAAAATCTGCTCTGAAGACAACGCCTACTCTCTGGAGCATATTTTGTGGGTGCGAAGAGGGCATTAATCACAACATGCTGAGAAGGGAGGAGAAGGAAACTTATGCATTGGGGCAGAAAGTTTGTTCTTATCTCGATTTATCAGGCCAAGTGATGTACATCTGAACCAGGCCCTGTTTTCTAATTTAATATCTCAGATCACAGAAAAGTACTACCCTAAATCCTAATTAAATTTCTCCACAGGTTCTTTATTTAGTGGTTTGCAGGGACAGATTGCACCTTTAATAACACTTAAAAAAACCACACACCTCTGTTCACAGCATTAAGTCATATCTCTTCATTGTTCTAAGCTGTATTATCCACAGTCACAGTCAGGTTCAGGGTTTCATTCAAGAATATAAATTAAAATTAACTGAAAGTCTTGAATCTCAGTTTTGGTCCCATGGAGCAGAATTAATTTTCCTTGGTTAAAGGTTTTTGTTGTTTTCTTGCTAAACTAAAACAACAAGAGGATTTAAATAGACATTGAAATGCAGAGTGCACAAACTACAATAAAATATGCTGTAGCTTCTTTTCTCGCTAGTACCGTGAAGTAACAAAGCCGGAGCACATTTCATGGCTCATTTTGACTGCAAGACACCAGTTTTTTGTTCAACAGAGAGCCAGCCTAGGTATTTACTTAATATGAAGCATGCATCTACATATCTTGTTTTTCCTGAAATAGTTACAGGTACATGAGAGCCTGAACCTTACTAGGAAGACAGCATGTGGGAAGGAGAGACTTATCTATTCACTGCTCTCTCACACACATTTTTTATTTCAGTCCAAAGACCCACAGAAACATTTTCAAAAGCAAAATAAGACAGAAATACAGGGAAAGGTTCCAAGGTGGTTGCTATGTTTTATCCAGAGCATGTAGGTTTCTATTCACTTCTCTGCCATGATAAGAATCAAGGTTATTTCATATGGCTAGGAGCCTTTAAAAAATGAGGACATTGCTGCCCTGTCCCCACCCCCACCTTGGCCACGTGACTGAGCTGAACAGGGTTTAGAATAAGTGTAAATCTCTCCTTGCTCCATCCCACCATGTTCCTAGAATGCCCTTTGGGGGGGACTTATGCTGGTGTAAGTTCTGCCAGCTGAGCCCTCGCTGAGCTGAGAAAGCCCAAGATCTGCCTAATTCAGACTCATCTCAGCAGATCTGGTTGATCTGTAGGTCGCAAGTACAATTAGCAAGAATCCATCATCTTTTAAAAGTAGGATTGGAACTGGCCCCTCGCATATATTGGTCAATTCACTTCTTCCTTCTGTTTGCTGTTTTCTGCTTTGCTTATGCAACAATTTGAGGTGTTCATAGTTTGTTTTGTTTTAGGCAATAGGACTTGATGCACACATACATGTTTGCCTTATCGTCCTCCCCCATTTTATCTTTTGTCCAGTTTGGAGCAATTTTTACTCAAGAGCTTTGAGCAAAATGAGGGATGCAGGGATAGTGAATTGAATAATACTGCACAAAATGTTCTCTTTGCTTGTTAGTGAACACAGCATCTTCCTTTAAATCCGGACAGAAAATTGCTAATACGAACCATTCTGGAATCCTGAATGGAAAACAAGTATTTTGATGGCTTTCTGTGATTTTGCCGTAATAGCACACTTAGGGAAGTCTTTGAAGTGGAATAAAACATTTGACTATTTTAAAAAAACAAACACATAAATAAATCACAGGCCAAATACATCATACCAAATAAAAGTAGCAGCATAATTTCATATTTATCATTTATTAATTTATAAGGCTTTTCAGAATAGTCACATCACAAAGTGATGTATAGTCACTAAAATATATCCTTAATATCAGCACTAGCTGCCCACCTGCAACCAAACCTGGATCAAGGTTCTTGTATTAATTTACAAAGCGCTGATTGTACCACCAGAACCTTTGTATCCTACCTCGATAACTGAGATCAACTATGGTTGTTTCCCAACCTGGTAAGGTTCATCTGATACCAACATGAAACTAAGCCTTCAGTGTTATTGAGTATCTTGTAGAATGCTCTTCCAGTAAACATTCAGCAAACATTGTTAGCATTTGTTTGCAAATACTTGCTGAAAACTTTTATTTGCTGACAATCTTGTGCAGACAATTAAAATAAAATTGTACAGTTCCCTGATGACCTGTGATGTTCGTTTTTATGTGGTTTACTGTGTTTATGTGTGTGTATACCGCTTTTACATTTTTGTTACAAAATTGCAGTATATAAGCATTTTTATACACAAAGGTGTAAAATAACCTGTGAAATACAGCAATGAAATCTCATTGCAATCAGACAAATTAACAGGCTAAAACTATCATTGGACACATGCCCAAAGAGCCCACCTCACATTTTAACCCTCAAAGATTTTTCTGAAAACGTATGCCTTTATATCTCATTTAAAAGAGGTCAGCAATGAGACTTGCCTGACTTGACCCACAATTGCTCATTCTCACTTTCAAGGCTTAGCTGGCAATTTAAACCAGCCTGCTCTTAATCTGTTTGTTTTTATTATTATTATTATAGAAATCTTGGTTTTACTGCATTTTTATTACACCAATTTGTGATTTTTAAATGAAAAGTTGCTTAAAGGTATTTTTTAAAAAATAAATAGAACACAGTAGTTCATATTTCCACCATCACGTCCATACATTTGCACTTTTTCTGCTTACAGTTTTCTGCAGCTTTTAGTGAACAGTTTGATGAGCTCTTGCCTCCAGACAGATTTTAAAAACAAAACAAAAGGAAAGTATTAATACCAAGTAAAGCTATGGTGTGAAATAGTCTGTTCCAGATTTGTTGCTAAAAATAGTTATGAATTGGTAAACGAAAGGCAGGATCTTTCACGGTCCTTGAAATAAATCTAGGTTAGTTTTACCTGCTTACAATTTTTTTTACCTGCTTAAAATTAATATTCCTGATCATCCTGATAAATGAGTAGGAAAGAAATGCAGCATTTGGTTGTGGAACTAAAAGAGATCTCAGTTATGTCACAACTAGAGGGGAAAGCATTGTATAATGTAGTGGGCATTTATAAGCAAAACGAATGGAGAAAAATTATTGGGAGCTCATGCACACTGCAGTATTCTGCTATACCTAATGACTGGTGCAATGAAATTAGGCACAGGTCTGGGCTTTTAAGCTCCATGTCTAAGTGAGTCCTCTTCGCCACAGCACTTTCCCCAGGAAAACCCATGTTTTACTGCTGAATTGGAGCAAGCAAAATGCGAGTTTTCTTGTGGAAAATGCCAGGACAAAAAAACCCCAAACCCTGATCAGATCAGACATGGAGCTTTAAAGCCCATCTGCACCTGTACCTAGAAACATGACACAAAATGAAAGTTGGATGTGCCCTAACTACCCACCAGTGCAATATCCATTTGTGCTTTTGTACAGACAAAATCATGATTATATGTTAGGGATGTATGTGGCATATTTGTGATGCCTTGTACATATTGAGCTCTGCTTTGAGGACTGATTGAATGTTAGGCTGAACGTAAAGTTCCAGTAGAATTTCACTTAGGGGAATTCCTTAGTGGGTGTCCACATAGTAAAGATATGAGCCAGGCATGGAGGAAGGTGTGAAAATTAGTGCACTCTGCTTATTAAGAAGCATATAGATTAGTGGAATGGGAGTGTTGTGCTTTTGCTTTCCTAATCATGTTTCAGAAAATAAGAAATTATTAGCATACTTACAGTAAAGTAAGTATTTTGTATGCTCCCCTCCTTAAGGTTCTGATGTCATGCTGTGCTGTTTCCTCTTCTGGTTATTTGTGCTGTATTGTTCTTATTGTATTCTCATTGCTTTCACTGGAAGCACAGTTAGCTGTCTTTAACCTTCTGGAACAATAAGTGCAGGATAAAAGTGATGGATGGATAGGGAGACAGAGAGATAGAGACATATCAATCCATTCCAGGTCATTTGGTTGACGCATATATATATATAATATGGCTTTGGAATGCATGGACTGTTTTTGAATGTCCAATTTCAATATACTATCACACAGAGCATGTTCTTTGTTTACTTGTATAGTCATATCTCTGCTCCCAAACATCTTGGAAGTAAAACGTTCTGGCTCCCAAACAATCGATAACTGGAAGTGAGTGATCTGGTTTTCAAACATTCTTTCGGAATGCTTCCTGCAGCCAATCAGAAGCCGCACTTTGGAAGTCAAACATTTCAGAAGTCGAATGGACTTCTGGAACAGATTCAGTTCAGCTTTCTGATTTACGTCTGTATATGGAATGATCCTGAATCAGGCATTGATAGATTCTGATTACTCCCATCCTGCATGATTACCTCATCACCAGTTTTTCCTACTTCCACAGGTAGATCTGACACCTGCCAAAAATCCTTACTGACAAAGTGCTGTGATTAGCTTGATCTTATGACTTCAAAGGCACTTCATCAACAATTTTGCCCTACTCATTTAGATCTGTCCATTGGATATGACTAAGCTGTTAACAAATTTTTAAGGACTAATAATATAGAAACAAAAAATGTCCTTAGCCCACAAATGAACCTATCAATTAAACTGTTCCGCAGTGCCATCTAGTGGGTAATGTATATAACAATTTTGCCCAGGGGGGGAAATGGATTATATTAAAGTACTAATACTTTCCTCACTTTATTTTAGACCATAGCCCAACTTGGTTAACTTTCATGCACATAGAAATAATTTTCTAAATGATCATCTATATTGCACATATAATAAATATGCATTAATTAAATAGTGAGTTTTCCTTCTCTCCCAAACAGTGATTGCAAATCCTGTTGCAGACTATTATCTCTTACAATATATGGAAAAATCTTGCAGATTATTGTTCCTATTGAGCAGTGAAACAAGAATCAAAGTAGGGAAAACATTTTAAGAGATACTTCACATGTAGCATCCTAGAGGAAGGCTTCATGCAAAAGGTCCCAGGATCAATCCCTTTGCATATTCTGGTAGGCTGGAAAAGACCCCTACCTGAAACCCAGGAGATCTGTTGCTCTTCAGTGCAGACAGCCCTAACCTAGATGTCTATAAAGCAGCTCACAATGTTCCTGGGAGCAAGGAGGAAAACAGAGTGGCTTCTTGAAGAGTCAAAGGAAGTGAAGGGGGGAAAGCAGCATAGAAACCTGATATAAAGAAGGGAGATGCATTGATTTACATATTGCAGTTACAATTCCTGATTTGCTGCTAGAAAAGATCAGGCAGTAACAGAGCAATTTAGGTCTTCAATTTAAAATGACTGCATGTTTGCTTTGCATGTCCATTACAATTCCAAATTAAGGAGACCTTACCTTTAACAAGAAGTGTGGTGAAACCTTGACTGCTAATTGGCCACGCAACTGCAATGATTACCTTACGTTTAATTATTTTTGTGGAAATTTATACCCTCTGTATTGTGCCTTGGTCAGACTACTGGAGTACTGTGTCCAGTTCTGGGTTCCACAGTTCAGTGGTGTAGTGTTGAGGGGGGGTGTCTGTTGCCCCCGGCTCCTTTTTTGAGTGGGCATAACCAGGCACCCCCACTATAGTTCGCTTATCGAGGGGAGCTGCGCCCAGGCTGGCCTTTGGGAATGCTGCTCCACCTGGGAGCAGAAGCATCGGGAAGGCAGTACCACTGCCCCTCTCCGATGTTGCGATTGCAATGGCGCTGCCTCGTTCCAAGGGGGCGCATTTGGGGAGCCCTGCAGCTGAGGGAGGAACTAGTCCCTTTGGCCACGTTGCCTTGCAGGACCGATGCAGCTTGTTCCTCCGCACACCTGTTCCACCAAGGGAGAAACGAGCTCCATTGGCCATGGCTCCTTGTTACAATTCCTGATCTATGATTGCAGTCATGGGATTTTTGTCTATCACATGATGGTGTATGTTTTTGACTCCACAGAGTAGGAAGTGACGGAAACAGGATGTTTGTGTTACTGTGTTCCGTGAAGTGGGACTATTGTCCTTTGTTTTTCCCCTCTTTGCTGTCTGACGCTAGAGAGGGAGCCATGTTGCAGTGCTCCGTGTGTAAATAATATGTGTAAATAAAGTAGATTAGCCAAAATGCTGAGTTGCTGAGGTCTGTCACTTGAAATGCGCAAATTCTGTGGATCCCTGTGTGTCGGTGTCGGTTGGCATTGGTCGCTGTGATGTTTGGGCTGAAGAAAGCTTATGAAGGTCCCGAATGATCGACCAGGAGGGAGAGAACATGCCCGTTGGGCATGTGTCTCTACCAGGGTCCTATTCGAGTGTAGGCTGAACTCCTGACACTCATTGCAGGGCCAGTGGAGCTCATTTCTCCCTCCATGCACCTTGCAGGCTGACGGAGAAATGAACTTCCTTGTCCACAGCACCTCCTGGGGTTGGAGTCAATGGAGCTCATTCATCTGCGCTCTGGGCGCTGGTGTCCAGAACACAGAAAAATGAGCTCCATCAGCCCAGAGCCCGCGAGGCGCTGTGGCCAAGGGAGCTCATTTTCTCCTTGACCTCTGTGCTCTGCCCCAGGTGCTCTCATATGCCCCAGGCGCTATGGGGTCATGCAATATCACTGCCACAGTTTGGTAAAGAGGGGACCTAGAGTATGGTTACCAGATGTCCCCCTTTCCCGGGGACAGTCCCTGGATTTACAAATCTGTCCCCGGACAAAAATCCGTCCCCGGAATGTCCCCGGATTTCATTTAATGCCCCTGGATTTATATTTTAAATGTTGTAGATTTATTAGTAGGGAATGAATGTTGCGTGCTTGGTTCAGCGGTACAAGACACATCATATGAGGACTTCCGGTGAGGCAAAACGGTGGGAACCATGGCAGTGAGCAGCTCCTCAAGGCAGCCAGAGCCAACTACACTACCAGGCTGGCTCCCGGCTGCTGAGATTGCCACCGCCACTGCTGAGGGGGAACTGGGGATGCCTGGTGCATCAACTGGGGGAACTGCTGACCCCCCCCTCACAGCCCAAATTGAGCTGGGAGCAAGAGCACCCGGCCGACTGCCCTGCAACGCTCCATGGCAGTAAAAATCCTGGAGCCGATGCTGGTAGAAGAAGGTGAGGAGAAAGAGGAAGGAGAAAAAAAGAGAGTAGCCCCGACCTTGCTGCGCCGCTGCTGCTGCCGCTGCCACCACCACTGAGGAGGAGAGGTATGAGAGCACCAGGAGGGCAAGGACACGTGGCTGAGCCCTGGCCCGACCCGAGCCTACTCCATGGCTGCTAGCGCTCCAAGAGAGCAAGCCAGGGCCCAGAGGGAGGCCGTGCAACAGAGGAGACCACAGAAGAGAAGATATTACTTCTTATTTTTTAAAAAAAAAATGTCAAAAATTTTTTTCCTCTTTTTTTTAATAAAAAAGTTCCCCCAGAATCTGGTAACCTTAACTTAGAGGAGTTACAATAGCAATCTTCTACTATCTAAACAGCTGTCACATGAAGGATGGAGCAAGCTTGTCTTCTTCTGCTCCGGAGGCTGGGTCTCGAGCCAATGGCTTCAAGTTACAAGAAAGAAGATTCTGACTAATCATCAGGAATAACTTTCTGAGAGTAAGAGCTGTTCAACACTGGAAGAGACTCCCATGAGCGTTGGTGGACTCTCTTTCCTTGTCGGTTTGTAAGCAGACATTGGGTTGCCATCTGCAATAGATGCTTTAGTTGAGATTTCTTCATTTCAGGAAGTTGGTCCAACTCCACAATTCTATTATTCTATGATTCCATATTTCAGTTTCCTGTTCATTATGCTGCTTTGAATGTATACTTTATATTTCACCTTCTTCAGTAGTGCTTTGTTATCTATTGTTTTATTTGGTGTTTTAATTAGTTGCAAACCACTTTGTGGTGTACACACTGAATGAATGAACGAATCAAAGTCAGGAGGTCAGAGAGAAGACACCAGCAATTTCTCATAAGATTTAGACAGCAATAAATAGACATACTGGCAATAACTCCCAGTGAACTGAAAAGGATTTGGTTCTGGGTAAGCATGTTTATGATCATGCTGTTAACAAAGCTTACTTTCCAAAGCAGACATCTGAGCCCAAAGTCTTTTAGGAATGCCCATTCCTTTCATTATTGACATTAAGCTACCATTTTGAAGAGCAATATGATCACTGAGATCAGAAAGCACATTATAGATATGGGAAATTGAAGTATCTCTTCAAAGGAACATCAACCTTTTGTTTAATGTTCTCTTTAAGTCCCCAGTTCTTCAAGGGAGGAGGATTAAAGTGAGATGGGAGAAGAAAAGAGAAATACATACCCTTCTTTCTAAAGTGTTTATGCGCAATGGTAGAAACATTAAATTTAGTGGATATTTGGAGAGTCAAGTGTTTGTTTGATAGGCAGTTCCCTTTTTTTCTAACGTACATGTCAAGCTGGATGCAGCTTGGTTTTCAAAAGAATTAGAGTTGAAGGTGAGAAAAATCAAAATGGAGCCAAGAACATTATCAGATCATAATCCTATAGTGATGGAAATTCAAAAAGAAACCCAATCAACTTTTAGATAGAGACTAAATGAAGAAATCTTAAATGATAAAGTCTTTTTAGAAAAGGCAAAAAAAAAAAAAAATGATGAGAGAATATTTTGAACTAAATTTGAATAAAGGAACCGGGCCACAAACAGTCTGAGACACTAGCAAGGCGGTGATGAGAGGACTGTTTATTCAACAAAACGCAATTAAAAGGAAGTTAAAAGAGGAAAGAAGGAAAGAAATTATAAATAAATTAGCAGAGAAAGAAAAAGAGTTAAATAAAACTCCTAATAAACAGCAAAACAGGCAGTAAAATTATTACAGTTGCAATACTCTATGCTAATTAGCGAGGAAATAGCATGGAAAATTAAAAAGACAAAACATTTTTTTAAAAACAACGCTAACAAATCAGGGAAGCTTCTGGCATGGCAATTGAGAAAAAGTGAACACAAATTATATAAATAGGATAAAACTTAATGGTAAAATAATTGAAAAAACAAAGGAAATAAGGGAAGCCTTCTTGTAAAAAGGTTAAGGTATACTGGGAAATGATTTACAATGAATTAAAAAAAAGTTTTAAATGACATTTGTTAAACAACCAGAAGCCTTCGTGTTGGGCATTTTAGGGCAAGATCTGCCAAAAGAGAAAAGGACACTATTTATGTATGCAATGACGGTGGCGAGAATACTGCTAGCACAGAATTGGAAGACTGGAGAAATTCCAACAAAAGAACAATGGCAAGAAAAACTGATGAGTTATGCGGAGATGGTGAAGCTGACACACAGACTTCGGGAAAAGGACAATAGGAACTTTGAAAAAGAGTGGGAACCTTTTATATTATATTTGCAGAAACAAAGGAAGAATATGGATCTGATGGTAGGATTTAAATAAACATTCACAATTTTATGGCTAGGGAATAGGTAATGTAATAAAAGGCAGAGAAGACAGAGGGCCTTCTCGGTAGTGGCACCCACCCTGTGGAACACCCTCCCATCAGATGTCAAAGAGAAAAATAACTACCAAACTTTTAGAAGACATTTAAAGGCAGCCCTGTTTAGGGAAGCTTTTAATGTTTAATAGGTTGTCGTATTTTAGTATTTTGTTGAAAGCTGCCCAGAGTGGCTGGGGCAGCGTATAAATTAATTAATTTATTTATTATTATTATTATTATTATTATTATTATTATTATTATTATTTGTGGAAGTTAGCAGAATATATAAGGAGGTAAATAAATCAGAAACGGAAGCCGAGGGAAGTCCAAAAGGGGGGAGGGAGAGATGTTTGTGTAATCTGTATGTTATAAGTATATTTGTAAGACAAAAAAATAATAATAATAAAAAATAATAATAAAGTGTCCATGCGCTAAAATGCTTTCAGTGTAAAGTACCCTCCACTCCTCCTCAGAACACTCATGTTCGCGCTAGAAAAAAAAGTAACATTGTCTTTGGGAAGAAGAAAAAGAACTCTCGGGTCTAGTTATGTAACTTTCACTGAACCTGATTTTGTATTGTGTTGACTATCCCTTTGTACATATGTAAAGCTTGTCTGAGCACAGAGCCGGGTAGAAGTAAGACATAGGCTCCAAATAATCCCTAGATACTAGTCCAAGCATTAAGGTGACTTGGTTAGCATTGTAGTTTTTTCCGCTTGTACCAAAAGTGCTTATGTAAAGCTGCCAAAATGAATGGGCAGTAGCTAAGGTTTGGGCTTGCACTATTCTTCTCTTCTGTTCAGGCAAAATTGGTGTGCACTGACACAGCTGAAAATAAAGTAAAACAGTGCATGAAAATGAAGTCCTTTTGTATATGCATTAATATTTCATATTTCCCACCGGTGATTTTTTTAAAAGAAGAAAATGGAAATACAATAAATTCGTCACTGGGTTAAAAGGCTTTTCCATGTCAGTTTTTAGTTATATGTTTCTGAGCCTTCAGGGATCACTTTATTACACACTTCACTGCTCACTAACAGATTCTTCCCTGCAAAATCAGTGACAGCGCACTTTATTTATTTATTACATTTATATTCCACCTTTCTTTCAAGGAGCTCCATGAAGCATACGTAGTTCTCCCTATGTTATCCTCACAACAACCCTATGAAGTAGGTTAGGCTGAGAGCAAGTGGTCCCAGGTCATTCAATGAACTTCATAGCCAAGTGGGGATTGAAATAATGGGGTTCCATATCCTCGCCCATCATTCTAATCACTACACCACACTCACTGCTGCTTTGTGCATCCATGAGTGTACATAATGTCCTGGCACCTCTGATTTTTAAAAAATCAATATGTCAGCACAGTCACACTAGCTAGCTCTATGCCCCATGCCATGCTTTCTGCTGTCCCTTCCTCAATACATGCATAGAGCTGCATGTACAGTGGTTTAGATGTTATCATTTGTTCATTTATTAAATTTATATATTGCCCTTCACCTGAGCATCAAGGAGCAAAGCAGAGCCCAGAAGCATTCCCAGGCTATGTGCCCAGTCGTTCAAAAACACCATCAATAACAGAACACATATTGTCTCCCAGTTCACCTCTTTTACTAACCAATAGCCCCTCTATCTTGTCTGGATTAGACCTACATGCCTTTCTGCTCCTTTCATTTTCTGCAGGTGAGCCAACCATAGGCATCAAGTCTGCGGGCACCCTCAAAATCCAATGACCGGCCTGGGCCCCCACAATGTGTGGCAGCTGGCACACGGGCACCCTGCCAGGCATGCACGTGTGATGTCACCACACATGGTGGCGTGTGTGAGTGACATCAGCATGTCGTGGGGCATGGTGATGTCACACCACATACAGGCATAAGCCGACACCCCTAGAGCCAACTTAACCTTATGGGAATTAAAACTAAGCACACACCCAAGACTTCTGTCCTGCAGGCAGTTTATCAAACGTGATATCACAGGCATTTCTAGGTAGCTGAAAAGATTTGAAGGTCAGGCCAGTACCACAAATTTGCCCACAGTGTGGCAGCCTCCTCATGAGCAAAGTACCAAAAAGAAAAACAGTTTTAAAAGAGGGAAGTGGCACGACATCTGCAAAATACTCCAATGCAAAAGACCCCAAATACAGCCTCTGCCTTCGTAGTACTAGGAATGATTCTGAACAGCCCCACAAACACAATTACCCACACTGTCTTTCTAGCTTCAAATGCATGTAGTTACTCTTACGGTTTTTTAAACCAAGGTTTGCTAGTAAATATTTACTTAAGTTTATTATAGGGGAAGAAAGATACCTCCCTCCTTGTCCTGATGCTAAACAAATGCTTGACTTTTTACTCTTTCCTTGTGCTGTCACTGGACCTGTGACAGTTCATTTCCAGGGCTCTCTTGTGCTCCCCAGACCGGATTATTAGACCACTACCTTATGTTACCTTTTTAGCTGTTTTGCTACACCTCTGATTATGCAAAGTGCTTATAACCTTTTCATACTTTGGCCAGAGTACCAAGTCTCCTGTGAAATCTGTCCTAGGACTCATGATTAATCCACAGTGTAGGAGTGAGTTGATGCCTTTACCCCAGATTCAAGTCTTAACAGACTATCATTTGAACCACTGAGGACATTCCATTTAACTTTTTGCCTGCTAGAAGTTGGTGCTGGTGTCCCACATTCATAACATGCACTTAAATACTTACAGCCCACATTTACTCAAAAAATTCAAGGCATTTTGGAACCACCTTAGCAAATGAAACTATGCGATGAATTATCAGAATATAATCCGGTTAAATGTTTGCTAATTACTGTTCTGATTATGTTTCTTGTAAGACATTCAAATCAATATGCCAGTATATTGAAGTAGATTTGCCCACTCAAAAGTGTGGCAATCTGGACTGCACCTTGCAAAAGGTTTCAGATAATTACACCTTCCTAGACTGGTGAAGCAACAAACGTAAGTAACACACGCTTGCCACACATTACCCAATCTTGGTTTACATAAAGCAAGAATGTCTGGAATGTACATTTGCTATAAAAATTGAGCTGAAGCTCCAATACTTTGGCCACCTCATGAGAAGAGATGACTCCCTGGAAAAGACCCTGATGTTGGGAAAGATTGAGGGCACAAGGAGAAGGGGACGACAGAGGACAAGATGGTTGGACAGTGTTCTCGAAGCTACCAGCATGAGTCTGACCAAACTGCGGGAGTGCCTGGTGTGCTCTGGTCCATGGGGTCACGAAGAGTAGGACACAACTAAACTTCTAAACAACAACAACAACCTACATGAATGCTTTTGACTTTATTATGAATAAATCCAGTTGAATCATGAAATGGGGGGAAAATGTATACAGAATAGTTTCTAATAATACAACATTCTTATGAGTGACAGTTATCTTGAAGGAAGCTCTAGAGGTCTGTGGTCGTGGTTCCAATTACTCTACAGTTGTCTTTGTAGTATTACGATACTGTACATTTTTGCAGTGGAGTCTCATCTTTTATTGGCGCCTGGGACATGCATGCGCCCAAGGCGGGACCAGAGGCTGGGTGCAGAGGGTTAACAAAACCTGACGCGCCAGCTGAACCCTTGCCTCTGCCACCAGGTGACACGGGGCACAGAACGTTCATGGGGCTATGGTACACCACCTGCACAGTGGGGAGTGCAACCGGACAATACAGCCCTTGGTGAGGGGGCCAGGGGTGTGACAAGGCCAAGGTCCTGGGCCCAAAGACCCTCAGCGGCAGGCAGGATGGTGATCCCTGGGTGGGGGTACCTGGTTCGCACCCCCTCAAAACCATGCAGCTGGGTCTATAGCCCCCTTGGCCTTCCCCACACCATACCCCTATACACACACACACACACACACACACAAATTTTCAAATTAACAAAATCATTAAAAAAAATCAATAAATTCCCATGGACTTCCCCCATCCCCTTTGTTAACTTTCTTCTCCTGCATCTTCCCTGATAATCCAGTTCTATTAAATCTCCATTACGACCATAGTCCAATGTTTAACGACAAGTGTCATTCCCATCCTACTAATAATTTTAATTGTTTACAATGATTTTTAAGGCAAATTATATATTTTCCCCATTCCTTGTTAAAATTTTGGTCTTCCTGGTTCCTGATTCTTTCGGTCATTTTTGTCATTTTTGCCATTTTTGAGTCATCAATTTAATCTGCCATTCTTCTCTGGTAGGGCCCATGTTTTCTTCCCATATCTGGGCTAATAGCATCCGGGCAGCAGTGGTCGTGTACATAAAAAGTCTCTTCTGGTCCCTTGGAATTTCGCCACCTACAATTTCTAAAAGAAAATCTTCCATTTTTAAAGAAAAGATTATTTTTAAAAAATCAGTTCATTATATATCATCTTCCTTTTTTATTTTTTATTTTTACTACCTTACAAATCCACCACATGTGGTAAAAGGTGCCCTCTATTTCCTTACATTTTCAGCATGTATTTAACCTTGTGTGCTAGTCCCGGGGGTAAGGTACCTTGGGTGTAGCAAAGTCCACACGAAGAGGGGCAAGGTCCGAGGCAGAGTGCCGGGCGGTGAACAGGAACGCTGGAACAGGAGGCTGTGCAGGGAACAGGAACACCGGATGGTCGGGAACAGGAGGCCGAGCAGGGAACAGGAGTACCGGATAGTCAGGAACAGGAGGCCGAGCAGGGATCAAGAACGCAGGAAGGTCCGAAGCCAGCAACGACGTTGCTCCCGCAACCTGGGGCCGGGCTGACTGGGCTTTTATCCTCTTCTAAGGCCAGGGGCGGTCCCGGCCCCCAGGAGCCCCGCCTCCTCTGGCCTTAAGGCGAGCACTCCTCCTGGGGGCAACCAGTTCCCTTCGCCTCTCTGCTCTAAACCTCTGCAGATCAGGAGAGGCCGAAGGGTTACTGGGCCCTGGAGGAGGCTCACCTGTGGCCACTGAGTCGTCAAGCCTCTCTGGGGCCAGAAGGGCTTCACCTGGGGCCAGCTCCTGATGCACTGCCACAGGTGCAGGCTCTTCAGCATCTAGGCCTGGCCCCAGTTCAGCCGGCCCTGGAGGCGGGGACTCCTGTGCAGGCCGGGATTCCTCTGTTTCATCCTCCGAATCGGAATCCCAGGCCATCACACCATCCCCCCTCCCAGGCCCCCCCCTCAACCGAGGGTCCGGACCCGGCTTGCCGGGGTACGTCGCATGGAACTCTCGGAGGCAGGCAGGTGCGTGGACGTTGGCCGCTGGTTCCCAGGAACGGTCCTCCGGTCCGTACCCCTTCCAGTCAATGAGATACTGCAGCTTCCCCCTGCGGTATCGGGAGTCCAGGATGCGTTCCACCTCGTACTCAGGCTCTCCCCGAACCAACACTGGCTGCGGTCGGGGACGGTTCGGGTGGAACTCGTCGGGTGGGGCCACCGGACTCAAAAGGGACCTGTGGAAGACCGGGTGAACCTTCAGGGTTGCGGGTAACCGGAGACGAAATGCCACAGGAGAGACTTGGTCTACGATAGGGAACGGGCCGGTGAAGCGGGCGTCCAACTTCCGCGAAGGTCGAGAGGGGTGGAGGTGGCGAGTGGAGAGCCAAACCAGGTCACCGACGCGAAGTTCCGGCCCCACCTGGCGGTGGCGGTCGGCCTGGGCCTTGTACGCTTCCTTGGCCTGGTGCAGTTGCTCCACCAAAAGCTGTTGCTGGGACTGGAGCTCTTGAAGCCACTCCGTCACCGCCGGGACTGCGGATGTCGGCAGCACCTCTGGAAACAGCCGTGGATGATAACCATAACTGGCCTGGAACGGGGTCTGCTGGGTGGACGCATTCACCGCGTTATTGTAGGCGAACTCCGCCAATGCCAGGTGGTCGACCCAGTCATCCTGCTGGTAGCTGCAGTAACACCGGAGGTACTGCTCCAGCACCGCGTTCGCCCGTTCCGTCTGGCCATCGGTCTGTGGGTGGTAGGCTGACGAGAGGCAGACCTCCGTCCCGAGGGTCCGGTGTAGTGCTTGCCAGAACCGGGATGTGAACTGAACGCCCCGGTCGGACACCACGCGCTCAGGTAGGCCATGCAGGCGGAAGACATGCTGAAGGTACAGCTGAGCAGTTTCCTTGGCTGTGGGTACAGATGGACAGGGAGCGCAGTGCACCATCTTGGTGAAATGGTCGGAGAAAACCAGAAGGCAGGTACAGCCACGAGACGAGGGTAAGTCCACTACAAAGTCCAACGAAACCGTGTGCCAAGGGTGCGGTGGAACTGGCAATGGCTGAAGTAGGCCGGGGGGTCGCCCGGTAGGTCCCTTGGCGCGCCGGCAGACATCACAACCAGCAACGTAGCGAGCCACGTCAGCCTTCAGGCGGGGCCACCAAAACTCTCGACTGACCAGATGGGTGGTCCGATACCGTCCAAAGTGCCCCGCTGCTGGGGCATCATGGGCCATCCGGAGAACCTCCAGCCGTAGTGGCCCTGGCGGGATGTACAAACGACCGTGGTGCAGCAGAAGGCCCTGATGCAGGACCAGCCCCGGATACTGTGGGCTGGACCCTTCAGCCAGCTCCCGGAGTCGTTCCTGGGCCCAAGCGTCGACCCGCTGCCGTTCCCGCACCCGAACCTGCAGTGGCTGCGCCTCCTGGGTGGCCAGGAATGCAGCCGGAGGTAGGATCGTGGTGGGTTCTGCTTGCTGTACCGTGTCTGCGTTGTCGTCAGGTTTCCGGGACAGGGCATCCGCCTTCTGATTCTGAGAGCTAGGGATGTAGCGGATCCGGAACTGGAACCGGGAAAAGAACAACGCCCACCGGATCTGTCTTTGGTTCAGCTTGCGGGTGGTCTGGAGGTACTCCAGGTTCCGGTGGTCGGTTCTCACCTCCACCGGATGTCGTGCCCCCTCAAGATGGTGGCGCCAGACCTCAAAGGCTACCTTGATGGCCAGTAGTTCCCGCTCCCACACAGTATAGTTACGCTCCGCTGGTAGGAGCTGGCGGGAATAGAAGGCACAGGGTAAGAGTGGCGCTTCAGGACCAATCTGTTGAGACAAGACGGCACCGAGAGCCGTACTGGAAGCGTCGGTCTCCACCACAAAGGGTCGAGAGGGGTCAGGATGTTGTAAGATTGGTGCCCTCTGGAAACAGGCCTTCAACCCCTGAAACGCCTCCTCTGCCTCCTTGTCCCAGGAAAACGGCGTCTTTGGGCGCAGTAGCCGGGTCAACGGGGTGGTGCGATGAGCATAATCAGCGATGAAGGTCCGGTAGTAATTGGCGAACCCCAGGAAACGCTGTAGGTCCTTGCGGTTCCGGGGTGCCGCCCATTCTTGAACCGCTGTCACCTTCCCCGGGTCCATTTGCACCCCATCTGGAGAGAGCCGGTGACCAAGGAAGTCCACAGTCCGCTGATGGAACTCGCACTTGCTGAGCTTTGCGTACAAACGGTGCTCACGCAAGCGCTGCAGCACGGTCCGGACATGTCCCTCATGGCGAGCCGGGTCACGGGAGTAAATCAGTATGTCATCCAAATACACCACCACGTACTTGTCTAACAGGTCCTGAAACACGTGGTTGATGTAGCGTTGAAACACAGCAGGCGCGTTGCACAAACCGAAAGGCATAACCAAATATTCGAACTGCCCGTACCGGGTCCCAAACGCTGTCTTCCACTCATCCCCGGCTCGGATCCGAATCAAGTTGTAGGCCCCCCGGAGGTCCAGCTTGGTGAACACCTGTGCCCCTTGCACCCGCTCCAGCAGCTCCGAGATAAGGGGCAAGGGGTACCGGTCTGGGACGGTAATTTTGTTCAGGGCTCGGTAATCATGGCAAGGGCGGAGTTCCCCACATTTCTTCTTAACAAAAAGCACCGGCGCCGCGGTGGGCGAGGTGGAAGGCCTAATGAACCCACGCTCCAGGTTCTTGCGCAAGAAGTCCTGCAAAGCCTCGCGCTCTGGCTCTGTTAGGGAATATAAGCGACTCACTGGTAAAGGCGCTCCGGGTTGGAGGTCTATGCCGCAGTCAAAAGGCCGATGCGGCGGCAGCTGGTCTGCCCCCCGTTCCTCGAACACGTCCTGGTAGTCCTGGTACACGGCTGGGAGCGTGGGTGCTGCCTCCTCTGAGGGCGCGGCCGCCAGCGTTCCGGATTGAGCATGGGAACATGGGTCTGGGAAGTGCACGGTCCGTTTGACCCAGTCAATCTGAACGTTGTGGGCCTCCAGCCAGTCCATCCCGAGCACCAGGGGGAAGCGGGGCATAGAGGCAATGTCCAAAGTTCGCAACTCCCGGTGCTGCTGGAGACACAGGACCAGAGGCTGGGTCTCCTGAGTAACGGCACCTGAACGCAGAAGTCGTCCGTCAATCGCTTCCACCTGGACCGGTACTGGCTTGTTCCGAAGTGGCACCTGATGATGGGCGGCAAAAGCAGCGTCCATATAGGAGCGGGTTGCCCCTGAATCTACCAAAGCATGGGTGAGGATCCAGGGCCCACCTGGAGGGTATAAACGTACCGAAACCATAAGATGTTGCAAGTCCATTGGTGCGGGCCCATTCTGTACGGTTTGGGACCCCCGGTAGCTAGGGCCATCAGCTACTGGGGTTGGCGGTTTCCCTGCGGCTGGCGTTTCTCAGGGCAGGACCGAGCGAAGTGTCCACTTCCGCCACAGTAAAGACAGAGATTTCCATCCCGACGCCGCGCCTTCTCTGCGGGGGAAAGGCGTGGCCGCACTGCCCCGAGCTGCATAGGCTCCTCCGTTAAATCAGTTGTGACCGTGGGGCTGCCGGAAAAAGCTGGTGCCGTGAACTGGAAGTGTCGGCGACCCCGGGCCTGACGACGATCCTCCAACCGGTCGCCTATTTGTAGACTCCGTTGAATGAGAGTGTCCAGCGTGGTGGGGCGTTCCATTGTGGCCAACTGGTCCAGTACCTCGTCCGAAAGCCCTTCGAGATACTGGTCCCGCAGTGCCGAGTCATTCCAGGTCAAGTCCTGTGCCAACAGCCGGAACTCCGTGGTATATGTGGCCACCGTGGACTTGCCCTGTTTCAAATGCCGAATCGCCCGGTTGGCTTGACTCTCTTTCTGGGGGTTGCCGAACGCGGCCTCCAAACGATTGCAAAACCCCGTATAGTCTGCCAGCAAGGGGGAGTCTTGCCTGAGTAGCGGCAACGCCCACTTGGCCGCCTGGTCCTTTAACAAGCTAATCAAAAAGTGCACCTTGGTACGGTCGTCAGGAAAGTTCCGGGCTCGCCCCTGAATATACAGTTTGGCCTGGGCCAGGAACATGGGAAAGCTGGCCGGGGCTCCATCAAATTTCTCAGGCAAAGCCACTGGGTACTTGCCCGGAGCCGGGGCGTCGGCCCCAGAAGCCGGTAGGGCTTCCAAGCGTTGCTGAAGTGCCTCAACCGCGTCACTGAGCTGCTGCACGGTGTGAGACAAGGCCTGGTTCTCCTGGGCCAAAGCCACCAGTGCAGCCGCCTGTTCAGCCATGGCCTCTGGCTCTTCCCGAACGCACCCCGACGAAGGGGGAGTGCGGGAGGGGGCGGGAGCAAACTGTGCTAGTCCCGGGGGTAAGGTACCTTGGGTGTAGCAAAGTCCACACGAAGAGGGGCAAGGTCCGAGGCAGAGTGCCGGGCGGTGAACAGGAACGCTGGAACAGGAGGCTGTGCAGGGAACAGGAACACCGGATGGTCGGGAACAGGAGGCCGAGCAGGGAACAGGAGTACCGGATAGTCAGGAACAGGAGGCCGAGCAGGGATCAAGAACGCAGGAAGGTCCGAAGCCAGCAACGACGTTGCTCCCGCAACCTGGGGCCGGGCTGACTGGGCTTTTATCCTCTTCTAAGGCCAGGGGCGGTCCCGGCCCCCAGGAGCCCCGCCTCCTCTGGCCTTAAGGCGAGCACTCCTCCTGGGGGCAACCAGTTCCCTTCGCCTCTCTGCTCTAAACCTCTGCAGATCAGGAGAGGCCGAAGGGTTACTGGGCCCTGGAGGAGGCTCACCTGTGGCCACTGAGTCGTCAAGCCTCTCTGGGGCCAGAAGGGCTTCACCTGGGGCCAGCTCCTGATGCACTGCCACAGGTGCAGGCTCTTCAGCATCTAGGCCTGGCCCCAGTTCAGCCGGCCCTGGAGGCGGGGACTCCTGTGCAGGCCGGGATTCCTCTGTTTCATCCTCCGAATCGGAATCCCAGGCCATCACACCTTGCTTTATACATTTTAGCTAATTTGCTAGGTTTTAAATACCAGCAATACATCATTTTCATATAATTGTCTTTCAAAATATATCATCCTGTAAACTTCAAATCCCAGTTCCATAACCTCTCACATGTTGCTAGTTGTATATTATATCCAAAGTCCCTCGCCCAGTGTATCATAACTGATTTGACCTGTTCGTCTTTCGTATGCCATTCTAATAGTAGTTCATACATTTTTGAAAGTATTTTATTTTCTAAATGCTCTTTTTCAATTTTAGAGATTTCATTAGAGAAACCTTTCTGATTGTCCATCTTAAATATATCATTAAGCTGATGGTGTTGTAACCAATCAGTTAATAATCCTGTTATATCTTCAAACCTCTTTCGTTTCAACTCATGATCTACTTCCATTAATAGTTCTTTATAAGACGCCCAGTCATTTCTCATTTCTTCTTCTTTTTTCTAGAGATATTGCCTCCAGTGGGGAAAGTCACCATGTTGTTTTTAGTTCTAATAATTTTTTGTATTTTGTTGATACTTCATAAACCGCTTTCCTTACTACATGGTACTTTAACCTTCTCGTACCAAGGTATGCATGCCAGCCATATTTATGAATTCCATGAAAAATAATAGAGAAAAATAACTACCAAACTTTTAGAAGACATCTAAATGCAGCCCTTTTTAGGGAAGCTTTTAATGTTTAATAGGTTATTGTATTTTAGTGTTTTGTTGGAAGCCGCACAGCGTGGCTGGGGGGACCCAGCCAGATGGGCGGGGTATAAATAATAAATTATTATTATTATTATTCAAAGTACTGTAACTTGGCAAACTGCTTCATCCTTTTCCATAATGAATAGTTTAGTAATTCTCAGAGAGATGAGGTAATTGTTAGTGCAACCAACGTTCAGAACTAATCATTAAGAAATTTGGAAGGCTTGCCTCTGTTTGAGCAACATTAAAAAACAACAACAGGACATTAATAATAAGGCAAAGCTATTCCAGTTTTATAGGGATTAATGCAGTAGGTGGAATGTAGGTCATTATCATCTCCAAATCTATGTAAAGTTAAAGTTCAAGTGCTGCCATCTATATCTCGTTTGGATTTACACATCCAAGGCTTGTAAGATCACTTCTGTCATTTTTGTTGTTTAGTCTTTTAGTCGTGGCCAACTCTTTGTGACCCCATGGACTAGAGCATGCCAGGCACTCCTGTCTTCCACTGCCTCTAGCAAGGAATTTCCCTTTCAGTGTAGCAGCACTCATGCTTTGAAACTTCCTGCCTTTTAATATCAAGCAGGTGCCTTCATTGTACTATTTTGAACACTTGTTCAAAACTTACTTGTTTTTGGAAACCTACCCAGAGATACAATGCATACTTGTTTTTAATTTTGTGGATTTTGTAAGTTGCTTGTAAGTTTTGTGAGATGATTTTGTAACTTACTTTTTGTGCAAGTGCTTAACAATTTCAAATAATCATCACTTGTATTTTGATAATTTTATTATTTCTGTATTTAAAGTTAGTCAATTTATCAGTATTTTTGATAAATATTTTATACTGGAGGTTATTTTGTTATTGTTGTTAAGTGGCCTATGATTTTGTTCAGTAAAGCAAATCATGATACATACAGGATTGTATGGTTTGACCTGTGGGGGCTAGTGTGCCAAAACCCTACCTTGAAACAGAAGCCTGGACCAGACCTCCTTATGGTCCCCCCAGGGGGTGGATCTTGGTAAAATGCCACCCTGCGTGAGGCCATTTGATACCCCCAGCCCTCATGGCACTGGCTTAAGCCGGGCTTTGGGAAGAGGGCGCAAGGCCCTTGCAGGATCCTAGAGCCCTTCTCCCCAAAGCCTGATGAGCACTTGCCTGCTTTGGGAAGGAGGCAGGAGGACTCTAGGACCCTGTCAGAGCCCTCACACCTCCTTCCTGAAGCCAGGCAAGTGCTCACTGGGCTTTAAGAAGGCTCCCTCCTTGGCTTGTGTGCTGGGTGCAACTACACTGATCAAACTGCCCTAAATCTGCCTCTGATCCCCCTTTGCTTAGTAATTGGATGTTGATGAGTGGCATGGATAGTCCTCTGGGCTTAATGCCTACAACTCAGTGCTGTGTGACTGTAGTAATGCATGAGGGACACAGGTGGTGCTATGGTCTAAACCACCGAGCCTCTTGAGCTTGTTGATCATAATCACTCTGTCCCATTGCACCAGAAGTGCTTTAGTCATGCTGGCCACATGACCCGGAAAGTTGGCTGAGGACAAATGCTGACTGCCTCGGCCTGAGAGTGGAGATGAGCACCACACCCCATAGTCGAATTTGACTGGACTTAACCACCCAAGGGTCCTTTACCTTTACCTTAGTAATGCATGAAAACCACTAAAGTGATTCTTCACTGACAATGAAAGATGTAACTTCCTACATCTTTCTGAAATTTCCTTACTACAAGAAATTGGTTTTGGTTTTTCCAAACCTCCTCCCCAGTTTACTCAATTTAGAATAATCTCAGATTCAGAACTTGCCAAAATTAAAAAGTTCAGAATTATGCACAGTATGGCCTCTTTTCTTCCTGTAACCTTGCCTTGCCCATCTCTATACATTAATAGTTTGTGTTTGGCTATTGGCCCACATAGCATCCTTGGGAGAAGTGGGTTTTGTTAATGCCGCACCATACACATACTTAACTATTTGGGAACGCAAATTCTCCTCCATAGGTTTATGAAAGCAGATTTCCAACTGCAGAAATTTCCTATTAGACATCCCACCAACCCACACCAACCTTTGCTTACACCCTGACCCAGTGACTGTTTCTCTATGGGATTTAGCAACTCTGGTTGACTATACAGTAATTAACAGCACAATTCAATGGCCCTTGCACTGATGTAAATCCCAACACAGTGAAATTTGCAGTGAAGCAAGGGCCACTAGAGCATCCTGAGAATTGTCTATGTGTTCGTTTTTCATTTAAAGTATTTCATTTAAAGTATTTATAAAGATATAAATATAAAGTATTTATATCTTTCCTTTTCATCCAGTAAACTTTCAAGGTCACTAACAATAATGAATAGGGAACAATCAATTAAAAACAATGTTACAATAGTGCTTTGAAGGACTCTTGAGTGTTCTTATAAAAAAGGAAGTTTTTCACATAATAATTGTACTGTAACATCCCTGAGAGTACTGAATATCTTTCAGCCTCAACCTTGGCATAGTGTTGGCTGACCTCATCACAGAGGTCAAAAGTTTCACTGTGCCCACTTCCAAGCTTAGTAAATCTGCAAAGTTGTTCACAGCAAGCATCTAAACACGTTTATAACTGATCAAAAAGGCTTCATGCTGGTCTACACAAAGGGTACCAAATATACATGAGTTGGATAGAGAGAGAAAAAGAGCTGGCACAGTAATCTCTCAGTGCCTGTGAGGCTTTTGAAATAATGGATTCATTGGTTTTGACATGCTTGCTAACCAAATTGAAGTTTGGATCTAAGTTGTTGCACCTCATTAAGCAACCATACTCAAAATCAAAGGCAATTTTTTTCAATCAATGGCCTTTGCACTCAGGCTGCCAATTTCTTAAGGGGGTTATCATTGCAATCAATGGTTTCAACACTACCCTGTCATTAATAATGTTGTCTCCCATGGGATTAAGCTTAAAGTTCTCCTGATCAGATAGCAATGACCATTTGATAAATGACATGACAGCCTTGATGTATTATGTTCTGAAAGGTGCCAGTGTCTGATGTCCAAGAAGAAAACAACAGATCCTTGTAGCAATCTTGTTTAGCAATCTGCAACAGGGTGTGACAGATCACCATGATCCCGCTATAATCAAGAAGATTAGAGTCACACTGCTGCACAAAGGTATAATTAAGAAAAATGAAGACGTCTTGAACCTCTTTATGAGCAGTAGTAGTAGATGGGAGAGGGCTTCAAAGTTAAGCGCCTTGCTTTTGCCGAATAATCAGTGAGTTAATGTGTGTAGGTGAGGAGAACAGACTGCGGCAGAAGGACACACCTCAGTTTACAGGCATTCCATTGAATGTCTACACAGCATCTACAAAGCCCTCTCTTTCCTTGGTCCCTGATTGCATGAAAAGACTATCACACCTGTGCATCCATCCTATAGTCTGAATAGGCATAGGTTCACATACATATTTATTTACTACTTGTATTTCCTGAGAATAGGCCTAAGTGTTCAAACTGTACCTAAAGAAATATTCAGTTTATAGGATCTTTTCCATGCATATTTTAACAGAGACATTTGTCTATCTTTAGAAATGTATACATTGTAGTTAAATTAGTATTAGTTCCCAAAAATGTCCAGTGCAGACAGTATAAATTACCCCCAAAATTGCATGTGCCTAATGATGTGAAAGTCCGGGGGGGGGGGGGAGGTGGAATGAGGGGGATCTGTTTTTCCCCGAAACCTTTGGGAGGAAAATGTTGAACAGTAGCTGTCTTGTGCTCAATGGAAGAGTTGGGCCAGATGCAATTCAATGTCATCTTTTAGAGGACATGAATGTATGATTTGGAGTGATCCTAAGCTTATTTTGGGAGGTACACTCCTAGTTCCTTATCCTTTTCTAAATATTTTGGCTATTATTAGCACGGTATACCTGAAGGAGCGTATATTATTGGTATACCTGAAGGAGCTACTCCACTCCCATCATTCTGCCCAGACACTGAGGTCTAGCGCTGAGGGCCTTCTGGCGGTTCCCTCACTGCGAAAAGCCAAGTTACAGGTAACCAGGCAGAGGGCCTTCTCGGTAGTGGCACCCGCCCTGTGGAACGCCCTCCCACCAGATGTCAAAGAGAAAAACAACTACCAGACTTTTAGAAGACATCTGAAGGGAGCCCTGTTTAGGGAAGCTTTTAATGTTTGACAGACTATTGTATTTTAATATTCTGTTGAAAGCCGCCCAGAGTGGCTGGGGAAACCCAGCCAGATGGGCGGGGTATAAATATTAAATTATTATTATATTGTTATTATTATGGGCACACATCCTCAACCGTCTGCTACTCAAAAGTAAAGCATTGGGCTGGACACAATGCAACCAAATCTTTTCGTGGACAGTCTTCTGGATTCGTAGGTGTATAATCTGGGATGGCTTAAAAGCTTATTGTAGACATGACTGCCCCAGTTCTTTCGTTGTTGTCATTGCTTGGGATTATGTAATTATGAACATTACAGAGCCCAACCAGATGTGGGAAACCCTTGAGCAAGTCCTGAGCGCAATTGTGTACTCCCCTCCTGTGGTTCCAAGCAACTGGCATTCAAAAGAATTGGTGCATCTGACTGTGAGGGCAGAACATAGCCATTGTGGCTGGCAGCGATTGCTAGCTTTATTCACCATAATGGATGTTAAGGGTCAGGGACATGTAACCTTTGGCTATTTTAGAAGTTTTCTTATTGAGCTATATTTTGAACTTCCATGCAAATAGGGAACTGGAATTAGTCACCAACTTCAGCATTATGCAACAATCACCATTGGCATGCATGATGTCATAAATGAGACCTTGTACTTAAAAGCAGATTAGTTCGTTCATATATTTGTTCCCTCTCAGCAAAATAGATATTATCCTTTTTATCATTTGTGAGTATGGCAGTGCAGATAATTAAGGCATAACTAATCCCTTTTCAGCGATCCTAGATTATTTACTCATTGGAAATTTTATTAACCTGTCTTTGATTCATTTGATTTCTTTCCCATGGAGGAAGAAATCTATATGAAAGTCAAGATAAAAATGTTTAAGCCACTGATCTTTTACTTTGTCTCCTGCTATTTCTCTATTAACTTCAGTTCTCAAGACCATATTTTAGCCAATGAAATAAGAACTAATATTGATTTGCAGGCAGAGTCCTGAAGCATGTGAAGTATTTTTTTAAAAAAATGCCTCGGAGTGGCTTATGGTTTTGTGTGTGTGTGTGTGTGAATTTGTGGTATGAGTGGGGAGGGAGGAGTTGTGTTTCTGCAGTATGAGGTGTTGGGATTTTGTGTATATAGGAAAATTTGATGATTAAGGTCAGTGCTTTTTTTTTTTTTTTTTGCGAAAAATAGGTTCCAGTACTCCATGAAGTTGTTACAGTAAGTGCCACACTTTTTAACAAAAAGAAAAAAGGAGGTGCCTGTACTCTGACCCCTTGAGTACATCCTGAAAAAGCACTGATTAGGGTGATCTTCTTGCTAGTATGAGTTCAAATGAATGGGTTTGAGTTTTGGGACTCAGACCCCCCCCCCCTTTGCCTTGCACTCTAGTAATTTACCTTCTGTGAAATGGAGGTTCTGTCAAAGGAAGTACCCGCCAAAGTAACTGTTTTGTGAATAGGCTCCCTTCCATGGTGTCCATTCCTCAAAATTCCAAATTTGTCCACTGGCCCAAATCTATCTATATATGATATCTCTGAATCTATCTATCTGTGATATGTGAATCTATCTATGTGATTCATATTTGTTCCCATCTTTCTACTGCACATTGTAGCGGACAGCCTTGGATGGAATTATGAATTTAGTTGGTGTGGAGGTTGCTATTTATATAATTATATTAATTTGTACAACTGACTGCATAAGTAGAAGCTAAATATAGAAATGCAGTTTTCTTGTGATTTGGGTTGGCACATCACACCTAATCAAAAGGTTATTGTGTAATTAAATCTCACTACACAAGTAATTGCTTTCAAATACTTAATATATATTTATTGTCTGTATCAGTTTTTAGGGTTTGCTTACACAGTGGAAAAAGTGGACTATGAACTTTACATCTTGGCAGGACCATTGAAAGAAAAGGAAGGGAAAACATCTATTGGAATGACTGCTAAGCTTCCTAGCATAGACCAAACTAGCATAGTCATTTGTGTTGAAGACACACAGGTGGTGTTGTGGTCTAAACCACTGAACCTCTTGGGCTTGCAGATTGGAAGGTTGGGAGTATGATTTCCCGCAACAGAGTGAGCTCTCGTTGCTCAGTCCCTGCTCCTGCCAACCTAGCAGTTTGAAAGCATGCCAGTGCAAGTAGATAAATCGGTACCACTGCAGCGGGAAGGTAAACGGCGTTTCTGTGCACTCTGGCTTTTGTCACGGTGTTCCGTTGTGCCAGAAGTTTAGTCACGCTGACCACATGACCCGGAAAGCTGTCTGTGGACAAATGCCAGCTTCCTCAGCCTGAAAGCAAGATGAGCACCGCACCCCATAGTCACCTTTGACTGGACGTAACCATCCAGGGGTCTTTTACCTTTACCTTTTTACCTAGTCATTTGTGTAATAAGGCTAAAAGACATGGGTCTTTCTCCTGGTTCATTAAGATTCCTTTGCAAAAACACTCCTATGTGAAGCTTCTGCATTTCTTGACTGTATTCTCTATTTCTCTCTCTCCCTTTCTCTCCCTCCCTGTCCTGCCCCATTTTTCTAGGACTTACTGCTGCAGCATCCCTTGTGTCTTTGGCATGGGCTTTGGCTTCCTATCAAAAAGCACTTCGTGATTCCCGTGATGACAAGAAACCAATCAGTTATATGGCTGTGATAATCCAGTTCTGCTGGCATTTCTTCACAATTGCAGCCCGGGTGATTACTTTTGCTCTCTTTGCCTCTGTTTTCCAACTGTATTTTGGGATCTTCATCGTCCTCCACTGGTGCATCATGACCTTCTGGATTGTCCATTGCGAGACGGAGTTCTGCATCACTAAGTGGGAAGAGATTGTCTTTGATATGGTCGTTGGGATCATTTATATCTTTAGTTGGTTCAACGTCAAGGAGGGAAGGACACGCTGTAGGCTTTTCATTTACTATTTTGTGATCCTTTTGGAAAACACTGCCTTGAGTGCTCTTTGGTACCTATACAAGGCTCCTATGATTTCTGATGCGTTTGCCATACCGGCACTATGTGTGGTGTTCAGCAGCTTTTTAACCGGCATTGTTTTTATGCTGATGTACTATGCCTTCTTTCATCCCAATGGACCAAGGTTTGGGCAGTCACCAAGCTGTGCTTGTGAGGACTCTGTAGCTGCCTTTACTCTTCCTCCAGAAGTAGCATCAAGTACTTTAAGGTCTATTTCTAATAACAGGAGTGTCACGAGTGACCGGGATCAGAAATTTGCAGAGAGAGATGGGTGCGTGCCTGTTTTTCAGGTGAGACCTACTGCACCTTCTACTCCTTCATCCCGGCCACCAAGGATTGAAGAATCTGTCATTAAAATTGATCTCTTCAGGAACAGGTATCCAGCATGGGAGAGACATGTATTGGACAGGAGCCTGAGAAAGGCCATTTTAGCTTTTGAATGTTCGCCTGCTCCTCCACGGCTACAATATAAAGATGATGCCCTTATACAGGAGCGGTTGGAATATGAAACAACATTATAAATACAATTTTTAAAGAGAGCTCAATGCAGCGGCTACGATACATCCAAAATCAAAGGGTGGCAATAGGGCCGTGGCAATAACTTAACTGCATTCTACAACAGAGCAGCAAGATGTAATAGTATCTGGCTACCATCATGATTATCATTTGATCCGCTGTCCCACAGTCTGTCAGTGGTACACCTATAAAGCAGCAGCATCCAAGAGCCTCAAAGAATCTGACTGAGAAATAGACCTAGTCCAGTTACTTCCTATTTCTTTCAAAGTGCACTGCACAGTATTTAAAAGTAAAACAGGAAGGTTTGAATGAGTTGCATCAACATACTAGTTAATGCGTTTTTATTTTATTTTAGAGAAACTTCAACTATTGGTGTTTGCATAGTCATTTACAAAATGAAGAAACAGTCAGGGGGGCATGTCAAAATAACTTATTTTGTAAAAGGCAATGTTACTGTTAAGTGAACTCTAGTTTCTATAAAAGAAATTATAAAAAAAATATTATTCTCTGGTTTTGAATAGGTAAATCATAAAACATTTGCAAAAGAATTACAATTTGAAAAAGACTTAAGGATTTTTTCTGAGTCTAGAACTAAATTAAATTCTAACTGAGCAAAATACATGTGTTGTAATCTAAGGAGCTCTTCATTTTTATATATTTATTTGCTTTCTTTTATTCTATTTAACAGAAATATTATACATACAATTTCAGGGGTTTGGCATTTTTGAAACAGAAATTCTATGCAGATGGCTCCCCAGCTTTCAGCTAGTCTTTAGCAATGTTAATTAAATGATAATCATGATTAAATTTTCAATTAGGAAAAAAGAGTGAGAAAGAGAAATGGCATGAAAACAAGAAGGTATATTTCCTGTAATTGAACTTTTGGCGATCATATTCAGGACAATATTAAGAGATGAACAGACTTTTAACTTACATTTTTTCAGGATCTGGGATGCATAACTCTGTGTGAGCAGAAGATGTGATAAAAAACCACAATGTCATACCCTTCTAGTGCCAATCATTGCTGTAACTGCAAAATTGATATTATTGTTTGAGAGACAGAAAATGGGTGGCACATGTACTTAAGCAAGAAGCTGGGAAGAGCAATCATACTTTCCACATTTGCAGACAACACTATTTGGTCCTTCTTAAGGTGAAAATTGGCTACTTGTCTGTAAGTATCTAAAGTAAACATACATTAAACCAGGCTGTGTGCATCATGTCCTTGAATTGGCCAAAACCTGTTTCTCTGTGTTTGGATGTTATGAAAATGAGCTTCAGAAAATCTCAGGCTCATGGGCTCCCTCTCCTACTCCCGCACAGCTGCAAATAGATCAGAAATTTCCACTTCCATCTTAGACTGACCATAGCTTACCATGTCAACTGAATGCTAAACTATTGTCAGTGATTATGATCAGTTGAAACTTATGGTTTGAAGTTGGCTGGTTTCAACTAACCATAGTTAAGATTAATATGCTGTTGAACTCAGATAAGTTTTTGAACATTTTCTCATTGCTATGTTGAAGAAGCATGGACAAGGGAAAGTTTTTTTAAAAAAAACTTGATCATTCTCATATTAGCATTACATCCAAACTATCTATTAAAAGTCACTTGTACAAAAGTGCTTTTGCTTACAGGCATTCAGGTATGAAATACTTCCCTTGGCCAAGCTAATTGTATCTTTCCTTATGTTAAAAGTATCCCTTGATGGTGCTTTCAGTTGCATTACAGATGCAAGTCAAAATTGGAATAACTCATGTATTACGCCAATATTTTTCTAAAGCAAAACACAGTACACAAGGTTGTTACTTTTTATAGACTTTGAATTTTTTCTCACATAACTCATTCTTTTTAATAGCTTCAAGTTTTAAAAATAGTCCACAAATTATATCAGCTGGCCCTTTGTACATTGATGTAACCATGTACTCTTGATGCCATATTAATTTGTTTTGCAACATAATAGCATATGAAAGCCTCTATGGGTACTTTTAGAATATTCTGAAAATAATGAAGCCTTCAAATGAGTGTTTCAAGTACAGTGCAATGTGTATATTGGATATAATGATAAAAACTTATTTTTCCCTAAATCTTTGAGAGAAGTATAAAAAGCTTCAGAAATAAATTGCAAAGTTATGGTACGATGAACAGACTAGGAACATGAAGGAGTGCTGTTTGAATAGTATGAGATCTCGCAGAAAACATGGTAAGATCACAGTTTTCATGCTTTTAATTCAGTACATCTTCTAGGTATAAGCAAGTCATTATCTCACTATGCATCTGCAATAGGTCAGAACAAATGGTTACCACAACACAGAAATAATCACCCATGATGGCTTTATCATGTGCAGATCCACACTATACATTTAAAAGCATATTCAATTCACATTTAAAGCACCCCAAATGAATCATGTGGCCCATAATTTTCGCCCATTTTCAGCACAATTAGCAAACCACAGTTTCTTGGGGTTTTTTGCGGGAAGTCCTGTGTGTTGAGTATGCTTTAAATATACAATGTGGATAGTGCAGATGTTTCTCTCAATCCACCCCAATAATTACCAATTTCAGGTGTGCACTTGCAATGGAATATAAACAACCATAGAAAGAAAAATGGAATATAAAGAACTAAAATCAGCAAATATTGGGCATATGGCAGAGACTGTTGAACAAATGACTTGAAGGTAGCCAACTTGTTTCCTGAGAAACAATCCTGTGTAGATGTAAATCCCATTCAGAAGAGTAGGACACAACTAGAAATTTCCATTTGAGCATCACTGATCTCAATCCAGCCCAAATTAAACCAAGTCCTCATATATGAACTGGTCTGTGTCTGACCAGCTGTGTCAGCAATGAGGTTCTTAAGATATGGCCTGTTGTATCCACACCAGCTGCATGTCACTAGATTTGACTTGGTGTTGGAGAAGATATACTACCTTACATTCTGGATAAATTTGTCACAGAACAGAAGATATTGTAGTCTGGTATGTTAATCTTCAGCATCATGGAGATTAAAGACAGGCCTAGTTCTCACAATTGTGTTAAACCTGTGTTTGAGCTGTACTACACAGCATTTCTCAAATTTGGGTCACCAGCTGTTTTTGGACTACAATTCCCATCACCCCTAGCTAGCAGGACCAGTAATCAAGTGATTATGGGAGTTGTGGTCCAACAACAGCTGGAGACCCAAGTTCGAGAAACACTTATTAGTATGCAGATGGAGGATCACACGACTTAAGGCTCCTTCACACAAAAAGGTCCATATACAAAAATAGATGCCAGAAAACCATTCTAGCAAACCCATTCCCCCGGATACATTAGTGTTTCATGTAAATGGGATCTCTCGTATGAGAGTGAAGAGGGGAGACAGAATGTTATAATGCAGTATGAAATAGTACAACCCCAGATACAAGATTAACTATCTCAGAAGAACTAGGCATCATGTCTCTGCTGTGCATTCTGGTGGTGCATAAATTTAGTCTTCTCTGTTAAAATATTATGGGGGGGTATATTTTTTAATCTGCAGGTATATGAAAAGCATGTTTCTGTTCAAAGTATTTTGTTCTACCAAGACCTAAAAATAAAATGTCAGTTGTAATAATAGTAATTATGAATGAGTAGTAAATATTACAGCGTTCACAAATTAGCCCATTATTCCAGTTTCTGAGGTGCCAGTATAAACAAAGCAGCCATATGTAGGTGATGTTGAAATTTCATATTCGGCACATGAGATCTTACAGGGAAAGTGCTACCTACTTTCCAAATCAGGTTCAACAGGTCCCTATTCCTTTTTTGCAGATTTTGTTTTATCCAGCTCACACCCAGCTAAGCTGAAGACATTAAATCTGCATCTGTTTAATTTTAAGTCGGATAGAGTGGGAGCAACACATTGTGACATGTTGTACTAGGAAAACTGATCAAGTTAGAAAGATATCATTTGATAATGATTCCAATGTAAGCCAGTAGTGCCCTCCCAAAGAGGAGCATTCATACAACTAATTGCTTCTTTAGCCTCTAGTGAGCAAAGGGATGCAGAGAACAAAGGGCAGGTGCATTCCTGTTTGGGAGGAGGGTGGCTATGACTACACATGTTTACATACATCTCTCTCATACACATTTTTGTATTACTTAATTGTAGTATCTGCACAACACATCAAGCCTATTAAATTGTCCCTCCTAGCTATCACTTGATTTGGCATTCCCCGTGCGTGTCGATCAGCTAGTGGCCTGGCACTGCACCAAAGCAGACACACTGTAACTTTCTTTCACTCTGAAACAGGATTCTCTTGGTCTAGATACATCTTGTAGTAAGCATTATAGGGCTTTATATCCAATTAGTGCAATCTGATCCATTGGGAAGTATCTGCTAAAGAAGAGGGAGGATTTTTTATTTTTTTTGTGAGTGCCCATTCCCCATCTCTAATCAGAGCTGCTGACATTGTGGTAACCAATTTTAGGAGATGAGAGGCGACGAGCAAATGAAAGTGGGTGATCTCCAGCACTTGTCCATTGATTTCAGTGTGTCTGCTCAGAGGAGTTTTTGCTCCTTGACTCTTGTCTTCTGAAATTTGTTCACATGTCAGGAATCTGGCTGTAATGTAATGGTGGAAGTCTGCTGTTGCATCACTTCCTCCTTTGCATGTCAGGAAACAAAAAAAAAATGTATACATCCTAAGGAAAGTGGTTCTTCCAAACCCACTGTGTCTGTTAAGCATCTTCAGAGTACATTATTTTTTATATAATGGTAAGTTGTTCATAAATCAACAAGCCTACACTTTTACATGTTGGCATGGTATAACTCCTTTCTGGAGTGAAGCAACCCATTTCAAAAAGCAACTTGTGAAGTACTGCCAAAATAAATTACCCATGCAACCAAAACCAGTTTGATGTATAACTGATGGAGTTGCCCAGCAAATTTATACTCTCAAAAACAGTTCTAACTCCCTAGAATAGCAGCACTATTCTTTGGGATGGTCTGTGGGTGACAAATGGTGGCTGTGTGACAGGCTGAAAAGGTTTTGTGAAGAAACTGCATTTCTCCTCTCACTGAGCTTCAAGTCAATCACAGTTCTTTTAAACTGAGGGTTTTCAGTAACATGTTTTACCTTATGAGAAAGCAGTAAACATAGGGTTGAATAATATTTTTAAGTAAGTTTGCCCATCCATGTTGCTGAAAATGTCAAAAAGTATACAGATTCTGTTAGCATTGAGATTTTCTATTTTGTTTTGATGGAAAATGAGAGTGGAAAGGAAAAGTAGCTTTAAAGGCAGTTTATTATTTGTTAATATTGGTCACGCATTAGCAATAATATAGTAATGTGATATCACCAAAAGATGTTTACTGTTGGCAAAGGTATTGTGTTATTGTGTATTTATAAATTTATAGAACTATATAAAAAGTATAGGGTGCAGTTGAGAAAGGATTCAGAGTGATCTTTCTTGAAGGTTTCTTTTCTCTCAGTTGTCGTTTCCAAAGTGGCTTTTCTTTAAAACAAAAAACCAAGAAATTATGTTTGGATCCTAATGCCCTTTAAACAAAAGCTGCTTTGGAGGTGGTGAGGGAATCTAGAACCAGCCCTACCAGTAGCAAAGTAAAGCAGCCACTTCAGACAAAGAACTCTGGAGGTTATGAGAAGGCACCAAATTATGACTGCTGTATTTTTGCTGCCCATGAGGGGGAGACGTGCTTGTAGGATTTTCTTCCTCAGGCATCAAAGTAACTTAACCAGCCTCTGCGTGCGTGACACCAAAATATTTTTCACCAGCCCTGGCTGAAGCCCTGTGCAAACACATGGGGGAAGGAGGAGAGAGAGAGAGAGAGAGAGAGAGAGAGAGAGAGAGAGAGAGAGAGAGAGAAGCATCTTAACTGAGCCTGTGTGTGTAGATCTTACACACACATTGGACCAAGGCACAATCCACACATGGAGGTTGATGTGGGGCCTGCCCCCATGATCCCACTTCTCCTTCCAAATATGAGTATACTTATCATTATCTGAACAAGTATGCTTGGTGGGGAGGGGCAGGCACTTCTGGCACTTATTTCTTTCTCTGCTCCAAATCTTCCCCCAGTGGTCTTTTCCCCCTTTATAATTTCAAATGCATATTTGGTCTCCAGAAAGCATAAATCGCATCAAGGTTCTTGATAAGTATGTTTAAAACATAGCATGTTTTTAGCTCATCAGAGTGTTGTGGGCGGCATCCCATTCTTGCTTACATCTCAGTTATAAACTCGAGAGGCAAGATGAGTTTCCAAAATGTCCTGCTTTTAATGTCAACTTATGGTTTTTTTAATTCTCCAGAAAGCCATACATGTAGCATGCCTCGTTTTGCCTCATTTTGCTTCTTCCCATTTGTACAGATACACACATTTGCGGGCAGAAGGTGCACTTTTACCCTTAAACTGCCCATAACTTTCTACATAAGAGGAGATATTTGCAAACATGTTTCTGCATTTTAAAAGTGTACATTATGCGCTACTTTGCTAGCAAATATATATTATTCACATCACTTAAGGCAGAGACTGATAACCTTTCTGGGACCCATTTGTAAACTGGACCCACCACCTGTTCTATTGGCTAAGCAGAGCTCTTATTTCAAAACTAATTTCAATTGGGCAGGGAGGAAACCGTGTGGACACCAGGAAAGGCCTCAGTAGGCACATGTGTGTTCACATTAGCAATCCAGTGCATGTCTAATAAACAGTAAGCCCAACTGAGTTCAAAGGGGCTTACTTCAAGGAAGGTGTGTGTGTATGTATAGGATCGTAACCCATAGAATCACCTGTTATGAAAAGAAGAAGGTCTAGATTCTGTGTTGCTGCCATATAAATGTGAATAAGCATTAAAAAGAATGAGCAGGGGAGAAATCCATACATTTTAAAAAATCTTAATTTCTCAGAGAGATCTTTGTGCTCCTTGAAAATTCTTGTCATCAGTTTAATGATCTTTTAAAGGTGGTGTTTCCTGTTAAGGAATGAATGTCTCAGGCTGCATTCCTATATACACTGCCCTGAGAGAAAACCCCATTGAACTCAAGTGATGCTTACTTCTGAGTGGGCTGCATAGGACTCTGCTGGTGATGTGATACTGGCTGCTATTGTGAGCAGTTTGGGGTGGGTTTTTAAAGGTTCATTCTTCATTAGAATCTAGTTAGTTATTAAAACATACATTCATCCTGCCATATGCTCAGTGATGCAGGTGCCCATGCAGGTTTCCATAGCTGGATCCCATATCTGCAACTACCAGCTGGGACAAACCTGTAATTAAAGGTGCCAAATAGCACCAGAAGCTGTTCAGAGCAGGAAGTAGGATTCTGGATTCTGTCCTTTCTAGCCTTCCCTTCCTGTCAAACACATTATAGACACTAGTCAGAGTTTGTATAAGAACCAAAAGAAATGTGACATGGAAGATCCATGGCTGAAGGAGCAATTCATGTTTGAATGAGTGCAGTGGTGCTGAGGTGCTGAGGCTGTGGGTGCTGAACCCTTTCCCTCATCCCATTTCCCCCGTCTCAGTATTACCTCGAAGTTGCTATTAACCTGGTGTAGGGACATGCATCTGTTTTGCCCTTAACCAGAGTGGGTGTGTTTCTAGATATGGATTGATGCAATTGAACAAAGACTCCTCTTCTACATATCCCACTGAAATCAATGTATCTTGAAGTGGAGCATTGCTCTAGCATCACACCCTTTTAACCATGAATTTAAATTCTTGCAATCCCTGTAAATGTTGAAGGGTAATATTTCTAGTAATCTTCCCCCCCAGGACTGTATTGCTCCCTAATTTTATTATTTCTTTGTTTCACAAAATTTATACACTGCTTGGTTGTCGAAATCATCAAAGCTGTTTAGAAAAAGATACAACAGTAAAATCAAGAAAAATTCACAGCCATAGTTTAAAACATACAAAGGTTAAAATACTAAAACAGATTAAAATCACCTGAACTTTATAAACCTCTGAGTAGGCTTGTCTCAACAGGAATGTAATTATATAGCTGCCATTCTTAATTAACTGATTGAGTTGTTAGTTCTAATGAAGCAACTCCTCAATAAGCTGCTTTATTCCTCCCACAAATGCATTTGCGTTCTAACTATTTCAAAGCACTAAGAGTATTGATAAAGTGACATAAAGTTGAGGGATTTCTAATTCAGATGCATATCAAACAAGCAGGCAGGGCCAGATAAAGGTGGTTAAGGCCCTAGTGCAGTTTCTCCAAAAGACCCCCTCTTCCCCCAAAATGCATGAAGATTCCCCCCCAAAAAACCCCTCTATTTGTGACATATATCTGTCATAAATAGTGATTCATACACAGCTGATTAAAAAAAAGCAACAATCCCACTTCCACCCCCCACAGAAGCACCAAATGTCTACTTAATTACATTAATCTTTTAAGTCATTTCAGTTTTCAAACAAAGGTATCCTTCCACAAATAGATTTGTGTTCTCTGAGGTCAAAAGCATGTTCTTGCGAGGTCACATGTATAACAAAACTATGCCAAGTTGATTGAAAAGTAGTGATTTTATTGTCTGTTTGACTCTCTCGGACATGGATTGCGAGTTTGTCCATTAACATTAAGCCCCAGTGTCGTGAGATCCAGGAATGGGTTCCTTAAATGCCTTATTGGATACAAATTTATACATATTTGCATGACTCTCCTTTTAAAGCATAGCAACTTCTGGACAAATGGAGGTAGGGGGAATGAAGAGTTGCCTGTAGAAGGTCTTGGGTTGAACCTCCAGTATCTCTAACTGGGAGAGATCCTGCCTGAAACCATGAAGAACTGCTGCCAGTCATTGTAGACAAGACTGGGTGGACCATTGGTCTTGCTTGGCATAAGGCAGCTTTCAATGCTTCTATACTACTTAAATACTGAGGTCAGTGCCATGCAGGTGGGGCTTATGCTGTATTCTAGATTCCTGCTTCCGTGTCATAGACCTTCCACCCAAATGGCAGCTTTCAAATGGGAACAGGAAGTGAAGGCAGTGTTTCTTTCTAATATTTTATGTGGGGCAAAGAGGAATTAAGGCTACAGTCCTATGCCCACTTATTCCTAGGTAGCCTTAATTTTCTCTTATTCCAGGTCCCACTGGACACAGTGGGAATAACTTCTGATTAAACTGTTGTAAAGCAATTAGTTCATGGTTTTTGGTGATACATTATCCAAAGTAATGATGACGAAACATAAAGAATAAACCACAACAAAAATGTGAAGAAATGCTATTACAGATTTATGTGGGAGAGGAGGGGGTAAAACCATTAGCAAGCAGTTAGATTTAAGCTTAAAATTCAACTTAATGGTGTATGTAATAGCATGCATACTATCATTGGTTGTGAGCTTTTGAAATTTTTATTTTCATTATCATACCTCTGAAACTGTGAGCTAACACCATGTACTGTTTACAAAAGGCTTACCTCTCTCTCTCTTCCTCCTCCTCCTCCATGTGATGACTACACATAGGCATGTTTTTCTGGTGCAAGCACCACAGCAGCTGGGCTCCCAGGCCCATCATGCTCTTGTGGCATGCAGTGCCTAATCTTTTTCATGTGCCATTGGGAAGGGAGCAGTTTCGCTTCTGCCTAATCCCATGGCCTCCTATTATCATTAATGCAAAGGCAGATGCTGTGGTGGATGGGGACAAAGGGCAAGACTATGAAGACTTCTTGTGCAATGGTTCCAATTGTACCAGAATTATCTGGCCTTGGCCTCAGGGTTAGTTTAAAGGGCGAGGAAGTGTTACATGGCAAATCTTTTCTTCTGTGACTTCATCCAGCTCCAACTCCTTCTTTCCCAGTGTAGAACAGAATAATCTGCCTCTTTTGCAACCTGTTTTCTGTTGTTGTTTAATCCCATGGATTTTCATTCCATAATGAATGAACATTCATTTCATAATGTTGTTCTATCCTTGAAAGACATGGCTATTTTATGTTCATCAGGTTGGCAATTGCTGAACATATGTGGTATCCAAGGGATCGTAATTAATAAATCAGCCTGTTTCTTTAGCTAAGCACATTCTTGGAAAATAAATATATAAAAATAAATAATATAAATATAAGTATTAAAATGCTTCATTAAAACCCATGGGATCTACTTAGTAAATGTTTAGAGGTAGGCACAGGCCCCAAGATTTGTCTTGTAGATCTTCTTTTTTAAAAAATCCTAACAAACTAATATATTTCTGACATGATGTGTCCATTTCAATCTGTGATATGGGTTTCAATATACTCTTGTGCAGTAAAGCTCTGAATTTCACTCTAATGAGAAATCTAAAAATGTCTATAATGTTTTCTCCTTGGCAGGAGTAGATGAAATTTGCAGGCACAGTATCCCCTCTAGAGTGGGTGGAGTAAGCCTGCCATATTGCAAACAAATGGGGCAAAGGGCTTTTTAATGTCGAATTAAAAGGAATTTACTCTCCACCATAATCCATATTAGGGCAATAATTCTTTGCTAAGGAGAGAGTGCTGTGATAAATGAACATTTCAGGATATGATTTGTTCATTTCCATTCCACATGAATCCAAGATGAGCATTTTAGAATATTCTGTTCAGGAGGCCTCAGTCAGTTCACTAGAATTACAAAATTCTCAGAGTTGTCTAGCATGCAACTAGAAATGGATGCACAGTACAATCCACAGTTTACAGCTAATTCAGTAAAACAGGACACTATCTGTATGTTTTAGTGGTTAAGGGATAACCCCACTTATCTGGGAAAGGGCCCTAATACAGTCAATACATTCCATAGAACTTCCTTCCTTCTGAGCAGAAATAGTTAGACTTCGGCTATAATGCTCATTGTTCCACTATTACTCCACTAGATCTTTTTGGAGTTTGCCTAGGTTTGGTAGGCCTCAGGTTTAATGCTGAGACTGGGATTTTGGGGTCCATTCTCAGAGCAGCAAGTTTAAATCTCAGGGTCATCACAGCTAGTGTCAAATTGCTACCTTTGGATCTTAGGTCTAGGCATTTTGCAACAGAGTCTGGTTATTTTAAAAGATGTCCTTTAAAAAAACACACCACTGATCATTCTGAAACTATTGCATTGATAGTTCCCGTCCCTATTTCTCCCCCACCCCAAATTTCCAATGCAGTCCCCCACTCTAATGAAACCTGTTTCTCTCCCCTCCCCAATTCAGTGTTTTTATTTTCCTGGGCATTTAGTTATCTGTATCTGCCCCTTTACCATAAAGGACTCTGGCCCTTTATCTCTTGGAACACATCCATGGGCCCCATCTGCCTATCAGTTTTCCATTCTTGAAATCAAGCAGCCCCACAACAATGTTACTAGGTCTGTACGTTTGCTCTGTTCTTCCCTCCTAACATCTGGGTCCTGCCTTTGCACTATGAGCAGGTCCAGATTCAGCACCTGCTCTCCTCAGACATCCCTAACCCTGAACTTGCTGTGAGTGGCTTGGAGTGACATTTACATTTCCTGCAATACCCCAGCACACCTCTGGCATAGCATCACTCTGGGGCTTTGTGAGAAAGAAATACGTTACAGCTGCCTTTTACATTTCCCACAATGCCACAGAGCAATGCTACACCAGGGTGCTCAAGGGCCCTGTAGCTGACCATCATTTAGTAAGTGCTGCTGCATGCTACACCCCTTAATCTCACCCCCTCCTGGGCTCATGGGGTACCCCACCTGCATAGAACCGTGTGCACTAGAATACTCAATGCTGAGGGTCCCCTCAAGAGTGGAGCTAGCCCTGACTACTTGTGTTGCCATCAACACTGGCACAGAGATTGGGGGGGGGGGGCGGGATATGAAATCTACAGTTTTAAAAGCGAGGAAATGAAGTGTGGGGAATACTAGTCCTAAACAGGAGTTCTGCTTGCACATAAAACCTACACATGAGCATAGACAAGACTGCTAACCTCTGCCCCATTGCCTTTCGGTTCATAGAGGGTGAAGATCTGAAGCAGGGTGCTTTCTGTCCTCATGGCTGTGGCTTAAGATCTAGCATGGTATATTGCAAGGGGAGCACCCATAAATAGAAGAGGTTGCCCACTTCAGACCTTCACCCACCTTCAACTTGTGGGAGGGCAAAGTTTAGCACATTTGCCCCCGCTTGAGTGTAGGTTTTACATGTGCATGAAATGCTAGAGTAAGGCTAGTGACACCTTCCAATGTGGACATGGCCTATCTGGAAACAATACAGAGTGTTATCTGTGCCCTTTTGACTAAATGCAGTGCCTTACAACAGAGGACTGCAGGGCTCATCCTTGTAGCTGTACTGGGCTAAACTGAACGAACAGTGTCAACATCCCTTTGCTAGAGACCAAACAATGCAACATAATATAGACTCCTACAAGTATGACTGTCTCCAGTGGTAAAAATATATCTTACAGATGCTGTTATGAAATCCTGCTGAAGCTCAGCTAAGTGGGCTATTGCTTGGTCAGATGGTACATTGTTAGCACAGCATTCTAGTCATGTCATTTTTTTGTTATCTCATATTTGGGGGAAAAATTAAGAAGACCTGCAAAAACATATCAATACTTGAAAATCAATTCTAAATGTTCTTTTTGTTTGTACAGTTTAGTTACTGAGACTTTGTTATTTACTGATACAAAACTGGTCAAGTAAATGGGACTACAGCAGAGTAAGTGATCATGCCTAGGGATTCCTGGGCATAACCCAGGGAACATTAAGGATGTTTAAGTTCCTCTTATTTCAGCTGAATCCATATGGAACTTACACATATTTAACTCTGGCTGGGTCCATTTTTAATTAATATCCCAAAGACATATAAGTGAGTAAATTCCAAATAACTTTTTTTTTTCTATTCTGACACGTTGCATTTTTACATCAAACTACCTCAGCTACCTTTAATTTTTCTCCTCCCTCTAGATATTAAAGCATGCACTTTGTATTTATTAGGGCTTCTGTCTCAACCAGCCCTTCCCAGTTTAGAAAATGGAACCTGTTTCAAAGCCATGCCAATTTATTCATAGAAGACACTGAGCAGAACATACTGTAGTTGCTAACAATCGTTACCTGATCCAATTAGGACAGTGCATGCACAGAAACAAGCTTCCACACGTCTTGTGTTGTGATGTGAAACATAGCGCTTGGTTTGAATTTCCAGGCTTCATCTACCTTTGGGCAGGAGGGGGTAGATTAGGAACTCTGAGAACAGCCCTGATAGGAAATGGCAGCACCAATCACTTCAGTGGTAGGGAAGATGAATTTAGACCCCTCCCTTAAAAAAAATAGTGATAGATGTGTCCACAGTCAACAGCATCAACCATCTTAATTAGCGGGGTAGATTGTTCAGCTCAGTGCATGCATAGCTGGATCAGGAGCTATGGGTCTGTGAGGTGTTGTTTAATTATCCAGAATCAAAAAACACATACCCAGGAACAGAAACGGTCACTGCTTGTATATGCTTAATTTGCCTTAAAAGATTTGTGCTTTTTCCACTCATGAGTCTTTTTCATTTTGTTTCTCCTGTACCAGATATGTAATTATATAAAACTCTGAAAAACATGCCATAACAATGAAATGTGACTGTCAACAGCAGACTAACAAATGGAATAGAGTGGACCAATAATTTCTCAGCTCCTGTTGTAAACTGTTGCAATTATACACTGATTGTGTTAACTAATTGTTACTGTGCTTTTACTCAATACTTAACCATTATCAGAAACAAGTTCTGGGAGATCACCTTTGTGTTTATGGAAAGTGTAGATATTTCCCTTGGTACAAGCACAGTGACTCGAGTTGAATGATATTCATGACAGTTCTTGTGCTATGGATTGTAAACATTGTACAAATGTATTTGGTATTCTGTTTGAAATGAAGATTCAAAAAATAGTTAAATGAAATGAAATCCTTCCTGTAAATAACTATATTCAGATTCCATGTATACGAACATTCCTTTAGAGTCCCGATCGTGAAGAGTGTCTTTATCAGCTAGAGACTACTGTCTTGTGTGGCAGTGGTTACATGTGCTATAGTAAAGAACACAGTGTGTGAAGTATTTGGTGTACTACAGTACCATAGTTCTTTTGGTCTGTTAAGTAAGTTGCAATTTGTGATGAAATGAAGTTGAAAGTAGTGCTTCATACTAACAAATTTCTTTGGTTACAACCTGATTTTTCTTGTAAAACTTCAAAGGAAAACTTGAAAATTTTATATATTTGGATTTTGTAGATTTTTTTTTATTGCAACACGAAGTACCAAATCATTAAATAAAGTACACTGTGGTCATTTTATGGATGCCGTGGAGTCTTTTAATGGGTTGTCATCTGCTTGTAAATGCATTCTGTTTCAAAAGACTGAGCAACTGTGCAACGGTAAGTCTTCAGGGATCTAGATTTGGCATGGATGTCAACGCAAAGAGTCCATATATCTGAGACACAATTATTAGCTGCTTCCACAATCCAACCACGGTTTCTGCTGGAAAGAATTTCCTTCCAAAACTGCAGCAATTTATTTTTATATATAATAGATTTTACTAGAGTTTATAAGGAGAAATACAAAGCTTAATATAAAATATCCTTTTTTGTCCAAACTAAAACATTAAATAAGATAAAAACATAGAAGGGGGGGGGAGAGAATGAAAGAAAGATTAAGAAAAAGAAATATAAAAGGTATTAAAAGAGAGAGAGAAAACTAAAGAACTTCCTATTCTTTGTCTGTCCACTATATATAAACAATATTCACTTAATCTGTTCCAGTATAACACCGAACAATACCACTTTCTATAAACAAACATTATCTTCAATCCTCAAATCCAAGTGCCACTATTTCATTTTCTTTTTCATGCAAAAAGTCTGAGGTTTCCACTCCTTAGTAAATGTTAACAATGACAATGGGGTGTGAGGCTGAGGTGTCTTAATGCCAAGTAGCTTGTAGGATCCTAACCTCTTTACTAGGAATACCATATTTTTCGGTCTATAGGACGCACTTTTCCCCTCCAAAAATTAAGGGAGCCCAAAGCCAGAACAGGGAGAAGGAGAGCTGTGCAGCGCTCTGTCTCGCTGTTCTAGCTTGGGGTTAGCTGCGCAAAGCCTCCGCAGGGCAGCAGGGAGAAGGCACCCCGCTGCCCTGCGGAGGCTTCAAAGGCTGTCCCCGAAGCCAGAACAGCGCTGCACAGCACTCCGTCTTGCTGTTCTAGCTTGGGGATGGCTGCGCAAAGCCTCCGCAGGGCAGCGGGGTGCCTTCACCCCGCTGCTCTATGGAGGCTTCAAAGGCTGCGTTCCGGGGGCTTCAGGCAGCTATCCGCAAGCCTTCCAAGCGCAGCAGGAGTTCCCGCTGCGCTCTGAAGGCTTGCGGATAGCCACCTGAAGCCTGGAGAGCGAGAGGGGTCGGTGCACACCGATCCCTCTTGCTCTCCAGGCTTCGCTGGAGAGGCGCTGCAGTTTTCCCTCTCTGCACAGCACCCCTTCAGCGAAGGGAGGAGCTCCGTTTCTCCTGCCGCTTCACTGAAGGGGCGCTGAGCAGAGAGGGGGAGATTTCCCCCCACCTGTTCTCCCCCTCCTATGGTCCGGTGCGTCCTATAGAGCGAAAAATACGGTACTTATTTGTTTGGGCCAACTGACTGTAATGCACTTTTGAACATAACCTTCTGCTGTATGAAATTGCAGTACATATGAAGACATCAGTGTTTGCACCCAAGTTAAAAACATAAGGCAAACCTGCTGGATCAGGCCAATGGCCCATCTAGTGTTCTCAGAGTGGCCAACTAGTTGCCTGTGGGATGCCTGCAAGCTGGACATAAGCATGAAAGCACTGTTTCCCTATGATTTCCAGCAACTGGGATTAATTTACCATCCTAGATCCAGTAAATAGGCAGAATTATTATTATTACTATTAGTTATTATTATTGCAACTTGTGTGTTGCCTTTCAGAATCAAAGGGCTTCTTAAGGTGGCTTACAATTGAAAGGTTCATAAAGAATAAAACAAAATAACAAAATAAAACAAAATAACAAACCGACATTAAAAATGTAGCAGCTAGCCTTACGCCCTCAAATGCCATAAGACGACTTATTTCCCACCCCCTCCCTCCAATATAACAGATGCCATTGACTTGGATTCTGAAGGAGAGAGCTGAATATGTCAACTTGGTGCTGCTCCCCTGCACAAGCAAAGGAAGACACTCTTGAACGCTGTCCTCACCTTACCCATGCCATCCTACATTTGATGCCTAATTTGGCTTTCAAACTAATTAGTCTAATGATTATCACATTCCTGACAGAAGTTGACAAACTGTCTAGACATTCTTTCTTTTCAGCGTTAAAAAGAGAGGAACTCTAACAGTAGATAATTGCCTTCCTGCAAAATCGTTATGCATTTAACACAACTGAACACTTGCTAGGCTACTTGTCTGCAATATGCCTGGGTATATTATTGCTGTTTCTGTCTACTCTAGTAGTGATATAAATCTGTGCTTGTTTATCTGAAACTGGCTGAAAGTTCATTTTATTCAGTTATTTATTGTTATTTATTATTCAAGATCATGGCCACTGGTCCCATCACCTCCTGGCAAATAGAAGGGGAAGAAATGGTGGCAGTGAGAGATTTTACTTTCTTGGGCTCCATGATCACTGCAGATGGCGACAGCAGTCACGAAATTAAAAGACGCCTGCTCCTTGGGAGAAAGGCGATGGCAAACCTAGACACCATCTTAAAAAGCAGAGACATCACCTTGCCAACAAAGGTCCGTATTGTTAAAGCTATGGTTTTCCCAGTAGTGATGTATGGAAGTGAGAGCTGGACCATAAAGAAGGCTGATCGCCGAAGAATTGATGCTTTTAAACTATGGTGCTGGAGGAGACCCTTGAGAGTCCCATGGACTGCAAGAAGATCAAACGCATCCATTCTTAAGGAAATTAGCCCTGAGTGCTTACTGGAAGGACAGATCGTGAAGCTGAGGCTCCAGTACTTTGGCCACCTCATGAGAAGAGAAGACTCCCTGGAAAAGACCCTGATGTTGGGAAAGATTGAGGGCACAAGAAGAAGGGGACGACAGAGGACGAGATGGTTGGACAGTGTTCTCGAAGCTACAAACATGAGTCTGACCAAACTGCGGGAGGCAGTGGAAGACAGAAGTGCCTGGCGTGCTCTGGTCCATGGGGTCACGAAGAGTCGGACACGACTAAACGACTAAACAACAACAACAACAATGAAAGTTTCAAGAAAACTACAAGCATTAAGAAAAACACACAGGATTTTTGTTGTAGTTTCCATTTCAACTTTATTCTGCAGTTTAAAAAAAAAAACTTCACAGAATACCATACAAATATGCAGAAAACAGAATGTGGAAAAACTAACTGAGATATGTTAATTGACCGTAATAATTATACTGCATTTTGCTTTGATACTCAATTCAATACTTTTTTAAAACGAAGGAATGTACCAGTACCATTTTTTCAGGTTTGTAACATGAGATTGCATTATTTTTAAAAACAGCTTACTGTTATATTTGCCACCACCACCCAATCGTTCTCTCTCTTCTCTGTCTCTCACACACCAGAATTTAACAGGACCACTTTCATGCAAAACAGATTGTGAATGAGTGACTTCTAAACCAAGCCAGCAGTGTGTTTGGGGAGTGGAAACCCCAATGCTCATACAAAATTTCCTTGCCTGAAGAGCTTTCTCAGTTCAGTGGATGGAGACAATCTACAGATGCATTCCTTTGCTCCTGTGTATCAGCTTACCGTATTTTTTGCACCATAGGGCGCACCTGACCATAGGGCGCACCTAGTTTTTAGAGGAGGAAAATACGGAAAAAAATATTCTGAATCAAATGTTGCACTAAACTATTTAAAGCAGCAAAGCGGGCGGCTCCTGTCCACTTTGCTGCTTTAAATTGAGCCTCAGAGGAGGGCAGGAAGGGGAACCATGGCTTATCTAAGTCCAGTTAATAATGCTGAGCCTGACTTATGGCCATCGAGATTAGCCTGGCCTTCTCAGCGGAAATCTGGGGAGGCTGGGGTGGACTTTCAGTGGTCAAAGTGTGGTTGTGTCTTCCTGCCCTCTTTCCCCCCTGCACCCCCGCACCCTGCTTTGAGGGAAGGAAGCGGAGCCATGGATCCTCTGCTCGCAACTGCAGTGGATTCCCTCCACTTTGAAGCAGGAAAGTGGGAGAGGAGCTGCTTACACAAGTGTAAGCTGCTCCCCTCCCACTTTGCTGCTTCAAAGGGAGCCCGGGAGAAAGGAATCTGCTGCATTCGCCAGCAGAGGATGCATGGTCCCCTTCCTTCCCTCCTCCTTAGTTGCTTTGAAGGAGGAAAGTGGGAGAGGAGCTGCTTACACGAGTGTAAGCTGCTCCCCTCCCACTTTCCTGATTCAAAGCAATCACGGAGGAATCCCTGTGAGCAGCAGAGGATCCATGGTCCCCTTTGTTCCCTCCTCCGTAGTTGCTTTGAAGGAGGAAAGTGGGAGAGGAGCTGCTTACACGAGTGTAAGCTGCTCCCCTCCCACTTTCCTGATTCAAAGCAATCATGGAGGAGGAATCCGCTGCAGACGTGAGCAGCGGAGGATCCATGGTCCCCTTCCTTCTCTCCTCCGTAGTTGCTTTGAAGGAGGAAAGTGGGAGAGGAGCTGCTTACACGAGTGTAAGCTGCTCCCCTCCCACATTGCCGCTTCAAAGGGAGCGCGGGAGGAGGGAATCTGCTGCAGCTTCCCCCACCTCCCGCAGAAGCCGCGCGCTCTTTAAAGGGGCTGCGCGGCTTCTCCTGGCTTTTCTGGGAGGTGTGGGGATTCCCCCACCTCGTAGAAAAGCCCGCAGGAGCCACGCAGCCTTTAAAGAGGGCGCCGCTCTTTGGGGCTTTTCCCCGAGGAGGGAGAACGGACCGATGCGGCCAGTCAGTCCCTTCTCCCTCCTGGAGAAAAGCCCGCAAGAGCGCACGAAGCTTCTGTGAGGCTCTTGGGGGCTTTTCCCGCCTGCCTCCCCCTTGCATTCGCTCCATAGGACGCACACACATTTTCCCTTGCTTTTTAGGAGGGAAAAAGTGCGTCCAATGGTGCGAAAAATACGGTACTTTACTGAACTGAAGAGCACCATCTACCCATGTGTGCATTTGAGCTCACATATCTTCATACAGTTATACATTCAGAGATACATACAGGCTCTTTCCATCACTTTTGGCTGCAACCTGCGCTGTTGTCAAGAAGCTGCTGCATGTGACAGCTTTTCTATACACATCAGAACTCCAGCAAGGAGTTGTGGGCAAGGACAAATAACTATAATGTTTGCACTGCACTAGTATGACATCTGATCAAGTCAACAGAAACCACCTGAGCTGTTTTCCATATAGTATTAACATTTATTATGCATCCTTCACCCTAAGGTCCCAGGACTGGCTACAGCAATTCAAACACAATGTCAAGATCAGTTTAAAACAACTTACAATCACAGAAAGAAAGAGGTTTCTAAAAATGTCATTTGTCTTATCATTCACTTATAACCAGTATTAGAGCTGCCACTGTTTTCTAATGCAAGAGAAAGTAAACCGGAATTGGATGTAATTGCATCATTATTCAGATATTAGTATTTTGCAGTTGTTTATTTTGAAATGTTCAAATTTCTTTTACATGTCCAAATGACTGATTTAATATGTTTATAGGCCACTTTTCTAATTAAAATATTCAAAACAGTTTTCTAAAGATAAAGAAACCCAAGAATCTAAAAAGTAACAGAAAGCCACGTGAAAGGACATAAATATGACTTTTGATGGATAAATAAAATTGGTTGATGGGAAACTGTACCAACACCATTAAAAAAACAATCACTAAAAGCCTCAGAAGAGAAAGGTTTGGGTCCCTGGACCGAGGAAGCACACTTGAGCTTTGTATTAACTATCATCAGGTTTACATTTGTTGCAAGATTGTGACATGGGACCATTTTTAAAAAGCAAAATCATACCATATCCCATTTATTTAGGCATTTGAGAGAGAAATCAGTGCCCACAAATGTATTTTAACAAGCCAATTTAATTTTCTGGCAGCTCAATTCTAACCTGAATCTAGCAATCTTCTGATAGGCGCAGGTAAGTGCTCAAATGTTCACTGAACAGGAAGGCCTACCCTGACCAGAAGAACTACACATTGATCTCCTGAAGAGTTTTGGGTGAGGCCCTATTTACACATATTAAAATCTGAAAAGTAATGTAAAGCTCAATTTCATATATTCCAAATCAATGCAGATTAGTATTCAAGTATACTGAAAAAGTCTATTTTACAGCATCTTCAGCTGGAGTTTGCTCCTGACAATTTTTAACGTAGTTTTACTTAAGCTAAACCTACAAAATAAAGATAAACTCTGCAAAAAACAAATAAGCTAAATATATAAATATTAATTTTAAGAAGTACAAATGAGCATGGCAAGTCATTCTGGAATGTTTAAAAGTAGCATATAAATTTAGGAAATAAGCTACCACTCAAGTAAAGGTAAAAGACCCCTGACCATTAGGTCCAGTCCGGGTTACAACCAACTCTGGGGTTGCGGCGCTCATCTCGCTTTATTGGCCGAGGGAGCCGGCGTACAGCTTGGGGTCATGTGGCCAGCATGACTAAACCGCTTCTGGCAAACCAGAGCAGCGCACGGAAACGCCGTTTACCTTCCTGCCTATTTATCTACTTGCACTTTGACGTGCTTTCGAACTGCTAGGTTGGCAGGAGCAGGGACCGAGCAACAGGAGCTCACTCTGTCACGGGGATTCGAACCGCCGACCTTCTGATCTGCAAGTCCTAGGCTCTGTGGTTTAACGCACAGCGCCACCTGTGTCCCTACCACTCAAGTATTTACACCTAAATATCAGAATTACTGATATTATCCCGAAGGCGGGTATTTAAACAGAAGTCACATCACTGAAAGTTCAGTATAACTCATCAATTTATGGAGCACAAATCAGCTCTCTTCAGGTTAAATAAGCCACCAAATTTTTAAAGTACTAAAAAAAAAAAAAACCTAATTAAAGCATTAAATATTACTAGTTTTACTACAGACCAACTTGGAATACAATTCCAAGGATAAACATGCTGACCTATCATTTTGCATCCAGGGCCTCTTTATCCATTTTGGCAGGAAAATGCTTGTTTGGTCGTGGTTTCATGCAAGATATTTATCAGGCTTTCACAGTATTGCCATATATTTCTGCCAGCAGTTGGTGCCAAAATGCAGACTTTCTACATAAGAGCGCCAGGTGGTTTTTCAAATATGTTTCTGGTCTATTGTTATTTTACCTTTTTGGAAGTTTTACATTATTGCTGTTCATTTTTTTGTTTGCTTGTTTTAATTTTTTTGTAAACAACTTCCAGCTGCGTGTTTTTAACCCGGAAGCAGTGCATAATTTTTTTTTGAAATAAATGTTAAGGCCCTTATGTGGAGCCAGTCTCCCAACAACTCTCAGTGGCTTCAACACTGCCATCACAAATGGAGCAGTATCTATACACCCACCACTTAGCTTTCATAATATATGGGGAGAGATAACTGCGGCTGCTATGTGAATTAGCTAAGTTTCCATCTGGTACAGCACTGGTCCACACAATTTTCAGTGCATTCATATCCTTCTAAAGTGCTAAAACTCGCCATGTTTTGGAATTTTTCTGATGCATATGGCTATCCAACTAATGCTCTTTTGGGCTAAAGAACTGTGCAATTGTATAGTATTAATCCTGCTTTCTTTCCTTATTATAGAGCGTCTATGGAAATTCTAAAACTTCAGCCACCACCAAAGATGGAAAAAAGAGAAAACCTTTGAAGGGACGTATTAGAGGGAATACTCTCCCTCTACAAAGAGGCAAAACTCAGCAATGCAAGTTCATAGAATTCCAAATAAATACTTTTGCAGCACAGCAAATTGTGATGGAATTTGCATTTCTAGGGATTTTAAATGAAGGTAATGCAAGTTAAATGTTCCTTACACATGGTAAAATTATGGCATCCACAGGGCCTTTTCTAAGCACCCTTACAGTGCAATCCTATGCGTGTATACTCAGAAGCCAGCCTCCATTGAGTTCAGTAAGATTTACTCCCAGGTACCCATGCATATTATTGCAGTTTTAGTTTGACAGCAATAGCATAATCTTCATTTCACAAATGTTAATAAATATAATTAAGGACTTTATCATGATTGGAGAATCTCTGTTACACCACACAAGACATGAAATGGACACAGCTATAATGTTCAAATACATCCTAATGTTATCTTCAATTTAAATAAAATTTGTATGGAAATTTCATATATTTTCAACAAACCAAAAAAGCCATTTTATAGCTTATTCCAAGGTACAACTGTGCTTTTAAAAATATATCAAATTTTTGTGTTGGTACCTAAAGATTCCCAAGTTCCAGATTTAACAAGGATCTTTTGGGGAAATAACTTGTTTTTCTGTAAAACTGTACAATTGTAAAGAAAGTAAAATACAATAGCATTTTTCTCAAATATTACATCACATCATAAACATAATTTAAAAATATTTTACAACTATTTGTGAACCCAAAAAGACACTAGTCTTCTTTTTCCTGTGTTTCAAATCGTTCCATCAATGCTCTAAATACATTTCCTGGTATTTTCTGATGTTTGTCTATTAAACATTGTATTCCATTTTTTGCCTATAAGGTCAAAAAGAAAATAGCTCATTATTGTAACAGCTTTCAGTCAGTCACAGATTAAAATTAAAACCAGCATTTAGCCCTTTTAGTAGCAATAAAAACCTAAGATACCAGCAGTTTAATTTCAAAATTACAAAACAACTGTGAGATGCAAATGCACAAAATGGAGTACGAAGTATTAGCAACTGTAAGGTGGGTTGAAGTTAGAATTCTGATGCTTTCTATCCAATGATTTATAGCATATAGTTAGCAAAGCTAAATAGTTAACATGGGGTCCAGACCCAAAATATGCAACGAAACCCACAAGAAGTCTAATGTTTGTTCTCTAATAATATCCCATATGTGTAGCAAGGTAAACTTGGTCCTCTTCCTTAACCCAGCCTAATGACAGGCTGAATCATCCAGAAAAACCTGAAGCTGAGAAGTCACAATACACTCTAGCATCATGACCAAGAATGGAATAAGAGAAATTTCTGGCTGTGAGTCCAGAATAGCAAGATTCAATCATAGAATCATAGAGTTGGAAGAGACCACAAGGGCCATCGAGTCCAACCCCCTACCAAGCAGGAAACACCATCAGAACACTCCTGACATATGGTTGTCAAGCCTCTGCTTAAAGACCTCCAAAGAAGGAGACTCCACCACACTCCTTGGCAGCAAATTCCACTGTCGAACAGCTCTGTCAAGAAGTTCTTCCTAATGTTTAGGTGGAATCTTCTTTCTTGTAGTTTGGATCCATTGCTCCGTGTCCGCTTCTCTGGAGCAGCAGAAAACAACCTTTCTCCCTCCTCTATGTGACATCCTTTTATATATTTGAACATGGCTATCATATCACCCCTTAACCTCCTCTTCTCCAGGCTAAACATGCCCAGGTCCCTTAGCCGTTCCTCATAAGGCATCGTTTCCAGGCCTTTGACCATATTAGTTGCCCTCCTCTGGACACGTTCCAGTTTGTCAGTGTCCTTCTTGAACTGTGGTGCCCAGAACTGGACACAGTACTCCAGGTGAGTCTGACCAGAGCAGAATACAGTGGCACTATTACTTCCCTTGATCTAGATGCTATACCCCTATTGATGCAGCCCAGAATTGCATTGGCTTTTTTAGCTGCCGCGTCACACTGTTGGCTCATGTCAAGTTTGTGGTCAACCAAGACTCCTAGATCCTTTCACATGTACTGCTCTCAAGCCAGGTGTCACCCATCTTGTATTTGTGCCTCTCATTTTTTTTGCCCAAGTGCAATACTTTACATTTCTCCCTGTTAAAATTCATCTTGTTTGTTTTTGCTCAGTTCTCTAATCTGTCAAGGTCGTTTTGAAGTGTGACCCTGTCCTCTGGGGTGTTAGCCACCCCTCCCAGTTTGGTGTCATCTGCAAATTTGATCAGGATGCCCTTGAGTCCATCATCCAAGTTGTTGATAAAGATGTTGAAAAGACCGGGCCCGATTCAAGTTGGATATGTTTCAACAAATGTATTTTAAAGCTTGTAAGGTCTATCTTGAAAAGGAGATATGTGCCACTCTTCTCCCATCTCTCATTATTCCTTATTCTACTGTCCTTGCACTCTCTTGTTTCTTTAGTTCTTTGCATCTTTATTCTCAGCCAGGTCAAATTCACCTTTTCCCATTCCCAATCTCAAATCACAACCTCCCAAAATGTTCTCCACTGATTTAGCATACTGCTGGGCAATCTTGGCAGTTCACCCCAAAATCAATGAAATTAATCAGCTTCATCCCATGGCTCTTTGGGATGTTTCCATAACTGTATTCAGAACATAGGAATATTACACTACAATTATTTAGGATTAAGATGGTAACTTTGCTACTTCAGCATTATGAAAACAAAAACTTACTTTTTCTGCCAGTTCTGCAGCAGTGACATTTGGGTCATATGGAATAGGATCTCCAATATATGTGCGTAGTTTGACAGGGAAGTTTCCATACAATGGGACTAGTGGCCAACGAGTCTTCTCATACAGCCATCTAAAAAATTCTGGTTCATTAAAAAGAAGGCGGGGGGAGACATATTTAAGAGAATAGAAGGTAAAATAAAGTTCTGTTGCCCAAATCATGCAACTCTTTAAAGGTATCTTGGAGACAATGGCTTTCAAGTCATGTTTATACAGTAATGCCTAATAAATTACTAATGCAAGCTAAAAGCTACACAGTTCTGGAATATGTACAGGTATATCCAATCCTGAGCTAGTTGCACAGATTATGTATTCTAAGCCAGAAGTCATGAGAGAGAAGAAGTAATTGCTGAAATATCTCCAAGATGTAGGTTGTGTTTGCATGTAATGTTACCCCCACCACCAATCACAAGCTTTTGCTTCCATTTCCCACCAACCAGTAATATCTGAATCTGGACAAACTGTTGATATTAATTCTGGTTTAGGGAATCCTACTGCATTTCCTTAACTATAGTTAACACTAACCACAGTTCTTGGTTCAACATACTGAATAACTACAGTTACTTGAAAACAGAAGCAAAAACTTATGATCTCCTCTTCTGCATGACTGTGAGAAGAAAAAGAGAAGTGCAGGAATCCAAGACTATAGCTTAGTATAAAGTCTGAATGAAGCCTTAGGTCCTACATAACCTCTCTTCCCTAGTGTAGAATAGTAAAAGAAAGAGATTCCAAAAGTTGCTTTGGAGGAAAGAGTCACTGTTCTAGAAACATATTGCTGCTTTCTTAAATACCTGTGTTATAAGACAGGGAGCATGTCCTGTGATAAATACCAGTAGATTCTCTGCTTAGCCTTTCTTTAGGTCTTCATAGGACCATAGTCAATCAATGTGCTATTGTCATAAGAGGGACAGAACTTATATCTAAACAAGTGTGAGAACTGCAGCAAATTCCCCACCCCTTTTAGGAAGACCCTTAAATGAAATTTAGTCTGCCTTCTTTATCTTTGATTATACATGCAATTAGCTAATATTTTAAGATTTACTTAACAACTACAATAGTGACCCTCCATTAATTTTTTTAAAGAACCTGGTTTGGGGGGTGGGGTGGCAAAAACCTCTTCTATAGTGCCTAGGAAAAAGAGAAGGCAGGAAGCAGGCACAGAGAAAGCAGAGCAGAAAGATGACTTATGAAGTATGGAAACTAAAGTATGGGATAAACAGATGCAGGGTGGCTGCCTAAAGGATGGTTGAAGGCTAGGCTGAGAAGCAGACATATGAGAGGACTGGGCATGAATAGGGTGGAGGCAGAGAACAATAGAAAGGAAAGCAACAAAAAGGATCAGGGGATAGAAAGGCAACAATGCCTTCTGTTATATTTTGTAATGGTTGTGAATTACACTTTTTCTCTGTCTCTCTTTTTTACAAAATTGAATGTCAAAGGCATGGGTGGGGGGAAATGTAACAGGAGATATAAGAAAAAATGGAAGCAGTCTGGAACACCTTGCTACACAGAACAGTATATACCTAGGTATTAAGGCTTTGCTAATAATTCCAAAAGGACAACTGACACTTGTGGATTTGTAGAGCTTGAGTTAGCATAAAGCAACCTCATCCCTCCAGATGTTTTGGATTACAAATACATATTCACTACACAGCACTTAATGATTAAAATGTCAACCACATCGTTCAAGAAAGAAAATCTTACCCCTATATGCACCAAAGATAGCAAGCCAAAGGTTCAACCAGGAAAGCAATAAATGTAACAACTGAAAGCATAATATAAAAACCCAAAAAACTGAAGTTGCTTACTTATTCCACCAAATGTTCGAACGCTTTCCCGAACATTTTGTGTGAAAAGGGGAATGATGGGCTGTAAAGATGAAGGACATGTGTTAGCAATTTCTGTCTCACACTCAAGGCGTTGCATCCTAAATAACAGAGTCCATTCCTCAGTGATTGCTCACTAACGATTACTTTGTATCATTATAGGATTAATTAAATGAGTAGAAAGCCGAGAGAACCATGCTAAACCATTCATTTGTATCTTCTGCTTGCTCCAAAGAGCTTAGTGCAATTTTCCCACTTACTCTTTTCACAGCTGTCCAGTGAAACAGATTACCCAATGTGATTCATATGGGAATGGTCATTTGAACCTGGGTCTCTATCACAAAATTGAGTTTTTAGCCACGGCATAATATGAATCCCCTATTATTACACCTATAAACTTAGAATGTGATTCTGTAGAGAAAGAAAGAATTTGTTTTGGAGTAAGAAAAACCCTCAAGGTAAATCTGTATTTTCAAAGGAAAACCAAACCATTCTATTCACAACTAGAACAAGAATCTATTTCACCCAAATGCTTGTGTTTCATAGCCGCATATTCTAACAGAAACAATTGGAATGCTAAAAAGTAAGGCATATAGGATCACAATCAATATCTTATCACTTCTGATACCGTATTTTTCGCTCTATAGGACACACCAGACCATAAGACGCACCTGGTTTTAGAGGGGGAGAACAAGAAAAAAAAATATCTCCCTCTCTGTGCAGTGCCCCTCCAGTGAAGTGGCAGGAGAAACGGAGCCCCTTCCATTTCTCCTCCCGCTTCGCTGAAGGAGCGCTGCGCAGAGAGGGAAAGCTGTGCAGCGCCTCTCCAGCAAAGCGAAGCCAGGAGAGCAAGAGGGATCGGTGCGCACCGATCCCTCTTGCTCTCCTGGCTTTGCGTTGCTTTCGCTGAAGCCATGGAGCCTGCATTTCCCCTTAATTTTTTGGAGGGGGAAAAGTGTGTCTTATAGAGCGAAAAATACGGCACTTCTCAGCATTCTATGTGAGCTGTTCCTGTTAATATGTAAGAGCTGATCAACTTGGATAAATGGAAACATTATTTATATAGATTCTCAATGTTATGTGGTGGGCTTCCATACAAACATTTTTTGAAGAGCCATTAAGTGCATCCATTTTGTTTCAATTTCTGCTTGCTTGTCTCTGCTTCTTGTAGTTCTCTCTGGATGAAGAACATGAGCAAGCAAATCATCTGTCTTTACTTTGTTGATTTTACATCTAGAAAGATTCCAACACTGATGGTGCTGGTTTGGTTAATATGCCTGAAGTTATATTGCATTTATGCTCAGAAAACACTCACCACTTTTGCATCAATAGCCACTTGAGCAAATCCTTTACGATTTCCCCATAGTATGGGGTAGTATTCATTAGCGAACAGGGCTTCCCGAACTCCTCCTGGTGAAATGGCCAATGAGCGTCCGCTCTTTAATGCTTTTATACATTCCTCCTGTGATCCAGGCAAAGTACGAAACACATCAATTACGATTTTGAAACCTGCAAAGAGTTAAGAAACAAATAGCTCATGAGAGAAATCTGGAATAAACAGTAGGCAAAAAAGAAAAATGGAAATATTGAACAAAACCATGAAAGAATTGGGTTTTATACACCTAAATGTAGTCCAGCACCCACCTCTTGTTCACATCCTCCTGCATCAATATTGGGCTTAATCAAAACATATACTGTATTTTTCGCCCTATAAGACGCACAAAACCACAAGACGCACCTAGCTTTTGGAGGAGGAAAACAAGAAAAAAAATATTCTGAATCTCAGAAGCCAGAACAGCAAGAGGGATCGCTGCGCAGTGAAAGCAGCAATCCCTCTTGCTGTTCTGGCTTCTGGGATAGCTGCGCAGCCTGCATTCGCTCCATAAGACGCACACACATTTCCCCTTACTTTTTAGGAGGGAAAAAGTGAGTCTTATAGAGCAAAAAATACGGTACTTTCAAAACAAAATAGTGATAATTTTAAGCAACTATTGACTCATCATTTTTCTCTAGGACAAAGTTTGTTACCTAATTTCCACATATCAGGTGCATTTGGGCCAATTCAAGCTTAGTGCTGAAGGCTTACATGGTACTAACACAGAAACAACAAACCATTACTATTATCACTCTAGAAAAGTTAGTGTTTTGAAGACACATTATATTTCATAAAATTTGTGAATTGTTTTATAGACTATAAATTTAAAAGCTTCATAGAGTTTGGTGTAATCAGACAGAATTCTTGGTACAATTCATAATTTGGCAAGTGACCGTTCCATTTGGTCACATTAAATTTTATTTAGTTTAACAGTGTCTTTCTACACCACTCTCACTGAAGGGTAATGGCTTAGCACAGCAAGATATATTTCATGGCACATTTGGGAATTTTAGCAAAGGGTAAAGGAAACAACTATGGCAAATGCTAACCACTGTTAAGTATTACATCCGTATGGGGCTGCAACTGTGAATAAGAAACACCTTATTTTCTAACCATTCCTCAGGAATGGTTATTTAGTTTTTAATATAGGATATATTTTTAAAACTCATGAAAGATACTGTTTCCATCTTCAAAGGGCTACAACTAGAAAAGGTACAGTCAATCCCTTTTCAGATCATTGTTACCGATTTTCACCACTGAAGACAGAACTCAGTCCAGTAAGCAAATCATAATAAAGTAAGTTACATTTCAAATCTACAATGCAGAAGCCACAATTTGAGAACATTCTCAGTGAGTGTGTTCATGAGTCATGGTGAGCTATGGATCCCAGGTCTGCGATCTAAATTCACATGGAGCTACCACATTGCTACAGGTAAGCAGGACCAAGGCCTGGGCAGAATCTCAATGCAGAACTGCCTGGGAAACATATGTATACCATCTTGGGCTCCATGGTGGAAGAAAGGTAGGATATAAATGTAAGGGGGGGGGGAGAGAAACAAAACGACATACAAACACAGCCAGTGTTCATTTCTGCATTTTGAGTTGTTCTAAAACTCTACAAACTGCATATTTGCTCACTGAATTTATGTATGAATGCACCTGTGTACACGAACAAATAAACCCTGTCCATAACACGTGTCTTCAGATGTCCAGTTAGTACTCTTAACTGATCTACAAGCATCATAATCACATTTCACAGTTTTTACCTGGTAATGAAAAGACGAAGTGATCAGCAACTACATGGATGAATTTTTTCTTCTTAGTAAAAACAGCAGACACGAAGTAGAAAAAGTCTATAGGTGTTGCTCCATGATAAAAAATAAATAGGGCTGGTCCATCAGGTATTTTTTCTAGGCCGTGCACCTCATAACCTGTTAAGAAGAGAAGGGAACGTTAACATTTGATATCAACTTTGCATTGCAAAAGCTTACTCAAAGAAGCACCAGAACTACAGTTGCAAATGACAGGCAAGCAAAGGCCTGTCATTCAATATGAAGGATTGAGTACTTTCCTGGAAAGAAAGCCTCTTTTGAACTACTTTTTAATGCCCTCATAAATGACTGACTTGTCTGCCAGTTAGGTAACTGCTGACTTCTCTTTTGTTACTTTAGACAGAAGTTGCATTGCTCTTAAAAATGATATCTTGTATTGGACTAGCTTCTGTCAATGAAAAATAGTAAGAGCTTCTAATCTGGGTTATATGGTTACCTTGGGACACAAAGGTAACCATCGGGGGTTCATCTCAGTTTCTCCACCAGCATATGCTAAATCTCATAATCTTGTTTAGTTACTCTTCAACATACTTGTGCACTCCTTGATAAATGCAGTCAGTATTAATAAAGTTCATCTCCAAAAAAAACATTCCTGTTTTGTAGAGGAATTATAGTGTCCTGCCAAAATTGCAATGGCTTTTGTCCTTTTCAGATCATTGCTGCTGTTCCATTATCAAATATTAAGAATCTCATTCCATCTCTGCCTTGCTCCTGAGAAACATTTTCTGCAAGTAGAGTGGGCAATTGAAAAAATATCTGATCATTCCAATACAATTGGCTCCACCCCATGAAAGCACATATATGAAAATCTGTAGAGAAAATCCGCTTACAACATTACACTACCTTCAAAAGGAATTCTTCTGTTGATAAGGAATCTGTCCCATCTGACTCAAAAGATTTCACTGACTACTTCATGGGCACACCCTCTTCTTGAAAACACCTGCAAAGTGGGGGAATAACCACCTTTGTTGTTGCTGTTGCACAGAGGACCTGGAGCTGTAGCTAATCTTTAAGAACCACCTGCTCACATTTAGAGTTTCCAAGTCCAGGAATTGGAGAGACTGTTCTGAATGGGGTTGCACTGTACCTGAAAAAAGGTACATGGTTTGGGAGCTCTCCCAAGATTTCAAAGCTGTCACTGGAAGTACAAGTAGCCTCAGTGGGAATAGTTACTCCTCACCAGCTATAGCAATTCATGGACTTGGAAAGCAGGTCTCAGTAATCCACGCTCTGATAACCTCATGACTTGTTACTGCAATGCACTCTACATGGGGCTACCCTTAACTATAGTCTGGAAGATGCAGTTACTGCAAAATGTGGTTGCCAGGCTCCTAAAAGGGGCAGCCAGATGGAATTCAAGTGATTCCAATCCTCAGAACTCTGCACTGGCTGACTGCATGCTACTGGGCCTATTTTAATGTGTTGGTACTGGTGTACAAAGCCCCAGATGACTTAGGAGCAAAGTACTCCTCCCAATACCTACTCTCCCAATGGGAGTGCTCTCCCAATACCTACAGGCCTGTGTTCCAAGATCCAACCAGTGGCCTGGCTTATTGGTGGTGGTCTAAGGCAGTGGCCTTCTCAGTGGCAGCACCCTGAACATGGAACTCCCTCCCAAAGGAAATGTGGTTGTCCCCCACACTGTCAATATTCAGATACCAATTTTCAATATGTTCACCTGGGGATTTGGGCCATAAACGGGCTATGGAATTTAGTAGTTCTGCTATTTCACTGCCTTTCCATGTTGATCATTTATAAGTTTTTAAATGTAGTGTACTGGTCTGGGCTTTTTTTTTTTTAGAAAGAATGGAATAAAATCATTTCAGGTTAAGGCAAGGTAGGGTAAAATATTTAGAACTTTTTCTATGTTTATTGTGCTATACTCAAAATTGTTTACCAAGTCACCTGAGGCAAGATCTGAAAAGGGGAACTTCCCAACCTTCAGTTCATTGTTTCATAATCTAATTATAATTATGTTTCATCAAATAGGTAGGTTGCAACAGGGGTGGAGTGTCCCATTTTACTCGCTTAAGGAGAAACAGGAAGTGCCATCCTGGTGCCTCCAGCAATGGTGCCAATTTGAAGAAAAATCTCACTGGAAATCAGTGTAAATGGCAGCGGTGGAGGCAGAGGGGCAGAAAGGGTGCCCATAAGGACACAGCCTTGGGGGCTTCTGCTGCCTGAGGCAGCAGTCTCACTCTGCTTAATGGCTGGACCAGCCCTGGGCTGCAAGACAGGTAAAGATAAATTCATGTGGACACCTGACTATTTAGCCAAATAGAAATGCTTAAGAATATCCAAGAACCGTCATCAACCTGAGTTTAAGGAAAGGGTCATTCCATGTCATTTCAATGAGGTCATGTCACCCTCCGTCTCAGATGTTGATGAAATTTGAAACCCACTTAAATTTTTCCCTACGTCTGAAATGGTTTTAATCTTATAGTACTTCGAAGTTTTGTTAAATCTGCATTGTCTGTCCCTATTGAGACCCTCGGCATAAGATACCCTTGTGTACATTTCTTCTTCTTCTCCATAAACTAGTATCAGATTGAAATTTTACACAGAGCTCAATAAAAGATGACGATTTAAGAAAAAAAATACACCAGCACTCAAAAGATTTTATAAATGCCTTTTTTTTAAAAAAAAAAATGCACTTGTAGCCTAGTTTTTTGGGTGCAAAAACTAGGTTTAGAAAATCCATAGCTGTAATAACTTCAAATTTCCCCAAATTTCCCAAAATTAAAACAAGTCTGCACTTTCAAAAAGAACCTATAATAACCAATATTATTTTAATTTTTAAGATATACAACTTTGTTTCATTAATTTTTTTCTATTACAGCTATGGATTGTAGGAAAGTTGTATGAAATGGCCACCGAGTAGCCATTTTCCCCCATGATGTCCAAAATACATAGAATTTTCATTACAAGCAATAAAATATCATAAATTTCATTCTTTGTCAAGAAAGAACATGTCTTTGCAATAATTTTCAACATCAGAAACTTGTGGTTATATCATGCCCACCCACTGTAAATTCGGGTCATTGGGCAACCTAGTTTTTCACTTTTGGGTTGGCAATGTCATTTTATTCTGGGATCTGCCTTGGGTAGCTGTCTCAACCCCATTCCTTTCCAAGTTTTCCTGAAGAATCCTGGCCAAACCACTCTTCCATTACACTTTGCTAAAGGCTCTGCTTCATCCGCTGTGAGTATTGTACAACTACTTTACAACAGTTGGTCCTGTGCTGTATTAAAAACTAAGTATGCTTTTTAAATTTGGATAATGAATTACCAGAGAAGCACAACCTGTTACCAAAGTTAGCTTCATATGAAATGACAGGCTTGCATAAGCGCTTGAACTGGCTTGCTTAAGCCCTTACAGCTTATAGCGCCCAGAGAGTACAGATACACTGCAACTTTTTGTTGCATGACCTAATTGTTGTTCCTATTGACTTTCAGGTTCATCAACCTGTGCCACTAACACAGTATCAGTGGTCAGGTGAAAAGGGAGATGAATAACGGTCTATAAAACTGATGCTATCTAGGTTGCATACAACTACAAAGATCTGAACTCAGGAATAAGGGAGACCATAGAGATACGTAAATAAAAGAGGTGGTCATATTCGGCAAAATAATATTTCACATTGCTAAGCACCAGCATAAAACATGTAAGCATCTGGCACAACAAATATTTCCTAGCACTGCTCTTATGGTACACTGACAGTAAGCTGCCTTAAGGTATACTATTGTATCCAGTGGTAGTGGTGACGAATCTATGAACTATGGACCAGATCAGACCCACAAGACAGCCTCACATGGCCCACCAAGGGCCTTTTCCCTTCTCCAGTCAAGTTAATGGAGAGATTGCTGTTGCCATTAAGTTGCACTGAGGACAAAGACAAAGGGTGCTGTCACCTGTAGAATTAATGAAGAGTTGCACAGGGGAAGAAAAAGAAAGGATCCCTGTATGTGCATGATTGTGGTGTGTGCCAGAGACAGAGATTCATTGGTGAACAAGTGCAGTGCAGCACAGTGCATGCAGGTGAACATGAATTTCTTTTTCTCTCCTCTGGCATCAAACCCTCAAGCAGGTTGATCAAAACTGAATGCAGTCCTTGGGTTTAAAGTGATTAGCTACCTTTGTCCTATGCCAGCCATTTACTGGGGACTATCAGGTTAAGAACAGAAGCAGACTGAATTTGTTACAGCATTTGCCTGATAATACACAACTTAATATTTGTATATATCAGTCCATTACAGGGTGGCGCTGTGGGTTAAACCACAGAGCCTAGGACTTGCCGATCAGGTCGGTGGTTCAAATCCCCGTGACAGGATGAGCTCCTGTTGCTCAGTCCCTGCTCCTGCCCACCTAGCAGTTCGAAACCACATCAAAGTGCAAGTAGATAAATAGGTATCGCTCCAGTGGGAAGGTAAACGGTGTTTACATGCGCTGCTCTGGTTCGCCAGAAGCGGCTTAGACATGCTGGCCACATGATCCGGAAGCTGTACGCTGGCTCCCTCAGCCAATAAAGCGAGATGAGCGCCGCAACCCCAGAGTCAGTCACAACTGGACCTAATGGTCCTTTACCTTTACTCAGTCAATTAATTATTTTTATTCTAATTCTTAAAAGTTGTAAAATGTCTTTTTCCATAAAGAGGGCTTCTCCCCACTTCCCTAAAGGAATGTGGATAATTGCTATAATTACACACTTGCTGAACTTGTTGGACTTTCCACAGTCATTCTTCCATCTTCCCCACTAGATTTTCTGTACTCTTTCCTCTGGAGGTCCACATAATTGTGAAGCTTGGGGTGGGGGAAGAGAATGACATAAAATGCTAGACCAATATATTGGCAAAAGCATATATATGTGCCTTATTAGACCGATGGTTTAAGTCAGTGATTCTCAAGCGGTGTGGCTTGCCACACTGGTGTGGCAGGAGAGGATGTCAATTGGGGCAGGAAGATTCAAGGACAATCAAAGATTCCAGTGAATCAAGAGGCAACACATGTGGGTGGTTCTTGCAGTTTGCCACTCTAATCCTGAATAACCAACTTCTTAGAATTTGGGTCACAGCGTTTGTGGCTAAGAGGTTTTGCTGGCTTGAACAGAAATACAGAAGATTTCTATATCATGGCCTATGTCATGGACAGAAAAGTTCAGGCTCTTCAAATGTTAACTACAACCCCCATGATCCACACCCACAGCCCATGCTGGCTGGGGCTTAGAGAAGTTGCAAGTACAACCACAGCTGGAGGGCCACAGGTTCCTCTTTCCTGCCCTAATTGCATACTTTCCTTTATTTAACTACAGTGGTGCCTCGCAAGACGAAATTAATTCGTTCTGCGAGTCTCTTCGTCTAGCGGTTTTTTCGTCTTGCGAAGCAACCCTATTAGCGGCTTAGCGCTATTAGCGGTTTAGCGGCTTAGAAAAAGGGGGTGGGGAGCGAAAAAAAATCTCAAGACTTGCAAGACATTTTCGTCTTGCAAAGCAAGCCCATAGGGAAATTCGTCCTGCGAAGCGCATCAAAAAACAGAAAACCCTTTCGTCTAGCGGGTTTTCCGTCTTGCGAGGCATTCGTCTTGCGGGGTACCACTGTATTTCCCTCCATATGACAGGTTAGGCTAGGCTAGGGCATTGATGGACACTGTGGAGCAAAATCTACCAGCAGATTTCTGGGGAATTTAAATAGATTGGCAAGGATTCCCAAATCCCCAATTGTTTAGCAATGACTCCCACACCCACATTACTGTATAGTGCTGAAATGAAGCAGAAAGTGATGCATCAATGTGTGGAGGGACTGAAGAGTTCAGTTTTGTTCTGATGCTCAAAGTCACTGGGTTCAGAATTTATTAATTCTAAGTACTTGTGTCTGTTTGCACCTGGCTCTGGTTAATAGATCTTCGGGTTTTAATAGAAAAAAATGTAAATCCCACAAGCCTGAAGTCTGTCCTCCCCTGATCTATGGGATATTTGAAGGATTAATTAGGCTGCTTAGGTTTTGAACAGAAATAAGTGTGAAGCTATTCATTATCATTTGCAAGGGAAGGAGCAGAAATACTGACTGAGGTTGAAACCCCATTTGTCTAGGAGTAAAGCCCCACTGAATTGAATGGGACTTGAATGGGAATGAGTAGACATAGTATTGCAGGCTTGAAACAACGTAACTGGTTTTCCTGGCCATCATGTAGTTTTTCAAGCAAAGAGACTTCTGACTATACTTTGCCACCAATTCCATTAGTCAGACTCAGAGGCAATCTCATGCTCTTCATTTTCTTCTAAAATATACCTGCTACAATTAGCATACATTATTCAAGCAAAAAGAAGGGAAGAAGTCTAGCAACCATGCCTAGAAAGCCTTTAATTGTTTCATTATTGACTTTCACGGTATCTTTTAGAGCCTTTTGTAAAAAATCCGATTTACTTATTAAAAAAAATTAACCTCACATCATTGGGCATATAAATTCAAAATATATTTAAATATTCACTCAGACTAAATCTGTCTTTCAAGGACAAACTACGTCACCTGAATACAGTTGCTAAATATTAATGCCTGTTCAGCACAGGAAAGTAACAGACAATAAGTATGACATACCAGACTGGGAAACGATAGTTAAGGTAGTCTGAAGCAGAAGAAAAGTAGACAGAGTTCATTACGTGAAGTTCCTGTTTTCTTTGAAAGTTCACAGGAACACTTTGATTTCTGGCAGCTGGGAAGAAGGAAGGAAACCACTGATGCATCCCCATTATTGTCTATTCTACAAGACTTCTCCCTAACAAGAAGCTTGTCTAAAAAGCCTTGTAGTCCAAGATTTATAGTGAACAAGCTAAAGAGTTTATTGTTATATTGTCTTGAGAATCTCATGTACCCTCTTAGACTGGTGCAGTTCTTGCTTAAAAGGAATGAATCACAACAGAATTCCACTTTCCTGTAGGAAAAGGCCTATGCATTCCTATGCACACACCATGCATTCCTCACCAAAGAGGTGTGTGCACAAACACACATCTGGGTAACAGATGGTGCAAAATCAAGATGATTTTGTTTTTTGCTGCTTTTTACGATCTCCAGAAAGTCCACCTTGCACTCCAGTGAGGTTGGGAAATATATGGTGCAACTCGTTAGCAACAAACAACTCAAAAAGAGCTCCTTTAACATAAACCTTATTATCATTTGCCTCCCTCAAACATACGTGAATGTAAAATATAAAGCTACTTTCTACAGTGGAATAATTCCTCTTTAATCAAACAAATGTTTTTACAACGCATACACATTCTGAATATAGGAATGTGATTGATTAGGAAGTGGAATAAAAAAATACTGAACCTCTGAAACTGTAATAACAAAGTAGTTTATGCAGTGCTACTGAAAAAAATGCTTGGGAAAGTTCTTCTGAAAACAAGTATAGGATTTTGTATCCTTATACTTGAAGACTATTTAGCTTATATCATCTACATAAGAAAAATGTACTTACCATTCCATATTCTTCCATGAACATACCACAAAGTTAACACTGCTAGTCTTGCACCATCCAAAAAATCATTTGAATAAACCTCTTTTAGGTATGTCCGTAACTTGTAAATATGAAGAATAAAAATGCTGACATATACAAGAATGAGGATGAGTGCAGGAAGTAAAAGTGCTACAAGCAATGGTGCAAAGAGCCATGTGAGGTAGACCAGGTAACTCAGATATTCGTCCAAGTGTTCGACACCAGTCCATCCTTCCAGTATGTAAACCAGGCAAGTCAAGTAAGACATGGGCATCTGCTCTGTACCACAGGATTCATTTCGGCCTATCATATTCTGTTTAAAAAGAAAACAAAACAAGTTTTTTTAAGTATATAAATATCTGCATAGTATATTATAAAGAAGTGTTTGGAACTGTCAGTTTGAATTTCCAGACAATTTTCACTAAAGACCAGAATACTCATTGCCAAGTAAACACAACAATCAAGTTTGGGAGTGAAGCAACTAGGGAACCTGTAATACTTGTCTACCCTCTGCTTCTTAAAGTCTATGAAGTGCAACGTATGGCAACAGATTCTTATCTCCCATGTAGCACTTTTACAATAGTAGAAAACAGGCTTTCAGTGTTGTAAAATCCAAAGCCCATCTAAGATAGCTTTCTTTGTACAGGAGGGACTTTGTTCCAGACTTTATCTTGTGAACCTCCCTGAGATCTTTTGATGAAGGGAAGTATATATATTTAATAAACAACAACAACAATTTATGTATGGCTTTCTTCGGTTCTCTTGCTGTGTCCCAGCATCATCCTCTTTGTGTAGTGCAGTGACAAAGACAAGAGCAGCAAACTAAATTCTATGATGGAAACCTGCTCCGATTTAAAAAGGCTTCAGTGATCATCTTCATTCGTTTAATTCACATGGGTTTACTGGGATACATTGACTAGATCTGTGTACCTGACAGAGATGGGGCCACAAATGTCTTTTTGATGAAATAACCACCTGTTTTTCAAAAAGAGCTACTGGTCCTTTGGGGGGCACTCATCATGTTTCAAAGTCTTTCTTTCAGCAAGCAGAAAAGTGAATATCCCACAAAAAGGCACTCCCATAAAACATTTAAAAACAAATGCTCAAGTGCACACACAACAGCAACTCAGTGCACAGGGTGACACTTCTGCAAATTGATGACCGATAGCTGAATTGATAAACAGTTACAAATCAGGAAAGGCCAGCTCCAATCTTGTCTCTCCTATAAATTCTCTGGGTGGCTTCCAGCAAATGAGAGCCGCACTTTCCCAGCTGCACACCTGCAATATCTACCTGACATGGTGTTGTAAGAATTGCCGCGTGAAGCAGCCCCTACAACATTCGTAAAGCACAGGATATATTAACGGCGCCCGCGCCACAACGCAAGGACTCAAGTCGGAATCAGTGAGAGAGCGCCCAAACCGGTACGGAGATGGGAAGTCCTGCGAGAAGTTGGGGAGAAAAGCAACAGAAAAGGCTGCCCATGTAAAGGGGGTGGAGGGGAATGGCTGCCCTCCCTCTCTCAACTCTCTTCCCCGCCCGAAGAGACAACTTGCTGCATCCTAACGAGGAGGAAGGGAAGACGGGCCTCACCTGTCTCGGAGAGGGAGGATGAGGATGAGGAGGCGGCGGCAGCTGCAGAGACGCTTCACTCGGCGACAGAGCTCGGCCTTTTCTTCCTCTCCTGCCGCCCCCAAAGGGGCGGTATGGCAAGCGGCCACTCCTGGCAGATAGAACTTCACCGCTATCCCATTGTCCCGAGTGAGGACGCACCAAAAGAGGACAGCGTGCTCTTCGCTAAGCTTAGGGCCGCTGCTCCACCCGGACCCATTGAGTAGGAGGACAGGTGCCTGAACCAGTCAGAGAAGGCGGCTTCCGGGAAATGCGCCATAGAGAAAAGAAAGCGCAGAGGGACGCGGAACAGCGTCTAGATAGAGGGTTTGCGGCTGCGCGTCGGAAGCCTTTAAAAAAACAAACGCCAATCTCCCGTCTCGCCCAGAGGGAAGGGAGGACGTCGTGTGGCTGCTTCCAAACAAGAAATGCAGCTGCAGAGGCTGTTGTAGCTCACGTCTTATTTAGTACTAATCTAAAAAGGGAAAAGGGAAATCTAAAACAACCCTGCCAAGGCAAATGCATAAATCCCCTTATTATCATTGTTAACAATGTAATTTGTTGCCCGCCGTTCACCCTGAAGTCTCAGGGCACTTTAAAAATGCAAAGCACGGAAAACAATTTAAAACCACAATTCCAAAAAAGGACAGTTCCTAAAAATATTTGTTTAAAATTCCTAAAAAGTAAGTAACCTGAACATCTGAAAAGGGTTTGGATCTGATGCAGCACACCCATGGAACGCATTGTCTTGGCCTCTACTGCCACCAAGAGATCAATGCCTGCAGATGCAACATCCTTGCTCTCAACTGTCAGAGGGACACTTTTACCCATTGCAGCCCCCTTTAGATGGCATTCAGCAGGGGTTGGAATTAATTTGTCACTCTCAAATATTTATTTTCTGATTTATCAGTATTGTAAATTGCTTAGTGTCTGGACAAGTTGAAAAGTGGATTGTAGCAAACCAAATGAAATTGAATTCAGGTAAGACTATGGTGCTGTGGTCTAAACCACTGAGCCTCTTGGGCTTGCTGATCAGAAGGTTGGCAGTTTGAATCCCCACGATGGGGTGAGCTCCTGTTGCTCGGTCCCAGCTCCTGCCAACCTAGCAGTTCGAAAGCATGCCCAAAAGTGCAAGTAGATAAATAGGTACTGCTCCGGCGGGTAGGTAAACGGCATTTCCATGCGCTGCTCTGGTTTTGGTGTTCCATTGCACCAGAAGTGGTTTAGTCATACTGGCCACATGACCCAGAAAAACTGCAGACAAATGTCGGCTCCCTTGGCTTGTTAAGCGAGATGAACACCACAACCCCAGAGTCATCTGTGACTGGACTTAACTGTCAGGGGTCCTTTACCTTTTAAGACTATTGTTGGCACCAATCTGTCTCGAGAGACAGTGAAAGAGAGGAGAGATATAGCACCTGCTGTGGCTGTAGGAGAGATATGCTTTATTGCAGCTGGGGAAGATGAAGGTGTCTTGCTTTGCTGTTACAGATGCACCGTAGCATTTCTTCTATCTGCGTTCCTCTCAGTAGTCATTTCTCCTCTGGTCACAGTTGTGGATACATGACTTGGCTGTCTCCTTCTCTCCAGGCACTGCAGTCATCTGCAACGGGTTTCCCACACAGTGGGGTTAATGTTGCCAGCTTTCATGTCATGTTTGTAGACATATTTATACCTGAATTCAGATATGGCTAAACACAACAATAAGTATTTACAAGTGCTTGAATCACTTTATAGACATAATCCTCTGAATTCCAAACCACATTCTATGATGGGAAACAGTGGTACCTCTGAATGGGAGCGGGATCCGTTCCAGAGCCCCGTTCGCATCCTGAAGCGAACGCAACCCGCGTCTGCGCGTGTGCAGGTCACAATTCGCCGCTTCTGTGTGACGTCATTTTGAGCGTCTGCACATGCACGAGTGGCGAAACCCATAAGTAACGCGTTCCATTACTTCTGGGTCGCCGTGGAGTGTAACCTGAAAACGCTCAACCCGAAGCTACTTCAACCTGAGGTATGACTGTTCTGACCTCACATTGCAAAGAAACCGTACCGGGACAGAGAGTTACAGTCATATCTCGGGTTACAGACACTTCAGGTTGTGTGTTTTTGGGTTGCACACCACGCCGAACCCAGAAGTACCAAAACAGGTTACTTCCGGGTTTCAGTGCAAGCGCAGAAGCGCTAAATCGCGTTTTGCGCAGAAGCTCCAAATCATGACCCGCACGTGTGCAGATGTGGCGCTGTGGGTTGCGAACATGCCTCCTGCACAGATCACATTCGCAACCCGAGCGTCCACTGTACTGGTTTTCCCAAGATGACCTAGTAGATGCTCCATGAAAGGAAAGATTTGAGCTATGGCAGGCGTAGGCAAACTTGGCCCTTCAGATGTTTGGGGACTACAATTCCCATCATCCTTGATCACTGGTCCTGTTAGCTAGGGATGATGGGAGTTGTAGTCCCAAAACATCTGGAGGGCCGAGTTTGGGGATGCCTAAGCTATGGGTTTTACAGGTAGCATCACAACAGTTTTTTTAGGCTAGAGTACAAAGTGAAGCAAAAGTATTCATAAAAACCTGGTAAGAGAGACTACATTAAAATTCCTTGTACATTGTTAGATGCAACAATCATACATGCATGCATTTTGCAGTGTGGACTCACAGCAAGGCTTGTGCACATTACGCATTTTGCGACCTTCTTCTTATATAGACTGTTTTCCATGTAGCAAGTTTGCCACACAGTGGTCCTCACACGTCTGTTTCTTCACTGGCCTTCTGGAAACAAAGCTGTACTTAGAACTCCACCTTGTGGTGATTTATCTTCTCCATCTAATGAAAAGATATAGGGTGGAATTCAATACAGTACTGTGCTCTTTCAGTCATTCTATCTGTGCAAGCATTTCATGACACCCAGTAGAATTATCCCTCCTCTCTTCTCCCTGAAATTAACAGAAAGGCAGTGGTGGTGGTGTTAGGAATACCCCCAGAACATTAGATGAAGCAGATTAACAGAGTTCTATGTATAGCTTTTTGCAGGACATCTGTCACTTAGGGCCACTGATTCTGTGCCTACATGGAGATAACTGCAACCTAGGAAAATAGGTAAATTGAAGTCAATTTGTATGACCAGGGCCGGATTTAGGTTTGATGAGGCCCTAAGCTACTGAAGGTAACGGGGCCCTTTATATGTCCAGCTGTCCTTTGTCAACAACAAATTGTCGCTGTTTTTTGTGTTGAATATATGCTATATGGTAATTTATGGACCTAACAGGTATCTAAAGCCATTTGCACATAACAAAATATGTATTTTATCAAAGTAACTGTTGAACTGAAATACAATTAGGAAGTATATTAATAGTGAAATGCAATTAAGTAGTATATTAATAGTGAAATAATTATTAAGCTCTAACTGTATGTAGGTTTCATTTTATTTGTTTTTTATCTTATATTTTGGAAATGTACATCCTGGGTTTTTTCCCCTTTAAATTTTTTGGGGGCCTCCAAGAGAGTGGGACCCTAAGCAATAGCTTGTTTAGCTTATATGTAAATCCGGCACTGTGTATGACGTATGAAATCCGTGTGTTTATTTTGCATAGATGTATTGGGACAATCATGAACATCCTGGAGTAGAACAAACAAGTTGGGGCCATGCTGAATCACAATCTCACATAGGAGGAGAATTAAGGATTAGGAAATTCTTGTTCCTCAAGTACAGTATTGTTACATTCTGGGGCTAGATCAGTGGCATACCATGGGGGTCTCAGATTCAAGCGGCGCCCTGTGCAAAGCCAAAATCCACATCCCCCTGTCTCTCACCTTCCAGTTACTGTACTTCATAGTTGCGGCGTCCACTGTGGTGCCCTTGAGGCTTCATGAACCAGTTGTCTTCCCCTAAATCTGCCTCTGGCTAGATGTTCAGCTTTGAATTGCTACAGCTCAGTGCAATGGTTCCCAATTAGCTAATTACTGAGGACCTACAATTTTTCAAAAGCCAAGCCACGGACCCCCTGCCTTTGAAAATTTTGATAACTCTATAGTAGTTACCTGTGCAAAGCAATTTTTTGAAGAAAATTTGGGGTGGCCCCTAATAAGCAAAGGATTTTAGGTATACTAAAAAGCAGACCATAAAATTTGTGATATTACCACAAAATGCCTATTTCCAGACAGTAGGAAAAACTTGTCTCCATTGCTCCACTACAACTGAATAAACAAACAAACAATTGTGTCCCTAACTTGCCAGTGTTCTATATGCTGAAGTCTATTTATATGAGAGAGTATTCAAACATGTTATTTCCTACTTGTAATCTGAGATGGTACATTTTAGCAAAACTTTGTAGCATATGGTTCTGCTGACTGAGGGATCTTGCACCTTCAAGACATGGGTGAAGGCCTGGTCAGGGCTTGATAAAGTATTGGTGAAGACTGAGTAGAAAACAGCTGGAATTTTGTAATGTTGGTGGTAGTAGTAGTAGTAGTAGTAGTAGTAGTAGTAGTGACAACAACAACAACAACTTATTTAGTCCTTCTGTGCCCAGGTTTCATCTCTGGCTTAAAGAGATTAATTAAGTCAAATACAGTACTTATTTGGAGTGAGGTTTTTATCATTGCTGATTACCCGATAAGAACGAACTGTTGAATTTATTAGGATTCTGCCGTATATCTGTTTCCTCCCACCGAAAATGTATCTACATAGCTTCCCACAGAAAACAAGAAAAAAAATCCACACAGGCTGCCTTTTGCACTACATAGGCCTGAGTGATGCATTGATGCATCGCCCAGGACCGGCATGGGAGCAGACCGTGATGGTGGCTTTACTCGGCAATATATCGTGAGTGAAACCTCCAACGTACTTGACTCCCTCCAGTGGCACTGGTACCTGAGGGATATACCACTAAGTGAAGCTGCCACCCCACTCTGCCCCCATACTACTGCAGAGTGAGAAACAAGCTGCATCGGTGAGGCACTGATACAGCTTGTTTCTCCCTCCACTTCTTTAAACTGCTCAGCTGAGGAGAACACAGCTGCCCGTGCCTTAAACTAGCAGTTTTAGTGAACCCCCCACCCTGCCAATGGTTTGCACTAGTCCGCAGGGTGGGGACTCTGTTAAAGGGCTCCAACCCCACCCCCAGATATAGGGAGCCCCAGTGCTTCTCCTGCTCAGAGAAGCACCCAGGCTCCCTCAGCTGGGGGGCAGGATGCCTTCTTAGGCATGGGAGCTGTTCAACTGTGGGGTAGGAGGCCTCTTCTACCCCACAGTTCAGTGAAGCCCCAATGCTCCTCGACTCGCACTTGAGCTTAAGAGGCATTGGCACTTGCTCACCGTGTAGGGCTGGGCCATATATCTCAGATGCAACAGCCAAGATAAATTCGAAGTCATCGTGATATATCAGCATATACAGGTATTTAGCTGCTGATATATCACAAAGAAGCAAAGATTACCAGTGTTGAAGCAATGATTCTTCAACATAAACTTCATTGGATTGGTCATGTGTGGATGCCTGATTATTGTCTTCCAAAGCAACTACTCTATTCCGAACTTAAAAATGGAAAGTGTAATGCTGGTGATCAACAAAAGAGGTTTAAAGACTGTCTCAATGCAAATCTTAAAAAAAAAGTAGTATAAACACCAACAATTGGGGAACACTTGCCTGCGAGCACTCCAGTTGGAGAACAACCTTTACCAAAGGTGTCATGGGCTTTGAAGACATTCAAACTCAGGACGCAAGGGAGAAACGTGCTAAGAGGAAGGAGCACTTGGCAAATCCACACCGTGATCAACTCTCACCTGTGAACCAATGTCCCCACTGTGGAAGGAAGTATGGATCCAGAATTTGCCTCCACAATCACTTATGGACTCATTGCTAAAACTGTGTTTATGGAAGACAATCTTACTCGACTATGAGTGATCACCAAAGAAGAAGAATATCACAATGTTGCAAAGAAAGTATTGCCCAGCCCTAGCACAAAATTAAATCATCAGAGAGGAAGCTATTGTGCTAAAGGTGGCAATTTGCTTAGGTATTTCCCCTGTTGGACTTCCAAGATGAATGCGAAACTCATGAATCCGAAACTCATAAGCCAAGAGTCACTTGAAACCCTACCTAGAATAGGGTTACCAGATGTCCCCGTTTCCCAGGGACAGCCCCCAGATTTGTGAATAAGTCCCCGGACAAATTCCATCCCCGGAATGTCCCCGGATTTCATCTAATGTCTCTGGGAAATGCAGCAGCAGCTGTCTCAGCAGCCCAGAGCAGTTGGCTCTGGCTGGCTTCAGGAGCTGCTCGGAAGTCCCCATATGATGGTGGTGCAGGGGCTCTTAAGATGCTGCCTTCACCTTCCCTGACCCTAGCAACTAAGCTGTGAAGGGAGGTTTCATGCTGCCTATTGGAGCTGCCTCCCAACTCCTCCTTGCATGCAAGCGGGGGGGGGGGGATCGCTCAGTTAGGCAATGGGAGCCTCCCTTCCCAGCTGAGGGATCCTCGCCCCCTCCTGCTTGCACGCAGGTAGGAATGGGATTGGGGCTGCTCCAGTGAGAAGGGATGCATTGCGCTGCCCGAGCCTTGCTGCCAATCTCGGCCCTCCTCCGTTTTCCATGCCTGACCCACCGCACACCACTTCCCGACCACCACCGAAGAACCAACAACTCAGGGGCTGCCCAGGCTCATGGATCATGGAGAAAGGAGATAGAAGCCCCAGAGGAAGGGGAAACGTGGCGGTTGAGGTCAAGGCAGTGGCCGCCCCTCTGCCACCGCCATCGCTGCAGCATCAACGTCCCAAATGTGATTTTTTTATTTATTTAAAGTGTCCACGGATTCATTGAAAAAAATCTGGTAACCTTAACCTAGAAGCAGTGGAAGAGTCCTCTAAACTTGATAGTCATTGAAAACAAGTAGAACAGGGGTCGGCAAAGTACAGTCACCGGGGCGGATCAGGCCCGTCTGGGTCCTAAATCCACCTCCACCCCCCTGGCCATTTAAGAACCCTCTACAAAGCCGAGACTCCCGGCAATGGCAACGGTGGGAAGAGGCCGAGTGGCGGGGGCTCTGCCAATCGAACGCCATGCCTGGTTTACCTCAGTGGTGTTTGATTGGTAGAGACCTCCCCGCGCCGCGCTGAGGTAAACCAGGCATGGCATTTGATTGGCAGAGCTGCCGCCACTCGGCCTCTTCCTCCTGTCACTGCTACCCCCATAGTGCTCCTGTGGACCAGGGAGCGGAGCAGACGAGCTCACTCTGCCTACCTGCTACACAAGAAGCGGTGGTGGCTGCAGCCCCTGGAAAGGTAAGCGCAGTGCCCTCTTTCTCTAAGCAGAGGTTGAGTGATCCGTGGATCATTATTGTGGCTTTCATTGTGTAATTACCAAGATAAGCAAGGCCCTGGCAGGGGATGGTGTCGCGGACCCCTAATTGGGAACCACTGATCTTGTGTTATAGAATAAGTTGACCTATTGTGCAGACAGCTGGGGTTTGGGAGTAAGTGAACAGGAAACTGTTCATTTAATCCTGAACCCAAGGCTGCCTCTAGATTTCTGGGGGTTTCTTGGGCACAAAGTATCATTGGGCCCCTTGCTTCCTGAAATGAAACCCTACCTCATTCATGGCCCTCTTTCAGGTCAAAAATCTTGACCAACAGACTAACCTCCTATGCCAAAGAAAAATACAAACTTTTTAATTTTATTGGTTGCCCTTTTTGTATATAACATTGCTTACTTAGAAATAAACAGAAAATACACATACCCATATTTTTTGCTCCATACAACACACTTTTATCTTCCTAAAAAGTAAGGGGAAATGTCTGTGCGTCTTATGGAGTGAATGCGTGGTCCCTGGAGCCGAATTGCCCAGGGGTGAAAAGGAGATCATGGTGTTGTTTTTTGAAAGAGGGAAGTGGGTGTTGAAACAAAGCCACTGATCGCAAGCGATCGGAAGTGAGATAAGGGATGCTAGCAATAAAGGAGGCTGCCTGAGAGGGGGGAGGTAAAACCCATGGATCCTCAGGATTTTTACATTGAGTCACCCCAAATTCACCATCAGATCACATAGCATGTCCATGGCTACAGCCTGCACCAAAAAAATCACGCACCCACTGTTGCATGGGGCTGCAATGGCGCAAAAACAAAGCACGGATCCACACGGATCCTCAGGATTTTTGCATTGGGCTACCCCAAACTCACCGTCAAATCACATGTTTGTGGCCACAGCATGAACCACAAAAATCATACATCCACTGTTTCGTTCAGAATATTTTTTTTCTTGTTTTCTTCTGAAAACTAGGTGCGTCTTATGGTCGGATGCATCTTATGGAGCAAAAATACGGTATATCTTTTAAAAAGCAGTCAGAACGAAACCCTCATTTCTATGTATTGCAACAAAGCTGAAAAGTGACGTTGATATCTATTGATACTTAGAATGATCACTAAGGTGTGCCTATTTAATGTATATGTCAGTTATAATTATCACTGACAATAAACTTTTACATCATATTGCTTTCCACCCTTGAAACATGCTCCACACACCCACAATTTTTCTCAGGATCCAGACTTAATTTCTTTACAGAAAAATAAATAACATCTATATATTCTCAGTTCTTACCTGCAAATATTTATGTCCACAAAACCACAATGGTAGAGCTAAAAAAATTATGCAACGGTGATGTGTTAAAAGGCTTTCCTCATCCGATAATAGAAAGCATGTCTGCTTTTGAGTTTTAACTGCGATCTTGTTCCAGAAAAAGAAAAACAGTAGTCTGAGAGCACAGATGAAGCTGCAATACAAATGTTTCAAAATCACTTCGGGGGGGGGGGGACCCCTTCTACAATCTTTAGCATATTGGTTGTTCACCAGAAAAATCCAGCGTGTTTGAGTTTGACCAGAACTTGAAAAAATAAATCTTAACAAACAAACAAACCACAACTCTAATTTTTTTTTTACCAGCAATTAATATATTTTCAGTCAGTGATAGAAACCCCCCTGAAAATCTGCTCAGAGGCAGAAGGGAGTAAGCAGTAATTGTTCTCTACCACCACAAAACAATTACCCTTCATATATTTATATAATGGGACTAACAGTCAAGAGTTATTAGCGTTCTGCAAATTTCCTATCCAAGGAGCTAGTTTGTCATAAATATTAGCATTTCTAATGCCTTTTATCTGAACAACCAACCTCTGAGTAGCCTGCTCTTCCAGTTTACAGAGAATCTGAGGGTATTAAACACAACTCACCACTGATTCAAAGGGCAAGGCAGCCAGTGATAAAAAGATTTCTGTAGGAATATGTATACCAGTAGCGGAGCAGAAGTTGTCCCTCTTCTCGATGTGTTGACCACTTTGTGCCACATCCTGGACTGATGTGCTCAGCAATGGGCAGGCAGGCACTTTTTGAATGGGAGGAGGAGGTAAGCTCAGTTCTCACGTGGCAGCTGCTCTTTGCAGTGCCTGCCACTGCCAATATGCAATAGCATTTGGGCTGTTGCATGTCAGGTGATTTGATGGTTGGCAACCAATAAGCTCACACTCAAAAGCACAGGTACCGTGCCTCCTACCCAGCATATCTAACTCTGGCCATGGCCTCAGTATTCTCTTAGGACAGCTTTGTATACGCATGCATCTCAACTGCATGCTGACTTCCCTTGGGCATCTGTGAATAAAGGATCCTGTACTAGAAGGGCTTCATTTTTTTAATCCAGCAAGGCTCATGTTTTTTAGACTTCCAAACCCACCCCTCCACACATATCCCTCCTGCTAAGGGTTGCTTTTAAATGCATAAGGCATAAAATGACATTCTTGCGCGCGCGCGTACACACACACACTTTCTTAGAACACACCTCCTCACATGTACGTAAACCCTTTCATGGAATTGAAAAATAGATAACTGAATCATAAGAATACAAAATTTTATATACCATATTTTTCGACCCATAGGACGCACTTTTTCTCCTCCAAAAATGAAGGGGAAAGGTGTGTGCGTCCTATGGGGCGAATGCAGGCTTTCGCTGAAGCCTGGAGAGCGAGAGGGGTCGGTGCGCACCGACCCCTCTCGCTCTCCAGGCTTCATGCAGATATCCGCAAGCCGTGGGAGCCCACGCCAGGCTCCCACGGCTTGCGGAGAGTTGCCTGCATGCCGAAGGCTGGGTGCAGCTCTCCACAAGGCACGGGAGCCCGGCACTGGGCTCCCACGGTTTGCGGAGAGTTGCCTGTTCTGGGGGCTGGGGTCGGGGGAAGCTTGGGCTTCCCTCGCCCCAGCCCCGTGCCTGGGGGAAAAAAATAATTTCCCCCCCTTTATTTCCCCCCCAAAAAACTAGGTGCGCCTTATGGGACGGTGTGTCCTATAGGGCGAAAAATACGGTATTTAAGTCTAAAACTCTGGCCAGGTGTTACCTCAAGACTGGGGATTTTTGTGGGGAAAGAATGGAAGAAGTGTAAATGGAAGGGCTTTAAAAAAATCAGGATGGAAAACCACAGTAAACACAACAGGAAATGGAAGATATGGAACTGGGTGCACATTAATGAAATCATAACGAGAAGAGAACTATGAAATATTATTTTGATATATGGTCACAGATGAGAGACTTCGTGTGGACACAGACCGATTTTTTTTTCAAATTTTTTTTTAATTAAATTTTTTATTGGGTTACAAAAGTACATAAATCATCTCTGTTTTCAGTACATAACGTCCTTTTGCAGATCATTTATACTCAATGTTAATGTGGAGGAATTGTTGAAGTTATTTGAGACAAAGTTTATATATTTGATTATGGGAAAAACTGCTGAAATTTACTAATAATTCATTTCAGGGGTTTTTCTTCTCTTTGTGAAATCTTTCCATTAAAGCATCATAGATGTTTCCAGGAATTTGCTGGTGTCTTTGAATTAATGCCTGGAGTGCTGCCTTGCTCTGAAAATGAGGAAAAGAGGGGAAAGTTATGCATCTCACTACTACAGCTCCATGGGCATGTAAATTAATCCACCTGAAAAATTATAGTGAAATGCATATGAAGTCTACAAATCTATATACAAACAATGATTCCTCATTTGAACTCCTTCAGCTCATGGGGATGACGACTAGGATCTGGCCTCACCCTAATTCAGGGGTAACCAATGCCCTCCAGAAATTATTGGATTGCAACTCTCAGCACCAGCCAGTTTAGCCGGTGAGTAGAGATTATGGCAATTGTAGTCAAGTAACATGCCTAACTGATAACCTTATTACAAGCTATTAAACATGAACATCAATATTGTATCATATACTGTCCAGTGTCAACGGAACTGAGTAGAATAAGCCACATTGAACTGCTATTTAAAACAATAACACTATCTGTTTGTTTATTTATTTAAAAAACACCATCTCAAGTTTCTCTAACCAATACGTATTTGAAAGTTCAACACATTTTGCTTTGCAAATAACGTATGCATACTCAGGAGCTAAAAATGAGGGTCAACCTAATCTTTGTCAAGTCACCATACACACACACACACACACAAACTGTTCATCAAGAACAAAATAAATGCCTTGCTTGATCAGACCAACTTTCCTTGCAAGAAAATCATAGCAACCAGCACTAGGTACTAGATGCCCAGGTGACAGATCATGGTCAGTTTCCATTTTCTACCCACTCCTGACATAAACCTTGTGACAGATTCTCTCTGTTCAAACAAATATAGATATTATTTTCAAACAAATAAAAGGCTGCAATAGTCATGTACAAATAAAACTAGAATTCTAGGACTTGAGCCTATGTTTAATAATGCTCTAACCTCCAAATGGCTTAGCTATATAGTTCTAAAGGTGACAATACTGCATTGCAGTCTACATGTTTTTAGAAAAACGCTTTCTGTTTTCAAACTGTTTTAATAGAGGGCTTAGTAAATGTATTACCAGCTATTAAAGCTAACAACTCATTTCTCTTAAATAGGAATATTTTGAGTGCACATTTATAATGAAACAGTATTTTTGGTGTTTTATATTGGTTTAGCAGAAAACATACCTTTGTTGCTAACTCTGGAGCTGTTATATTTGGATCATATGGAATGGGTTTACCAATATATGTACGAAATTTGACTGGAAATCCACCATATGGAGGAAGAAAAGGAACCCGAAGAGATTCAAAACACCACTTAGTGAATCCTTTTTAAAATCCAGAGGGCAAAAAAGAAACAAGCAAGATATCAGTTTTCTTTCTGTTAAAAAAATGTGAGTGCCCTTTATGTTGGAAAAAAATAATAAGGAAAATCATTTTTTTTAATCTAGAAATTCTTTTCACTAGGATCAGTCCATTGCTCCACTGCTGGGATACATACATTGATGTACTCTGATTAGAAGGGTTTTGCTGTTTACTTCAATGAGCACACAAAAGCATCCTGTTGGAAGTTACTGAGGGAGTCCTTGTGGATTTGAATTCACTGCTGTGCCTGCACCCAGAAAGACTTCTAATTAAGGTTTACAGCTTCCATTGCAGATCAAGAAAGTAGCTCTTCAGAAATTAAAACAACATCTGTTGGTAAATATGCAGCATTGTACATATGTGAAGGGTTCTGCATGCCTGAGACCATTTTCTGAATTCAATGTTTTTGGGATATCCATATGTACATTCATTTTTAATCTGAATCTTATCAATCCTATTCCAAAGGCACAGGTTTATACACATCTTTAATACTTTTGTACATTCAAATCAAAAAGCTATAAAGCATGGGTAGGCAAACTAAGGCCCAGGGGCCAGATCCAGCCCAATCACCTAAATCCAACCGGCAGACGGTCTGGGAATCAGTGTTTTGGTTTTTTTACATGAGTAGAATGTGTACTTTTATTTAAAATGCATCTCTGGGTTATTTGTGGGGCATAGGAATTCATTCATTATTATTTTTCAAAATATAGTCCAGCCCCCCACAAGGTCAGAGGGACAGAGGACCGGCCCCCTGCAGCAAAGGTTTTCTGACCCCTGCTATAAAGGTTTTAGCTAGAGCTTTAATTGATACTAAACTCTTCAAAGCTATATTCCACTGAGATCAATAGCAGTACTACTATTTAGCTCTTGCCACATTCCAGTCCCATATCACATAAGGTAAAAGGGAATTTGCTTTTTCAGAAGGAGAGAGAATGAGCTATCTTTCTCCAAAGTGTTTGGGCTCTGCCTCTTTCAGGTAACGAGGTAAAGCAGGCAGAAGCCAACTTTGTTGCTTTTCATAGTTTTTAGTTTAAAAATAAAGGTGTAAAACAAGAGAGCCCCCTCCCAACTTTTTAAGGGAATTACCCACTAATTTCCTCTGCTCTCTGTGCATCCATGGGCACTAGGTGCTATGAGATGAGGTTTTTGTGGCTGCTGAGGTAATGCAAAAGATGGCCAACCAGCTGGCTCCCTTACTCAGCGGTTCATTCCCTGCTTAGGACAAAGGAGGGAAAGAGAACCTATTGGCCACTTTGTATTGAGGCTGGCTTGTTCCCTGCAAGTGTGGGCTGGCAGAAGGAGGCAGAAAGCCACTTGAGCACTTGGCTTGTGCCCCAAGAAAACACCTTTCTCAGCTGTGAGGAGAAAGTGGTGGAGCCATGCAGTATATTCTGCTTATTCTCTTTCCTGAGAAGAATGTTTCTGCATTGAACACCTTCGAATTAAAGGGAAGCGAAAAGAAAGCACTGGCTGTTATCTTCTTCTGGTGAGCTCAACAGTGAGGTCCAGGGCTGGTTGGAAAAGCTTCCTAGCCCTGCCTGTGTTATCCTGACCAATTGACTCTATCCATAGCCAAGATGTGATGACTCCCAGTACTTAAGGAGAAGGAATAGTTTTTAAAGATTTTAAGTTAAAACTAGAAGTCCACAGTACCAAAATTAAAACAAATGTCCAGACCCACCATGAAGCTCCTAGCATGCATGTGAGCTTGCTGCTCCAACAAACGCATTAGCAAAAGCTTCCCAACTCTGTTTAATGAACAGGATTTATTTTCATGTGTAAGGAAGTGCTATGCAAGTCTTTTGAAGCAGGCACTGAGCTGCAGGCTGGAGAACACAACATTTTAAAAGTACAAGCTAAATATCTGCATGCCTTACTTGTTCGTCCAAAGGTCCTAAATCCTTCCCGAACATTTTGTGTATGCATTGGAATGATGGGCTAAGGGAGGAGAGAAAAGGTGATAGTTTAAGTTAGCATATTTAAAGTTCAGTCTTTATCTTGAGAATAAATATACACACAGGTAGCTGATGCTACCAGAAAGGAATTCTGTAAGTTCCCACCCAGCTGGCAAACCACTCTTACAGTCTACCTTGGCTCCAAAATATATTTGACCTGGCAATATATTGTGAATAATAATGTGTGTGTGTGTGTGTGCGCGCGTGCGTGTGCTATGCAAAAATCACAATGCGGGGGAAATCATGAAGCCTCTACATAGCTGCATCCTTATTTCATACATTGTGATAGATCAGTATATAACAAATGTTTAGCTGATGAAATATCACAATATTGAAAACCAGATATTGCTCAGTCCAACTTGGTACCATACTAGTAGCCAGTGGCTTCCTCAACACAACTGTTAGATGCCAGCAACCAGGCTCTAGAAATCTGCACTTGCTGCAATTTCTGAACCAACCTCAAGGGTAGTCCTACAAATAGTGCATTACAATATTATATAGTCAAAATTGCCAGTGTTTCAAAATTGTAGTCAAGCTATCCCAATTCAGGTACGGTCACAGACAACAGACCAACAGAAGTGGATAAAAATCACTCCTACCTTAGCTGGATCTTGAAGAACCCCCCAGAATATGTAGCAGAACTGCAACCCTATCCAAAACACAACCAGTCTCCCAAACACAGGAATGGCTCCCCCATAGTGCTTCTGTCTTGTCAGGATTTAAGCTCAACTTATTGACCCTTTTTGGAGTCTTGTTTTACTCTCCTCACCAAAAGTTCTACTTTCCCTTCTCTTTTTTATTCTTCTTCCCCTTCTAAAGCTTCTATAAACTGCACATTGAGGCTCAAAGACATGATATGGCATGTTGCAAGTTCCCTCATTCTGCAAAGGTTGGCCAAGAGATTGCAAAACTTGCTAATGTGATGACATCACATGAAACTTGCTTTGCTAGACTAGATAAAGGAGCAGGAATAATCTCCCGCCCTCTTCATGTGGGTGGGGAGCCTTGGCTCTTTCGGTCAGGTAATGCGTGTTCCTAAGGTAGACATTTTATGTAACCATTTGTCATATGAAGACCATGCCGTAGATATGTGACAATCTGACTGCTGTTTTTGAGGCACCAACATCCTTCAACAAATTCCCTGCAAAACACTGCATATGTTGTGCTTTGCCTGACTTTACACTTACCTTGGAAGGCATGTTGCCTCAAGCTTGAGTGATTCTTTGTGATGTTATACTAGCCAAAAAATCCCTTACTTCGGGACATTTTCTTAACTCATATTAGTTGGTGTCACCATGTATATATTGTATGTTATCTGATTGTAAATTAAGATACAATTCAGTAGTGATATAAAAGTGTTGTAATTATATTATTAGCCTATTGTGTTGCTTTTGGATTGTCAGATTGTTCTGTTTGCAGCACAGGGGATCTTTGTTGTTTATAAATATGTGACAAATTGGCTTAGGGAAATGGTGAACAGCTTGGGCCTTTTTTTACAGGTCATATATTATTTTCAGAAACAAATGCCTGCATCCTCCCAGGCTACTCTGGTAGTTGAGGCTATGGCAACAAGAAATCAGCTAAGATGGCAATGCAAGACTTTCGAGAGCTAAAAGATAGAGAAGGTAGCATGTACAGTGAATGCTGGATATCCTGAGACAGACTGTCATTTTTAATAGAACTGATGACACACAAACATTTCCCATGGCATATTAGCAAACACCTCTTTTGTAGTGTGGCTTTCTCATGTTTTGAAGCAAGTTTTGCAAAACTGGTAAAACTTAACATCAGTGGCTGAAGTGTACATGATACCTTTATTTGTTATAACCTGTGCTCTCTTTAACAAAAAATCTTCTCTCCATTCTAACTTCATACTATTATTTATTATTATCATCTATGAAATTTCTATACTGTCCATCCAAAGATCACTGGGCGGTTTACAATACAGTGGACGCTCAGGTTGCGAACATGATCAGTGCAGGAGGCACCTTCGCAACCCACAGCGTTCACAACCTGCAGCGCCGTGTTTGCACTTGTGAGGATCGCAATTCGCTGCTTCTGCACATGCGTGTGACGTCATTTTGAGCGTCTGCGCATGGGCGAGCACCGAAACCCGGAAGTAACCCTTTCCGGTACTTCCGGGTTCGGCATGGTGTGCAACCCGAAAACACACAACCTGAAGTGTCTGTAACCCGAGGTATGACTGTACAAATACTACTAGGCTTCATGTTGCAACATACTTTTTTTAAAAAAAAAAACAAGAATCAATCTTTTAATTATGAAATGGAAATATCCTTTAAAAATATGATGATCTTTGTCTATCGGGTAGTTGTAATTTTCTAGATTCAGTCAATATTAGCACTTCCTGACTTTCAAGAGCAGAAGACTTCAATTAGCACTTTCAAGAGCAGAAGACAATAAAATGCAATTAAGACCCATTGTTTTCATTTAAAATGTTTTACCATTTTTTTCTCTCCTGCACTAGAATGGGATTCCAAAGGGCCGGACTTCTGCAGAATTATATCATACCTTTTTACAGTATTCCAAATGGGTATGTTTTAATCAGTTATTTCTCACCGCTCAAAGCACTTCTTGAAGCAGAAAGATACTTTTTTAAGATGCTTAATTTTCCACATGTCTGGATTTAATTTGAATTTCTAGCGTGCCACTATTTAACTCTGAAATGTACAGAACAGCTGTGTGTAGGACCAGGAAGATGCGGCCTTCCATATGTTGATGGTCCGCAACTCCCATCCACCCTGACCTCTGACCACGCAGGGTGGGGCTTGTAGAAGTTAGAATTCAACTAAACAACTGAAGGGCCATAGTTTCTCTGTACTGTACCGTATTAACTATAAAATGTACATAGGTTCAAATATTTTTGTTTAATCAAAGTCAATAAAGATATTCAGAGCTGAAGTTTGAAATTTAACTAGTGCCTTGTAGTCTTCCTTTTGTTGTGAAGAAAACAGAGGTCACAATAGTAGTGCTTGCATGCAGCAATCATTAATTTATGTGATATTTACATGGGAAAACTCCTCAAAAGATTCTTTTAGAGACTGGAGATTTATCTTCACAAGGTGGATCTTACAGACCGAGAAATGAGAATTAATGCAAATGGAAGGACCAGCGCAAGTCCTGATCCCCTTAATAATCAAGTTACTTCAGAAGGACAGTGGCCTCGAGCCCTGAAATCAGTTACAGACCGATACTTGGGCATCTTGGATCTTCTCTGCAGATAACAGGCATAACCACAGGTAACAGTTTAAATATAATTGTTTGGTAGATCGCTATTACTTCATTTTACAGCATGGATCTTAGTTATATTAAGTGAATCCCATGCACATGAAAATTATAATTTTAGATTATTGATTAACAACATTTTTATGTTAAAAAACATAACATGTCTTCTAGCTGTTTAGCTTCTTATTTTGTTTGATAACATATATGCATTCAGAAGTGTCGAAATGTATAATCATATATGAATAGTACTTACCACTTTGGCATCTATAGCTACTTGAGCAAAACCTGTCCGATTTTTCCATATAAGTTTGTATGAGTTATCACTAAATAGTGCTTCTCGAACTCCCCCTGGTGAAATTGCCAGCAGATGACCATTTTTTAGAACATTTACACACTCTTGCTGTGGTCCAGGTAAAAGCCACATTACAGCACCTAAGTTTTTTAAACCTATAAAATATAAACAAGAAGACATAAACAAATAAACAGCCCCAAACCTGGCTCAGCTGAAGATATGCCAGCATAACTTGCTCATCCTGGCTGAACTGAGACTGACTGAGCAAAGGCTTTTGAAAGTCACCCCAAAAAGGGTGTTCTGAGGATGTGGTGGGATGGGGAGCGGGGGAACTTAGACTGGATCTTAAGCCCAGTCCACTCAGTCACATGACCTGGCGACCTGGCATAGAACCTTTCATTAAAGGCTTGTTTTCCATTGGCCAAGGACCCACCAATTTGCTCTCTGGCACAGAGCAATTGCCCTTGCTACACTAAGGGCCATTAACTCATCAAAAAGCTTGCCCAGCTAGTTCAACAATGGATTCCTTCATTTTAACCCTTGCTGGATCTAGGACCCCGGGAACTCAGAAGGGACTCCGGCATCAAGCAGGCTAAACCCCCATACTCACAACACTGAATCTTGAGCTACAGATATTTAATGCTAGGCATTAAAACTGCCTAATCTAATGAAGGACTTATCTAGCCAGTGTAAACAGCATTACCCCTGATGCTAAGCAGAGAGAAATTTATAGATTTTGCCATTTTGATAATAGATAAAATCTTGCCAGTTTCTGGAAATCACAAGTGGGGAGAGTGATCCTGCACAAGCTTGGATCTTCTCTTAGGCACCTGACTGGCCACTGTGAGAACAGGATGCTGGAGTAGATGGGCCATTGGCCTCATCCAGCAGATTCTAACTCCCTCTGTTCGTTTATTTAATTTAATGATATAAGATGCTTTTTCATGACCACTGAGGACTAGGCAATGCTTCCTGAAAGGAGCAGAGAAAACTTTTGATGGCTGGTAGTTAGCAACCTACTAACCTGTGTCTCCATTAACCGCTCCTCACTAGGAAACTGATGCTGCAAAAGGCTGAAGCTTCCTAACACCATTTGGGGAAAATGGGGTATATTTTAGTATTACACACATTACTTGAAATCAGTTTTAAATTAACAAAGAACATCACCTGGAAGTTTGAGAAGACAACGATCAACTACTGTATAGCAACTTTGGCGCTTCAGAAGAAAAAGTCTGCATAAAAAGTAACCATAATCTATAGGAATTGCTCCATGGTAAAATATTATAAGGCCTGGTCCATCTGGTAGGTTTTCTATGCCATGTAGTTCGTAACCTGTTTGGAATACAAAGTGCAAAAGGGTTGTTATTTCAAATTAAGTAACTCTGAATGGGTAACTGAACTACAGCAGATTCCAGTGGTGTAGTGTGAGGTGCCAAGGGGGCCATTGCCTCGAGACCACAATTTGGGGGTCAAATGACACACTATCTACGCCCTGCCCCTGCCCATTGTGTGAGTGCTGACACAGCGGTGGAAAGGTCTGGGGAGCAGAGGGTGAAGGGCATTCTCTGCACCCCTTTCCCACCCAGCACGCAACACCTGGCTGCAAGAGAACGCGGACAATACTCTTGACCCTCCTTCACCTCGCCCCTGCCCTGCACATGAGCGCTTGCCTGGTGGCAAGGGCTGAGCAGCGCTAAACATTGATAACTAGTTTTGTTATGTTTGTAATTATGGTAAATATTCTCATGATGTAAGTTGCCTTGAGCAAGGTTTTAATTAGGGAAAGGCAACATACAAATCAGAAGATGAAGATGAAACATGCTTACCATTCAAATATCTTCCAAGTCTATCCCACATGAATGTTATAATTAGTCGTGCACCATCCCATGCTTTACTGGAATAAGCTTCTTTTACTTTATGTGTCCTCTCATAGATGAAGAGGACCAAAGAAGAAAAGTAAAAAAGAAGCAGCACAAATGCAGGAATTGTAAAAAATAACAGGATGTTGATCAACACCAGCACTACTGAACAGATGATCACATAGGGGAGATATTCAAGAAAAATCCATTCTTCCATCAGATACGTAAGGCATGTTGAGTATGTCATAGTTGTATGTAGCATTTATTCACACTAATAATGTCCTGTTTTTTTTTAAAGAAAAAGAATAAAACAATGTGAAACCCTTTCTACCACAAACTGTAGTCTCCTCAAAAAAAAACTTGAAGCATCTCTTCATTCCAGAAAAACCAGTTGTGAGCTGCTAAATATTCCTCCTGTTCTAGAGATACTAGCAATACAATCAAATTATCTTGCCCAAGAACTACACCAGCCAATCTACATCACATGTCTCGCCTGAGGCTGTGAACACTAGTTCTCTGCACCATAGATGGTAGAACAGTATGTAGAGTCCAGCTGATTAAGGAGGGGACGTGCAGCAGGCACACGATACTGTGAGCAAATGTGCCAGGATGTTGTAACTATCACCATGGAGCAGGTACTGAATGGTAACCCAGTAAATTTCTTCTGCCTAGAAGCATAGCTTGGACCTCATATCCAAAATCATTTTAATCCTATACATATTCACAGTGCTGCCTTCTGCATATTTACTCAAGAGCAAGTGCTACTGTGCAAAAGGAAGCTTATTCCCAGGTAAACGCTCCTCTGGCACATGTGCCTGCCTTCCCCCAGCATGTGGCACCCCCTGGGTGCAGGTGCCCATTGTGTCTTAAGTTCAGGGCTGGAGACTTAACAGTGTAGTTCCTCTTTGCAATGGGCTAGATAGGATAGAAAAGTCCCCCCCCCCCACTTGTCCTCCTAGCTTCAGAGTGAAGCCAGCAGCACCCAAGTAGCACAGAGTTCCATTTTCTGTCCTCAGAACATGTGGGCCAGGTGCCTCTGGTGGGCTCTTCAGCACCACCCAGCAGAGGTCCCCCAATGGGGCATTCTGGGGGAGCCCTGAAGTGGATCTCCCCTTCACAATAGGAAAAAAGCGCTACATGGGAGAATAAGGAAGATCGCAGGCGGTGCTAGAAGGCTGAGTGCTCCTGAGGGCTTGGCAAAAGGAATGAGGGTTGGGTAGAAGTTGACAGACGCCAGGGTCCCAAACACCTGGAGGTCCCCTAGTTGTGTGTGTTGGGGGAGGGCGACTGAGTGACGCAGCAGCTCTCTCAGAGTTGCTCAGCTCCACAGCCACAGCAGCTCCACCATTCCCTCGCCTCCCTCCCGCCCTGCTCCGCTCGCGCGCTTTCCCCTCGCCTCGCCTCCTCTCAAGCTCTTCTGCGCGCCGAGCTTCCTTCAGGCGGGACGTCCTCAGCTCCTCACGTGGGCGCTTCGCAGGGGGACCGGGGAGCTCCCTGCGCCCTTCTGCCTCACCTCTGCGGTTACCTCGTCCGTCGCTAGCGGAGGGCGGAAGGGGAGAAGAAGAAGAAGAATGACACGAGGACACGAGGAAATGGGTATCGGCCGCCAGAGATCCTCACCGGCGCTTCCTTCCGAGGGGCTCGGCAGCTGCTGTTCGCAGCAGGTTGTCGGTGAAGGTAGCCTCAAGCTCGCAGCGTCTGCTAGGGAGGAGTCGCGCTGGTGTTAAAAGGAGCTTCGCAGTCTTGCGGATGAGCCTGCAGGTGAGGCTGCCTCGAGCTGTTTGCGCCTACGTACTTAAGCAGGAGACGGCCGGTTTTTGTAAAAAAGAAGTATATCGGGTACTTTCTACCATGGGGTGGGGACAGAACCTCCGTTTGCTATGTATTTTTTATTTAGGTTCTAGCACATTTGCAAACGAAGCAGGGTCCAGTATGGTTTCAAATTGGCTGAGAGGCTTTGTTGGGATAACTAGATGACCCTTGGAGCTCCTTCTAACTCTACATTTTATGATTCTATGAACAAAAACGTTTACTTACATTCCTGGTAAGCCTAAATTGCCTTTACTTCAGTCACCTCTCTGGGAGCGGCAGAAGGCTTGTCTGGTGCACTTTTTCGTTGGCTAATTTTCACCCCTATGGAGACTTGACCCTTTATGTGGTGGTTTAAAGAGACTCTGGTGGGTGTGCCATCTGTATGAGGAAACAAAGCATTGTGAAAAAGAGGGAGGGCTTGTGGAGGCTGCTTCTGGGAAGTCGTGGCCCTTTTTGATTAAATGTAAGCTATGGGGTCAAGATGTGCTTGGCAAGATATCCTGCAATACATAAACCTTGATATGCTGCAATACATAAACCTTGATAACATGTTCTGTTTACAATATTACAATATTAAATCCTATCGCTGCATCAGGAAAAGCTTTTCCATTGGACCTCTATCTTTAATTCTCTTTAATTTAGAGCAATAATCACATACACATATGGTGGTCTGTTTTACTCTATTTTTGAGGGGAGAGGTATTCGTTGTGACAGAGTAGTAGTACTTTCCTGAATTAAGGGGTTTGATCTGTCAGTGTTTGTAAAAAGCAAAAAAAAAGAAGGAAAGGGTTCTGACCTCCCTTTGTCTCCTCAGCCTGGTCCTCGGACTCCTCAGCCTGGTCTTCGGACCCTTGTCGGCACAAAAAGAGTCCATGAGAATATCCTTGCAGAGTTTTATTCTTAAAAGTCTTTGTGCAAAACACGACTGAATAAGAATACACACCAGCACTAACCAACCAACCAAACACCAGCCTCAGCCCCAAACGAACATTTCTCACTATATATATATACAACCTGCTGCAAGCCGCTGAGTCATGCTGACCCAGCTTTATTCGCATTATTATGGTATTTTTAAAAGCAGCTAGGGGTTGCAACAATGTGGGAGCATTCACAGAGACAACGGGTGGTTGGAGCAAAGCGTTAGAGAGCTTTCCAACTGCGTCTCTACACAAATGCCAGGTGTGCAAAACTTGTACAGATGCCTCAGGATGTCTATGGAGTGCATCTCCCAGCTCATTCCATTTCTTAATGTCATAAGTACCCCCCTCTGGAAATCAGGGGCACAGTCTAGCAATCCCTAACAACATTTTTTCTACTAAGGGTGCTAGATGCTTATCATGCCCTGCCTGAGCTAGCAAAAATAACAAATTATTCCTATGCTTTTCCTGCTCATGTGAAAGCTTGCTTCCTATGATCTCACCTGAAGGGGTATAGACGCACGTCTTTGGGGCTCGTTCTGAGTGAATGAGATCCTAAGTTTGGGAATTGTTTTGCAGGAGATGATCCACCGCGACCAAGGGATAGCAGGTTGCTAGCTCCGAGGGGAGTTCAATCCTGAGGGTTTCCTTTTGCTGAGGTTTCCTTTTGCTTTGCCTCACACGCTGAGGTTTTTTTTTTTTTTTTTTTTTTTACAAGCCTCACATGTTTCTTTTTAGCTTAGCCTCACACGGGCACCACTTGAGGCATTCCCAAAGTAAAGGAAGGATTGAACTCTGATTAATGAGAATACACACAGGCTTGAACCAGCAAGACTGTGGGAAGGGTGCGTATAATAATCTCTCTTTGTCTGTGTCTCCAGCCCCCTCGGCCCAGGTCGTTTTATTCACAAAAGAACTTTTTACAGAGTGTTTGTAAGAACCAATCAGATTTCTTCTGAGCATTTCAACAAATCCATGTGGGGAGAAAGTGAAACTACCAAAACTAATTAGGCATGGGGTAAACAAAGAACAGAACTACAAAGGAGAGCATTTGGCAACCCCAGATGTGATAAACAAGCAATATATATGATAAGAAGGATGGCCAGGAGGGCAGCGATCATTATCACCTTCATGTGAGATCTGTTTCCTGGCCCTAACATCCTGGGATTAACATATCAGAACATATCAGAAAGGCCTTCAAAGAAGCTTACCTACTATCTTTATGGCCCAGGATGCCTGCCTGGCGAAGCAACTGGCAGTGTACGTGACTGGTGAAGAAAGAGAAATGGAACAGGCATGCAGAGGTGTGGATTGATCAAGAATCATATCAAAATAGTTTAAACGCAGACAACGCAATGCTTTCATTGCTGACACAGATGGCTTACTCTATATTTGTTATAATTCCTCATAGCAATCCCACCTGATCACTACACTCCATCTAGACCTAAACAGAGCGCAACAACTATAGACTGGTCACCGACACCTCTTTTTTGTCAAAGGAGTAAGATACAGGGATGTCTTCAGAAAGTTGTGTAGTTATTTATCTATAGGACATCTGATAAGATGGTGTTCAACATGGTGGGCGGTGCTACTGCGGGGCAGGCACCAGATGCAGCTTCATAGCTGAGTTGGCTGTTTTTGTTAGATCAGTCACTTTTTTCACCAATTCCAGCTGTGTTTTTCTCTTTCTACTTTTCTTGCTATAAGTTTAAAAGGATTTGCATTATAGGGCTCAAATCTTGGAGCACCCTTTTATAAACATAAAAGAAGTGCCACTGTCTTAATACAGGTAATTTATAGACATTACTCTTTCACATGTAACATTATTTCATGTTTAGTTAAACACTCGCCTTCCTGTTATACTGTTCGATTCTGCCTCTACTAGTGCAAGTTCCCCAAAAAGGGGAATACTGGGTTCTGAGCTAAAGGGATCAGAACCAGAGGCAACCCATTTATTCCAGATACAGAAGCACAATATGTAACTTCTTTCTGGGATACACAAATGAATTTGTACACAGAGATGTGTTGCATGAGAGTCCTTGTCTCTCAACCCTCAAAAGTGGTTTCTTCAACATGGAGGGTTGGGCCAGAGCAGCCAGGGTGAGGATCCCCCACCAGGAAACTGCTCATCTCTCAGTGAATCCAGCCCACTCTCTTTATGTTTACCAAGAGCACTGTATGAGAATGGCAGAGAAACAATCAAACATATGTCCCTTCAGCTGCTTTGTGCACAGTAGTTACCTTGCATGGTTGTTCAAGTTCAAGTTTTATTGCAGCAAAAGCCAGTAACACTAAACACCACAAGATCAGACAAAGAGAATTCAACAATGGCATCAGAAAAGAAAAAAAGAGAAAGAAAGAAAAAGGATTACACAAGGGAACTTCGCATTGTGCCATTCAACAGAAGAGATTTACGTTTCCTGATTACCAAAGTGCAGAATTTGGCCACCTCATATGATATTGAGCTTGAGGAGTCTTCCAGAAGGTATTTTCGTAAAATTTCGGGGGAGGATTCCAAATAATGTTGTAGGGGTATAAATTTTGATAAAAGCGGGAAAATAAATTGAACTCGTTCTTCACTATAAAATTTGCAAAATAGAAGGATGTGTGTGACAGATTCTACCTTATTAGACATACAGGGGCAGAGACGTGCATGCATTGGTACCCGCGTGAATTTGCCGTGCAGCACTGTTGAGGGCATTGTCTCAAAGCGGGCTCTAGAAAAAGCCCATCTATAAGCTTCGTTAGTGATGTTGGTTAAGTAAGGGGCAGCTGCAAAATTAGGCCAAGCTTTTAGACATCTATACGTCTCCGGGAGTAGGGCGTCTTCTTGTTGTAATTTGACATCGTAAAGTCTCTGAGTGATAATTTCTTTTGCCTTGTTCAGAGTTCCAATAAAGAGGTTTTCAGGGTTTAGGCCAATTTGTTTGATCTTGTTAGTTATTTGCAGAAGCCAAGGAGGATAGGGAACTGCGGCCAGGAAGCAAGGTAACAGTCCGTTAGGATTGTAGTGGATTTTCAGCCAGAGGGATATTGCTTGCTCCCAGACTTTTAATTCCTGGGCAGTCCTGCCTCTTGCCTTAAGACTGCATTAGGTGTGCATCTTGGGGTAGCAAATAGTGATCTTAAAAACTTTGATTGAACTGTTTCAAGGGTCTTAAGGTTGGCAGAGGGGCTAATTTGAGAGCCATACAGGAGTTGGGCCAGAGATTTTGCCTGAAAGACTTTTAAGGCCATCAGGAGGAAGCCAGCTCCTTTCTTTCTGAATAATCTAAGGATGGCATTTGCACTTCTTCCTGCTGATATAGCTGATGTAGTCAGGTGTGTTGACAGTTTGGCATTATAAGAGAAGGTAATGCCTAAGTATTGGAAGGTTTTAGTCTGTTCAATGGCATTTCCCTTTACAGTCCAATTGTCTTTCCTGAAGGAACGGTTAAAATGTACAATTTTAGTTTTAGCGAAGTTAATTGTTAACAGTTCAGTGTTACATTGATCACTAAACTTCCCTAAGGCACGTTTCAGACCCACTTTGGTTTGAGAGAGGAGAACCGCGTCATCCGCATACATTAAAACTGGTACTTTTCTGCCGTTAGAAGACACGGGGGGGTGGGTTTCAATTTCACGGCAACATGTGATCAGGGAGTTAACATTGATGTTAAATAAAAATGGGGCTAATAGGCATCCTTGTCTGACTCCTCTTTGGACTGGGATTTCTCTAGAGAGTCTACCGTCCTGTGCGAGTCTTATCTGGAGGGTATTATTCTGAAGCTTAATCATCAGAAGTAATAACCTTCTGTTAATACCAATATTGGTCAATTTGGCCCAAAGCCTACCCCTGGATACAGAATCAAAAGCTGCCTTTAGGTCCACAAAAGCCGCATACAATGACTTTTTCCAGTGTTTCACATACTTTTAGACAAAGTAATCTAACACTAAGCAGTGATCTATGGTGGAACGTCCAGATGTAAATCCTGCTTGTTCAATTTCTAGCAAGTCATTATGATTTAACCATTCACATAATTTTAGACATAGATGTTTTGTGTAAAGTTTGCAGATCACATTCAGAAGACTAATTGGTCTGTAATTGGATGGGTCAGAGGGGTTGCCCTTTTTAAATATAGGAACAATTATAGCCAGTCCCCAATCTTTAGGGATTTCAGTTGTCTTATCTATATATGAAAATAGATTTGCAAGAACCGGAGCCCACCAGTTTATTTGCGCTTTCAGAAGTTCAGCAACAATGAAATCACTTCCTGGGGTTTTGCCAGATTTCATTTGTAGAATTAACGAAGTGATTTCAGTTTCAGATGTTGGGGGCCATGGTGTGTCATTATCTAAGGGGATGTTAAGCAGCGCAGAGGGACGATGTTCCCTAAACAGCACTTTATAGTGCTCTTCCCATAAGTTTGCAGGGATTATTGTGCCCTCGTTAGGAGCTTTGGTTTGACTGGAAATAATTTTCCAGAAGTTGGTATTATCTTTTTCTATTGACGCTTTTATGAGGGCCTGCCAAATGAGGGAGTCTGCGGTTCTTTTTTTGGTTTTTAATAACTCTTTGTAGTTCTTTTTTTTAAGTTGTAACTCTAATTTGGTGAAAGGGTTAGGATTTTGCTGGAAGGCCTTAAAGCATTCCCTGAGTATAAGTTTTGCCTGGATGCACTCGCGGTCAAACCATTTTTTGTTGGTAGGGGACTCATTGTGGTTAGGTTTCCTGAGTCTTGACAATAACGGTTGAAGTTTTCGGATTAGAGTGTTATAATGGTCAATTGGGAAGATCTCTTCAGTGTCGTTGGAAGTCAGGGTGGCCCAGAGGAGTTGACCTTCCATTGATTGTGTCCAAATGCTAAAATTGTTATTGATATAGGGGGACCATTTAATTCTGGATCTACCTATTTGTTGAAGAACATTAGGATCGGGTATCTGTGGGGCGAGCCCACATCTAAGGGGTTTCCAAAATTCAGTCCATTTAAGATTTAGGGGTAGATGGTCACTTTCGGTTCTTATATCTACAGTGAATTCAATATATTCGTCGAAGAGTTCTTGGGAGACAAGGATGTAATCGATGACAGAATGCCTTAAGCCTGACCAATAGGTAAATTGGCCGGGGCAGTCTCCCGAAGAGAGGCCGTTTAAAATAACAGGGTTTAATCTAAGTGCCCTTAGAAAAAGACATGTACCAGCAAAATTGGTAACAGGGGCAAGTGAGTGACGCCCGAATAGGGGCCAATGCTCATCATTAGCATTTAGGGGACCGGTTCCACTTTCATTGATTAGCTGTTCGTCTGAGTGGCTTTAACACAAGCAAATCAAGAGCTGTTTACATGGCTTCTGTCCCGCTTTGCGCAGCTCTCACTTTGCTTGCTCATCCCTTCAGAGGCATCCCTCAGCTCTTCACTGCAGCTGCAGCCGAGGAATCCCTCTGCCATTCCAGTGCTTTCGCTCCATCAAATGCGCAGGCATTTCCCCTTACTTTTTAGGAGTAAAAAAGTGCTTGCTATGGAGCGAAAAATATGGTATTTCCATGGCACAATCTATGTCCATGGCACCATGCCAATGACCATAATACTGTGAGGCATCATCAAGAATATCTACCGCCCAGCTCTATAATTACACACCCAGTGATTTTCAGATCTAAAGCTTGGCCTTTGTTCACAGGGCCATACATCAGCTTCAGAAACAAATGCCCAACAAATTATTGAATCCTGATCAGCCTACTCTGGTATTCATAACTGAGGCTATGGAAGAAAGAAATCAGCTAAGATGGGAACTTGAGTCTTTCAGGAGCTAAAAGATAAAGGAGATAGTGTGTGTGTTTGTGTGTGTAAAAGCCTAGTTGTTCCAATCACTCTGGGCAGCTTAGAACATAAAAAACACAGCAACACATCATCAATTAAAAACTTCCTGATGCAGGGTTGCCTTCAGATGTCTTCAGAAAGTTGTGTAGTTGTTTATCTATTTGACATCTGATAAGAGGGTGTTCAACGGGGGGGGGGGGCAGTGCTACTGTGGGGTGGGCACCAGACCCAGATTCATAGCTGAGTTGGCTGTTTTCGTTAGATCAGTCACTTTTTTCACCAATTCCAGCTGTATTTTTGTTTTCTCTACTTTTCTTGCTATAGGTTTAAAGGATTTGCATTATAGGGTTTAAATCTTGGAGCACCCTTTAATAAACATAAAAGAAGTGCCACTGTTTTAATACAGGTAATTTATAGACATTTCTCTTTCACATGTAATATTATTTCATGTTTAGTTAAACACTCGCCTTCCTGTTATACTGTTCGATTCTGCCTCTACTAGTGCAAGTTCCCCAAAAAGGGGCATTCTGGGTATATTGCAGGATAGGGCAGGAAAGCACTTGTACGTCTTCAAAAACGTAGGACCTTCTGCACACACAGCAGGTGCTGAGCTACTGAGCTAGGGACCCTTCCAAATAATTCATATTCTGTGTATATCAATTTAGCTTTAATAACATAAGTATTAATGCTTCCTATTACAGACACCTCGTCAGAAACACTGCAACTGTTTTATATGGACTAGTTAGCTTTGCCACCCTTATCAAATCGTTCTGAAAGAGCTCTTAATATATTTCCTGGCCTTTTTTGGTGTTTATCCCGAAGATTTTCAAGTGCAATCTTCGCCTGTTGAAAGAAAACCAGAGGAATACATTGTGTTAGAGGAATAGATTGCAAAATAGGTATTCACAGTTATTAATATCTGTGAGGAAAAAGCTAAAGGGATCAGAACCAGAGGCAACCCATTTATTCCAGCTATAGAAGCACACTATGTGACTTCTTTCTGGGATACACAGAGATGTGTTGCATGAGAGTCTTATCTGCCCCTTTAAACAGGCAATCAATACCTGAAACTTGATGCAGCAAGAAAACAAGCAGAAAGTGCTTGGAGAAGGATCAGGCATACTAAACAATGTTCCAACCCTGTTCCCATCAGCCACCAGGACCCTACATGCTCCTCCCCTTAGCCCCCTCCCTTTGGGATTCAGATTCCAATGTTTTCCTGGAGGAGGGGGGAAGTGTAACATCCTCTGCAGGAGCAGGTAGAATAAGTCATGCAATGAAATACCATACAAATGGTATCTGTGTTTGGCATTGTATGAAATATAACAAATTACAATATATGTGTTGCAGGTTCAGAGTTATAGCTTGGTAGTTGGTCAGGAATTATGGCACTGTTTAACAAAGCTGTATTCAATACTCTCTTAAACACACATCAGTGAGTACATACAACATATATCAACGTGTACAATGAATTGTCTTCCTCTTCAACCCTCTCCATATCCTCAAAAATTAGCACTACAGTGGCTTGGAGGTACCTTGTCAGGCAAATTCTGGGGCACATAGTGTAGGGTTGCCATATGTTTGGGAAATCCCAGACTGGTTCTTCTGGGGCCATCTGGGAGGGGGGGGTCTTTTTTCAATTTTAAGGAAATATCCGAGTTGTGGGGGTAAATTTGTGTGCGCGGTGTTTCGGGCTCCTACATGAGTGGCTCTGGTTCTGTTTTGCGCATGTGGGCAGTTGAGGTGTGAAGAGGGCAACCGCCCCCCCCCCCAAATCTCAACTTTCTGACCAATGGCCCCAAAGAAGCTCAGCTCAACAACCTTTTATGCAATTGACCAAAATTTTCATCAGGAGCAATTAGAATAAGATCAATTATTTGATTATTGATATACCGTATTTTTCGCCCTATAGGGCGCACTCTCCCCCCTCCAAAATGAAGGGGAAATCTGTGTGCGTCCTATGGGGCGAATACAGGCTTTTGTTGAAGCCTGGAGCTTCCGGAAGCTATCCCCCCAGCCCGGCAAGCTCCGGGAGTGATGGAGAAGCTGCGAGCAACTTCGCCATCACTCTGGGACCCGTTCTGCGGGCTGGGGTCGGGGGAAGCACAGGCTTTCCCCCACCCCCAGCCCCGCAAGCTCCAAGGGCAATGGCGAAACTGCGCGCAACTTCGCCATCGCTCTCGGACTCTCCAGGCTTCGCGCAGCTCTCCGCAAGCGGTGGGAGCCCGGCGCTGGGCTCCCACGGCTTGGGGAGAGTTGCCTGCATGCTGAAGCCTGGGTGCGGTGAGCACAGCGTGCCAAGGCTTCAAGCTTCGCACAGCTCTCCTCAAGCTGTGGGAGCCCGGTGCTGGGCTCCCATGGCTTGCGGAGAGCTGCCTGTTCTTGGGGCTGGGGTCCTGGGAAGATCGGGCTTCCCCCGCCCCAGCCCCGCGCCTGGGGGGGAAATAATTCCCCCCCTTTATTTCCCCCCTTTATTTCCGCCTTATGGGCCAGTGCGTCCTATGGGGCGAAAAATACGGTAAACCTCCAGAATGTATTTTGTATGCTCAACCCTAATATAGTGGGAAGAAGAAATCCCATTGCATGAGCAGATCTCTCTTTGTACCACATAGTTTTTTCTCCATTTAATTAGTCTCAACAAGTTAAGGAGAGGGAAAATTGAGTGATGGGCATAATGCCCAAAAGTATATATAATGAACCCTATATCTGGTCATATAGAATGAGGAAATCAATATGTACAATACAATTTAGAGCTGAAAGAGAAACCAAGAATTAAAAGAAATATTCTACTTTTAAACTTACTCTTTCAGCCAGCTCTACAGCTGTTATATTTGGATCATATGGGATGGGTTCTCCAATAAATGTCCTCAATTTCACTGGAATACCTCCGTAAATGGGAAGGACCATACATCGAGTTTTGTCATACAGCCATTTTGTCAGCCCTGTGTATGAAATGGAAGAAGATTCTGAAGGAAAGCGACACCATATCAAATCTGAAATTAGTTGACATTCTCAGGGTTTAGCAATTGCAATAAATAGGAAGAGAGGAAAAGTTAAATAATATGAGTGCTTGGGAAAAGAGATACAGTGGTACCTCTGGTTATGAACACTTCAACTTACTTTCTTTGGGTTACGAATGATTGTAACCTGGAAGTACCCTATTTTTCGCTCTATAACACGCACCAGACCATAACACGCATGTAGTTTTTAGAGGAGGAAAACAAGAAAAAAATATTCTAAAGGAAACAGTGGATGTATGATTTTTGTGGTTCATGCTGTGGCCACAGACATGTGATCTGACAGTGAGTTTGGGGTAGCTCAATGCAAAAATCTTGAGGATCCATGTGGATCCATGATAAAGTCACCCTAAAGTCGCAGGGGCGCTGGGGGAGTGAACGGGAAGCAAGAGAAGGAGAACGATGCCTCTCTCTCTCTCTCTCTCTCTCTCACACACACACACACAGAGACACACACACAGACACACAGAGTATGAATGCTAAAGTTGCAGGAGAGCGCAGGGGCGCTGGGAGAGTGAACAGGAAGCAAGAGAAGGAGAACGATCCCCCCCCACACACAGAGAGAGTATCAATCCTAAAGTCACAGGAGAGCGCAGGAGCGCTGGGAGAGTGAACGGGAAGCAGGAGGAGGAGAACGATAGCTCAAGCACACACACACAGCCCCTACCGTGGCTAATCCAAAATCAGACAGCAAAAAACTGCAGGCAGGGACAGATAGCACGGGGTTGTTTTAAAGCAGCCAACCCCGCTCTGCTTCTCTCCCTCCTCCACGGCTCGGCTCACTGACAGGAGCCGCTTACACCCACTTTGCTGTTTCAAAGCGAGCCACAGACTGCTCACAACTGCAGCAGATTCCCCCGCCATCCGTAGGCATTCGCTCCATAACACGCACATTTCCCCTTACTTTCTAGGAGGAAAAAACTGCGTGTATGGAGCGAAAATTACGGTAAGTTGTCCAAACTGGTTGTTGCTGCCTGGAAGCAAACCTGGACATTGGCGGGGCCTACAGAGCTCTCAGAGGCCTCTGCAAATGCAGGGAACCAAGCCCCGACATCTGAGGTGCCTGTAGGGCTCCGCGAATGCCAGGAGCCAAGCCCTGACATCCGCGGTGCCTAGAGCGGTTCTGCAAATGCCGGAAGCCAAGCCTCGACGTCCGAGGTGCCTGCAGAACTCTGCAAATGCCGGGAGAGCCAAGCTCTGGCATTTGCGGTGCCTAGAGCGGCCCCGCGAATGCCAGGAGCCTAGTCCTGACGTCCACGGTGCCTGCAGGGCTCCACGAATGCCAGGAGCCAAGCACCGACATCCGCGGTGCTTAGAGCGGTTCTGCAAATGCCTAGTCCTGACATCCGCAGTGCCTGCAGGGCTCCGCAAATGCCTGGATCCAAACCCTGACATCCACTGTGGCTGCAGAGGCTCTGCGACTGAGCTCCAGCCGCAGGAGCTCTCTGAGGCCTCCACGAATGCCGGGAGCCAATCCGATTGTGATTGTGGAAGAGGACCCAGAGCCCCCTCCAAACAGTGAGTTACTGTGAGTACTGCTCTGCTGGGAAGATAAACGGCATTTCCGTGTGCTGCTCTGGTTCGCCAGAAGCGGCTTAGTCATGCTGGCCACATGACCCGGAAGCTGTACACCAGCTCCCTCGGCCAATAAAGCGAGATGAGCGGATAAAGCGGAAACCCAGAGTTGGTCACGACTGGACCTAATGGTCAGGGGTCCCTTTACCTTTACCTTTACATTGATTATTGCCATCATTTTATGGATCAATGGTCTCGTGAAACAGTAAAATTCGTGTTAAATTGCTGTTTTAGGGGGTGTTTTTTCATCATCTGGAACGGATCAATCCACTTTCTATTACTTTCAATGGGAAAGTCTGCTTCAGGTTAAGAATGCTTCAGGTTAAGTACAGACTTCCGGAACCAATTAAGTACTTAACCTGAGGTACCACTGTACAAGATATTCAGTCAGCTCTTCTCAGCTCTTTGCAATCAGTCATAAGTTGTGTACAATAGACTGCAGAATATGGTATGTTTCCTGTTCAGTTCCCCTCCATGTTAGGGTTGCTCTCACATTTATCGATTATAGCTTTCTGTTAAATCTAATAGCAAGGGCATGTTCACTCAGTACTGAGGCAGGCAGCACAGCTTTTGCAGATAAGTGGACATGGAATAAAATCTATAAGTGAGTAGTAAATAGATATTCTTTTTAAAAGATCATTCTATATTATTAAAAATGTATATTGCCTGAGATCTCTTGATCAACCAAGGTATTTAACTTACTTGTCTTTCCAATGCTCCTGTATGCTTCACCACTGTTTTGTGTAAAAATAGGGATGATGGGCTAAAAAAAAAAAGATGAAAAAAGCATGAAAAGAAAGGTGAGGATTGGATAATTATTTTGTCCCAACCAAGCCTTAATTTTTGTTATGGATTATGAAGAATGCTTCACATCTGGGATTATAATGAGAAGCAATTCATAAATGATAATGTAATTGGCTTTAAAATTCCTGACACATCTATTCAAATCTCTCAGATGAAGAAAATACAGAAGCTGTCCTCCAGATTTTCAGGAATTTAGGGGGGGGGGGAGAGAATTTCCTGGTTTGCCCTGAGGGGGAAAGGAAGCCAGGTTCAGCCAACCGGCCGCTGCTTTTTGGAGTTTGGGGGCAGCTCTTAGGCAATGAGCACCCCAAAAAGGTCTTGGGGATGACCAGGACTATGAGGGTTCCTGTGGAGGTCAAAAGCGAGTTCCCAACGGGTCTGAGGTTCCATTTGGTGCTGGCCTAAGCCGGCTGTCAAGCTGTCATCTCTGGGGTCCAATGTGCAGCGAGCAGCAAGCTGCCTCGAATTTCCTACTCAGCGAGCAGCAGATTTCCCAGAAAATAAAACCAAGGAAAAGGGGACTTATTATTCAAGTGTCTTTGTATTTGGATTAATTTGGCGAATTTCCAGGAGAAAGAAAGGAGAGTCTTCTCTGGAATTGGTGACTATCCTGCATGGGAACCAGATGGCTGAAGCACTGAAGCAAACAAAGAAACTCTGCCATCGGAAATAAAAGGAGGGGGACGGGGATACGAACTTTGAAAACTTTCCTTTTTTAAAAAAAAGCATTCAAACTCCTCCCCCCTGGATTCAAGTGGCAGCAGCTATAGCATCTCAGGAACTATTGGCAGACAATTTGGCTTTAACTGAATTGAGGCAAAATGAGATGCTTGCAAATCTTCTTGAGACTCAAAAGCAGGAGGTACATCAAGCTGTTGATCATGCTTTCAGGGTTAAATCCCCGTATGCTAAGAAGAAAACATTTCCAGGAGATTGTATGGTTCTTTTTTTATTCTAGAAATATCAAAGACTGAGTGCTCCAGACATATTATGAGAAGGATCTTGAAATAGATGGTAACTGGCAGCATTAAGATAAATACTGCAGTGTAATATGTTTTGATGGATTCAATAATGGAATACTGAATAGTATAGTTTTTGTAAAATATGCAGGGATTCATGATATGATTTTTTTTTTTTTAAAACAGTGTTGGGGAGAGCTGTGGCACTCCAGATATCATTTGACCCCCAAACAGGATATTTGCCATCGTCAACTTTTTTGGATGCTGGATCAACCATGTCAAAACATTACGTCTTATCTAGGATAATCGTGAAGGCAATGCAAATTGCACAAAGATCACTCACCACTTTCGCCTCCAAAGCTGCCTGAGCAAAACCTGTGCGTTTACCCCACATTATGCAGTAATCATGACTATACAGTGCTTCTCTAACTCCACCAGGTGAAATGCCCATTAAACGGCCTTTCTTCATCATTTCCACAATTTCAGCTTTATTGTAAGATTTCAACCCGAGCACATAATAAAACATCCGCAGCCCTGAAAAAATAAGCCCCAAATAGAAGAATGCATAGTACACACGGGGGGGGGGGGGGGGAGATACACGCATGGAACTGAGGAGACTATGCTGATGGAAAACTGCCACCTCCAGCAGAGATTGGTACACAGATATATGGGTGGAGGTTATATGCTGCATTAATTAACCTAGTGGAAAAATTCCAAACAGCGCTCTGTGCTACTGGGTCTCTTTGGATTCCTTCCTTCAAATGACCTTTCTGTGATGTCATAGTTTCCTGGGGTGGCTGCTGTGTGCATGCAGAGGAAGATGATGTTGGGGGGGGGGAGTGGCAGTGGAGGGCCATGAACACTACAGCAAGGGTGCCACATGTGTTTGATTGCAGTGTCACATGGGGGCATAAAAGCTGTGTGTGGGAGTGCTTGATTGGCCATGTGTTTGGGTGGGGCCATGTTTTCTGGGATCTGTGTGCAGATTTGGTGATTGGTTGGACTTGCTATGAAAGCCACGGACATGTCTTTGGGGCTTCACTTGGGCTTCTGCCCTTTTCCTTAGCTGTAGCTCCCACCCCATCCCAGCTGCCACCCAGTGGTGTTTAAATACAGAGGTACAACAGTTGTACAACAAAGCATAGAATTTCTGCATGGAAACCATTTCTGCTGATTCAGTTGTGAATTGGAAATAATTCAGCCTACATTCATTTTGTCTTACTAGTAAAGACATGGTGAGAAAGTATTTTTAATCTTTTGTTGGAATGTGCACAGAGTGGCTGGGGAAACCCAGCCAGCTGGGCGGGGTATAAATAATAAATTATTACTATTAATTATACCTTCATCTGCACTAACTAAACTATTTCACCTGTTGCTGCTATTTCATTTATCAGTTGTTTTTCACCTGTTTTCCTGATATATAGTTTTATATTTTATAGCATTGTTTCAAAGCTTATAGGATTGTTTTTTGTCATATTTTACATGAGTTAAATTCAATTTTAATTTTAATTTGATTTTTGTCATATTTTACATGAGTTAAATTTAAATAGTTTACCTGGCATCCATTTCTCCAAACGATGAATTAATGAAAAGCACCCTCTCCCCGTTTCTAAAAAATATCTAGCCACAAATAAGGCATAGCCGAGAGGAGCGGCTCCATGATGATAAATAATAATCCCTGGTCCTTTAGGGATATGTTCCATGCCAGTAACTTCATAACCTGAAAATAATACAAAATGCAACAAAGAAATATCGCAGCCATTATTGGCGGAAATCAGAGTGGTTCAGGAAAAAAATGAAATTTAAGATCAGGTTTAAAGCTCTGTTATATGCTTTTGAATTATGAAGCTGGAGGAGACTCTTGAGAGTCCCATGGACTGTAAGAAGATCAAACCTATCCATTCTTAAGGAAATCAGCCCTGAGTGCTCACTGGAAGGACAGATCCTGAAGCTGAGGCTCCAGTACTTTGGCCACCTCATGAGAAGAGAAGACTCCCTGGAAAAGACCCTGATGTTGGGAATGATTGAGGGCACAAGGAGAAGGGGACGACAGAGGACGAGATGGTTGGGCAGTGTTCTTGAAGCTACCAGCATGAATCTGACCGAACCGCAGAAGGCAGTGGAAGACTGAAGTGCCTGGCATGTTCTGGCCCATGGGGTCACGAAGAGTCGGACACGACTAAACAACAATGAGAATATGCTCCAGCATTCTGGATGCTAGGTTGTCATCATTTCTCTGTGGTGGTCCCTTAATGAATGAAGGGATTTCTCCTCTCGTGGAATGTTCCTTCCTTGCTTCCTTTTGAGCACAGGTGGAAACATTTTTGCCCAGACTTTGAGTGAGCTAAAACTGTGTTTTGCTGTTTTAGTCTACTTTAAGCTTTTATATAGGGTTAAGCCCTTGAGACAGTTTAATATTTTGTTAAAGTTATACTAAATTTTTCTGAGACTTTTTTAATTTAAAGAGTAGTATCCCCCTTCTGTATGAGAGCTGTCCAGGGCCTGCAGTATATTTCTTCCCCGTCCCAAAGAGCTCCAACTTCAGGCATCTTCAGACCATTCTCGGAATCACTTTCTACCAAGTGAGAAAGCTGCTTCCTAGACATCCCCCCCCCCCCTTTGATCATGCCCTAAGTAGCTACACAGTCTCATTCTTATGGCCCAAACTTGGTTTTAGTCGTGTATTTCTGATTTAAGTTTCAACACTTACAGTAACATGAGACCTGTGGGAAGCACTGAGAACATATAAAGAGTCCTATTGATCATGCCAAAGGCCTCTGTATTAGACCATCCCGTTTCCCACAGTGTTCGTCTAAATTAGTAGCCATCACCACATCCTGTGCTGACAAATTCCGTAGTTTGTGTACATACCGTGGTACCTCGGGTTACAGATGCTTCAGGTTACAGACTCTGCTAACCCAGTAATAGTACCTCAGGTTAACAACTTTGCTTCAGGATGAGAACAGAAATTCGAGGCAGCCTGCTGCAGGAGTGCATTGGAGTCCAGAGATCACAGTTTGACAGCTGGGTCAGCCCGGCAACAAATGGAACTGCAAACCTGTTGGGAACTCACTTTTGACCTAATGGGGCCTCCTGCTGCCGCCACGCCGCCATGGTGCAATTTCTGTTCTCATCCTGAAGCCATGCCTTTATTTTGATCCTTATGTAGCCAACCCAAACTTGTAGCTGTTGTGACTCTGGGGGGGGGGGGGGGGTTCAGAGGTCCAGTCCTGATTCTCTGTGGCAACTATTGTTCCAGTGCTTCAAGTCTGAAATTCTGATCCTCAGTCCTATGAAATTATAGTGACTCATAAGGAAGAATTATTGCTATGAAAGAAACTTTCACTCACCATGCCATATCTTTCCATATATATCTATAATATGAGCAAAAAATGTCCTTGGCTTTTTCCAAATTTTGCTATCAGGACCAGTTTCTTGGTCCTTATTCATCTTCATGTAAACATATAGCCCAAATGAGCAAGCACAGCCAGCCAAATATATATCTATTATTAATGAACAAAGCAAAATCAGAAGCTTACGAAACCACCAAGGGTGAACCACTGAGCTCAGGTATTCTTCTAAATAAGGAAAACTAATCAAGTTTTGCAGCATTTGAGTAAACCAGCTCATTGTTTCGTGATCTGAAGCACCAAGCGTATGCCAATGAAATAAATATATGAAGTGAAATTTTCTTCAGTTGTGATCCTATTTCCCCCACTGTTTACCTGGAAAACAGAAAATGCAGTACATTGGTTTGATCTGCCATCCCAGAAACATTCATGAATACATGAAAATCTCATGCTGCTTAATATTTCCTAGTTTTCCCCACTGCAACTTGCTCAGTTGCTGTATTGTGTTTCCAACGTCCATCATGGAGATTTACAAAATTAGAAATATATGACTTCATCATTTATCTGTTGTAAAGCAAGCTGGTTTCATTCCACTGCTGAAGGTTTTTGTTTGTTTTGCTTTGTTTTTTTTGCATTTTCAAAAACAGGAACAGAGAGCATCTTTTATCCAACATAGGCATGATGTCTTGAAGTAAAGTTGAAGGTCTGGCAGGGCAAACCTCCTCTTTCTTTTCATCAGGCATAATTTTAATTTTTACTCTGGGCTTCATTCCCTGCTATATGAACCTGAATACTTTTTTCTGCCACTCTATGAAACATCAGATATTTATAATTTATAATTGGAAGGACATTCATTTTGATGGCCAAAACAGTGATAGCTTCATTCTCTCCCATATTTCCAAATATTTCTTTCTTTCTAAGCTTTTACATAGTTGTCTTGATAGATATTATGTTTTTTAACCAAATCCCCAGATATTTTATTTTTGTTTCTATTTCCCACCCACATTCCGATTCAATTTCTTTTTTTGTTTGATTATTCTTTATTTTTTTAGCAGCATCTTGATTTTCCCTTTATTTTGTTTGTAGCCAGCCAATTTTACAAATCTACTTATCTCTTCTGTCACCTCCAGTATGCTCATTCTGGGTGGTTCTAAGGTTAATGCGATGTCATCCGCGAATGCTTTCAATTTGTAATTTTGCTGGCCCACTGTTGTTCCATTGATTTTATTCTTAATCCTTATATTTTGAGCCAGTACTTCTAATATTAATATAAATAACAGCGGGGACATTGAGGAACCTTGCCTCATCCCTTTATATATCATACATTTTCCTGATACGTTGTTTACAATTATATTGGCCATCTGCTCATTATAGATTGATTTTATACTTTTTATAAAGGTCTCCCCAACCCCCACTGCTGGAGTATTAAGGAAAGTGAGAAGGGGTCACTTCTCCAAGAGCCCGGCAAGGCCCTCTGCAGCCGCAGATATATCATGTGATGTACTGAGATATTGTGGTATTTAGCTGGTAATATATTGTGATGTTATAAGCCTGATATCGCGCAGCCCCAAAGCACATTGAAAGACGGACAGCATTTCTCTCTCTCTCTCTCTCTCTCTCTCTCTCTCTCTCTCACTGCTGATGCCTGCACAGGAAGTGACATATAGCACAACTACTGGCACATTTGCAAATGAAGCAGGGCCCAGCATGGTTTCAAATTGAATGAGAGACTTTGATGAGATTCCTGCATTGCAGGGGGTTGACTAGATGACCCTTGGAACCCTTCCAACTCTACACGTTATGATTCACTGAACAAAAACTTTTACTTACATTCCTGGTAAGCCTAAATTGCCTTTGCTTCAGTCACCTCTCTCTGGGAGCAGCAGAAGTCTTGTCTGGTGCACCTTTTCAGAGGCTATTTTCCACACCTATGGAGACATGTCCCTTTATGTGGCAGTTTAAAAACTCTCTAATGGGTGTGCCATCTGTATGAGGAAACGAAGAATTGTGAAAAAGAGGGAGGGCTTGTGGAGGCTGCTTCTGGGAAGTTGTGGCCATTTTTAATTAAGGATAACTGATGAGATCACATCTACAATAGCAGTCATATTGCACAATAACATATTGGATCACAGAAAACCAGTTATTGACAAAGGAGTAAAGTTAGGAATTGTGACAAGATATGCATGTTAAAGGATCATCCTGCAATACATAAACCTTAGTAACATGTCATGTTTACAATATTGAATCCTAGCACTGTAAAAGCTCTTCCATTGGACCTGCCATGTAGTTCTACAATTATTTAGTATAATTAGGTCTTTAACATCCCTCGAGGGATAGCCAAATTTAAATAACAATTTGACACACAGCTGTGAGGCATTTGCGAGCTCTTTTGCGGAGAAGTTCTTTTTGCTCCGCCATGACCTCCCTGCCAATTTGGATACAATAAAGCAACTGGAGGCCCCTCGACTGTCCTCGGGCCCAGTATTGGACTACTTCGACCAGATATCCCCAGCCAAGGTGGACAGACTCCTCCGAGCTGGAAAGCCCACCACCTGTCCTCTTGACCTGTGCCCGTCTTGGCTGATTAGAGCATGTCCAGACAAGGTGCGGGCCCCCTTAGGGGATATCATCAATTTGTCCCTTGGCACATGGACATTCCCAGGGGAACTGAAGGAGGCAGTGGTGCGCCCGCTCTTAAAGAAAACATCATTAGATCCTTTAGATTTAACCAATTACCGCCTGGTTTCGAATCTTCCGTTCCTGGGTAAGGTGATTGAGAGAGTGGTTGCTGAACAGCTTGGTGGGTTTCTGGATGAAACATTGGCTCTGGATCCATTCCAGTCCGGCTTCCGTGCTGGTCATGGGACCGAGACGGCTCTGGTCGCCCTTACAGATGATCTCCGTAGGCAGCTAGATCGAGGCGGGTTGGGGCTGCTGATTCTTCTAGACCTGTCAGCAGCCTTCGACATGGTCGATCATGAACTCCTGGACCACCGCCTTGCCGACGTGGGGATCCAGGGCACAGTCCTTCAGTGGCTGTGCTTGTTTCTCTCTGGTCGAGGACAGAGGGTGGCGCTTGGGGGGGAATTGTCATCGTGCCACTCCTTGGTGTGTGGAGTGCCTCAGGGTGCGATACTCTCCCCAATGCTTTTCAACATCTTTATGCACCCCCTCACCCAGCTTGTCTGGAGTTTTGGGCTGGGTTGCCATCAGTATGCTGATGACACCCAACTCTATCTGTTGATGGATGGTCATCCTCACTCGGCCCCAGACACAATGATCAGATGTTTGGATGCTGTGGCTGGATGGTTACGTGGGAGTCAGTTGAAGCTAAATCCTTCGAAAACAGAGGTCCTGTGGCTGGGACGGGTCTATATGGGATTTGGGGGGCAACTCCCATGTTTTGTGGGGGTGCAATTAGTGCCAGCACCATCCGCTAAGAGTTTGGGTGTAATCTTCGACACCTCCGTTTTCATGGAGGCGCAGATTGCAGCTATAAGAAAGGCGGCATTTTTTCATCTCCCCGCAGTTGGCTCCTTACCTCTCGCCCTGACCTAGCCACTGTGATCCACGTGACGCTCACCTCCAGACTGGATTATTGTAACTCGCTCTACATGGGGCTGCCCTTGAGACTGAGCCAGAAACTCCAGCGGGTGCAGAATGCTGCGGCGAGACTCCTTACGGGGTCCTTGCTGCGAGATCACATTCACCCGGTGCTATACCAGCTGCACTGGCTCCCGGTGGAGTACAGGATCAGGTTTAAGGTGCTGGTTTTAACCTTTAAAGCCCTATACGGCTAAGACCCTCGTACCTACGAGACCGCCTCTCCTGGTAGGTCCCTGGTATTATTATTATTATTAATTCTACAGCAGCATGTGTATGTGGATTTCATTAACAACTACTAGGTTTGAATACTGAATCTCAAGTAATCATCCTCAGTAATCAATCCTACACTAATAAACTTGACCAGCTACTTGTGCTCTAGGCAGGCATTGTCTAAAATCTCCAATACCATCTGTTTGATTGTTTGGTTAAATTCTGCCGTGCTGATTTTTCTGCAGGCAGCTCATCAAAAAGCTTCTTCACTCGTTGCTCCTGCAGTATGCTTTGCTTTCTCAGGAGTCCAGAAATTCCAGGTTGACATGCTTTGACATCAAAGGGTCTCCGGCTTTTGGTACATGTTCAATATTGTGAGGTGGGGGTGGAGGATCCATGTCCAGCATGCATTCATTGGTTATGCCAGAGCAATACTGTAATCACATACACATATGGTGGTCTTAACGTTTATTTCTCAAAAAAACATGAAAGTGATATGAAAGTAGCCAAGACAAATGTGCCACGGAAGCCCACCAACCCTTGCAAAGGCCGAATAGGTAAAGGTTATTTTGGCATGTGGTTGGAGGAAATAAAAAGGCACCTATTAGGATGGGTAGTGCAGAAGGCAGGAATGCCAACAGGAAGGAAACCCAGAGCCACTGATTCTAGTGATGCCCCCAGTCCTTGTCCATGCTGAGTACTACAATGGCAACAGAAATTGAGAAGGAGGAAACTGCCAGGCAGTGGCATCCCCATGTCATAAGTGTGAAGGCAGACAGGATGGGCCTGGCAGAGGGCAGATTGCTGTTATATCAGTTTTAATTGCACAGCCTGAATTTGGCTCATCAACTCTAATGCGACAGCTCCCACTGGCCAAATGGACCCTTTCTCCACAGCCTATCTCAACACACCTGAATGTTTTAGAACTAATGGCTTTGGACAGGGAAGCAACTAAGAAAATGAGAGATTGAAAAGGACTAGAAGGATCAACTCTCTTTTATCTTTTTATCATTTTGCTGTTCCTTCCTTTCCTTGGTACAGGCTATGCAGGAGAAGCCAGCTGCTTCTCCAATATGGAGGTAAGATGGTAGTAAAGGCAGCAGAAAGGATATGGGAAATAACTGCTTCAAAATTTTACAACTGGGATAAATCATTCCTGGTATTCAGATATATGATTGGGGCATTGGGGTTGTTGTTGTTGTTTTTTGTAATCCAATAGCTGAGGGTTTTGTGCGGGAACAAACCAGTGTATTGTATGACTTCTACTTATCTGGAGGTAGAGGGAGAATGGGGAAGATAGTGGCAAGGTGGGTGTGATTAAAACACATCAATGGAGCCACACCTCCAACTAAGCTGGCATGGTTTTGAAATGGGCTGGCACACGCCCCATTAAGGTGTTATCCACCCTGCATTATTGAAACTCTCACTATGTGGGCAGTGAGAACTTCAATCAATGATGCTATCAGGATGACAAGAATGGAGCCACGTCTGAATGAATACCACACAAAAATTGCAACAAGTATGATTGATTTCCCATGACTGCTTACTTGGATATTTTCTGTAGATATTTCTGCAGCTTCCATTATTCTAGCATCATTATTTTAGTAAAAAGAAGTAGTCACTTTGAGGAAATTTGTCAAAAAGCAGGATATGAATCTAAATAAATTAAATAAACCATTTCTAGATTAAGAAGCATACTGTGACCAAATTTTTACTGTATTTTTCGCTCCATAAGATGTACCTGACCATAAGACACACCTAGTTTTTAGAGGAGGAAAAGAAGAAGAAAAATATTATGCACAGAGCGTGTAAGTGGATCTCGATTTTCTTGATTTAAAGCAAGCAAAGCAAGAGCTGCTTACATGGCTTCTGTTTCACTTTGAGCAGCTCTCACTTTGCTTCCCCTTCCCTTCAGAGGCATCCCTCAGCTCTTCACTGCAGCCACAGTCGAGGCATCCTGTTCCATTCCAGTGCTTTCTCTCCATTAAACGTGCAGACATTTCCCCTTACTTTTTAGGAGTAAAAAAGTGCTTGTTATGGAGCGAAAAATATGGTATTTCCATGGCACAATCTATGTCCATGGCACCATGCCAATGACCATAATACTGTGAGGCATCATCGAGAATATCTACCGCCCGGCTCTATAATTATACACCGAGTGATTTTCAGATCTAAAGCTTGGCCTTTGTTCACAGGGCCATACATCATCTTCAGAAACAAATGCCCAACAAATTCTTGAATCCTGATCAGCCTACTCTGGTATTCATAACTGAGGCTATGGAAGAAAGAAATCAGCTAAGATGGGAACTTGAGTCTTTCAGGAGCTAAAAGATAAAGGAGATAGTGTGTGTGTTTGTGTGTGTAAAAGCCTAGTTGTTCCAATCACTCTGGGCAGCTTAGAATATAAAAAACATAGCAACACATCATGAATTAAAAACTTCCTGATGCAGGGTTGCCTTCACATGTCTTCAGAAAGTTGTGAGGTTCTTTATCTATTTGACATCTGATAAGAGGGTGTTCAACAGGGGGGGCGGTGCTACTGTGGGGTGGGCACCAGACTCTATATTTGTTATAATTCCTCATAGCAATCCCACCTGATCACTACACTCCATCTAGACCTAAACAGAGTGCAACAACTATAGACTGATCACCGACACCTCTTTTTTGTCAAAGGAGTAAGATACAGGGATGTCTTCAGAAAGTTGTGTAGTTATTTATCTATAGGACATCTGATAAGATGGTGTTCAACATGGTGGGCGGTGCTACTGCGGGGCAGGCACCAGATCCAGTTTCATAGCTGAGTTGGCTGTTTTTGTTAGATCAGTCACTTTCTTCACCAATTCCAGCTGTATTTTTCTCTCTCTACTTTTCTTGCTATAGGTTTAAAGGATTTGCATTATAGGGCTCAAATCTTGGAGCACCATTTTATAAACATAAAAGAAGTGCCACTGTCTTAATACAGGTAATTTATAGACATTACTCTTTCACATGTAACATTATTTCATGTTTAGTTAAACACTCGCCTTCCTGTTATACTGTTCGATTCTGCCTCTACTAGTGCAAGTTCCCCAAAAAGGGGAATACTGGGTGTATTGCAGGATAGGGCAGGAAAGCACTTGTACGTCTTCAAAAATGTAGGACCTTCTGCACACACAGCAGGTGCTGAGCTACTGAGCTAGGGACCCTTCCAAATAATTCATATTCTGTGTATATCAATTTAGCTTTAATAACATAAGTATTAATGCTTCCTATTACAGACACCTTGTCAGAAACACTGCAACTGTTTTATATGGACTAGTTAGCTTTGTAATGCTTATCAAATCGTTCTGAAAGAGCTCTTAATATATTTCCTGGCCTTTTTTGGTGTTTATCCCGAAGATTTTCAAGTGCAATCTTCACCTGTTGAAAGAAAACCAGAGGAATACATTGTGTTATAGGAATAGATTGCAAAATAGGTGTTAACTGTTATTAATATGAGTGAGGGAAAAGCTAAAGGGATCAGAACCAGAGGCAACCCATTTATTCCAGATACAGAAGCACAATATGTAACTTCTTTCTGGGATACACAACTGACTTTGTACACAGAGATGTGTTGCATGAGAGTCCTTGTCTCTCAACCCCCAAAAGTGGTTTCTTCAACATGGAGGGTTGGGCCAGAGCAGCCACGGTGAGGAACCCCCACTAGGAAACTGCTCATCTCTCAGTGAATCCAGCCCACTCTCTTTATGTTTACCAAGAGCACTGTATGAGAATGGCAGAGAAACAATCAAACATATGTTCCTTCAGCTGCTTTGTGCTCAGTAGTTACCTTGCATGGTTGTTACAATGTAGGAGAAAAGGAGCGAACCTCAGGACAACCAAGGCATAACCCCTTGCAGAAAGAAATTTCTTATCTGCCCCTTTAAACAGGCAATCAATGCCTGAAACTTGATGCAGCAAGAAAACAAGCAGAAAGTGCTTGGAGAAGGATCAGGCATACTAAACAATGTTCCAACCCTGTTCCCCATCAGCCACCAGGACCCTACATGCTCCTCCCCTTAGCCCCCTCCCTTTGGGACTCAGCTTCCTAAGTTTTCCTTGAAGAAGGGGGGAAGTGTAACATCCCCTGCAGGAGCAGGAGCAATAAGTCATGCAATGTAGTACCATACAAATAGTACTGTGTTTGACCTTGTCTTCAGTGAAACGGCATCTCATTTAGGAGCTTGCTGATGCACGAGTAATAACAAATTACAATATATGTGCTGCATGTTCAGATTTGATAGTTTGGTAGTTGGTCAGGAATTATGGCACCGTTTAACAAAGCTGTATTCAATGCTCTCTTAAACACACATCAGTGTGTACATGCAACATATATCAACGTGTACAATGAATTGTCTTCCTCTTCAACCCTCTCCATATCCTCAAAAATTAGCACTACAGTGGCTTGGAGGTACCTTGTCAGGCAAATTCTGGGGCACATAGTGTAGGGTTGCCATATGTTTGGGAAATCCCAGACTGGTCCTTCTGGGGCCATCTGGGGGGGGTTTCTTTTTTCAATTTTAAGGAAATATCCGAGTTGTGGGGGTAAATTTTTGTGTGCGCTGTTTCGGGTTCCTACGTGAGTGGCTCTGGTTCTGTTTTGCGCATGTGGGCAGTTGGGGTGTGAAGAGGGCAACCGCCCCCCCCCAAATCTCAACTTTCTGACCAATGGCCCCAAAGAAGCTCAGCTCAACAACCTTTTACGCAATTGACCAAAATTTTCATCAGGAGCAATTAGAATAAGATCTATTATTTGATTATTGATATACCGTATTTTTCGCCCTATAGGACGCACTTCCCCCCTCCAAAATGAAGAGGAAATCTGTGTGCGTCGCATGGGGCGAATACAGGCTTTCGCTGAAGCCTGGAAAGCCTGGAGAGCTCTCCAGGCTTCAGGAAGCTATCCCCCCAGCCCGGGAAGCTCCAGGAGTGATGGAGAAGCTGCGCGCAACTTTGCCATCGCTCTGGGACCCGTTCTGGGGGCTGGGGTCGGGGGAAGCACAGGCTTTCCCCCACCCCCAGCCCCGCAAGCTCCAAGAGCGATGGCGAAGCTGTGCGCAAATTTGCCATCACTCTCGGACTCTCCAGGCTTCGTGCAGCTCTCCGCAAGCAGTGGGAGCCCGGCGCTGGGCTCCCAGGGCTTGCGGAGAGTTGCCTGCATGCTGAAGCCTGGGCGCGGTGAGCACAGCGTGCCAAGGCTTCAAGCTTCACACAGCTCTCCTCTAGCAGTGGGAGCCTGGCGCTGGGCTCCCACGGCTTGCGGAGAGCTGCCTGTTCTTGGGGCTGGGGTCCGGGGAAACTCGGGCTTCCCCCGCCCCAGCCCCGTGCCTGGTGGGGAAATAATTCCCCCCCTTTATTTCCCCCCTTTATTTCCGCCTTATGGGCCAGTGCGTCCTATGGGGCGAAGAATACGGTAAACCTCCAGAATGTAGTTTGTATGCTCAACCCTAATATAGTGGGAAGAAGAAATCCCGTTGCATGAGCAGATCTCTCTTTGTACCACATGTTGTTGTTTAGTCGTTCAGTCGTGTCCGACTCTTCGTGACCCCATGGACCAGAGCACGCCAGGCACTTCTGTCTTCCACTGCCACCCGCAGTTTGGTCAGATTCATGTTTGTAGCTTCGAGAACACTGTCTAACCATCTCGTCCTCGGTCGTCCCCTTCTCCTTGTGCCCTCCATCTTTCCCAACATCAGGGTCTTTTCCAGGGAGTCTTCTCTTCTCATGAGGTGGCCAAAGTATTGGAGCCTCAGCTTCACGATCTGTCCTTCCAGTGAGCACTCAGGGCTGATTTCCTTAAGAATGAATGCGCTTGATCTTCTTGCAGTCCATGGGACTCTCAAGAGTCTCCTCCAGCACCATAATTCAAAAGCGTCAATTCTTCGGCGATCAGCCTTCTTTATGGTCCAGCTCTCACTTCCATACATCACTACTGGGAAAATCATAGCTTTTACTATACGGACCTTTGTTGGCAAGGTGATGTCTCTACTTTTTAAGATGCTGTCTAGGTTTGCCATTGCTTTCCTCCCAAGAAGCAGGCGTCTCTTAATTTGGTGGCTGCTGTCACCATCTGCAGTGATCATGGAGCCCAAGAAAGTAAAATCTCTCACTGCCTCCATTTCCTCCCCTTCTATTTGCCAGGAGGTGATGGGACCAGTGGCCATGATCTTCGTTTTTTTGATGTTGAGCTTCAGACCATATTTTGCGCTCTCCTCTTTCACCCTCAATAAAAGGTTTTTTAATTCCTCCTCACTTTCTGCCATCAAGGTTGTGTCATCTGCATATCTGAGGTTGTTGATATTTCTTCCAGCAATCTTAATTCCGGCTAGGGATTCATCCAGCCCAGCCTTTCGCATGATGAATTATGCATATAAGTTAAATAAGCAGGGAGACAAAATACAGCCTTGTCGTACTCCTTTCCCAATTTTGAACCAATCAGTTGTTCCATATCCAGTTCTAACTGTAGCTTCTTGTCCCACATAGAGATTTCTCAGGAGACAGATGAGGTGATCAGGCACTCCCATTTCTTTAAGAACTTGCCATAGTTTGCTGTGATCGACACAGTCAAAGGCTTTTGCATAGTCAATGAAGCAGAAGTAGATGTCTTTCTGGAACTCTCTAGCTTTCTCCATAATCCAGCGCATGTTTGCAATTTGGTCTCTGGTTCCCCTGCCTCTTCTAAATCCAGCTTGCACTTCTGGGAGTTCTCGGTCCACATACTGCTTGAGCCTTCCTTGAAGAATTTTAAGCATAACCTTGCTAGCGTGTGAAATGAGTGCAATTGTGCGGTAGTTGGAGCATTCTTTAGCACTGCCCTTCTTTGGGATTGGGATGTAGACTGACCTTCTCCAATCTTCTGGCCACTGCTGAGTTTTCCAAACTGGCTGGCATATTGAGTGTAGCACCTTAACAGCATCATCTTTTAAAATTTTAAATAGTTCAGCTGGAATACCATCACTTCCACTGGCCTTGTTATTTGCAGTGCTTTCTAAGGCCCATTTGACTTCACTCTCCAGGATGTCTGGCTCAAGGTCAGCAACCACACTACCTGGGGTGTACGAGACATCTATATCTTTCTGGTACAATTCCTCTGTGTATTCTTGCCACCTCTTCTTGATGTCTTCTGCTTCTGTTAGGTCCTTACCACTTTTGTCCTTTAGTATGGTAATCTTTGAACGAAATGTTCCTTTCATATCTCCAATTTTCTTGAACAGATCTCTGGTTCTTCCCATTCTGTTGTTTTCCTCTATTTCTTTGCATTGCTCATTTAAGAAGGCCTTCTGGTCTCTCCTTGCTATTTTGTGGAAATCTGCATTCAAATTCCTGTATCTTTCACTATCTCCCTCGCATTTTGCTTGCCTTCTCTCTCCAGCTATTTGTAAGGCCTCGTTGGACAGCCGCTTTGCTTTCTTGCATTTCCTTTTCATTGGGGTGGTTTTCGTTGCTGCTTCCTGTATAATGTTGCGAGGCTTCATCCATAGTTCTTAAGGCACTCTGCCCACCAAATCTAGATCCTTAAACCTGTTCCTCGCTTCCACTGTGTATTCATAAGGGATTTGATTTAGATTGTATCTTACCGGCCCAGTGGTTTTTCCTACTTTCTCCAGTTTAAGCTTGAATTTTGCTATAAGAAGCTGATGATCTGAGCCACAGTCAGCTCCAGGTCTTGTTTTTGCTGACTGTATAGAGCTTCTCCATCTTTGGCTGCAGAGAATATAATCAATCTGATTTCGATGCTGCCCATCTGGTGATGTCCATGTGTAGAGTCGTCTCTTGTGTTGTTGGAAAAGAGTGTTTGTGATGACCAGCTTGTTCTCTTGACAGAACTCTATTAGCCTTTGCCCTGCTTCGTTTTGGATTCCAAGACCAAATTTGCCAGTTGTTCCTTTTATTTCTTGATTCCCTACTTTAGCATTCCAATCCCCTATAATGAGAAGGACATCCTTCTTTGGTGTCACTTCTATAAGGTGTTGTAAGTCTTCATAGAATTGGTCAATTTCAGTTTCTTCAGCACCAGTAGTTGGTGCATAAACTTGGATTACTGTGATGTTAAAAGGTCTGCCTTGGATTCGTATCGAGATCATTCTATCATTTTTGAGATTGCATCCCAGTACAGCTTTCGCCACTCTTTTGTTGACTATGAGGGCCACTCCATTTCTTTTACGGGTTACTTGTCCACAGTAGTAGATATGATAGTCATCCGAACTGAATTCGCCCATTCCCGTCCATTTTAGTTCACTGATGCCCAGGACGTCAATGTTTATTCTTGCCATCTCATTTTTGACCACATCCAACTTACCCAGGTTCATGGTTCTTACATTCCAGGTTCCTATGCAATATTTTTCTTTACAGCATTGGACTTTCCTTTCGCTTCCATGCATATCCGCAACTGAGCGTCCTTTCGGCTTTGGCCCAGCCGCTTCATCAGCTCTGGATCTACTTGTACTTGTCCTCCGCTCTTCCCCAGTAGCATGTTGGACGCCTTCCGACCTGAGGGGCTCATCTTCCAGCGTCATAACTTTTATATACCTGTTGTCTTTGTCCATGGAGTTTTCTTGGCAGGGATACTGGAGTGGCTTGCCGATTCCTGCTCCAGGTGGATCACGTTTGGTCAAAACTCTCCACTATGACCTGTTCATCTTGGGTGCCCTGCTCGGCATAGTTCATAGCTTCTCTGAGTTCTTCAAGCCCCTTCGCCACGGCAAGGCAGTGATCCATGAAGGGGTTGTACCACATAGTTTCCCCCATTTAATTAGTCTCAACAAGTTAAGGAGAGGGAAAATTGAGTGATGGGCATAATGCCCAAAAGTATATATAATGAACCCTATATCTGGTCATATAGAATGAGGAAATCAATATGTACAATAAAATTTAGAGCTGAAAGAGAAACCAAGAGGAAAAGAAATATTCTACTTTTAAACTTACTCTTTCAGCCAGCTCTACAGCTGTTATATTTGGATCATATGGGATGGGTTCTCCAATAAATGTCCTCAATTTCACTGGAAACCCTCCATAAATGGGAAGGAACATACATCGAGTTTTATCATACAGCCATTTTGTCAGCCCTGTGTATGAAATGGAAGAAGATTCTGAAGGAAAGCGACACCATATCAAATCTGAAATTAGTTGACATTCTCAGTGTTTAGCAATTGCAATAAATAGGAAGAAAGGAAGAGTTAAATAATATGAGTGCTTGGGAAAAGAGATACAGTGGTACCTCGAGTTACGAGTGCTTCAACTTACGTTTTTTCGAACGATTGTAACCCGGACGTAAGTTGTTCAAGCTCTCGGAGGACTCGCCGCTGCCTGGAGGCAAACCCGGACATCGGCGGGTCCTACGGAGTTCTCAGAGGCCTCCGTGAATGCAGGGAACCAAGTCCCGACATCTGCAGTGCCTAGAGCGGCTCTGCAAATGCCGGGAGCCAAGCCCCAACATCCGTGGTGCCTGCAGGGCTCTGCAAATGCCGGGAGCCAAGCCCCGACATCCATGGTGGCTGCAGAGGCTCTGCGACTGGGCTCCAGCCACAGGAGCTCTCTGAGGCCTCCACGAATGCCGGAAGAAAAGCTGATTGTGATTGTGGAAATGGGCTGAGATTGCGGAGAGCTGCCTGTTCTTGGGGCTGGGGTCCGGGGAAGCTCAGGCTTCCCCCGCCCCAGCCCCACGCCTGGGGGAAAAAATTATTTGAGCACCCGTTGCTCGGTCCCTGCTCCTGCCAACCTAGCAGTTCAAAAGCACGTCAAAGTGCAAGTAGATAAATAGGTCCTGCTCTGCTGGGAAGGTAAACGGCATTTCCATGCGCTGCTCTGGTTCGCCAGAAGTGGCTTAGTCATGCTGGCCACATGACCCGGAAGCTGTACACCGGCTCCCTTGGCCAATAAAGCGAGATGAGCACCAGAAACCCAGAGTCGGTCACGACTGGACCTAATGGTCAGGGGTCCCTTTACCTTTACATTTACATTGATTATTGCCATCATTTTATGGATCAATGGTCTCGTGAAACAGTAAAATTCTGTTAAATTGCTGTTTTAGGGGGTGTTTTTTCATCATCTGGAACGGATCAATCCACTGTCTATTACAATTAGTTGACATTCTCAGGGTTTAGCAATTGCAATAAATAGGAAGAGAGGAAAAGTTAAATAATATGAGTGCTTGGGAAAAGAGATACAGTGGTACCTCGGGTTATGAACACTTTAACTTACTTTCTTTGGGTTACGAACGATTGTAACCTGGAAGTACCCTATTTTTTGCTCTATAATACGCACCAGACCATAACACGCATGTAGTTTTTAGAGGAGGAAAACAAGAAAAAAATATTCTAAACGAAACAGTGGATGTATGATTTTTGTGGTTCATGCTGTGGCCACAGACATGTGACCTGACAGTGACTTTGGGGTAGCTCAATGCAAAAATCCTGAGGATCCATGTGGATCCATGCTAAAGTCGCCCTAAAGTCGCAGGGCGCTGGAAGTCTCAGGGGCGCTGGGGGAGTGAACGGGAAGCAAGAGAAGGAAAACGATGCCCCCCCCTCTCTCTGTCACACACACACACACACACAGAGTATCAATCCTAAAGTCGCAGGAGAAGCAGGGGCACTGGGAGAGTGAACGGGAAGCAAGAGAAGGAGAACGATCCCCCCCCCCAGTATCAATCCTAAAGTCGCAGGAGAGCGCAGGAGCGCTGGGAGAGTGAATGGGAAGCAGCAGGAGGAGAACGATAGCTCAAGCACACACACACACAGCCCCTACAGTGGCTAATCCAAAATCAGACAGCAAAAAACTGCAGGCAGGGACAGAGAGCACAGGGTTGTTTTAAAGCAGCCAACCCCGCTCTGCTTCTCTCCCTCCTCCCCGGCTCGGCTCACTGACAGGAGCCGCTTACACCCACTTTGCTGTTTCAAAGCGAGCCACAGACTGCTCACAACTGCAGCAGATTCCCCCGCCATCCGTAGGCATTCGCTCCATAACACGCACAGACATTTCCCCTTACTTCCTAGGAGGAAGAAACTGCGTGTATGGAGCAAAAATTACGGTAAGTTGTCCAAATTCTTGGAGGACTCGCCACTGCCTGGAAGCAAACCTGGACATTGGCGGGGCCTACAGAGCTCTCTCAGAGGCCTCTGAGAGCCAAGCCCTGACATCCGCGGTGCCTAGAGCGGTTCTGCAAATGCCGGGAGCCAAGCCTCGACGTCCGAGGCGCCTGCAGAGCTCTGCAAATGCCGGCAGAGCCAAGCTCTGGCATTTGCGGTGCCTAGAGCGGCCCCGTGAATGCCGGGAGCCTAGTCCTGATGTCCACGGTGCCTGCAGGGCTCCACGAATGCCAGGAGCCAAGCCCCAACATCCGCGGTGCTTAGAGTGGTTCTGCAAATGCCTAGTCCTGACATCCGCAGTGCCTGCAGGGCTCCGCAAATGCCGGGATGCAAACCCCAACATCCACTGTGGCTGCAGAGGCTCTGTGACTGAGCTCCAGCCGCAGGAGCTCTCTGAGGCCTCCACGAATGCCGGGAGCCAATCCAATTGTGATTGTGGAAGAGGACCCAGAGCCCCCTCCAAACAGTGAGTTACTGTGAGTACTGCTCTGCTGGGAAGATAAACGGCATTTCCGTGTGCTGCTCTGGTTCGCCAGAAGCGGCTTAGTCATGCTGGCCACATGACCCGGAAGCTGTACACCAGCTCCCTCGGCCAATAAAGCGAGATGAGCGGATAAAGCGGAAACCCAGAGTTGGTCACGACTGGACCTAATGGTCAGGGGTCCCTTTACCTTTACCTTTACATTGATTATTGCCATCATTTTATGGATCAATGGTCTCGTGAAACAGTAAAATTCTGTTAAATTGCTGTTTTAGGGGGTGTTTTTTCATCATCTGGAACGGATCAATCCACTGTCTATTACAATTAGTTGACATTCTCAGGGTTTAGCAATTGCAATAAATAGGAAGAGAGGAAAAGTTAAATAATATGAGTGCTTGGGAAAAGAGATACAGTGGTACCTCGGGTTATGAACACTTTAACTTACTTTCTTTGGGTTACGAACGATTGTAACCTGGAAGTACCCTATTTTTTGCTCTATAATACGCACCAGACCATAACACGCATGTAGTTTTTAGAGGAGGAAAACAAGAAAAAAATATTCTAAACGAAACAGTGGATGTATGATTTTTGTGGTTCATGCTGTGGCCACAGACATGTGACCTGACAGTGACTTTGGGGTAGCTCAATGCAAAAATCCTGAGGATCCATGTGGATCCATGCTAAAGTCGCCCTAAAGTCGCAGGGCGCTGGAAGTCTCAGGGGCGCTGGGGGAGTGAACGGGAAGCAAGAGAAGGAAAACGATGCCCCCCCCTCTCTCTGTCACACACACACACACACACAGAGTATCAATCCTAAAGTCGCAGGAGAAGCAGGGGCACTGGGAGAGTGAACGGGAAGCAAGAGAAGGAGAACGATCCCCCCCCCCAGTATCAATCCTAAAGTCGCAGGAGAGCGCAGGAGCGCTGGGAGAGTGAATGGGAAGCAGCAGGAGGAGAACGATAGCTCAAGCACACACACACACAGCCCCTACAGTGGCTAATCCAAAATCAGACAGCAAAAAACTGCAGGCAGGGACAGAGAGCACGGGGTTGTTTTAAAGCAGCCAACCCCGCTCTGCTTCTCTCCCTCCTCCCCGGCTCGGCTCACTGACAGGAGCCGCTTACACCCACTTTGCTGTTTCAAAGCGAGCCACAGACTGCTCACAACTGCAGCAGATTCCCCCGCCATCCGTAGGCATTCGCTCCATAACACGCACAGACATTTCCCCTTACTTCCTAGGAGGAAGAAACTGCGTGTATGGAGCAAAAATTACGGTAAGTTGTCCAAATTCTTGGAGGACTCGCCACTGCCTGGAAGCAAACCTGGACATTGGCGGGGCCTACAGAGCTCTCTCAGAGGCCTCTGAGAGCCAAGCCCTGACATCCGCGGTGCCTAGAGCGGTTCTGCAAATGCCGGGAGCCAAGCCTCGACGTCCGAGGCGCCTGCAGAGCTCTGCAAATGCCGGCAGAGCCAAGCTCTGGCATTTGCGGTGCCTAGAGCGGCCCCGTGAATGCCGGGAGCCTAGTCCTGATGTCCACGGTGCCTGCAGGGCTCCACGAATGCCAGGAGCCAAGCCCCAACATCCGCGGTGCTTAGAGTGGTTCTGCAAATGCCTAGTCCTGACATCCGCAGTGCCTGCAGGGCTCTGCAAATGCCGGGATGCAAACCCCAACATCCACTGTGGCTGCAGAGGCTCTGTGACTGAGCTCCAGCCGCAGGAGCTCTCTGAGGCCTCCACGAATGCAGGGAGCCAATCCAATTGTGATTGTGGAAGAGGACCCAGAGCCCCCTCCAAACAGTGAGTTTGGAAATAAATTTTAATTTTTTTCATCTAAAATACTGTCTTATTTATTATATAGTACAGTACATTGATTATTAGGGATCCGGTTAAACCACAGAGCCTAAGACTTGCCAATCAGAAGTTTGGCGGTTCGAATCCCCATGACGGGGTGAGCACCTGTTGCTCAGTCCCTGCTCCCGCCATCCTAGCAGTTCAAAAGCACGTCAAAGTGCAAGTAGATAAATAGGTACCGCTCTGCTGGGAAGGTAAACGGCATTTCCGTGTGCTGCTCTGGTTCGCCAGAAGCGGCTTAGTCATGCTGGCCACATGACCCGGAAGCTGTACACCGGCTCCCTTGGCCAATAAAGCGAGATGAGCACCGGAAACCCAGAGTCGGTCACGACTGGACCTAATGGTCAGGGGTCCCTTTACCTTTACCTTTACATTGAGAATGCTTCAGGTTATATGGAATAAAATCTATAAGTGAGTAGTAAATAGATATTCTTTTAAAAAGATCATTCTACTTTATTAAAATGTATATTGCCTGAGATCTCTTGATCAACCAAGGTGTTTAACTTACTTGTCTTTCCAATGGTCCTGTATGCCTCACAAATGTTTTGTGTAAAAATAGGGATGATGGGCTAAAAAAAAAAAGATGAAAAAAAACATGAAAAGAAAGGTGAGGATTGGATAATTATTTTGTCCAAACCAAGCCTTAATTTTTGTTATGGACTACAAAGAATGCTTCACATCTGGGATTATAATGAGAAGCAACTCATAAATGATAATGTAATTGGCTTTAAAATTCCTGACACATCTATTCAGATATCTCAGATGAAGAAACTTCAGAAGCTGTCCTCCAGATTTTCAGGAATTTAAGGGGGGGGGGAGAATTTCCTGGTTTTCCCTGAGGGGGAAAGGAAGCCAGGTTCAGCCAACCGGCCGCTGCTTTTTGGAGTTGGGGGGCAGCTCATAGGCAACGATCACCCGAAAAAGGTCTTGGGGATGACCAGGACTCTGAGGGCTCCCGTGGAGGTCAAAAGCGAGTTCCCAACGGGTCTGAGGTTCCATTTGGTGCTGGCCTAAGCCGGCTGTCAAGCTGTCATCTCTGGGCTCCAACGTGTTCCAGCAGCAAACTGCCTCGAATTTCCTACTCAGCGAGCAGCAGATTTCCCAGAAAATAAAACCAAGGAAAAGGGGATTTATTATTCAAGTGTCTTTAGCATTTGGATTAATTTGGCAAATTTCCAGGAGAAGAAAAGGAGAGTCTTCTCTGGAATTGGTGACTATCCTGCATGGGAACCAGATGGCTGAAGCACTGAAGCAAACAAAGAAACTCTGCCATCGGAAATAAAAGGAGAGGGATGGGGATACAAACTTTGAAAACTTTCCTTTTTTAAAAAAAAGCATTCAAACTTTTATACTCCTCCCCCCTGGATTCTACTGGCGGCAGCTATAGCATCTCAGGAACTATTGGCAGACAATTTGGCTTTAATTGAATTGAGGCAAAAAGAGATGCTTTTATGGTTTAGATCTATTGCACAGCAATCTGGTGAAGCAATAAGGGATAAAATAATTGGGGCACTTGCAAATCTTCTTGAGATCCAAAAGCAGGAGGTACATCAAGCTGTTGATCATGCTTTCAGGGTTAAATCACCGTATGCTAAGAAGAAGACATTTCCAGGAGATTGCATGGTTCTTTTTTTATTCTAGAAATATCAAAGACTGAGTGCTCCAGACATATTATAAGAAGGATCTTGAAATAGATGGTGACTGGCAGCATTAAGATAAATACTGCAGTGTAATATGTTTTGATGGATTCAATAATGGAATACTGAATAGTATAGTTTTTGTAAAATATGCAGGGATTTACCATATGTAATGGTTTTTTTTACTCACCACTTTCGCCTCCAAAGCTGCCTGAGCAAAACCTGTGCGGTTACCCCACATTATGCAGTAATCATGACTATACAGTGATTCTCTAACTCCACCAGGTGAAATGCCCATTAAACAGCCTTTCTTCATCATTTCCACAATTTCAGCTTTCTTGTAAGATTTCAACCCGATCACATAATAAAACATCTGCAGCCCTGAAAAAATAAGCCCCAAATAGAAGAATGCATTTTATGTGAAACTTATTTAGGAAATAGTGTGGATACAATACAAGTGTCATTATTCCAAAGATATTGCACTATTATGGATCACAAGCATAGCTCTCTGCTAATACATTTCAACTAGGATTTCATGAAGGGGGACTTTATGCTAATTCCTCTTTTGCTCAGAGGTTCTGACAGTAGGCTTTTTTTGGAAAGCACATTGAGTGGGGTTGAGTGCTGAGGTGGGAACATTTTAGACATGTGTTCCTCAAGTCAAGTCTGTAATACATTCAAGTTTGCATTATGATAAAAATACAGCTCACAGTGCCTTGTTCCACCATCCAAACCTTCAATCCCTTTAGGGTACAGAGCTTTTGGATATAGTAGACACACAAACGGGGGGAGGGGGGAGGGGGGAGGGGGGAGGAGAGACACACATGGAACTGAGGAGAGTATGCTGATGGAAAACTGCCACCTCCAGCAGAGATTGGTACACAGATATATGGGTGGAGGTTATATGCTGCATTAATTAACCTAGTGGGAAAACTCCAAACAGCACTCTCTGCTACTGGGCCTCTTTGGCCTCCTTCCTTCCTTCCTTCCTTCCTTCCTTCCTTCCTTCCTTCAAATGACCTTTCTGTGATGTCATAGTTTCCTGGGATGGCTGCTGTGTGCATGCAGAGGAAGATGATGTGGGGGGAGGGGAGGCAGTGGAGGGCCATGAACACTACAACAAGGGTGACACATGTGTTTGATTGCAGTGTCACATGGGGGCATAAAAGCTGTGTGTGGGAGTGCTTGATTGGCCATGTGTTTGGGTGGGGCCATGTTTTCTGGGATCTGTGTGCAGATTTGGTGATAGGTTGGACTTGCTATGAAAGCCTCAGACATGTCTTTGGGGCTTCACTTGGGCTTCTGCCCTTTTCCTTAGCTGTAGCTCCCACCCCATGCAAGCTGCCACCCAGTGGTGTCTGAATACAGGGATTTTGCACAGGTGGTTTGCTAGTGCAGATGCTCCCAAGCAGAATCCCATACTTTGCGTTGTTCTTTCCAGTAAGGAATATCCCATCTTTACTAATGACTGAACTTTGCAAAACTCTTTGTACTTGAGGAAATCATCAACTTAGACACCCCAAAGCCTACGCCTTGCCCTGTTCTGGTATTAAAGTGAACAGCAATTATTACATGAGAGCTTGTAGTCATAGCATAGGAATCAGATGACACATTATCCAGATTCCTCAGTTTTTAGATCTCTGGGGAAGAATGTAGACAGAAAAGCATGGCATTTCTTCTTGGAGACCATTTCTGCTGACTCAGTTGTGAATTGGAAATAATTATTCATCCTGCATTCATTCTCTTTTACTAGCAATGACTTGGTGTGAAAGTACCTTCATCTGCACTAAGTAAACTATTTCCCCTGTTGCTGCTATTTTATTTATCAGTTGTTTCTACCTGCTTTCCTGATGTACAGTTTTATATTTTATAGCATTGTTTCATATCTTATAGCATTGTTTTATGTCATATTTTACATGTTTTATGTAAAAAAGCATGATTTAAATTTAAATAATTTACCTGGTATCCAATACACGACATGATGAATTAATGAAAAGCACATTCTCCCCGTCTCTAAAAAATATCTAGCCACAAAAAAGACATAGTCGATACACATAGCTCCATGATGATAAATAATAATCCCTGGTCCTTTAGGGATATGTTCTATACCAGTAAGTTCATAACCTGAAAATAATACAAAATGCAACAAAGAAATAAGTCCCTGATGTTGGGAAAGATTGAGGGCACAAGGAGAAAGAGACGGCAGGGGACGAGATGGTTGGACAGTGTTCTTGAAGCTACCAGCATGAATCTGACCGAACCGCGGGAGGCAGTGGAAGACAGGAGTGCCTGGCATGCTCTTGTCCATGGGGTCATGAGTCAGACACCACTAAATGACTAAACAACAACGACAATATGCTCCAGCATTCTGGATGCTAGGTTGTCAACCACACGGATCAAGACTTTCTCTGTGGTGGTCCCTTAATGAATGAAGGGATTTCTCCTCTCGTAGAGTGTTCCTTCCTTGCTTCCTTTTGAGCACAGGTTAAGCCCTTGAGACAGTTTAATATTTTGTTAAAGTTATACTAAATTTTTCTGAGACTTTTTTAATTTAAAGAGTAGTATCCCCCTTCTGTATGAGAGCTGTCCAGGGCCTGGAGTATATTTCTTCCCTGTCCCAAAGAGCTTCAGGCATCTTCAGACCATTCTCTGAATCTCTTTCTACCAAGTGAGAAAGCTGCTTCCTAGACAGACACACCCTTGACCATGCCCTAAGTAGCTACACGGTCTTATCCTTATGGCCCAAACTTGGTTTTAGTCGTGTATTTCTGATTTAAGTTTCAACACTTACAGTAACATGAGACCTGTGGGAAGCACTGAGAACATATAAAGAGTCCTATGGATCAGGCCAAAGGCCTCTGTATTAGACCATCCCGTTTCCTGCAGTGTCCGTCTAAATTAGTAGCCATCACCACATCCTGTGCTGACAAATTCCGTAGTTTGTGTACATACAGTGGTACCTCGGGTTACAGATGCTTCAGGTTACAGACTCTGCTAATCGGGTAATAGTACCTCAGGTTAACAACTTTGCTTCAGGATGAGAACAGAAATTCGAGGCAGCCTGCTGCAGGAGTGCATTGGAGTCCAGAGATCACAGTTTGACAGCTGGGTCAGCCCGGCAACAAATGGAACTGCAAACCTGTTGGGAACTCACTTTTGACCTAATGGGGCCTCCTGCTGCCGCCATGCTGCCATGGTGCGATTTCTGTTCTCATCCTGAAGCAAAGTTTTGTAACCTGAAGCGTCTGTAACCCGAGGTACCACTGTACATAGTTGCAAATTGTGAGGGGTAAAAAACATTCTCCAGGTTTCTTTTGGAGAAGAAGTGTACTTAAAATGTGGTTTAAATGTATAGTGTTTATGCAGTCACCAGCTGACCCTTTCTTTTGTAATCTGTCTTATTTATTTATTTTATCATTTATTTAATTTATTTACCACCCTATACCTGGAGGCCTCACAGAACCGCCTTAGTTTCATACTTCATAAAATGCTTTGTTTTTCTTATTACATAAATAAATAGCCATGCATTTATTGTGATGCTTATGTAGCCAACCCAAGCTTGTAGCTGTTGTGACTCTGAGGCGGGTTCAGAGGTCCAGTCCTGCCTGATTCACTGTGGCAACTATTGTTCCATTGCTTCAAGCCTGAAATTCTGATCCTCAGTCCTATGAAATTATAGTGACTCATAAGGAAGAATTATTGCTATGAAAGAAACTTTCACTCACCATGCCATATCTTTCCATATATATTTGTAATATGAGCAATAAATTTCCTTGGCTTTTTCCAAATTTTGCTATCAGGACCAGTTTCTTGGTGCTTATTCATTTTCATGTAAACATATAGCCCAAATGAGCAAGCACAGCCAGCCAAATATATATCTATCATTAATGAACAAAGCAAAATCAGAAGCTTACGAAACCACCAAGGGTGAACCACAGAGCTCAGGTATTCTTCTAAATAAGGAAAACTAATCAAGTTTTGCAACATTTGAGTAAACCAGCTCATTGTTTCCTGATCTGAAGCACCAAGTGTATGCCAATGAAATAAATATATGAAGTGAAATTTTCTTCAGTTGTGATGCTATTTCCCCCACTGTTTACCTGGAAAACAGAAAATGCAGTACATTGGTTTGATCTGCCATCCCAGAAACATTCATGAATACATGAAAATCTCATGCTGCTTAATATTTTCCTAGTTTTCCCCACTGCAACTTGCCAAGTTGCCGTATTGTGTTTTCAACGTCCATCATGGAGATTTACAAAATTAGAAATATATGACTTCATCATTTATCTGTTGTAAAGCAAGCTGGTTTCATTCCACTCCTGAAGGTTTTTGTTTGTTTTGTTTTGTTTTTTGCATTTTCAAAAACAGGAACAGAGAGAATCTTTTATCCAACATAGGCATGATGCCTTGTAGCAGGTTGAAGGTCTGCCAGGGCAATCCTCCTCTTTCTTTTCATCAAGCATAATTTTAAATTTTACTCTGGGCTTCATTCCCTGCCATATGAACCTGAATACTTTTTTCTACCACTCTATGAAACATCAGATATCATTTAAAATTTGAAGGACATTCATTTTGATGGCCAAAACAGTGATAGCTTCAGTCTCTCCCATATTTCCAAATAAGGTCTCCCCAACCCCCACTGCTGGAGTATTAAGGAAAGTGAGAAAGGGTCACTTCTCCAAGAGCCCGGCAAGGCCCTCTGCAGCCGCAGATATATCATGTGATGTATTGAGATATTGTGGTATTTAGCTGGTAATATTGTGATGTTATAAACCTGATATTGCCCAGCCCTAAAGCACATTGAAAGACAGACAGCATTTCTCTCTCTCTCTCTCTCTCTCTCTCTCTCTCTCTCTCTCTCTCTCACTGCTGATGCCTGCACAGGAAGTGACATATAGCACAACTACTGGCACATTTGCAAATGAAGCAGGGCCCAGCATGGTTTCAAATAGAATGAGAGACTTTGATGAGATTCCTGCATTGCAGGGGGTTGACTAGACGACCCTTGGAACCCTTCCAAATCTACACTTTATGATTAGCTGAACAAAAACTTTTACTTACATTCCTGGTAAGCCTAAATTGCCTTTGCTTCAGTCACCTCTCTCTGGAAGCAGCAGAAGTCTTGTCTGGTGCACTTTTCCATAGGCAAATTTCCACCCCTCTGGAGACATGCCCCTTTATGTGGCAGTTTAAAGAGACTCTGATGGGTGTGCCATCCGAATGAGGAAACGAAGAATTGTGAAAAAGAGGGAGTGCTTAGAGTGCCTGCTTCTTTGAAGTTGCGTCCATTTGTAATTAAGGATAACTGATAGGATCATATCTACCATAGCAGTCATATTGCACAATAACATATCTGGTCACAGAAAACCAGACTAAAGGTAGGAATTGTGACAAGATATGCATGTTAAAGGATCATCCTGCAATACGTAAACCTTAGTAACATGTCATGTTTACAATATTGAATCCTAGCACTGTAAAAGCTCTTCCATTGGACCTGTCATTTAGTTCTACAATTATTTAGTATAATTAGGTCTTTAACATCCCTCAAGGGATAGCCAAATTTAAATAACAATTTGACACACAGCTGTGAGGCATTTGCGAGCTCTTTTGCGGAGAAGTTCTTTTTGCTCCGCCATGACCTCCCTGCCAATTTGGATACAATAAAGGAACTGGAGGCCCCTCGACTGTCCTCGGTCCCAGTATTGGACCACTTCGACCGGATATCCCCAGCCGATGTGGACAGACTCCTCCGAGCTGGAAAGCCCACCACCTGTCCTCTTGACCCGTGCCCGTCTTGGCTGATTAGAGCGTGTCCAGACGAGGTGCGGGCCCCCTTAGGGGATATCATCAATTTGTCCCTTGGCACATGGACATTCCCAGGGGAACTGAAAGAGGCAGAGGTGTGCCCGCTCTTAAAGAAAACACCATTAGATCCTTTAGATTTAACCAATTATCGCCTGGTTTCGAATATTCTGTCCCTGGGTAAGGTGATTGAGAGAGCGGTTGCTGAACAGCTTGGTGGGTTTCTGGATGAAACATCGGCTCTGGATCCATTCCAGTCCGGCTTCCGTGCTGGTCATGGGACCGAGACGGCTCTTGTCGCCCTAACAGATGATCTCCGTAGGCAGCTAGATCGATGCGGGTCGGGGCTGCTGATTCTTCTAGACCTGTCAGCAGCCTTCGACATGGTCGATCATGAACTGGACCACCGCCTTGCCAACGTGGGGTTCCAGGGCACAGTCCTTCAGTGGCTGTGCTTGTTTCTCTCTGGTCGAGGACAGAGGGTGGCGCTTGGGGGGGAATTGTCATCGTGCCACTCCTTGGTGTGTGGAGTGCCTCAGGGTGCGATACTCTCCCCGATGCTTTTCAACATCTTTATGCGCCCCCTCACCCAGCTTGTCCGGAGTTTTGGGCTGGGTTGCCATCAGCATGCTGATGACACCCAACTCTATCTGTTGATGGATGGTCATCCTCACTCGGCCCCAGACACTATGATCAGATGTTTGGATGCTGTGGCTGGATGGTTACGTGGGAGTCAGTTGAAGCTAAATCCTTCAAAAACAGAGGTCCTGTGGCTGGGACGGGACTATATGGGATTGGGGGGGCAACTCCCATCTCTCCCATTTCTTGTGGGGGTGCAATTAGTGCCAGCACCGTCCGCTAAATAAAAACATCTTGAAGGTCCCAGGCCACAGAGAGGTTTGGCTGGCCTCAACTAGAGCCAGGGCTTTTTCGGCTGTGGCTCCGATCTGGTGGAATGCTGTGTCACAAGAGACTAGGGCCCTGCGGGACTTGACATCTTTCTGCAGGGCCTGCAAGACAGAGCTGTTCCACCAGGCCTTTGGGCAGGGCACAGCCTGACTCCCTCCTTTGGCAATCTTCGCGGAGCTCTGGCCCAATGGTTGCCATTGGTTTGATTTGAGTTAATTTTATAATGAATGATTTTAGAGTGTGGTGTTGTTCTGTTGTACTGTTTTATTGTTGTTAGCTGCCCTGAGCCGGGCTTCGGCTGGGGAGGGCGGGATATAAATAAATTATTATTATTATTATTATTATTATTATTATTATTATTATTATTGTTATTATTATTTCTACAGCAGCATGTGTATGTGGATTTCATTAACACCTACTAGGTTTGAATACTGAATCTCAAGTAATCATCCTCAGTAATCAATCCTACACTAATAAACTTGACCAGCTACTTGTGCTCTAGATAGGCATTGTCTAAAATCTCCAATACCATCTGTTTGATTGTTTGGTTAAATTCTGCCATGCTGATTTTTCTGCAGGCAGCTCATCAAAAAGCTTCTTCACTCATTGCTCCTGCAGTATGCTTTGCTTTCTCAGGAGCTCCCGAAATTCCAGGTTGACATGCTTTGACATCAAAGGGTCTCCGGCTTTCGGTACATGTTCAATATTGTCAGGTGGGGGTGGAGGATCCATGTCCAGAATGCATTCATCGGTTATGCCAGAGCAATACTGTAATCACATACACATATGGTGGTCTTAACGTTTATTTCTCAAAAAAACATGAAAGTGATATGAAAGGAGCCAAGACAAATGTGCCACGGAAGCCCACCCACCCTTGCAAAGGCCGAATAGGTAAAGGTTCTTTTGGCATGTGGGTGGAGGAAATAAAAAGGCACCTATTAGGATGGGTAGTGCAGAAGGCAGGAATGCTAACAAGAAGAAAATCCAGAGCCACTGATTGTACTTATGCCCCCAGTCCTCGTCTAGGCTGAGTACTACAATGGCACCAGAAATTGAGAAGGAGGAAACTGCCAGGCAGTGGCATCCCCATGTCATAAGTGTGAAGGCAGACAGGATGGGCCTGGCAGAGGGCAGATTGCCGTTATATCAGTTTTAATTGAATTTGGCTCATCAACTCTAATGCGACAGCTCCCACTGGCCAAATGGACCCTTTCTCCACAGCCTATCTCAACACACCTGAATGTTTTAGAACTAATGGCTTTGGACAGGGAAGCAACTAAGAAAATGAGAGATTGAAAAGGACTAGAAGGATCAACTCTCTTTTATCTTTTTATCATTTTGCGGTTCCTTCCTTTCCTTGGTACAGGCTATGCAGGAGAAGCCAGCTGCTTCTCCAATATGGAGGTAAGATGGTAGTGAAGGCAGCAGAAAGAATATGGGCAATAATTGCTTCAAAATTTTACAACTTTGATAAATCATTCCTGGGATTCAGATATATGATTGGGGCATTGGGGTTGTTGTTTTGTTTTTGTAATCCAATAGCTGAGGGTTTTGTGGGGGGGAGCAAACCAGTGTATTGCATTACTTCTACTTATCTGGAGGTAGAGGGAGAGTGGGGAAGATAGTGGCAAGGTGGGTGTGATTAGAACACATCAATGGAGCCACACCTCCAACTATGCTGGCATGGTTTTGAAATGGGCTGGCACACGCCCCATTAAGGTGTTATCCACCCTGCATTATTGAAACTCTCACTATGTGGGCAGTGAGAACTTCAATCAATGATACTATCAGGATGACAAGAATGGAGCCACTTCTGAATGAATACCACACAAAAATTGCAACAAGTATGATTGATTTCCCATAACTGCTTACTTGGATATTTTCTGTAGATATTTCTGCAGCTTCCATTATTCTAGCATCATTATTTTAGTAAAAAGAACTAGTCACTTTGAGGAATTTTGTCAAAAAGCAGGATATGAATCTAAATAAATTAAATAAACCATTTATAGATTAAGAAGCATACTGTGACCAAATTTTTACTGTATTTTTCGCTCCATAAGATGTACCTGACCATAAGACACACCTAGTTTTTAGAGGAGGAAAAAAGGAGAAAAAATATTATTCACAGAGCGTGTAAGTGGATCTCGATTGTCTTGGTTTAAAGCAAGCAAAGCAAGAGCTGCTTCTGTTTCACTTTGAGCAGCTCTCACTTTGCTTCCCCTTCCCTTCAGAGGCATCCCTCAGCACTCGACTGCAGCCACAGTTGAGGCATCCCTGTTCCATTCCAGTGCTTTCGTTCCATTAAATGCACAGACATTTCCCATTACTTTTTAGGAGTAAAAAAGTGCTTGTTATGGAGCAAAAAATATGGTATTTCCATGGCACAATCTATGTCCATGGCACCATGCCAATGACCATAATACTGTGAGGCATCATCAAGAATATCTACCGCCCAGCTCTATAATTACACACCCAATGATTTTCAGATCTAAAGCTTGGCCTTTGTTCACAGGGCCATACATCAGCTTCAGAAACAAATGCCCAACAAATTCTTGAATCCTGATCAGCCTACTCTGGTATTCATAACTGAGGCTATGGAAGAAAGAAATCAGCTAAGATGGGAACTTGGGCTAGGGACCCTTCCAAGTAATTCATATATAATCCAGCACAATTCTGTGTATATCAACTTAGCTTTAATAACATAAGTATTAATGCTTCCTATTACAGACTCCTTCTCATAAACACTGCAACTATTGTATATGGACTAGTTAGCTTTGTAATGCTTATCAAATCGTTCTGAAAGGGCTCTTAATATATTTCCTGGCCTTTTTTGGTGTTTATCCCGAAGATTTTCAAGTGCAATCTTCGCCTGTTGAAAGAAAACCAGAGGAATACATTGTGTTAGAGGAATAGATTGCAAAATAGGTATTCACGGTTATTAATATCTGTGAGGAAAAAGCTAAAGGGATCAGAACCAGAGGCAACCCATTTATTCCAGCTATAGAAGCACAATATGTGACTTCTTTCTGGGATACACAAATGAATTTGTACACAGAGATGTGTTGCATGAGAGTCCTTGTCTCTCAACCCCCAAAAGTGGTTTCTTCAACATGGAGGGTTGGGCCAGAGCAGCCAGGGTGAGGAACCCCCACCAGGAAACTGCTCATCTCTCAGTGAATCCAGCCCACTCTCTTTATGTTTACCAAGAGCACTGTATGAGAATGGCAGAGAAACAATCAAACATATGTCCCTTCAGCTGCTTTGTACACAGTAGTTACCTTGCATGGTTGTTACAATGTAGGATAAAAGGAGCGAACCTCAGGACAACCAAGGCATAACCCCTTGCAGAAAGAAATTTCTTATCTGCCCCTTTAAACAGGCAATCAATGCCTGAAACTTGATGCAGCAAGAAAACAAGCAGAAAGTGCTTGGAGAAGGATCAGGCATACTAAACAATGTTCCAACCCTGTTCCCATCAGCCACCAGGACCCTACATGCTCCTCAACTTAGCCCCCTCCCTTTGGGATTCAGATTCCAATGTTTTCCTGGAGGAGGGGGGAAGTGTAACATCCCCTGCAGGAGCAGGTGGAATAAGTCATGCAATGTAGTACCATACAAATAGTATCTGTGTTTGACCTTGTCTTCAGTGAAACGGCATCTCATTTAGGAGCTTGCTGATGCACGAGTAATAACAAATTACAATATATGTGCTGCATGTTCAGATTTGATAGCTTGGTAGTTGGTCAGGAATTATGGCACCGTTTAACAAAGCTGTATTCAATGCTCACTTAAACACACATCAGTGTGTACATGCAACATATATCAACGTGTACAATGAATTGTCTTCCTCTTCAACCCTCTCCATATCCTCAAAAATTAGCACTACAGTGGCTTGGAGGTACCTTGTCAGGCAAATTCTGGGGCACATAGTGTAGGGTTGCCATATGTTTGGGAAATCCCAGACTGGTCCTTCTGGGGCCATCGGGGGGGATGTTCTTTTTTTTAAATTTTAAGGGAATATCCGAGTTGGGGGGGGGGTAAATTTGTGTGTGCGCTGTTTCGGGCTCCTATGTGAGTGGCTCTGGTTCTGTTTTGCGTATGTGGGCAGTTGGGGTGTGAAGAGGGCAACCGCCCCCCAAAAAAATCTCAACTTTCTGACCAATGGCCCCAAAGAAGCTCAGCTCAACAACTTTTTATGCAATTGACCAAAATTTTCATCAGGAGCAATTAGAATAAGATCTATTATTTGATTATTGATATACCGTATTTTTCACCCTATAGGACGCACTTTTTCCCCTCCAAAATGAAGGGGAAATCTGTGTGCGTCCTATGGGGTGAATGCAGGCTTTCGCTGAAGCCTGGAGAGCGAGAGGGGTCGGTGCGCACCAACCCCTCTTGCTCTCCAGGCTTCAGGAAGCTATCCCCCCAGCCCGGCAAGCTCCGGGAGCAATGGCGATTATTGATTATTGATATAAACCTCCAGAATGTATTTTGTATGCTTAACCCTAATATAGTGGGAAGAAGAAGTCCCATTGCATGAGCAGATCTCTCTTTGTACCACATAGTTTTCCCCATTTAATTAATCTCAACAAGTTAAGGAGAGGGAAAATTGAGTGATGGGCATAATGCACAAAAGTATATATAATGACCCTATATCTGGTCATATAGAATGAGGAAATCAACATGTACAATACAATTTAGAGCTGAAAGAGAGAGAAACCAAGAGGAAAAGAAATATTCTGCTTTTAAACTTCCAAGTTTAGAGTGAACTTACTCTTTCAGCCAGCTCTACAGCTGTTATATTTGGATCATATGGGATGGGTTCTCCAATAAATGTCCTCAATTTCACTGGAAACCCTCCGTAAATGGGAAGGACCATACATCGAGTTTTGTCATACAGCCATTTTGTCAGCCCTGTGTATGAAATGGAAGAAGATTCTGAAGGAAAGCGACACCATATCAAATTGAAATTAGTTGACATTCTCAGGGTTTAGCAATTGCAACAAATAGTAAGAGAGGAAAAGTTAAATAATATGAGTGCTTGGGAAAAGAGATACAGTGGTATCTCTGGTTATGAACACTTCAACTTACTTTTTTTGGGTTACGAACGATTGTAACCTGGAAGTACTGTATTTTTCGCTCTATAACACGCACCAGACCATAACACACATGTAGTTTTTAGAGCAGGAAAACAAGAAAAAAATATTCTAAAGGAAACGGTGGATGTATGATTTTTGTGGTTCATGCTGTGGCCACAGACATGTGATCTGACGGTGAGTTTGGTGTAGCTCAATGCAAAAATCATGTGGATCCATGCTAAAGTCGCTGGGGCGCTGGAAGTCTCAGGGGCGCTGGGAGAGTGAACGGGAAGCAGCAGGAGGAGAACGATAGCTCAAGCACACACACACACAGCCCCTACAGTGGCTAATCCAAAATCGGACAGCAAAAAACTGCTGGCAGGGACAGAGAGCACAGAGTTGTTTTACAGCAGCCAACCCCGCTCTGCTTCTCTCCCTCCTCCCCGGCTCGGCTCACTAACAGGAGCCGCTTACACCCACTTTGCTGTTTCAAAGCGAGCCACAGACTGCTCACAACTGCAGCAGATTCCCCCGCCATCCATAGGCATTCGCTCCATAACACGCACAGACATTTCCCCTTACTTTCTAGGAGGAAAAAACTGCGTGTTATGAAGCGAAAATTACGGTAAGTTGTCCAAATTCTTGGAGGACTCGCCGCTGCCTGGAAGCAAACCTGGACATCGGCGGGGCCTACAGAGCTCTCTCAGAGGCCTCTGCGAATGCAGGGAACCAAGCCCCGACATCCGAGGTGCCTGCAGGAAGCCGTACGCCAGCTCCCTTGGCCAATAAAGCGAGATGAGCACCGGAAACCCAGAGTCGGTCACGACTGGACCTACTGGTCAGGGGTCCCTTTACCTTTACCTTTACATTGATTATTGCCATCATTTTATGGATCAATGGTCTCGTGAAACAGTAAAATTTGTGTTAAATTGCTGTTTTAGGGGGTGTTTTTTCATCATCTGGAATGAATCAATCCACTTTCTATTACTTTCAATGGGAAAGTCCGCTTCAGGTTAAGAATGCTTCAGGTTAAGTACAGACTTCCGGAACCAATTAAGTACTTAAGCTGAGGTACCACTGTAGAAGATATTCAGTCAGCTCTTCTCAGCTCTTTGCAATCAGTCATAAGTTGTGTACAATAGACTACAGAATATGGTATGTTTCCTGTTCAGTTCCCCGCCATGTTAGGGTTGCTCCCACATTTATCAATTATAGCTTTCTGTTAAATCTAATAGAAAACTAAGCAAGGGCATGTTCACTCAGTACTGAGGCAGGCAGCACAACATTGCAGATAAGTGTACATGGAATAAAATCTATTAGTGAGTAGTAAATAGATATTCTTTTTAAAAGATCACTCTATATTATTAAAATGTATATTGCCTGAGATCTCTTGATCAACCAAGTTATTTAACTTACTTGTCTTTCCAATGGTCCTGTATGCTTCACCACTGTTTTGTGTAAAAATAGGGATGATGGGCTAAAAAAAAAAGAAAAAGATGGAACAAACATGAAAAGAAAGGTGAGGACTGGATAATTATTTTGTCTCAACCATCCTGCCTTTATTGTTGTTATGGACTACGAAGAATGCTTCACATCTGGGATTATAATGAGAAGCAACTCATAAATGATAATGCAATTGGCTTTAAAATTCCTGACACATCTATTCAAATCTCTCAGATGAAGAAACTTCAGAAGCTGTCCTCCAGATTTTCAGGAATTTAAGGGGGGGGGGAGAATTTCCTGGTTTGCCCTGAGGGGGAAAGGAAGCCAGCTTCAGCCAACCGGCTGCTTTTTGGAGTTGGGGGACAGCTCATAGGCAACGAGCACCCAAAAAAGGTCTTGGGGATGACCAGGACTATGAGGGTTCCTGTGGAGGTCAAAAGTGAGTTCGCAACGGGTCTGAGGTTCCATTTGGTGCTGGCCTAAGCCGGCTGTCAAGCTGTCATCTCTGGGGTCCAACGTGCAGCGAGCAGCAAACTGCCTCGAATTTCCTACTCAGCGAGCAGCAGATTTCCCAGAAAATAAAACCAAGGAAAAGGGGATTTATTATTCAAGTGTCTTTAGCATTTGGATTAATTTGGCGAATTTCCAGGAGAAAGAAAGGAGAGTCTTCTCTGGAATTGGTGACTATCCTGCATGGGAACCAGATGGCTGAAGCACTGAAGCAAATAAAGAAACTCTGCCATCGGAAATAAAAGGAGAGGGATGGGGATACAAACTTTGAAAACTTTCCTTTTTTTAAAAAAAGCATTCAAACTTTTATACTCCTCCACCCTGGATTCTACTGGCGGCAGCTATAGCATCTCAGGAACTATTGGCAGACAATTTGGCTTTAATTGAACTGACGCAAAAAGAGATGCTTTTATGGTTTAGATCTATTGCTCAGCAATCTGGTGAAGCAATAAGGGATAAAATAATTGGGGCACTTGCAAATCTTCTTGAGATCCAAAAGCAGGAGGTACATCAAGCTGTTAATCATGCTTTCAGGGTTAAATCACCGTATGCTAAGAAGAAAACATTTCCAGGAGATTGCATGGTTCTTTTTTTATTCTAGAAATATCAAAGACTGAGTGCTCCAGACATATTATAAGAAGGATCTTGAAATAGATGGTGACTGGCAGCATTAAGATAAATACTGCAGTGTAATATGTTTTGATGGATTCAATAATGGAATACTGAATAGTATAGTTTCTGTAAAATATGCAGGGATTTACAATATGTAAAGCTTTTTTTTAAAGCAGTGTTGGGGAGAGCTGTGGCACTCCAGATATCATTGCAAATTGCACAAAGATCACTCACCACTTTCGCCTCCAAAGCTGCCTGAGCAAAACCTGTGCGTTTACCCCACATTATGCAATAATCATGACTATACAGTGCTTCTCTAGCTCCACCAGGTGAAATGCCCATTAAACGGCCTTTCTTCATCATTTCCACAATTTCAGCTTTATTGTAAGATTTCAACCCGAGCACATAATGAAACATCTGCAGCCCTGAAAAAATAAGCCCCAAATAGAAGAATGCATTTTATGTGAAACTTATTTAGGAAATAGTGTGGATACAATACAAGTGTCATTATTCCAAAGATATTGCACTATTATGGATCACAAGCATAGCTCTCTGCTAATACATTTCAACTAGGATTTCATGAAGGGGGACTTTATGCTAATTCCTCTTTTGCTCAGAGGTTCTGACAGTAGGCTTTTTTTGGAAAGCACATTGAGTGGGGTTGAGTGCTGAGGTGGCCACTTTTTAGATATGTGTTCCTCAAGTCAAGTCTGTAATACATTCAAGTTTGCATTATGATAAAAATACAGCTCAAAG